>NC_053391.1:323316313-323931063 GCF_905171765.1 Bufo bufo
TACTGACCCAGAGATTGAAAGTAACAGGTTAGTTTTACCACATAGGTAATGCTGTAAAAACAAAACCCATAAAACTGTTGCGGAATTGCGTTTTTCTTTCCAATTAGACTTTTTTTCAGCTCTCCATTACATCATCTGCATTAGAAAGTGCAACTTATCCTGCAAAAAACAAGCCCTCATACAGCTATAGGATCGGAAAAATAAAAAAGTTATGGCCCCGGAAAGGCAGGAAGTGGAAGACGAAAATGCAGAAACTAAAAAACCTCCAAGGCTGAAAGGTTTAATGCTTCTGCAAGCTAAACATTGCTCCAAACTCCCATTCAGGGCACCATTTAAAAGAGCATATCATAAGTCATAGACAGGGCATCCCTTTGGCACACAAATGTTATGGCTGTGTGATGCCTCTTGAATTTGGCCAGGAGGCATCATAATTAGGATGTGGTACAAACTTTTGAACAGCACCACGATGAAAAAATTTGTTTTTTAATTTACAGACAGCAAGCAGAAATGTTTACATTTTTGAGAAAATTAAATAAAGTCTTTTGAAAGTTTCATACATTTCATTATAGATTGATTATGGTTTAATTTAATGCACCTGTCATTATTGTCATGTTGCCCTATCTAAGTATTGCTTAGGAAAATAAGTGTTTTTACATATAGCTGTGCAATCCAGGGGATATTATAGTTTTGTTTTTTCTTAAGTTGTACAATATAACAGACCCTAAATCTCTACACACCACCAAGGAGTTATTAAACCTTAAAGTGGTTTTCCTACTTTTTGGACATTTTTTTAACTATCTATAGCTGCCTGTTGTACTTGTTGAAAAAAGCATACTCACCTGTTCCCCTCCACCGCATTCTAGCTCCCTTCTGGTTCCTATCCTGTAAATTTCTGGATGACAGGGTCATGTGCACTGCTGCAGCCAAAGACTGGCCTCGACAGTGACGTGTCCATAAGCGGCACTTCACTACTGTGTAACGTACTACTTGGGTACCTGAGACAGTCAGTAAGGACGGGGACTGGAAGACCACTGAAGGGAGCGAAGGAGCTGGTACATGGAGGTGAGGAACAATAGAGTATGATTTTTTTCAACAGGTACAACAGGCTGCTATAGAAAATTAAAAAAGTTAAAAAGGCTGGACAACTCCTTTCCAGGTTCCTGCTGGTCTGTACAACATGGTCCCTCTCAACACACAGGAAATGACTGGAAAGTCACTGGCTGAGGCAGATCGCCAACTGTGGCCAGTCACTGGCAAAGCAGTCATTTCCTGTGTGTTGAAACTGACTAGGGAAGCAGTAAAACAGGACTGATGGGTGGGGTGAACATCACTTTTTTTAATGGCATACTGACCTCTTCTTTTAAAGTTAAAGTGGGTCATTTATTAACACCGGCGTTTTAGACGCCGGTCTTATTAACTCCTATACAGTATGTGGCGGTCGATCCGCCGAAGTTTTAAAGATGTGCAAGCCTTTACATAACTTTGGTAGGAATGAATCTCCTGCACTATAAATCTGGAGCTTGCAGGATAAGACGTCTGCTTAGTAGCTCTGTAACTGTGGCAGGAATTTATCTTTTTCTCTCTATCTTCTGCTTTGTGGGGACTGACTAGCTGAGGAGGAATATGGCTTCTCCTAGGCCTCTGGACTTTACTCACAGATAGGCTCTCAGAGAATGCTTTCGTCCTGAAACTCTGGAGGTTGTCTGCTTTCTTCATCCAGCTGAGGCTGCAAGTTCTCAGGCTGGGGATTTGATCAATGTCTCAGCTGAGACAAGATCCTGGCTTTCTTCCCTATGCAGGGTAACTCCAGAACTCTATCACACAGCCTTCCCCAACAGGGGTGGCTGGCACACTGCCTCTAACTTCCTTCTCCTCCCATGCTGTAGGATGTGGGAACAGTCCACACCTCCATAGAGGGGGAGCTAAGCTGGAATAATCCATTCCAGCCTAGATATCCTAAACTGAAACTATTTCCTAATCCTTACCAACGCATTGCTGCCACCTGCTGGCAAACATGGAAAATTACAAGCATAATGGAATTTAACATTGTTTTAAATGCACAGTTGTGAAGACATGAGCAAAATCATATCAGATGACAAGGTAAAGGCTCTTAACAGATAGTAGTGGGGTAGAGGCGTGTAGTAACACAACTCTGGGGTGTTACATTTGTGCCTAAATTCTTTGACATAGTCTGAACTTATTGGGCCTTGTCATACTGTGTTGGGAAACAACTACTGTCAATAAGAATGGAAACTAGAGATGAGCAATTTTTTTTTAAATTCGGTTCGGCCGGTTCTAAAAAAAATTCTGAAAAATTAGCTTCAATACGAATTTATTTGTGGTGAATCGAGTTAAAAAATGGATATTTCCTGGCTGCTGAGAGCCTTTATAGTGGTGTAGAACACTGTGCCTTGTAGTAACACACATAGGGAGTCTGCTTTGGTAGTGAAATAATACTGTGAGTCCATATGACATGCAGATGACAAGCGTCGCTCTTAGAATCACTGCACACTTCACTTATTAGGGCAGTCACGGGGCCAAAACTGACCAAATAACTGAAGTATCAACTCAGCCTTACAGGTCGATGTTAGTGCCAAGAAGAAGCGCACTCCTTTTACACCGTCACCAGCTGATTCCACATAGATGCCCTTCCTCTGATCCGTCAGAACAATAACCCACAAAAAATGGATCCTGTCTGTGGACATACGCCTTCACTCGGTCAGGATTTGCTCAATAATCTATCAGTATTGCTAATGCCCAAAAAATCAGGAGTGGATGTAAAACAGAGATGACACGTGACTGGAATATTTGCATGTCTTCTGTGTTTTCTGCCCACTCCTGCTTTTGGCTACCAAATCATAACCCAATTCTGATGGGACCATACAGGCCTTACAGCTGCTAAATAGACAGGATCCGTTGTGCGTCTCATTTTTCCTTTCTTTTGACAGATCAAAAGAAAGGTCAAATAACTGATGATGTCAGCCAGGTTGAAAGGCAAAATAGTGGACCAGTCATGAAGTAGGGAGGGTGGGAGAAGCATGAGAAGTCCTTAAAATGGACCTATGACATAGTGGTGAGGTGGAAGCAGCATGAGGAGACCACAGAGTGGACTAATGACAGGGTCTGCAGTTGGCAGCAGTATAAGGAGGCCACCGAGTGGCACAATGACCAAGTCTGGAGGTGGCGGCATTAGGAGAAAGCCACCGAGTGGCACAATGACAGAGTCTGGAGGTGGCGGCAGTATGAGGAGGCCACCAAGTGGCGCAATAACTGAGTCTGGAGGTGGCGGCAGCATCAGGAATTTGTCATTGTTTTCATGTACTTTTTGTATATTTGTTGTTTCCTAATATATATTTTCCTCACACTTTCAGACGTCACACGACCTCACACACCGTCAATCGGTCCATACAGCAAAAGGAGTTTTTCAGTAACCCATCATTTTTACCGAAAAAAAAAACACTTTGAAAGAGTGGCACAATGATAGAGTCTGTAGATGGAAGCAGTATGATGAGGCCACCAAGGTGACATAGTTTGGAGGTGGCGGCAGCATCCGGAGACCACAGAGTGGCAAGGTGACATAGTGTGGAGATGGCAGCAGCATGAGGAGACCACAGAGTGGCAAGGTGACATAATGTGGAGAAGGTAGCAGCAGAAGCAGGATACCACAAAGTGGCATGGTGACATAGTGTTAAGATGGCAACAGCAGCATCAGGAGACCACATAGTGGCAAGGTGACATAGTGTGGAGGTGGCGGCAGCAGCAGGATACCACAGAGTGGCAAAGTGACATAGTGTGGAGATGGCAGATGCATGAGGAGACCACAGAGTGGCAAGGTTATATAATGTGGAGATGGCGGCAGCAGCAGCAGCAGGATACCACAGAGTGGCATGGTGACATAGTGTGGAGATGGCAACAGCAGCAGCATCAGGAGACCACATAGTGGCAAGGTGACATAGTTTGGTGGCAGCAGCAGCTGCATCAGGAGACCACAAAGTGACCCGGTAACAGAGTGGGGAGTAGGGTTGGGCGATATCAAAAATATTCCCACGATAACAATATTAAGAAATTTATCGCGATAACGATATATATCGCGATAAATATTCATTTAGCAGAAAAAAACACTTGGGGCCAAAATGAGACGTTACACTGTATGGGGCAGCCACAAGGAGACGTTACACTGTATGGGGCAGCCACAAGGAGACGTTACACTGTATGGGGCAGCCACAAGGAGACGTTACACTGTATGGGGCAGCCACAAGGAGACGTTACACTGTATGGGGCAGCCACAAGGAGACGTTACACTGTATGGGGGCAGCCACAAGGAGACGTTACACTGTATGGGGCAGCCACAAGGAGACGTTACACTGTATGGGGCAGCCACACGGAGACGTTACACTGTATGGGGCAGCCACAAGGAGACCTTACACTGTAGGGGGCAGCCACAAGGAGACCTTACACTGTAGGGGCAGCCACAAGGAGACGTTACACTGTATGGGGCAGCCACAAGGAGACGTTACACTGTATGGGGCAGCCACAAGGAGATGTTACACTGTATGGGGCAGCCACAAGGAGACGTTACACTGTATGGGGCAGCCACAAGGAGACGTTACACTGTATGGGGCAGCCACAAGGAGACGTTACACTGTATGGGGCAGCCACAAGGAGACGTTACAATGTATGGGGCAGCCACAAGGAGACGTTACACTGTATGGGGCAGCCACAAGGAGACGTTACACTGTATGGGGCAGCCACACGGAGACGTTACACTGTATGGGGCAGCCACAAGGAGACCTTACACTGTAGGGGGCAGCCACAAGGAGACCTTACACTGTAGGGGGCAGCCACAAGGAGACGTTACACTGTATGGGGCAGCCACAAGGAGACGTTACACTGTATGGGGCAGCCACAAGGAGACATTACACTGTATGGGGCAGCCACAAGGAGATGTTGCACTGTATGGGGCAGCCACAAGGAGATGTTTTAATGTATGGGGCGGTGGGCCACAAGAATACGTTATACTGTATGGGGCGGTGGGCCACAAGAAGACATTATACTGTATGGGGCACTGGGGCAGCCACAAGGAGATGTTTTACTGTATGGGGTGGTAGGCCACAAGAAGACATTATACTGTATGGGGCGGTGGGCCACAAGGAGACTTATACTGTATGGGGCGGTGGGCCACAAGGAGACATAATACTGTATGGGGCGGTGTGTGGTAGTGTAGGGACGCCTCTTACGATCCATCTAACTAGGGTAAAATCCTATTAGGATAATTCGTGGAGGAAGTCTTCTTTGGGAGATTTTAAAGAAGATCACAAGGCTCCACATGGGCTAGAAGTAACAACTGGTATTGGGGGGGGGGGTGTCATTCTGTGGTGATGTCACTCTCCACCCCCAAAATAGCACTACATGAGGAAGCTGACTTCAAATATGAAGTTCTCCTACCCCTATAAATCACCCCCATGGACAGTGACTGCAGTCATTACCTGAAGGAGTAGTGAAATAGCCAGGGGTTATGTTAGCAGTCAGTAGTGGGCTGTCGGTCAAAGGGCGATGCAGATGAAAACACAGAAAACACCTTCAATGTAAACCATCAGTCTACCGGAGCCCAGTACACACGATATATACAGATATACACGTCATGTATGTACACAGTGACGTCTTTCATGGGTCCAAAGAATATGAACTTAGTAGCAGGCTGCATAGAGCGGCGCGCAGGGATCTAAGTGCACTTACTATTATTCCTGGGCGCCGCTCCGTTCGTCCGCTGTGGCCCCCGGTAATTTCTCAACATTCGGTGCAAGTAGGAGGAGACTCCAGTGTCTCTCCTTCTCCCTGATAGCAGCGCTGTCCAATCACAGTGCAGAGCTCAGAGCCAGGGAGAAAAAAAACCTCCCTGGCTCTGAGCTCTGCGCTGTGATTGGACAGCGCTGCTGTCAGGGAGAAGGAGAGACACTGGCGTCTCCTCCTACTTGCACCGAATGTCGAGAAATTACCGGGGGCCACAGCGGACGAACGGAGCGGCGCCCAGGAATAATAGTAAGTGCACTTAGATCCCTGGGCGCCGCTCTATGTCGGCTGCTACTAAGTTCATATTCTTTGGACCCATGAAAGTCCTCTTTAATGTTTGTACAAAGTCTTGGTAAAGTTCCCATCACAGGTTTATATTAAGTGAAGAAAAAAAAAAAAAGCCTGCTCGTCCCTGCAGCCAGGTTCAGCCCTCCGCGTGCTAGTAGTAATGCAGGAGGCAGAGGCCAGTGACCGGGGAACATAAGCAGGTGGAATCGGACATTTTAGAAGTAGGTCAGCACACATGCGACCACTCCTATGACGTCATTAAATTCTGCGGTTTTTCGGAAACTGTGATATCGCCATATCGTCGTGTTTTAATATCGCGGTATATCGTGGATACCGGTATATCGCTCAACCCTAGTGGGGAGGTGGGTGGAAATACCAGTACCCGCTGACGAAGGTGGGTGCAAGAAGGAGCACTTGGCATCAGATGTGTGGCATCAGGCAGGTAGCAGCATCAGAATAGTAGCTGAGGCAGGTAGCCAGAAGAAACCGGTCTCTTTTGTCAAAATGTTGGTATGGCACCATGGATGATCTAGTCTGATGCATCAGGCATTGGTGTGTGGAAATCCTGGCTGATCCATGCCTGATTCATCTTGATGCAGTGTCCCACTAGGTGCTATATGTGGGCACTGTAAACTGTTGCTAAATGTCATATGAAATGTATTGTGGTATCATGCTGTAATTCCCTTTAACAGGCTGGCAGTGTCATTTACGTTTATTCGCCCCTAGGTGGTGCTGGCATTACTTTTATATATATAGCTGGGGGGGGTTCAAGTTAGTGTGTGTGTTGAGGTTGTTCCACCGAAATAATTCACAAAAGATTTTACCACATATAACTGAAGCGCTGAACGCTGCATGAAATTTGCTTATATATATATAATACGCCCCTATATGCTTTTAAGAGAAATAACTGCAGAAGTGAACTGAGCATATATTTTTCTTGTTGGACTGAAATAGGCCACTTTCCGTAGACGCGAGCGGTTCGTGGTATCCCGGCCTGGCATCCTGCTGACAGCAGGAGTGCACGGCGTCATTGGTTGCTATGACACCATGCGCTTCATGCCGCCGCTGCACTACAGTAATACACATACATATAGATCATACCAGTGTATTACTGTAGTGCAGCGGCAGCATTAAGCGCACGACGTCATAGCAACCAATGACGCCGCGCGCTCCTGCTGTCAGCAGGATGCCAGGTCGGGATACCACGGACCGATCACGTCCGTGTTCCACGGCCGTGTGCATTCGGCCATAACTGCAGAAATGCACTGAATATATTTTTCTTTTTTTCACTGTAATACGCCCCTATACGCTTTCACCAGAAATAACAGTGCAATGAGCATATATTTGTCTTATTTTACTGAAATACGGCCCTATACGCTTTCACCAGAATTAACTGCAGAAATGCACTGAGAATATATTTTTCTTATTTTACTGAAGTACGCCCCTATACACTTTCACCAGAAATAACTGCAACAGTGCAATGCGTATATATTTGTCCTTTTTTACGGAAATACGCCCCTCTATGATTTCACCAGAAATAACTGCAACAGTGCAATGCGTATTTATTTTTCCTTTTTTACTGTAATATGCCCCTATACACTTTTAACAGAAATAACTACAACAGTGCAGTGCGTATATATTTTTCTTTTTTTAATGAAATACGTCCCTATACGCTTTCACCAGAAATAACTGCAGAAGTGACCAGAGAATATATATTTCTTGTTGGAATGAAATAGGCCACCATACACTTTAACCAGAAAACAATTAATACGTGCGTATATATTTTTCTTATTTTACTGAAATACACCCCTATACGCTTTCAACAGAAATAACTGCAACAGTGCAGTGCATATATATTTTTCTTTGTTACTGAAATACGCCCTTATACGCTTTCAACAGAAATAACTGCAGAAGTGAAATGCGTATATATTTTTCTTGTAGTCTCTTGAATAAGATACTAAGACATAAGCCTCTAAAAGCTTTTCAACATAAGACTTGCAGGCCAATAACAAAAAGCTTGAATGACAGAGCTGTCTAATGACTATTTGAATCCCCAAATAATCGTTCCCTGCACTTGTAAATCACTTTCCTATCAATGTCCCTAGCGCCTTCTGACGTCTCTCCCTGCACTAAGATGCTGTGAAATGATTCCTCCCTATCCTTTCCCTGCACTTTTAAATAGTTTTTTCATTTTTTTTTCACAATCTTTTTTCCAATAGCTGTCCCTAACACCTTCACATGTCTGTCCCTGCACTCTGAACGCTGGAAAATGGCAG
This sequence comes from Bufo bufo, assembly GCF_905171765.1. Classification (NCBI taxonomy): domain Eukaryota; kingdom Metazoa; phylum Chordata; class Amphibia; order Anura; family Bufonidae; genus Bufo; species Bufo bufo. Next base: position 323,324,668 of record NC_053391.1, read on the forward strand.
AATCTAAAATGGCTGCCGTATTTATAGGGCTGTGACATCACAGGGCTGGCTGGCTGCTGATTGGCTGCATGCAGGCATGTCAATCAGGGTGATCCTGCCTTCCCTGAGTTCCTTGCCCCATGTCCTCAGTCCTCACAAGTGTAGCCACCATTTTAGGAAAAATTTGATTCCTTACCATGAAGCGCGAGGAAATTCGTATTCGTTGCAAATCAAATTTTCCCTGAAATTCTAAACTAATTCAACTTCGTCAGCTTCGATTCGCTCATTTCTAATGGAAACACTCAGTTATCACTTTATTGATGCAAAACAGGAATTGCACAATAATAATAATAATAATAACTTTATTTATATAGTACCACCATTTTGCAGCACTTTACAAATCAGAGGGTGCATGTACAAATCAAAAGAATTACAGACTAAAAACAATTGAAATACTAGGAGTTTAAAATCTACTAGGTAAATTGATTGTTTTATAAAGTGGTCTAGCTATCTTTGTACTAAGTGCACATGGAGCTACATGAGCTAGTGCCTTGAATGTGGGGATAACTTCAGAAGAATACGATCGGTTCTGAATAATGAGGGGCGGGGGATGTGAGGTAAACAGGGAAAAGTCAGTTTAGGCAATATATTAAGCTTACCTAAAAAATGTGGTTTTAGGGCATATTTAAAGCTTAAGAAGCTGAGAATTAACCTGATTATTCAGGGCAGTGCATTCCAGAGAGCTGGTGATGCTCGAGAAAAGTGTTTAAGGCGGGAGCAAGAGGTTCAAATTATGGAGGATGTTAATCTTAGATCATTAGCAGAATGGAGAGCATGAGTAGGGTGGTAGACAGAAATGGGAGTATACGGTATGTACAAAGGCGGAGCACTGTGGAGAGCTTTGTGGGTGAGGGAGAGAAATTGATTGGCAACCATTGAAGTGACTGGCACAGGCTAGAGGCATCAGTGTACCGGTTAGACAGATAGATAAGAAGAGGGCAGATTTTGGAGATGTTCTTGAGATACAAACGACATGAGCATGCCAGTGATTGAATATGGGAAGGAGAGAAAAGACCTGAGTCAAACATAACCACAAGGCAGTGGGCTTGCTGGCCTGGAGTAATGATTAGAGTTGAGCGGACACCTGGATGTTCGGGTTCGACGGGTTCGGCCGAACTTCACAAAAAACTTCGAGTTCGGGACCCGAACTTGACCTGAACTTGACCCCAAACCCCATTGAAGTCAATGGGGACCCGAACTTTTAAAAACTAAAATGGTTCTAAAAATGTCATGGAAAGGGCTAGAGGGCTGCAAATGCCAGCAAAATGTGGTTAAGAGCATGGCAAGTGCTCTCCAAACAAATGTGGATAGGGAAATGACTTCAAATAACATAAAATATGTAAAAATAAAAAATAATAATCTTGATCTAGGAGGACGAGGTCCATATGGAGTAGGAGGTTGAGGAGGCAGTGGATGTAGCGGTGTAGGTGGAAGCGGCGGTGGAGGAGGTAACCTACACTGGTTTTTGGTTTTAATTTGTAATAATTTTTTTTTAATTAGGGTACACCCCAAAACATTGGGAAATATAAAATGTGATAACCCCCTCCAGCCGTGCTAAACAAATGTTCAGACAATACACTGGCTGCAGGGCAGGCCAGCACCTCCAAGGCATATAGGGCAAGCTCAGGCCATGTGCCCAATTTGGAGACCCAGAAGTTGAAGGGGGCAGACCCATCAGTCAGTACGTGTAGGCGTGTGTACACATAATGCCCCACCATGTCGCACGTCACCGTGATGTTCACGATCCAATTGGATATCTTCTCTATCAACTTTCGATGTTCTTTTCTGCGCCACCATGTTGATCACGGTTAGCGGCGAATCAGGGTTCCACGCCGGAGAGGGAGCATGAGAAAGGAATACCACATCCAAGGGAGGTTAATTGTTTGAAATTAAATGTGATCAAGTGGAAAAGTGGGACAAATTATTGAAGCGCAAATGTGGGACAAGTTGTTAAAGTTTAAGCATTGATAACAGACTTGAAAAAATGTATAATTAAAGATAGACTACACGTACCGAGCTTAATTTAAGAAAAAAGTAGAATTTAACGTGCTTAACTAAAAACGATACCTTTATTATTCGACTGGGTTATAGAGCAAAAATAGTTTGCTCCAAGTGATATCCTAAGTATGATAGATATATTGAAACAAGAAGTCCTATAGTAAAAAGGATAAATTCTTAGGTGGGGTCAATAAAGTACTGACTAGGTAAAGATGGGGGTAGTGGGTAAACAGATGGGAAAGAAACTTTCCCTAGATGACCCTCAAGATCTAAAATCCTGTGCACAGGGATGTCCCCCTGATGGTGGAGACACCCTGCCCCCGTACCTAAGTCTCTCTATTGCCCTAAAAAATTCCCTACTAACGAACCTGGATTGGAAATTAATAAATCCAGGGAAAAACAAAAAACACACATACAGATGGAAATATGTATAAACAATAAGACAACCCCAACGCTTTTCAGCTGCAGGTTGCAGCTCATCAGGAGGTGATGTAAGGTTAATGGACGTAGGGAATAACAGAAAAACGGACAGATATAAATTAAATTCAAGATGATACTTAGCTGCTATATATGTAACCTGTTAGGTTCTATTCAAGATGAAACAGACCTCTGTCATAGAGATACACCAGTGGATAGAGACACAGGTCTCTATCCACAGGTGTATCTCTATGACAGAGGTCTGGCAGGGTGTCTCCACCATCAGGGGACATCCCTGTGCACAGGATTTTAGATCTTGAGGGTCATCTAGGGAAAGTTTCTTTCCCATCCGTTTACCCACTACCCCCATCTTTACCTAGTCAGTACTTTATTGTACTGACCCCACCTTTATTGACCCCACCTAAGAATTTATCCTTTTTACTATAGGAGTTCTTGTTTCAATATATCTATCATACTTAGGATATCACTTGGAGCAAACTATTTTTGCTCTATAACCCAGTCGAATAATAAAGGTATCGTTTTTAGTTAAGCACGTTAAATTCTACTTTTTTGCTAAAGTTTAAGTATTGAATGAAAGGAGGGGGCGCGCGTCAATTAAAGAAGAATTTTTGAAATTTAATTCCCTGTCTCCTATGCAGAGTAGGGGTTTGTATAAGGCAAAATTGGTAAAATGTCACCTGACAATGTAACAGACGTTTTTTTGAAATTTATGTCCCTGTCACCTATGCAGAGCAGAGGTTTAATCACAGCAATTAATTTCACCCGAATATGTAACAGACAAATTATGAAATGTCTGTCTACTAGGTAGAGCAGAGGTATATCACAGCCAGAATTTCGATTTTAACTTAGCACTGCTATATTCCATATTCGTTAATTCTAGCCTAATATGGAATATAGCAGTGCTGTTAAAATCGAAATTTGATTATTATAACTTGAATTAATCGAATTGCTATTTCAACTTGGACCTGGTTTACTATGGTTGGCTTGGTAGCATTAGCGAATATGACGAATGTATTCGTCATATTCCTCAAAACGAAGATAATGAAGTATTCTACATCTTCGTTTTAGCTCCATATTCGTCAACTTCGCTAATTCTAGCAATCAAATAGGAAAGTTGACTATAGAGACAGCTAAGTTTAATTTGCTATGCGATTATTTTACTTTGCTTTTTTTTTTTTTATAAATAGAATCATTATAATAATTTATTATAATGATTCTATTTATAAAAAAAAGCAAAGTAAAATAATCGCATAGCGAATTAAACACAGCTGTCTCTATAGTCAACCTTCCTAATTGATTGCTAGAATTAGCGAAGATGACGAATAGGTAGCTAAAACGAAGATGTAGAATACTTCGTTATCTTCGTTTTGAGGAATATGACGAATACATTCGTCATATTCGTCATCTTCGCTAATTCTAGATATGAAACCAATAGGAAAGTAGCCTTAAGTTAAAATCGCAATACGTGATTATTTAAATCGCATAATAATCGCGATAACTAGAATAATGACGAATATTCGATTTAGACGAATATGAAACGAATATTCTATTGAATATTCGCGAATTTCGTCGAAATCGAATATGGCACCTGCCGCTCATCACTAATAGTAACGCTGAGAACGGCGTTATCGGCACTGGCCATGTTGGTGGAGTACTCGAAACAGCGCAACAAGGAACACAGGTCTCGCATAGAGGCCCAGTCATTGGTGGTGAAGTGGTGCTGTTCCGCAGATCGACTCACTCGTGCGTGCTGCAGCTGAAACTCCACTATCGCCTGCTGCTGCTCGCACAGACTGGCAAGCATGTGCAAGGTGGAGTTCCACCTTGTGGTCACGTTGCATATAAGGCGGTGAGCTGGAATGCCGAAGTTACGCTGCAGCCCTGACAGGTGAGCAGCAGCAGGGTGAGAATGCTGAAAGCGTGCACAGACGGCCCACACTTTATGCAGCAGCTCTGACATATCGGGGTAATTTTTAAGGAACCTTTGCACCACCAAATTCAGCACATGTGCCATGCAAGGGATGTGCGTCAAACCGGCTAGTCCCAGAGCTGCTACGAGATTTCGCCCATTATCGCACACCACCAGGCCGGGCCTGAGGCTCACTGGCACCAACCACTCATCGGTCTGTTGTTCAAGGCCCGTCCACAGCTCCTGCGCGGTGTGGGGTTTGTCCCCCAAACAGATAAGTTTTAAAACTGCCTGCTGTCGTTTACCCCTGGCTGTGTTGAAGTTGGTGGTGAAAGTTTTGCGCTGACCGGATGAGGAGCTTTTAGAGGATGAGGAAGCGGAGTAGGAGGAGGAAGCAACAGGAGGCAAACTGAAGCACCCTGCAATCCTCAGTGGTGGAAGGGCATGCGCCAAACTGCTATCCGCCTCAGGCCCAGCCACCACTGCATTTACCCAGTGTGCTGTTAGAGAGCCGTATCCGTAGTTAGGTGGACCTTGCCACAGATGGTGTTGCGCAGTGCACACCTGATTTGTACCCCACTTGTTTTTGCAGGGAAGGGATGGCACGCCTGAAAAAGTAGTGGCGGCTGGGCACGACGTGAGACAGCCACCGCCATAAGGCTTTTAAAACTCTACGTCTCCACCAGATGGAATGACAGCATTTCAAAGGACAGTAATTTTGAAATGCTGGCATTCAGGGCCAGGGAACACGGGTGGGTAGAGGGGTACTTCCTCTTCCGCTCCAGTGTTTGGGAGATGGAGAGCTGAACGCTTCCGTGGGACATTGTGGAGATGCTTGGTGACCCAGGTGGTGGTGTTGCTGGCAGATCCTCTGTTTGCGGGGTGGCAGATGCCACTGTCACTCCAGAGGTGGATACGGAGGCCGAGACTGCAGCAGAAGAGGAAGCAGGAGGAGCCAGAGACCTTTCTTTGTTTTTGAGGTGTCTACTCCACTGCAGCTCGTGCTTTTCACTTAGATGTCTGGTCATGCAGGTTGTGCTCAGGTTGAGAACATTTATGCCTCACTTCAGGCTCTGATTGCACACTCGTGTCTTGTCATCAGCACATTGTCTGAAGAACTTCCACGCCAGGGTACTCCTTGGAGCTGTCTTTGGTGTGCTCGGTCCCTTGGCGCAGTGGGCAGTAGCAGGCGTACTGTCTATGGGACGGCCGCTCTGTTTTTGCACCCTGCTCCCTCTTCTGCTGTGCTGGTGGCTCTGTGCGACCACCGCCTCTTCCTCTGAACTACAACAGGTCACTCGCATGACCTTCATTCCATGTGGGGTCCAGGACCTCATTGTCCTCCACATCATCTTCCACCCAGTCTTTCCCCCTGCCCTCTTTGTCGGTCTGCACACTTTCGAAAGCCACAGCAGTTGGCACCTGTGTTTCCTCATCATCCGAGACGTGCTGCGGTGGTTCTCCCATGTACTCATCTTGAAACATAAGTGTTTGGGCATCAGTGCACTCAATCTCTTTCACTTCTGGGGCAGGGCTAGGTGGATAGCCCTGGGAAACCCTGCTAGCAGAGTCATCAAAAAGCAGAAGAGACTGCTGCATGACTTGGGGCTCAGACTGCTTGGCTGATTTGCAAGTAGGTGAGGTGAAAGACTGATGGACATCGGCTGCAGGTGCCAACTCTGATCTTTCATCAGGAGACTGGCTGGGAGACAATGTGAAGGAACTAGAGGCACTGTGAGCAACCCAATCTACTATCACCTGTATTTGTTCTGGCCTCACCATTCGTAAAACCGCATTAGGCCCGACCAAATAATGCTGAAGGTTCTGTCGCCTACTCGCACCTGAGGAAGGTGTTTCACTTGTGCGTGTAGCTGGCACAGATTGATCACGTCCTCTCCCTGCAACAGGAGCTCCACCAGCAGCACTATGACCGGGGCCACGTCCCTTATTTGACACTCTCCTCATATTTCTCAAATTTAGGATCTTGCCCAAAATGGGTGTTTTTTTTAATAACAGAATAGAACACCAGTATCCAATGCGTGTATCTCACACTGACAGATGCAGCAAAGGCCGCAAATTTAGTTTTTTGCCCAAAATGGGTGTTTTTTAAAAATAACAGAATAGAACACCAGTATCCAATGCGTGTATCTCACACTGACAGATGGAGCAAATGCTGCAAAATTCGTTTTTTGGCCAAAATGGGTGTTTTTTTAAATAACAGAATAGAACACCAGTATCTAAAGCGTGTATCTCACACTGACAGATGCAGAAAAGGCTGCAAAATTTAGTTTTTTGCCCAAAATGGGTGTTTTTTTAATATCAGAATAGAACACAAGTATCTAACGCGTGTATCTCACACTGACAGATGCAGCAAAGGCTGCAAATTTAGTTTTTTGCCCAAAATGGGTGTTTTTTTAGTAACAGAATAGAACACCAGAATCTAATACGTGTATCTCACACTAACAGATGCAGCAAAGTCTGCAAAATTAGTTTTTTCCCAAAATGGGTGTTTTTTTGATAACAGAATAGAACACCAATATCTAATGCGTGTATTTCACACTGACAGATGCAGCAAAGGCCGCAGATTTATTATTTTGTCAAAAATGGGTGTTTTTTTAATAACATAGTCGAACACCAGTATCTAACGTGTGTATCTCACACTGACAGATGCAGCAAAGGCTGCAAAATTATTTTTTTGCCCAAAATGGGTGTTTTTTTAATAACAGAATAGAACACCAGTATCTAACGTGTGTATTTCACACTGACAGATGAAGGATAGGCCCCTGATGTAGGGTTTTGCCAAAAATGGGTGTTTTTTTTAAACCCAGAATATTATTGCAGTATTTCAAGCTTGTATCTCAAACTGACAGGTGCAGCAAAGGCTGCAAATTTAGTTTTTTGTCCAGAATTGGTGTTTTTTTAAACCCAGAAAACTATTGAAGCATTTTTAAGCTTGTCTTACACATTGACAAATGCTGCAAAGGCACCAGATGTAGGGTATTGCAAAAAATGGGTGTTTTTTTAAACCCAGAATATTATTGCAGTATTTCAAGCTTGTATGTCACACTAACAAATGCAGCATAGGCCCCAGATGTAGGGTATTGCCAAAAATTTGTGTTTTTTTAAACCCAGAAAATTATTGCAGTATTTCAAGCTTGGATTTCATACTGACAAATGCTGCAAAGGCCCCAGATGTAGGGTCTTGCAAAAAATGGGTGATTTTTTAAAGGCAGAAAATTATTGAAGTATTGCAAGCTTTTATTTCACACTGACAAATGCTGCAAAGGTTCCAGATGTAGGATATTGCCAAAAATTGGTGTTTTTTTAAACCCAGATTATTATTGCAGTATTTCAAGCTTGTATTTCACACAAAAAATGCAGCATAGGCCCCAGATGTAGGGTATTGCCAGAAATAGGTGTTTTTTAAACCCAGAAAATTATTGCAATATTTAAAGCTCGGATTTCACACTGACAAATGCTGCAAAGGCCCCAGGTGTAGGGTCTTGCAAAAAATGGGTGATTTTTTGAACCCAGAAAATTATTGAAGTATTGCAAGCTTCTATTTCACACTGACAAATGCTTCAAAGGCACCAGATGTAGGATATTGCCAAAAATGGGTGTTTTTTTAAACCCAGATTATTATCGCAGTATTTCGAGCCTGGATTTGAATGTGACAAATGCACATTTGCTGTGCTGGGGCACTGAGCTTGCATAAAATGGCCGCCGCCGCCCACCAAACTAACAGACGGATAAAAGTTCTTTTTCTGTGTCACTGTGCTCAGGGCAGGGTAAAAAGATTGTGCACTGCACCCACAAAACTAAATCTATGTAGATTGCTAAGTTAACAAGCACTTCAGATTAAAGATTCTTTCCTATTCTCGGCCTCACAGCAGCAGCATCCTATCCCTATACTAAGCACAGCAGAGTGACTTGCAGCGCTATGTGACTCCAGCTTATATAGAGGCTGGGTCACATGCTGCACTGGCCATTCACAGCCATGCCATTAGTAGGCATGGCTGTGATGGCTTCCAAGGGCGCAAGAGTAAAACGCTTGCTGATTGGCTGCTCTGCAGACTTTCAAAAAGCGCGAATAAATCCCCGAACACCGAACTCGAACCCAAAGTTTTACTCAAAAGTTCGGGTTCGGGTCCGGGGTCCAAAAATCCTGAAGTTCGGTACGGACCCGAACTTTACAGTTAGGGTTCGCTCAACCCTAGTAATGATACTACCATAGATTGAAACTGAAATATCAAGTTTCGGTAGGTTAGTAGATGGAGTAAAGACAAGAAGTTCAGTTTTAGATAGAGAGAGGACATGATGTTAAAGACAGTGGACAGTCACTGGTGTAGTACTGCTGGAATAATATTGCGGGAAGAAGTATATAGTTCGGTGTCATCAGCATAGAGATGGTACGGAAAACTAAATCTGCTGATAGTTTGTCCAATAGGGGCTGTGTATAAAAAATATATATAATCAAATAAAGAAATGTATTCCAGCTCACCATAAAATCCCTCTGCACGGAAACGACTAGACTGGTCCTTGTTGTATAAACAGAAGAAAAAGTTCCAGCATCCAGGATAAAATGTTGCCAACTTCTTTATTAAACTTCAGTTACAATCCAATTAAATGGACATGATCTCCCTCCACTGCTCGGTTAATATGTTTAATATGTATTGTAACCGAAGTTTAATAAAGAAGTTGGTAACATTTTATCCAGGATGCTGGAACTTTTTCTTCTGTTTATAGAAAAAAGAGGAGAGGACATAGGACTAAACCCTGAGGAACCCCAACATCAAGAGGATGAGAAGAACTAGAGCAAGCAAAAGACACTGAAAGAGCGGTCCATGAGATAGGAAGAAAACTAGGAGAGAGCAATGTCCTTGAGGCAAATCGAGTAGAGCATGGTAAGGAGGCGTTTGTGGTCTACAATGTCAATTGCTGCGGGGAGATCCAGAAGAAGGAGTAGAGAGAAGTTGCCATTTCTTTTTGCTGTCAGAAGATCATTAGAAACTTTGATAAAGGAAGTTTCCGTAGAGTGCAAAAGAGATGATGGGGAGGTTACAGACAGGTCGGTAGTTAGCAAAACAATGTACTACTAATGTAGCTATAACAGAATGTTTAAAAAAGGACAGAATGATAGCAGAAGCGAGAAATAAGTTAATTATTGTAGATGCAGAGTTCTAATAAGATGCTCCAGAAACAGTTAATTCATGGTAAATAAAATCATTTTCTAAATGATGGAGAGCTGATAAGTAGGTGAACATTCATGTGGAAAAAGCAGTATGCTGTTACATTCACAAATTATAAGATCAAAAATTGGAACTTATTTCAAACAAAACTAAATAGATGATAGTTATTATGCATGCAGTTATTGATGTACATCAAGCTTGTGTTGGTCCAGTCAATATGTAATAACAGAATCATCTTTTGTATGCAAGACATTACATAGAAGGATTAAAATATTTATGCTGACAAGCACAACATCAGCCTGAGAAGTCAGAAGGTTGACATATAACTATGAACTCGACTGCTTAGTATTCACCTTTGATATTTCCCACACCAGATGTGCACAATCCAATTGAGCTTGTTTGTAGACTGAATGACACAATGTCCACAAAATATACATGGTTGTAATATAAACTTCATTTTGAAATGTAGCAAAAGAGGTAGCATATATTTTAGCGTTGACAATACAGTATAAAGGTCCATTCACACAACTGTAAGTGTTTTGTGGTCCACAAATTGCAGATCTGCAAAACACGGGTATCGGCGACAGTAACTGAAAGGCATCCCAGAGTCATATGCTTCGGAGTCGCTTAAGTAGGCTACAGCCACCATCTTCTCTGATGTGCTGGGCCCAGAACAAGCTTCTACAGTAATGATTGAACGTATTCATAGGGCCCTTCGCCCAAAGCCCAGTGCCTTGGAGCCTCCGGATGTAGTGTATAAACTGCTTAACTTTGCTGATAGTGCTGACATTCTGCGATTAGCCAGAGAGAAAAGAGATGTATTGCTAGACTCCCACCATGTCCATATTTACCAAGATCTTTCCCCGTCTACATTGGCTAAGAGCATCTTATAGCTAATAATTTTACCGACCGATGGCTCTACCCTTTTGGGATTGCAGTGCTCAAAAACAACAAGCAAGTTGTCATCCGTACACCAGGTTAGCTGCTATCTGCCTGGCCCAAGCTTGGTATCTCTCCAGGGGAATTTCATTTGTGGCTATATATCCCGATGGGGGGAAATCTAACCTGTTCGCATTCATGTGATCTCTGGTCCACAGTCAGATGCAAGATGAAGCAATGTAGTCTTTGTTACAGAACTATATGTAACCTTTTAGTCTTTTTCTTTATGTTGTTTCTTTTGTTCTACCTCACGTTGATCATACAGGGTATTTCATGAGTGAGCCATTCTGTGGTCTCTTGCCATATTCCTTGTGTACGTAACTTGGACATTCATACTGCAAGGTATAGTGGGTTTCTTACTGTCGGACGATCTGAATATACTGTGACCAGCTAATTGTGGTTATTTTTACTGTTTGCTCCTCTCACCTCTCTATGCCTGGGAAACTGAGCTTCTTCTTTTTTTTCTTCTCTTTTCTTTTTACCCTTTTTAATATAACCAGGTTATGGTTGCCTTATTGAGTCAGGTTTTATGGAGAAGGTGTTTATCTCACAACCCCTCCCCTCCCCAACTGTTGTAGGAGCTACAGTATGATGAGTGCTTTCTGGTCATGCTGGTGTTTGCCTGGGTGCTCTTTTGGGGGCTCTCCTGGTGGCCTAGCTTTGTACAGTTTTTTTTTTTTTTTGTTATGTTTACTTTACGTTACTTCTGCGCTGGTGTCTCCTGGTGGGAGAAAAAAAACATTAAAGATTTGACTAAGGTATCCACTTCAGGTATGGCGCTCAGTATCCTGATCTTCCCCAGTATAGAAAAGTTGATATGCGAGGAATAACAGTGTATCAACATTAAAGTACATCTTTGTACCTATGAAACTGGCTGACCTGTTACATGTGCGTTTGGCAGGTGAAGACATCTGTGTTGGACCCATGTTCATATGTGCTGACATTGCTAAGAAAATGATGTTTAAATATATGCAAATGAGCCTCTAAGGGCAACTGGGGGCCTTACTGTTGCATCTAGAGCAGGGATCAGTAACCTCCAGCACTCCAGCTGTTCTGAAACTACAACTCCCAGAATCCTCCTTTCACTTCTGTGGGAATTACAAGAACAGCTGAGTAACTTTGTATGCTGGGAGTTGCAGTTTCGCAGCAGCTGGAGTGCCGAAGGTTGCTAATCCCTGATCTAGAGGTTCAACTCTCTCTGCAACTGCCGCTTTCTCTGCAATGTGATTGACAAGGCCAAGCAGTGAAAACATCATAACACCTGGCCCTGTTAATCAAGATGCAAAGGGTGTGACAGTTGCAGAGAGAGCTGAGCCTCTAGGTGTAATGGTAACTCCCCCATTGCTCCTAGAGGTTAATTTGCATTTATTAAAACATAATTTTTCCCAGTAATGCGGGCACATATGAACATGGGACCAACACGGATGCCTTTAGCTGCCAAGCGCACATTCATTAGGTCAGTCAGTTTAATAGGTACAAATCTGCTGACAGATGCCCTCATATACAAAGATTTATGAAAAGTCTGTTTAAAAGGCATTGTTACCGTATTTTTCGCCCTATAAGATGCACTTTTTCTCCCCCCAAAATGGGAGGGGGAGTTAATGCGTCTTATGGGGTGAATATAGGGAAAAAAAATTCTGGCGCTTTGTTTCTTACCGGGCTGCAGTGCTGCGATGAAAGGGCCCGCCGCGCTGTGGGTGCTGGTCGGAAGAAGCTGGCCGCTCTGAAGATGCTGGTCTGATGCGCTGCCGGTGCTGGGAAGGCAGGGACCGGCCGCAGTGATATGGCGGGATGAAGGGGCTGGTCGCAGGTGTTCTATAGTAGGGGCCGGCCGCAGCAAGTGCTGGGTGGCAGGGACCGGCCGGCCCGAAGATGCAATGGTAATGAGGAGGAGAACGGTTGATGGGAGCAGGCAGATGAGGGGCAGAGCAGACTTCACATTTACACAACCCTGCTCCGCCTCTCAGTCTTCAAAGAAGTGCTCAAGGAAATGAAGCCGAACAGCAGCGCTTTATAAACATGACAAGACATGAAATCCAAAAGTCACCCGCAGCATTACATTACCGTATCATGCTCTGGTGGTGGAGATAGGGTGGTAGGAGGAGGAGGACTGTTGATGGGAGCGCAGGAGCAGGCAGACGAGGGGCGGAGCAGACTTCCCTGTCACACATCCCTGCTCCGCCTCTCAGTCTTCACACGTGCCCGATTCTGCCCTGCGTGCTTTGCCCTGCCAGAAAGAAATCCATAAGGTACCCCTAATGACCCCAATCCTAATAAAGTGACCTTCCCTAATAAAGTACCCCCCCCTAATAAAGTGACCCCCCATGAGCGAATTTCATATTTTGAAATTCGCTCACACTTCGTTTGGTGGTAAAAGCAGAATTGCGTTATGGATTTCGTTACCACGGACCATAACGCAATTCTATGACGGAATGCATAACAGAATGCCTTTAGAGGCTTTCCGTTAGTCATTCCGTTATAATAGAAGTCTATGGCCTGCATAACGGATCTGACCGGTTTTCGTTATGCTGAAGTCCTCTCCTGATCCAGAGTCCTCTCCTGCATAACGGAAACGGGACGGATGCAGGCCATAGACTTCTATTATGACGGAATGAATAACGGAACGCCTCTAAAGGCATTCCGTTATGCTTTCCATCATAGAATTGCGTTATGGTCTGTAGTAACGGAATCCATAACGCAATTCTGCTTTTACCACCAAACAAAGTGTGAACGAATTTCATAACATGACATTTTCTCATCTCTAAAAGTGACCCCCCTTAATAAAGTGACTTCTGTATCACTGGATCCCCCTCCTTTCCCAATAAGTGCATCAGCAGCAGATCCCCCCCCCCCCCCTCCCATAACATTGCGTCAGCAGCAGATTATGGTACCCCAATAAACTTGTGTCAGCAGCAGATCCCCCCCATAAGTGTGTCAGCAACAGATCCCCCCATAAGTGTGTCAGCAGCAGATCCCCCCATAAGTTTGTCAGCAGCAGATCCCACAAATAAGTTTGTTAGCAGCAGATCCCCCCATAAGTGTGTCAGCAGCAGATCCCCCCCATAAGTTTGTCAGAAGCAGATGACCCCTATAAGTGTGTCTGCATCAGATTACCCACATAAACTTGTGTCAGCGGCAGAATACCCCCATAAACTTGTGTCAGCGGCAGATTCCCCCCATAACATTGTCATCCACTGATGTTCTTAGCTACAGTTCCCCCATAATTGTAGTGCTGACAGTTCTTCCATTACTGTATTCTATTGCAGAAAATTACCGTAGTCTCCTGCTGCATACTGTACATTTCTGAACGATGTCAAAGCAGAAAAGGCATTATAAAATTCCTTTTACACTGGAGGTGATAAAATACGCCAAAGAGCATGAAAACAGGGCTGTTGAGAGACATTTCGTTCCGTCTCCAACTGAAAAGATGATTTGTGAATGGAGGAAACAAGAGGATCAGTTGGAAAAAGCAGATAAAAGTAAACACACTTTTCGTGGGTGTGCAGCAAAGTGGCCACAGCTAGACGTGGACATGAAAGAGTGGATCACACGTCATAGGAACAACGGCTTCTCAGTATCTACAAAAATGATAATATATGAAGCCAAACTTCTTGCTGCAGAGAAAGGCATTGGCGACTTCACTGGATCGGCATCATGGTGCTACAGGTGCATGAAGGGATGTGGTCTTGCTATGTGCACCCAAACAAGAATTGCACAAAAAATGGCCAAAGAATATGAGTCCAAGATTCTCTCTTTTCAGAAATTTGTGCTGCATTCAAGACAGAAAAATGGTTATGAAATAGGCCAGATTGGGAACATGGATGAAGTCCCGTCAACCTTTGATGTCCCATTGAAAGGACCGTCGATGTGAGAGGCACAAAAACCATAACGGTGAAAACCCCAGGACATGAGAAAACCCATTACACGGTTGTATTGTCCTGCTGCGCAGATGGCACCAAGCTGCTACCAATGCTGATTTTCAAAAGGAAGAACATGCCAAAAGAGGTGATCCCAAGAGGAGTGATTTTCCATGTTCACGACAAAGGGTGGATAGACGAAAATGGCATGAAAGTATGGATCGAAAACGGGTGATCCAAACGCCCTGGAGGACTTCTAAAGAAACCGGCCCTACTAGTGCTTGACAAGTTTAGGGCCCATATCAGCGAAACCACAAAAACAAGATTTAAGGAAGTGAACACCCATCTCCATCTAGCGGTAATTCCCGGGGGGGCTTACCAGCCAGCTACATCCTCTAGACATTTCCATTAATAAGCCGTTTAAAGTGTTCATGAGGGAGGAATGGAACAAGTGGATGGCAGCTGGGAACCATGACCTGACTCCCACTGGACGGATGAAGAGGCCCACCATCACCTAGGTCTGTGAGTGGGTGAAAACATCATGGCAAGCAGTCAACGATGAAATTGTCATCAGATCCTTTAAAAAGTGTGGCATTAGCAATGCCTTGGATGGCACTGAGGACAATATGCTGTACGACGAATCTGAAGGCAGCGATACTAGTGATACTGAGCCACAGAGTGCGATTAACCTGGACAGTAGTGATGAGGAGATTTTGGGGTTCCCTGATAAATAGAGGAGTAGTGTACATGGACATTTCAGTCAGTAATGATGGTTGTTAATGCTGCTGGTTACTACTGTTAATGTTTACAGTGTTAAAATATTGTTCTGTTATTTTATAAAAAAAATGAACGCACCTTTTGTTCAAAATATTTTTTTCCTATTTTCACCTCCTAAAACCTAGGTGCATCTTATCGGCAGGTACGTCTTATAGGGCAAAAAATACAGTATGTTCCTACTGTATGTAACCTGTCATGTTAGTGTACCATATGATCTCCCATTAGCCTAGTATTCTCTCATTGGCAAATAGATTAAAGATAGCACTTAAATTTTTACTAAACAAATTAATCATATAATACACTACAAAAGCGCTTACAACCTCTATAGCTTGGACAGCAAACAAAAAACATAACTTGAAATCTAGGATGGGAATCTACGATGCTCTAATCATTCATAGCAGGGTATGGCAAACTGAATGAATACTGAAAGACATGTCTCATTTATTGAATTCTCTGTAATGTATGGAAGGTGGAGGTAGAAATAAACCAAAAAATCTTGAAGAAAGGGAATCTAAATAAGACTATGATGTTGGCTTCCATGTCCTGATTACTGGATGAAGGGTGTAGACACTCTGCACCCTTGTAACAACTATATCTGTACTGCTGCATGTAGTTCTGTTTCTGTTACCTGACAGCTGAAGTCACAATCTAGCTATTCCCATGTAATCATACCTAATTTGGGAGATGGTTTACAATGGCCTTGTCACTGTTTACTCGTTACTATCACTATTCAGGTTTTCTTTGTAATATACAGTATTCACAATTATGATGGCTATTCCTTTTGATTTTAATATGATATAATTAAGGGGACTTTCATACCTGGCCATCAGCCCTTTTTCTGCTGCCTAAACCTTCTAGTATGGCTTTAAAGACTGACTATCTTGCTAGAGCTTTCTATGGACTAGCATTCAAGAGAAATAATTGATTCAAAATGGCAGCACTGAAATATTTCCAATAGGCTATAAAAATATAACAGTGTGAATTATTTAAAGGAAATCTGTCAGCAGTTTTGATCAGCACTAGATCAAGCAGGGAAGAGCAGTACAAATATACCTTTTGTGTAAAATAGTCTCCATCCAAATTTGCTCACATCATAGAACCAACTGCTTCTCAGTTTCCGTTAGATATGGTCCAATGAGCTTTCCAGCAAAGTACCAAATTATTGCCACATTGAAATTACTGAATCCAATTCACAGCAAGATCTTGATGTTCATTTCTATGGTTTCTGAAAAAAATTGGTTAGTGGCTGATTTGGCCAAAGATCACATTGTCCCTTTTTTCTCATATTATCTTTATTTTTGAGAGGTTTTCCACTGGGGGAGAGATTGATTTATACCTTTAGTGCTGCAATATAGTACTCAGTGCTATATTCAGTACCTTATTTTAGACTTGATTTAATCTTGGGATAACCGTAAGTGCATGCATACCAAGCTCTTTTCATCTCTGTGGGACTCCTGGAGGTATACAGTATTTGGCTTCTTTTCAGCAGTCCTGTAGAGATGAATGGAGCAGCAGCGTGCATGCTGGATTGCCAATCCATTTCCTACCAATCAGACCCTTGGGATAACTTAAAATCTTAGGACTATCCCTTTAAAAGATTTTGTGTGAGGGAATTATGAGTGATAGCAGTCAGTCGGCCTTAGAGCCACTTACCCCGAACCTAAAAGGCCCATGAGAAGATGACAAACTGCCTGGCTTTTAGACCAGCCCATGCTTTATAGACGAACATGTAAAACAGTTTGTGACTACTGACAGGTCTACAGGTGAACCACAGGAGATTTGACTACCATTAAATTCTATTGCTCTATTATCGAAACACTTCATAGAAAATGAGGCCAAAAATAACATCCTATAATTGCTATATATAAAATCCCTAATAAAATTAATGAACTGGCTTCAAAAGGTGTTTCACTCTGTCCGGTAACGAAGTGATAGTCAGTGACCTGGGTTTGACACAGTGTTTCCTTCAAAAGGTTAAGAACAAACAGTTTTTAGTTCTTGACATACAAGGAATTCAAAAAATTAATCCCAGTCTGATCATTAGAAATGATAGATTGTTTATGCATGCTGTTGAGCCCTTGGAAGAACAGGTTCTCATGGTGAGAAATTACATAGAGTCTGCTTTACAGGACTCTAAATGCACCACACAAAAATCAAAATATCCTCCTGCTGCCTGTCTACAAAAGGTTATCTGTATTTAAGGCATGTTTTTCTTGCAAATCTCTATGTTGCCTCAGGAAATTCCAGCGAGGCCACCTTCTCCCTCAAACACCCCGCCTCTATCAGACCCGAGAATGTGGAGAAGCCAAAAATGCCACCACAAATAACACGTGTATGTGTCTGCCTCATAACGAAAGTGTGTGTATGCTACTGTGAGGAGACACATTAAGAGGCCCAGTGTCTGTGCTGAACATATGTTTGCATTTATATCCGCGTCATTGATGCATAATGCACTTTGCAAACCAGGGAAGGAAGAGAAAGAAGCGCGTGTGCAGGATTAGTGATTTTTGATCACTGCACATCAAAATCAAGGGAAAATAATTGTTTGTCTAAGCTCAGCATGGTCTGCTCCGATACATAAAGTGGATTTCTCATGTTGGGATTTCAAATGATTTTCAATACCTACCAGCACAGGTCAGACTATGAACAGAAGGGTTTCTGGCATGCTGTTTAACTATAAAACACTGTAATGCAATTTGATGTTTGCAATAGCACACACATTCTCTGATATACTTTACACATAAGAACTTATTTATATATTACATGTATCTGTGTATTATATCCATAAGGATTAAAATATGTTAATATATATATATATATATATATATATATATAGTTACGGAAGTTCAGGGCAGCACACCTAGTAGCCAGTAGTTGGGTGCCAGCGATGAAAACACTTTACCAAGGTGTATGATGCAAAATAAATAAATAACACATCTCATACAAATGTAAAAAATAACAAGCCTGGAAGACAATAAGAGTGAGTACATACATTAGCCAGAGCTTCCAGGTATATTGATTCATAAATAACATAACAATTTACACAAGTGGCAATCAACAGTGTATAATCGTCACCTGTGGATGTGTTGACGTAGCAGGACCAAACGTGGAATCAGGCATGCTCAATGGTGGGAGGATACAGTGTTGCAAATTACACCGCATGGATACGGCATCCCGGAACTGCAGCTGCGCATGTCAGTGATGTCACACTGGGAGGAATCACATGATCCTGTGTGAAACATCACCTGACACGTAACATAACAAGTCGCTTTAGTAAACGTATAGTGCAAATACATGCGTCATAACAATATATAGATTCTAGAACAGAAATAAGTAATACAGGATGAAACACCCAGGGTATAACATCGGGTGACGTGCTATCAAGCGATGCACTGTCATCCGAAATATGCAAGTAGAGGAGGAGGGGACAGCGGCAGCCATCACCCTCCCACCTCGCTCGTCAAGTTTTAACCCATAACGGGTGAAAAACATCCAAGGTAACCATAGAAAAACGCATGCAAGAGTATTTCAAAAGATCAAATAAAGACGCAGCTGTCACGGGATAAGCCGCACATGTCCAAAAGCATCCAGCCTCCTGTTGAGCAAAGCCCTTCCATCCAAAGGTCCTGTAAGTAAAAAATAAAAAAATATATTATCCAAATATATTTATTAAAAGAAGAAGAACAAATTCTTCAACACATACACCGACAGAGACGAAACAATGAGAGATCATATGAATAACCATGGTTTATATTCTACATTTAAACCCCCCGGTCTAATGGTTTGTAGTTTAAAGATCCATTCAGACTCGCGTTTTTTAAGCATTTTCATGCGATTACCACCAGTCCGCGGTAACGGAACATGATCAAGGATCATAAACTTGAGATCACCTTCAACATGGTCCATATCCGCAAAGTGGTGTGAGACAGGCAAATCCTTGCGTTTTTTCCATATGGAAAAGCGATGCTGGTTGAAGCGAGACTTAAAATCGCATGTTGTCTCACCCACATACAGTAATTTACAGGGGCACCATAAAACATAAACGACAAAACACGAATCACAAGTCAAATAAAATTTAAGGGGGTAGGAAATCCCTGTATTTGGATGGATGAATTCACGTCCCTTCACCATGTATTTGCAGTTTACACAGTGAAGGCACAGGTAACTGCCACTCTTTTTAGGGGCCAAAAATGATTGGCGTACACCTTTTTGTGGACCTATGTCGTTTTTAAGAACTTATTTATATATTACATGTATCTGTGTATTATATCCATAAGGATTAAAATATGTTAATATATATATATATATATATATATATAAATATATATATATACATTTGACTATTAAAAGCATGCATAGCTGGTGGCTCAGTGGTTAGCACTAGTTCCTTGCAGAACTGGGGTCCTAGGTTCAAATCTAACAACATCTGCATGGAGTTTGTATGTTCTCCTCAGGTTTGCGTTTTTTTCCTCCTACACTCCAAAGAAATACTAAGAGGGAACTTCGATTGTGAGCCCCATTGGGGACAGTGTGATGCTAATGTCTTCCCGGAACCATAACTCTTTTCCTTTTCCGTTCAATTAGTTGTATGAGTGTAAGTCACTCTCCTGTTCCACGATTCACTAGGGCCCCCAGGGGTCCTCGTGGGGCTCGGCCTGCGGGGGACCCCGTTAGAGTAGCGGGACAAGTTACGCATGTGTCTGGGGAGTCTTGGGTTCCAACTCCTTTGCGGGCAGACGCGGTAGTGCGTCCGCATGGTCGCCGGAGGGGAAGACCGCCGGGGTCTCGGAGGCAGATTGACCGGACTGGTGCCGGCACGCAGCAGCCGGTCCTGTCTCCGGTATCACCTGCAGGTTCCGTTCCGGCGTCCTTTTTAGGTAAATTTGCATAGACCCCACCTTTTTTGTGGTCCAACTTGAGGGGCAGTGCCTAAAAAAAAAGGCTGTTGGAAAATATTGCATTGAAAATTTTTGCAACGGAGGTTTCTATTACTTGTGTTATCTTGTCCTTCTAGCTATAAAAACACGGTTTGGAAAATATATTTTAATGCTGTGTGGGGATTCGCTCTGGTAAACAGGGTGTGCGGATGCAGTACAGAGGCAAATTACCAGTTCTTAAATCAAACTCCCATGTTTATTCACACATAAAGCAAAAACAAAACATCACTTTGCAGTCTTGGTGTTAGTTCACACACAATGGAAAGTCCACATAACAAAAATCACCTTGTTAGCAGTTCTGCCTCCAGCAGTCCGTAGCAGGCTTTTAGGGGGCCATTTCCATTACAGACGAGTCTCAGCCCTCCAGCACGGCACAAGCCTCAGATCCCAGCACACACACCTCCTGAGCTCCACTGTCAGACTGAGGTAATCCCCCTCACCTGGCAGTGCTGGCTGGTTTTTAGGCCTGGCAAAACCCAGCCTGGAACATGGGGAATAGTCACCCACCCAGCACTTTGACTACTCCCAGTAAGAGCCGTCCGGGATCAGCTATACAGCTATACTAAGGATTAAGGTGTCAAACAGCAACTGCTGCTGACACATAAAAACCAGCTCTTACTCCACCGAGGCCAGGAACCTTGGTGACACCTACCTATCATCCACTATGATTCCTTGTACCTTTTTACAGCTGTTAGAAAAGCGCACTGTGTTTAACTTCAAAGACAGATATTTTGTGTGATGGGAAAAAAATATGAAGATAATGAAAAGTATAAATATGATGATTTAATATGATTTCTCACATTATAATATGGTGTAAATGAATTTATAAACACCCTATTATGGGCCTAAATGTGTGACAGTGGCCTGTTCCAGTGGTGGGTGACGTGAAGCCTGATTCTCTGCTATGACATGAAGACTGATTCTGCGCTGACATCAGGCCAGATTCTCTGTTACGGGACCTCTGTCCTCTGCCTGGGTGCCTGGGCCTAAATGTGTGACAGTGGCCTGTTCCAGTGGTGGGTGACGTGAAGCCTGATTCTCTGCTATGACATGAAGACTGATTCTGTGCTGACATGAAGCCAGATTCTCTGCTATGGCATGAAGAGACTGATTCTCTGCTGACGTGAAGCCAGATTCTCTGCTATGGGACCTCTGTCCAATTGATATTGGGTCATTTTTATTTTTATTTTTATTTTTTTTATTTTTATTTTAATTCATTTCCCTATCCACATTTGTTTGCAGGGGAATTACCTACATGTTGCTGCCTTTTACAGCCCTCTAGCTCTTTTTCTGGGCTGTTTTACAGCCTTTTTAGTGCCCAAAAGTTCGGGTCCCCATTAACTTCAATGGGGTTCGGGTTCGGGACGAAGTTCGGTTCGGGTTCGGATCCCGAACCCGAACATTTCCGTGAAGTTCGGCCGAACTTCTCGAACCCGAACATCCAGGTGTTCGCTCAACTCTAGTCATCACATCTCAAAACAGTGGGTTGGTGGAGGTATCACTCCTTTGGTGACAGTGCTCTTCAGCCACCTACTACTACAGCCTCCCCCTTTCTACAGATAAAAGTAATGGCATTTCCCAGGTGCACAGAAAACGTCTTGAATTCAGTGGCCTACATAGAGAAATGAGGGCCCCATAGCAAGGATCAAACCAGGCCCCCCACATTGGACATTTCTGTCTAAACCCTTTTCAATGACTCTTGGGCCATTTTCTACCTTCTTCATTTTCTAAAAGTTGTTTCTTTAGAGGGTAGAGTCCTGAACAAGTTTTCTTCTCCAGTAGAAGAGGGGATAATATCAACTAAGCTTGGGCCCTCTCTTACCCTGGGTCCCATAGCAGTCGCATGGTCTGCCGCTTTGGTAGTTACGCCCCTGCTTGAATTGTTAAGTGGAGTTATAATAACTCATCTCTGATAGAATTCTTAATCATTATTACAGAGCCAGTGTATCATTTAGCACAGATTAAAAATATATTTCATATAGTACTTATTGCTGTTGCATCTTCCTCCCACATTTTGGTGTTGCTGTCTTGTTAGTGGATTTGTGCTTCATAGTTTATGTTATGTATTTACAGTCTTATTGTTTATCCATAGATTATAGCTGTATTGTACACTAGACCTTGGCTAATCTCTTCTGATTTCAGATACCGACATGGGGAAAGAAGAAGATGTCTCATAGCATGAGACTTCTGTTACAATAAAAGTCTACAGAATAATGAAAAATCCTTTTGTTGTGACCTCAACTGGGACAAGTGGGAAAGAAGATTTCAAAATAACATGAAGTAAAACATGATTGCAACAAATAAAAACCTAGATTGTAAATATAATAGTTCAATCAATATATAATGTCCTCAAAACACTGGACATACTGTACTTCCATAAGTCTTTTTTTTGCATTCTCTTTATCCTTTTCTGACTTTATCTATCAGATGTCATCTTAAACTGAAAACCTGATCATTCAGTTTGAGGTTAAGTGACCAGTATTTTAGTCCCTCATGTCCAGGAAGCTAAGCTACAGTATAGGAAGTTGCTGCACTGTTGTTCTTCCTTAGCTCTACCTGTGGCATGTGGGTTACAATGCAGACACATGCAGGGGCTTTCACTGGAGTTTGCAAAGTACAGGTTTCAGCTATGAACATGGACATATACACATTTGCATATGTTGGCAAAAAAACAATCATTTACACATTGTGACATATACACACACATCAATACATACCTTCATAAATAAACACACTGTGACGTGTGTGTGTGTGTGTGTGTATATATGTATGTATATATTGTGGGGATTCGCTCTGGTAGGCAGGGTAAGCGGACGCAGAACAGAGGCAAAAGAAACTGTTTGTAAAACAAAACTTCAGTGTTTATTCACACAGGAGGAAAAAACAAAGCAACATTTTTCAGTCTTAGTGTTCGTTCACATAAAGGAAAGTCCAAAAAACAAAACAGTCACCTTATTAGCAGGTTTTTTAAGCGGTCCACAACAGGCTTTAGGGGGCCTGTTTCCCTGCATGCGTGCCCTCTAGCACGGCACCATGCCTCAGATCCCAAAACAGAGACCTCGATTCTGAGCCCAGTTGCGTATTTAAAGGACAGCCAGTTGCTGCCAAAACCCAGACCGGCACTTAAACTCAAGTCCGGTTTTTTATCTCATCTGGCTGAAAATCAGCCCAGCCGCCCTGTCACATATTCCCCCCTTTTTTAAACCCTGAGGGGGTGAACACATGCCAGACAGTGTACCCGGGACAGGGCATCCGCGTTTCCCTGTACCCGGCCTGCCCTGTGTTATACTGTAAACTTAAAGTTTTGCAAGGACAAGAACCATCTGGTGACCCGAGCATTCCTTTCTTTGGCCTGGCTCATTCACTTGAGAGGGGAGCGGTCGGTCACCAGACTGAACTTTCTCCCCAACAGATAATAGCGGAGAGACTCGAGTGCCCACTTGATGGCCAGGCACTCTCTCTCCACTATACTGTACCAGGTCTTGGCTGGAGTGAGCTTACGGCTCAGGAAGACAACGGGATACTCCTCCCCGTTGACCTCCTGAGACAGTACAGCACCAAGGCCTATTTCAGAGGCATCAGTCTGTAGTATAAACTCCCTTTTGAAGTCGGGCGTCACCAAAACCGGGGACCCACACAGGGCCGACTTCAAAGCGGAGAAAGCCTCTTCCGCCTGGTCATTCCAGTGGACAATCACGGACTTCCGTCCCTTCAAGAGCCCTGTCAATGGAGCTGCTACACTAGCAAAATGGGGAACGAACCTCATATAATAGCCTACCATTCCCAGGAATGACTTTACTTGCCTAGAGGTGACAGGTCGGGGCCAATTCCTTATCGCCTCTGTGTCCAATGACATACCCTAGGTATTTTGTCTCCTCTAACCCTATCGCACATTTGTTTGGGTTAGCTGTTAGACCAGCCTTTCAAAGGGAGTCCACTTTGGCCTGTACTTTGGCCAGGTGACTTTCCCAGTCGGTACTGTGAATGACAACATCATCCAGGTAAGCCGAGGCGTACCGCTGATGTGGACGAAGCACAATGTCCATTAGACGTTGAAAGTGGCAGGGGCGCCATGCAGACCGAAGGGTAACACATTATCTACAGCCCCTCTGATGTAATGAAGGCAGTTTTCTCTTTGACAGCCTCCGTCAAGGGTACCTGTCAGTACCCTTTGGTGAGGTCCAAAACAGAAAAATAGCGGCCTTGGCCTAACCTTTCAATAAGCTTATCCACCCGAGGCATAGGATATGCATCGAATTTAGATATTTCGTTCAGCTTACGAAAATCGTTACAAAACCGTAACGTCCCGTCCGGCTTGGGTATTAAGACTGTAGGACTGGCCGAATCACTTTTAGACTCCTCAATGACGTCTAGCCGCAGCATGAGCTGCACTTCCTCCGAGATGGCTTGTTGCCGTGCCTCGGGTACCCGGTATGGCTTTAACCAGACTTTTGCCTGAGGCTCAGTGACAATGTCATGCTGGATTGCGGAAGTGTGTCCAGGGAGGTCCGAGAACACATCTGTGTTCCGACTAACGAACTCCCTGGTCTCCTGAATCTGTTTAGAGGAGAGGCTGTCAGCAATTTTTACTGTGGAAACCACTTCCCTTGCATCAGACATAGGAGCCGGAACCTCTTCCCCTAGAAAACTTGGCCGCAGGCTGTCTTCAGTACAGGTCTCCCTATCTTTCCAAGGTTTAAGTAAATTAACATGGTAAACCTGCTTCGGCTTCCGCCGCCCTGGCTGGTGTACCTTGTAATTTACCTCTCCAACTTTCTCGAGTACCTCTAGCCAGGAACTTACTGTACACGGTCGGTACCAGAACCAAAACCTGATCACTAGGGTTAAAGATCTGGACCCGAGTTGCCGATTATAGATCCGACTCTGGGCTCGCTGAGCGGCCTCCATATGCTCCCTGACAAGAGGCAAAACTGTCTCTCTTCGCTGTTGCATCTTGATAACATATTCCAGGACACTAATATGTGGAGTGGGTTGCTGTTCCCACTCCTCTTTTGCCACGTCCAACAGACCAAAAGGATGTCTGCCATAAAGCAATTTGAAGGGCGAGAACCCAGTAGAAGTCTGGGGTACCTCTCGCACAGCGAACATGAGATAGGGCAGAAGAAGGTCCCAATCCTTCCCATCTTTAGACACCACCCTTTTTAGCATAGTTTTTAGAGTTTTGTTAAACCTTTCAACCAGACCATCCGTTTGCGGATGGTACACGGATGTCCGTAACTGTCTGATATGCAGCAACTTACAGAGTTCCCTCATGACCTTGGACATAAAAGGGGTCGCCTGATCAGTCAGAACCTCTTTAGCCCCACTCGGGAGAACATCTCCATCAGCTCCTTAGCTATAAGCTTTGCCGATGTATGTCACAGTGGCACCTCCTCCGGGTACCGAGTGGCGTAGTCCAGGATGACCAAGATGTGTTGGTGTCCTCTAGCGGACTTTGGTACTGGGCCTACGAGGTCCATAGCGATTCGCTCAAACAGCACCTCGATGATTGGGAGAGGTACCAAGGGACTGCGAAAAAGGTGATGGGGGCTAGTTGCCTGGTAGGTCAGGCAAGACTTACAGAATTCTTCCACCCCTCTAAATACACTGGGCCGCTAAAATCATTGTAGTATCCGATCCTGTGTCTTCTGCATTCCCAGATGACCCCATAGAACATGTTTTATCTGCATGGGATTAAATAAAGCCTTAAGTATTTTTCAGTGAAGCTGGACCATCTTTCTTTCTATTTGAATCTGCTGTGCGCCTAAGGTTCAGGGCGAGGTCCGGGCTCCTGGCTTCCTGTGGATGAGCACAACATTTTCCAGTGTTGCTCCATAGAACATGTTGGTGGGCTAACTCTAACACGAGTTTGCGATAAGCCTGGAGCACCACCAACTGTTCAATGGATTCACCTCGCAGCTGGTTTATCCAGTACAACATCTCCTGATGAACCACAAAACGGGGGAACACCGTCTCTGCCCCTGGTTGTTGTGGTTCACCATCTACTATTTATACATTCTCCCAGGCTCGGGATAGGATTGGGTCCCGGTGTTGGGCGGTACCAAAATTATCCCAGGAGACATTGAGGTCTGCCAGCTCATGACTCGGCGGCAAGTCCTCCATGTTCCCACCATCACACTTAGCGGGGTTGTCTCCCCCTCTTCCACCAAAGTGGTGGTCACCCCTACCGCTGGCCCTTCGGACTCAGGTTCCCAGGGTTCTGCTCTCCACCCTGAGCCGTGCCAATCTTCTAGGGTTACCCCGGTCGAATAGGTATCAGTCACTCTCTTAGCAGGCTACAGTGCTGGGAAGCCCGGGAAGTCTCTCCCTATTATAAGTTCGTAGTGTAGATTGGTGGCGACAGCCACCTCGTGGGTCAACCTGCCGACAACCGTGGATAGAGACACCATAGCAGTGGGGTAGTCTTTTAAGTGTCCATGAATACACATGACCCCGACTTTCCGGCCAGTACACTGAGTGGACCGTACCAGGGGAGCCCTCACCAGGGTCATAAGACTCCCTGAGCCCAACAGAGCCTCCGCTGGACTGTGTCCCACCTCCACCTGGCACAGGTGATTCAGAGTCTCCGGGGCACCCACTGCACACAGCTTCCTAGCATATAAAGACTAACGAAAGACATAGTTTGTGTCCATGGGTTCCACCTGATGTGGACAGTCAGCTCGTACATGGCCAGGCTCCCGACACTGCCGACACCGGAGCTGGGTCCACAGGGGGTACATCCCGGGCGGGTTTGGTGGGCACAAACCACCGGGTATGGGGTGGAGAGTTACGGGATTTGAATACCCCCCTCCCAAAATAACCCACCTGTAGATTCCGGGTAGCCTCATAGCGATCCACCAGGTCGACCATCTCAAGAGCATTACCTGGAGAGACCTGGCCGATACATTGCTGGAGAGGGGGTGGCAAAGCCCTCCAGAACATATCAGCCACGGTCCAGCATAGCAGTGGGGCTCAGCACGTCAAGCTGTAGCCACTTTTGCAAGAGGTTAAGTTATAATACTGGGGTCTCACGCGCTCAGCCGGCTTAAACACCCACTGATGCACCCACTGGGCCCGGACCAACACATTCATCTCCAGTCTTGCCAGAATCTCACCCTTGACTTTCTGGTAGTTGACCGCTTGATCGTCCGGCAAGTTAAAATACACCTGCTGGGAATCGGATGTCAGGAACGGAGCGACGACCTCATCCCACTGATCTCGGGGTAGATTCTCCCTTGTGGCCATCTTTTCGTACATCGCAAGGTAGGTTTCGACATCATCTGATGGTGTCATCTTGGGAATCGCCGCACGGACCACTTTCCGGACATCATGGACACTCTGGGACACTCCTGCCGTCTGTAAAGCCATCACGTGTTGTAACAGCAGCTGGTTTGTTTCTTGCTGGTGTTGGTTAGCCTCCACGAGGGCTTTCATTACAGCCTCCATTTTGTCACGCGACACAGGTTTAAATTTAGCTGGTTTAATCCAGGACATCCAGCCATACCCGGAAAAAAAATGTCGGCATTTATGCCAGCCCTACTGCTTGTGCCCGCTCCAAGCCACCAGCTGATCACTCGGTGCTCGACTTGTTTGTCTGTCGGTCATGTGACGCTGGCCATGTCACATGACCCTCACTCCCCACTATAAATACAGGCAACCTGCTGGCTACAGGTTGCCTGTGATTTTGGTCCCTTAGGCTGTGTATTATTTTTGTTATTTAGCTTACCTTTGGATTTGACCCTTGCTCTGCTTCCTGACACCTCTTCTGCCTGCTCCCTGAACCTTGACGCTACCTCTCGAATTTTGACCTCGGCTTGCTTTTGGATTTTGTCTTTGCCTCTTCTCTTGTACTGACGTGACCTCCTGGACTGACACCGGCTAGTTGACCCGCCTCGCCCTTCCGTTTTTGGTGGTACCTTGCTTGTTCCACCTCTCTGTCCGCTCTAGTGCTACCTCTCATTGGCTGTCCGCTTCCCTGCTGTCTCTATCTCTCTGCTTGCACTTACTCAGGTCAGGGACTGTCGCCCAGTTGCGCCCCGTCACCTAGGGCGGGTGGTGCAAGTAGGCAGGGACAGGGGATCGGGTGGCAGCTCAGGGGGTGCACCTCCGCTCTATCTTTATACCCGCGACTCTACCCCGTGACAGAATCACAGGCCTTAATTTAGCATGGTCTACAGAGCCTCACCGAACATGTGCAGGGTCTTGCTCAAATAGTACAGGAACTTGGGGAGAGACTACAGGTTGAGGAGACTGTCCAAACTCCCCCCCATTCTTGCTCCCGCCACCGTTCAGGTAGAACCACACATTAAATTACCCGGTCATTTTTCGGGTGACTGCCAAAGTTTTTTAGCTTTCAAGGGAAGCTGTAAACTTTATTTTCGACTACGTCCTCACTCCTCTGGTCCTGATCCACAGAGGGTTGGTATTATCATCTCCCTGCTTCAAGGGGACCCCCAGGAATGGGCCTTTTGTTTGCCTCCAGACATTCTTAATTCTGTGGACCTCTTTTTCCAGGTGTTAGGGTTTTTTTATGATGAACCAGACTGAGCCTCTGTGGCAGAATCCAATCTTAAGGCCCTCACTCAGGGTAAACGTCCCGTGGAGGATTATTGTACGCAGTTCCGCACGTGGTGCGTTCCCTCGGGTTGGAACGAACCAGCGCTCAAATGTCAATTTAGGGCAGGCTTGACTGAGAAGTTAAAAGACATGTTGGTTTGTTATCCCTGTCCTGACTCTTTAGAGGAGACTATGACGCTAGCCATCAGACTAGATAGACGGATCAGAGAGAGACAGCGAGAGCATTTGTTTTCTCCTCGTACCCTTCTTCAACCTGAGGTTTCCCCCATTGAACCCAAGATGGAGGCCCACTCGGAGGAGCCCATGCAACTCGGGATGACGCGAAGAGAGCTACGCCGTCGTCAGGGCTCTTGTTTTTATTGTGGGGATCCCGACCACTGGATCCGTCAGTGTCCTAAAGCTCCGCCTTCTGGAAAGTCATCCAAGTCTGAAGTATCCAAGGACAAGGTACTCCCGGAGGTGGTAAGAAGTAAATTATTGTTGCTGTTTTCTATTGCCTTTGGAGTCTTAAAGGGGTCAGGAAATGCCTTTGTGGATTCAGGGTCAGCTTTTAGTTTTATTGATTACAAATTTGTTGAACAAATGGGAATTCCTATACTAGAATTGTCCACCCCGATCCAGGTTGACGCCATCGATTCTACCCCCCTGCTAAAGGGCACGGTAAAACTCTGTGCTCCGGAGATTACCCTGTCTGTGGGGGTCTGCCACTCAGAGAAATGCTCTTTCTTTGTTTTAGAGAATCTTCCTGTTCAGCAACACAATCCGGTCATTAACTGGAGTTCGGGCGAGTTAGAGAGATGGGGGCCTAACTGTAGTTCTTGCTTAACCGTAGTTCAAGCTGGGGTTTCATCAGATATTATTCCTCATTTTATTTCTGATTATTCAGATGTTTTTTCCACCACTGAGACAGATACTCTCCCTCCCCATATGTCTTATGACTTGGTACCCGAGTCCAAATTTCCTAAAGGACGGACTTATAATCTTTCTGGTCCTGAGCGCAGGGCCATGAAAGACTATATCCAGGAGAGTCTCAAGAAGGGACATATTAGGCCCTCCACCTCTCCGCTGGGAGCAGGATTCTTTTTCGTTAAAAAGGACGGTGGTCTCAGGCCCTGCATTGACTATAGAAATTTGAATAAAATCACTATTAGGAATCAGTATTCCATCCCGTTGATTCCTGATTTGTTTAACCAGATTTTGGGTGCTTCGTGGATTTCTAAATTTGATTTGAGAGGAGCGTATAACCTAGTTCGTATTAAGGAGGGAGATGAGTGGAAAACTGCTTTTAATACTCCAGAGGGACACTTTGAGTATCTTGTTATGCCATTCGGTCTTCGCAATGCCCCAGCTGTGTTTCAGAATTTCATGAACGACATTTTTAGAGAACTCATCGGCAAAGTTATGATTGTTTATCTCGATGATATTCTTGTATTTTCACCTGACTGGGATTCTCATGTGTCTCACATCAGATTGGTTCTTAAAATCCTCAGGGAGAATCATCTGTCCGTTAAATTAGATAAATGTTTGTTTGGAGTTCAAGAGATTCCCTATCTTGGATCCCAGTAGGCAGTGACCAACCGACTACACAGCATGTCTCTATTGTAGTCCATTTTTGCATCCCTCTAAGAAGGTGTAAAAAATGCCCCCATTTTTGACTGGTAGCAATGGTCTTAACAATGTGGATAGCCAGTAGTCATCCCTCTGCCAAATCCTGAAAGTGGAGTTGTCACCACACAAACATAACAGCATGCATCTGGCCCTTTACACTAGAGACTCCTTGGGCCTCCCTGCCTCCATTTCCACTGCATACTGCCACAGTCTGTCAGGGTCATCTGCGTTGTCTTCGTAATCGCCCACCAGCTCCTCATGCTCCTCCCTCGCTAGTTGTGTATAAAATTCCTGGGCGTTTATGTCCTCTTCCCCCTCCTCTGCCAGTTCATCCTGCTCAGGTTTCAGTGAGATGTAGGTGCCACGATTTCTGTCCCCTCACCAATCATATTCCTTAGCATCCCTTCCTGGACGTGAATGAATGGAATGACATCATTCATCCAGTAGTTCTGCTGACTGACAAATAAAGTGGCCTCCTCGAAGGGCCTGAGCACATGGCTCTGTCAGACACCTAAAACACCAAGGAATGGCCCAGCTTCTGCTTAACATACAGTACAGAGAAATATAGTGGCAATACTGGAGGAGCTGCTCAACCCCTAACACTGTAGCGTGTTTTTTTTTTTTTTTTTGTGCATGAAGGGCTCCGATATTTTCCTGACAGAAATATATTGGCGAAAGTCTCAGCTTTTAATATCTGTATTTATGACTAGCCAGTATAGTCAGTGGCATATCCGTTTGGTGCATTTTTTGATTTATATGATTGTATTTACATCCGCACAATGCTCCGTTTTGTGTAGGATGCTCTTGTGGTGCATGTGGACCGCGCCGATATCCTCCACCGTATGCATTTTTTGCTGGGGATAGTCGTTCGCTGCGGTCCACATGCGGTGGGGCTGCTCCCCCAATGAAAAACACGCTACAGTGTTAGGGGTTGAGCAGCTCCTCCAGTATTGCCACTATATTTCTGTGTTTTTGTCCTGTTTTATATGTAGTGTATGTGCCTTTACCTGGCATTTAAACACTCTTTTGCACCTGGTGACCTCCATCACAGGGTCTGATATGGGTGTGGCTTGCAGCCTGGCTTTGTTCACATTGCACTAGTTGTCCTGCTAGGCATTTGTGTGGAAGCCTGGCTGTGAGCTGGATTACATCACCTTCAGACCTTGTTCACACCATAGTTAGCGTAGTGGTAGGACCCTTTGCCATGCTGAGTGACCGTGACGTGGTGCATGAAGGGCTCCGATATTTTCCTGACAGGAATATATTGGCGAAAGTCTCAGCTTTTAATATCTGTATTTATGACTAGCCAGTATAGACAGTGGCATATCCGTTTGGTGCATTTTTTGATTTTTAACATACAGTACAGACCAAAAGTTTGGACACACCTTCTCATTCAAAGAGTTTTCTTTATTTTCATGACTATGAAGGCATCAAAACTATGAATTAACACATGTGGAATTATATACATAACAAACAAGTGTGAAACAACTGAAAATATGTCATATTTTAGGTTCTTCAAAGTAGCGACCTATTGCTTTGATTACTGCTTTGCACACTCTTGACATTCTCTTGATGAGCTTCAAGAGGTAGTCCCGTGAAATGGTCTTCCAACAGTCTTGAAGGAGTTCCCAGAGATGCTTAGCACTTGTTGGCCCTTTTGCTTTCACTCTGCGGTCCAGCTCACCCCAAACCATCTTGATTGGGTTCAGGTCCGGTGACTGTGGAGGCCAGGTCATCTGGCACAGCACCCCATCACTCTCCTTCATGGTCAAATAGCCCTTACTTTCAAAGTTTTCCCAATTTTTCTGCTGACTGAGTGACCTTCATTTCTTAAAGTAATGATGGCCACTCGTTTTTCTTTACTTAGCTGCTTTTTTCTTGCCATAATACAAATTCTAACAGTCTATTCAGTAGGACTATCAGCTGTGTATCCACCTGACTTCTCCTCAACGCAACTGATGGTCCCAACCCCATTTATAAGGCAAGAAATCCCACTTATTAAACCTGACAGGGCACACCTGTGAAGTGAAAACCATTTCAGGGGACTACCTCTTGAAGCTCATCAAGAGAATGCCAAGAGTGTGCAAAGCAGTAATTTAAGCAAAAGGCGGCTACTTTGAAGAACCTAGAATATGACATATTTTCAGTTGTTTCACACTTGTTTGTTATGTATGTATATAATTCCACATGTGTTAATTCATAGTTTTGATGCCTTCAGTGTGAATCTACAATTTTCACAGTCATGAAAATAAAGAAAACTCTTTGAATGAGAAGGTGTGTCCAAACTTTTGGTCTGTACTGTATGTGTGCAGGGCTAGTACAGTTTTTTTGGAAAAGTGATCTCAGCTTGGGACGCTCGACTTCGGGTGGACACAAGCCATCAGATCTCTGAAATGTGCAGAGTCAACTACATGGAAAGAGAGGGACTGTAGTACTAGCAACTTGGCCAGGTGCATGTTCAACTTCTGCATGCTTACTGTTGTTTTTTTGCAATCACCTCTGTGATCGATTGCTGTTGAAAAAAGTGACGAGAAGGAGCATCAGGAGCAATAGACAACATTGCAGTCGATGGGTAGGAACAACAGCTTCCTTCTGCTAATGTTGTTGAGCCCTGACTGCTGGAGACGGGGTGCGGGCCGGTAGGAGATGGCAGCGGTTGCTGTCAGGCTATAGCACTAAATGAGAGGCGTGGTTTTCCCACGCCACTTTATGGTGACGCTCCATGTGTTGACAAAGGGTCGTCGTGTCAACATTAGCACCCTGGCTGTGCCTCACCTTCTTCCCACACATCCTAATGTCTCCCAACGACTTGTTGAAAAATTACCTCAGTGCTGAGTATGGCATTTTCCCTCCACCACTGTGTGATGCCTGCCTACAGCTGCTTTTATGAAATCGTGCACTGCTAGTGTGTCCCTCACAGGTAGTCTCACAAGTAGCAGACAGTGTACGCCTCCTATGTTTGGCAGCAGATCTCCCACTGCTTTCACCCTGCTGTCTCAGAGGCACGCTTCTACCCTGCTGTCTAATGGGCACGGTGCTACCCTCGCCCCCCCTGATGATACCTATGCCCCCTCTTTACTCGGCTCACACTTGTAATCGGCTACATCGTCATATACATCTGTTTGTTCGTCTTTTATGTCACACTCACCTGTCTCTTGTGCACGTCCCTGACCTCTCGCAAATGTGCTCCCACCCGACTGTCATCATCTGTAGTTGCACACCTATAGGAATTCAAAGCAGACCTCTTCTCCAAGTCTGTGCTCGCTGCAGCTGCTGACTGTCCTCACAAAGCTCATCCTCACTGATAATCGGAGCAGAGCCGGCAGCATACATTATTTGCCTAGCAGAAGGAGTGGGATGACAGTAGTGATGGACGAACATCGGCCGGGACGATGCGCGAACGCGAGTTCGTGGCAGGCCCCATTCACTTTAATGGCAGGCGAACCTGAAAAACCTTCAGGTCATATTTGCAGCCAGCAAACACTTATTAGAAGTACAAAAATAGTACCACAACATGGACAGTGACATACCAGAGGGGAATCATTGGCAAAAATTCCCACAAAAAAGATGTATTTTAATCAGGGACCATTTTTATGCGTCTTAAAGGGAAACTCTCAAAAATGTGCTCTGCTGGAGCCTAGAAATTTTTATTTCCTATCTGTTTAATGTATGCAAATGTTCAGCACTCCACGTTTTTGTATCCTGCAGAGTCCTTTTAAAAAAAATGCATACATTAACGTAATTTTTTTTTTCTACTGTATGGTGAACGGACGCCACTGTACGGCATTAGTCTGAGGCATCTGACATTTTTGGTATGCATTAAATGGATGGCAAAAAAAGAATGTGAACCCAGCCCTAGTGTCAGAATAAGCACCAGTACACAACAGAGCAGCGTGGCGGAGAGGGGAGGCCGCCATGTACTGACAGAGCGCTATCTGGTCCTGGTGGTCAGGGATGAGGACTGTGTTTCCCAAGGATCATTTTCTACTGGGAAATACAGGGCACAGTATAATACACTAGAATCTATATAATATAAAGATATTAGCCCTACCCCCGAATAATAATACAATTAGGTGGTAATTTATTATATACAGTAGAAATATGTCTATGTTAGGCGTATTTCTGACACAGATTGTGGCGCAAAGGTCCATAGCACAGCAATCTGCATATTTTTCCCGCTCATGCCAGGTCTAAAAAAGAATGGTGTGGGCAGGGAAAGGGAAACAGTTATGGCCATCCAGTTATTGGATACCACCGCCATACATTGACCGAATAACACCTCTGTACAGTGACCGGATAACACCACCATTCCGTGACCGGATAAAAGGGTATAAGAGGGCACAGTACAAGGAATGACTAGGGGCACAGCACAGGGTGTGGTAAGAGGGCACAATGCAGGGTATAAGGGGGCATACGCCACCATAATGAGAGGCAGAGGAGTGAGACAGGGTTGTGATTATGTGGCTAGAGATAAAAAATTTAACTGTCGGCCAGTACAGGCCCCAAAAATTAGGCAATAGGCATTCACCTGACAGCAAAGAACTTTGGATTCTGTGGCTGTAGGTGCATTAGGCAGTCACAGGATAAATATGTAACTGTCGGCCAGTATAGGCCCCAAAAATTAGGCAATAGGCATTCACCTGACAGCAAACAACTTTGGATTCCGTGGCTGGAGGTACATTAGGCAGTCACAGGATAAATATGTAACTGTCAGCCAGTACAGGCCCCAAAAATTAGGCAATAGGCATTCACCTGATAGCAAAGAACTTTGTATTCTGAGGCTGGAGGTACATTAGGCGATCACAGGATAAAAATTTAACTGTCGGCCAGTATAGGCCCCAAAAATTAGGCAATAGGCATTCACCTGACAGCAAAGAACTTTGGATTCTGTGGCTGGAGGTGCTTTAGGTAGTCACAGAATAAATATGTAACTGTCGGCCAGTACAGGCCCCAAAAATTAGGCATTCACCGGACATAAAAGGCCTTTTATGCCACTGTATATACATAAGGCAAGGACCATTCTTTGTTCTGGGTGGTGGCGGATATGTGTGGGCTGGCATGAGGAAATTCAATTACACGTGGTCATCACAGGTGTTGAATTCTTCCGAGATCCATGCCTCATTTATTTTTAAAAAATGTGAGGTAGTCCACACTGTCGTGAGCTAGGCGAGTGCACTTATTGGTCACAATCCGCCCTTCTGTGCTGAAGGTCCTTTCGGACAGGACATTCGACGAGGGACAAATGCAGTACACAGCCCTGCAGGGTATTGCGATAGTGAGGTCACGGTTACTTAGGCAAACGAGGGTTGCTCTTGGTTACTCACAGTTTCTTGAAAGACCCTGGGCAGGCGTACAGCAGTGATGGAGAGGCTGGCACAGGGGTTCTCTGGGGCACTCTCTGTGTATAGGGACCAGCCCGGTGGTAGGTGAGGTGCCCTGGGTGTTGCAGGTTTAATGTGCCGATGGCAAGATCCCTTTAAGATTTGTGACGCCAGTGCCGGTAATGGTCACACACCGATTTATAGTAGTAGGAATTGAGGAACACAGTTTGCAGTGAACCAAAACTTTCTTTACTGGAACAGTTAACTATATACAGTTCTTTAGGTTCAGTTCCATATGACAGAAGCAGTCTTAAGCAGGCTTATACAATGATGGCAGGCAACAATGTTCTTGCAAGATACTCAGAGGGTTAAATACACTCACAGATCAGGCTGCACCTTTTCTTCAGAAATCCTGTGCACTATTACTCAGAACTCCTGTCTGTCTTAATCCCAAGGCCCGTATGCCCTATTGGTGGCTTTATCCTTGGTAAAGTAACTTCCTCAGGTATATATCTCCTTGCATTTAATAGACTCCTCTGCCCTTCACCTCTCTTGTCCGGCTGGAAACACTTCTGCTCTGCTCTGTACTGTGCTTTGTAGGAACTGCTGGTTTCTCAGGAGGTAACACTTCAACTCTTCCCCTGGTAAGATCTAGAAGCCTGGGCTGTCTAGCTGCATGTCAGAAGCTCACTTCAGCGGATGCCTAGCCAAAGTCCACACTCACTTCTGACTCTACACCCCTTTCCCTGAACAGGACCTGACTATATATATTAGGGGTTTCCTAGCTCCCTCTACAGTCTAGGAGGAAGTACTACACCCTAACAGGCCTGATACAATGATAACAGGGAAAATATGCACATAAAAGTATAGCAATACACATTAAAATGTGATGTAAAATACAATGCCACTGTTCCACAGGAGGTAGAGAACAACGTGGCCCATCTGACCTTGTGTAGTGCCCACATTTACCTAGTGGGACACTACACAAGCCAAGAGTTCCATGGCAAATTGTGCCAGCTCTGGCCACAGGTCAAGCGTGCACACCCAGTAGTCAAGGGGTTCCTCACTTTTCAGAGCATCCACATTGGCCGTTAACCCGATGTAGTCGGACATCTGTCAGTCTAGGCGTTCCCTGAGGCTTGATCCAGAGAGTGGCTGTCGATGGGTTGGTTGCAAGAATGATCTCATATCCGAAGTGACCAACACATCTTCAAACCGCCCTCTCTTTGCAGGGGCGGTAGGATTGGTACCCGCAACTGTTTTGCTGTGGGTGGAAATTCCTCTGCCAGTGCCCCAAAAGCAGAATGCAGCAAGGCCTGGAAATGCTGCATTCTGACAGCCCTCTGTGATGCTGGTAACATGTCCGCCATTTTGTGTTTGTACCGGGGGTCTAAGTACGTTGCCACCCAGTATAGGTCCTTGACCTTTATGCTTTTTATACGGGGGTCCCTCTTCAAACACTGGAGCATGAAGGCCCTTATTTACACTAAATTGGAAGCGGTGGAGCGCCCTGGCTCCTGCTGATTGCCCAGGAGAATGTCGCCCTCGGTCTCCTCCCCCCAGTCACGGACAACACCAGGGATCCCAGATAGCCTGCTCTTCTTGCTCCTCCTCCTCCTCCCCCCAGCCACCAGCCTCCTTTTCAGACTCCTGCTGACTTGTGTCAGATATTTTTTTACTTTATTTATTGCCTTCTTTACAGTTCTATTTATCCACAT
Organism: Bufo bufo; assembly: GCF_905171765.1. NCBI lineage: Eukaryota > Metazoa > Chordata > Amphibia > Anura > Bufonidae > Bufo > Bufo bufo. The sequence goes on from NC_053391.1 coordinate 323,361,975, forward strand.
TGGTTTCTTCTTGTTCCTTAACCTTTTATTCCCATAAGGTATGTACCTCTCACAATTAGATTTTAGGATGCTTTTAAAAATATCCCATTTTGTGGCAGTATTTTTTTTTTGGAGGACTTTGTCCCAGTTAGTTAGGCCTATGGCCTCTCTTAGTTGGCTAAAGTTAGCTTTTTTGAAGTTTCCTATTTTTGTTCCTCCCTGTAGAAACGCTCGTTTGAAGAATAATTCGAAGGTTATTTCTTTATGGTCACTATTTCCCAGGTGTCCCCCAACCTGCACATCTGTTGATCTGTCAGGTCTATTGGTTTATACTAAGTCCAGTATGGCCATCTCTCTAGTCGGGTCCTGAACCAGTTGGGAAAGGTAATTGTCTTTGGTTATTGCCAAGAACCTGTTTCCTTTAATACTGAGGCACAGAAAGTCTATGTATAAAGTTATGAATTAACTATGAATGTGGCAGCAGTTGAACCAGATGCACGCAGTGATATATTAGGGCGCCCTTTAATACTGAGGCACAGTAAGTCTATCTGTAAAGTAATAGATTAACTATTAATGTGGCAGCAGTTGAACAAGATGCACTTGGCGATATATTAGACCGCCCTTTAGTACTGAGGCACAGTAAGTCTATCTATAAAGTAATGGATTAACTATGAATGTGGCAGCAGTTGAACCAGATGCATGCAGCAATATATTAGACTGTACTTTAATACTGATTGGCTGGCTGCACGGCATTAAGGGTGATCTTGCATTCCTAGGCTTCTTACTTTCACTGTGTAACATGTGCAGCCACTATTTAAGAAAAAAAATTATGTGTTAACATGAAGCGCAAGGAAATTTCGATTTTTGACAAATTGAATTTTTCCTAAACTTCGGATCGAATTCCACTTCGGATGCTTCGATTTACTCAACACTAATCTAGGTGTTACTTCCAAGCAGGTCTAAACTGTGAATACCTCACCAACCTATTCCGGGATCCATGTGCATACCAAACAGGTAGCCTGCATTTCTGAGTTTTCAGGTTTTGGGGTGGAGTAATGATTTCAGGTTCTAAGTCATCTTTTTAATGCTGCTCTGTTTGTCTCTTATCTATCCCACTATCTCAATTCTCTGTGTATAGTGATTGTAGACTGTTTTTTTTAGCGCTATTATACATAGTAATTTCCAGCCGACTGCATTGACGCCAGACCTAGAAAAGTCTATTAAATTCTATAAGTAGTATACTTTGCAGTCGCACTCCAGGAGCAGTTCAAAGAGATCATCAGTATCCTTTGCTAGATTAAATGTACACTGTAAGCATGATTGCTGTCTTGTAAAATTAAATTCTGTTAGGTTGGATGGAAAGGAAGGGTAAAACACATAAAGGCAAGTAAAGGTTCATTTTAAGTGTAACAGCACAGACTGATAACATAACAGATGCAGCGTCTGCTAATATCTGTGCCATTTTACACAAATGAGACAATGAAGTCTACTGTTTAGTCAATACAATAAATAGCAGGTATAGAGAATAAATGCAAGAGCGTGAAATAGAAAGACATTTCGGTAATATTTTCACTGTTATGGAGCTAGTGACAGGGCTTGTGCGTCAGCAATCAGCAAAGAAATAGCATTTCAATACAAAGCAGCATGGTTTATATTACTGCTAATGGAATATCTAATGTATCATGCACAATGTGTAGCTAAAATGATGCTTGTAGTTCCATGTTATTCACTGACTTCCAGCGATTACAAAATGAAGTGTGAAATTTCAGAATTCAAAGTTCACTGGCTTTATTTAATAGCATGGTATATACTTAGCTACCCAGTCCCTAATACGACTAAAGAAAATATTACTCTCGCAACCCATGTTCCTTGCTGCCCCGCTATCCCAGGTGGGAACGGGAGTCGCTCCACTCACCATGTGAGGCCGGTATTCCATGAACTGCTTTGTAGTGCTGCAAGAGTTAATCTTCACTCTTTTTTCCTGTCCATGTGCTGATTAAGGTTCTGATCAGCCTCCTATTTATACAGGGCTCTTTGTTCCACCTCTTTGCCTAAGCTTTAGGTATTTTAGTGTTTGCTAGTCCTAATGAAGGTGTCCTTATTCTGTTTGCCTACCCATTTATGAACTCTGCCTGTTTACTGACTCTGATCCTCTGCTAGCTGCCCTGACCTCAGAATTGTTTTATTGATATGCACAAACTCTGCTTGCCCTGATCCCGGCTCGTCTCACGACTACAAGTATTGGCTGCTTACTGGTGGGTCAGCTTCCAATACACCAGGACTATTCCAAGAGGTAGCAGCCTGGTTGGCTTCCTGCAACGAAATCCAGATCCCTGATCTGTATTTTTATGGAACATTAGAAATAGATGAATATTACATGATTATTATCTTGGCATAATCATCTAATCAGTCTGTTTTAAGGTCTTGTATGGAACAAAGAGCAATATAAATCTAGAACAGAATATTGCCTAAGGCTGAGTATAAAGGAAGCCACTAGAAGCTATCACTTGTGGTCATCTCAAACTTCTAAAGATTAACCTACTTTCACTAGAGGAATGCCCTATCAACCATACAAAATACATAAGATTAGTAAATTATTTGTTCATATGACAACCAAGTTTCTCACCAAGCATGGATAGATCTTGGTCACCAGGTTCTACTGCATAGCAAAATAATATTTGTGGTGTTGTCTTGGACTTAATTGGACAGATTATCAATATCAGATCGGTGGGGGTACTGAAACTGGCACAGCTCCATATACTACATAGTAGCCTAGAATTATACTGCCCAGTCCCATTCACTGCAATAATAATTTTAAAAAAATACAAATTTAATATTTATATTAAGTGATGTAAAGGAAGAGTGAATTAGTTTCCCATATATAAGCCAATCAGATTTTAGTAATTATTTTCCAAAGGCTTCTGGAAGATGGAAACTGGTTGGCTGCCAGGAGAACCTACTTAACTTTCTTGTACTCCTACAGATAAATCTCCATCAATGTGTACGTACTATGCAAGTAAAAGTCTAAGTGCACATGTTCTCTTGGAGGAGACAGACCAGGAATTGTTCGATTTGTTGGAAGCAGAACAATGGATCTTATAAACAAGAACATAAAGGATAATGTATAATAGGACACTTCATAATGTCCTGTGCAGCAATTAAGATGTATTTCAGTAACTCTGTGTGTAAGGGCTCTTTCACACTTGCGTTGTCCGGATCCGGCATGTACTCCACTTGCCGGAATTACACTCCGGATCCGGAAAAACGCAAGTGTACTGAAAGCATTTGAAGACGGAACCGTCTTCAAAATGCTTTCAGTGTTACTATGGCAGCCAGGACGCTATTAAAGTCCTGGTTGCCATAGTAGTAGTGGGGAGCGGGGGAGCGGTATACTTACAGTCCGTGCGGCTCCCGGGGCGCTCCAGAATGACGTCAGAGCGCCCCATGCGCATGGATGACGTGTCCAATGCGATCACATGATCCATGCGCTTGGGGCGCCCTGACGTCACTCTGGAGCGCCTGGGGAGCCTCACGGATGGTAAGTATGCTGCTCCCCCGCTCCCCACTACACTTTACCATGGCTGCCAGGACTTTAGCGTCCCGGCAGCCATGGTAACCATTCAGAAAAAGCTAAATGTCGGCTCCGGCAATGCGCCGAAACGACGTTTAGCTTAAGGCTGGATCCGGATCAATGCCTTTCAATGGGCATTAATTCCGGATCCGGCATTGCGGCAAGTGTTCCGGATTTTGGGCCGGAGCAAAAAGCGCAGCATGCTGCGGTATTTTCTCCGGCCAAAAAACGTTCCGTTCCGGAACTGAAGACATCCTGATGCATCCTGAATGGATTTCACTCCATTCAGAATGCATGGGGACAATCCTGATCAGGATTCTTCCGGCATAGAGCCCCGACGACGGAACTCTATGCTGGAAGAAAAGAACGCAGGTGTGAAAGAGCCCTAAGGCTGAGTTCACACTTCAGTTATTTGGTCAGTTACTTTGATCAGTTATTGTGAGCCAAATCCAGGTATGGGTCAAAACACAGAGTAGGTCCAAATTTTTATATTATACCTGATCTCTGAGTAAGCTTCACTGAAGTGTGAACTTGGCCTAAAAAAATATAGATCCCTGAACAAACAGCCATAAAGAGATCCAGTCCACCAATATTCCACATACAGTACAGACCAAAAGTTTGGACACACCTTCTCATTCAAAGAGTTTTCTTTATTTTCATGACTATGAAAATTGTAGATTCACACTGAAGGCATCAAAACTATGAATTAACACATGTGGAATTATATACATAACAAACAAGTGTGAAACAACTGAAAATATGTCATATTCTAGGTTCTTCAAAGTAGCCACCTTTTGCTTTGATTACTGCTTTGCACACTCTTGGCATTCTCTTGATGAGCTTCAAGAGGTAGTCCCCTGAAATGGTTTTCACTTCACAGGTGTGCCCTGTCAGGTTTAATAAGTGGGATTTCTTGCCTTATAAATGGGGTTGGGACCATCAATTGCTTTGAGGAGAAGTCAGGTGGATACACAGCTGATAGTCCTACTGAATAGACTGTTAGAATTTGTATTATGGCAAGAAAAAAGCAGCTAAGTAAAGAAAAACGAGTGGCCATCATTACTTTAAGAAATGAAGGTCAGTCAGTCAGCCGAAAAATTGGGAAAACTTTGAAAGTAAGGGCTATTTGACCATGAAGGAGAGTGATGGGGTGCTGTGCCAGATGACCTGGACTCCACAGTCACCGAAGCTGAACCCAATCGAGATGGTTTGGGGTGAGCTGGACCGCAGAGTGAAGGCAAAAGGACCAACAAGTGCTAAGCATCTCTGGGAACTCCTTCAAGACTGTTGGAAGACCATTTCAGGGGACTACCTCTTGAAGCTCATCAAGAGAATGCCAAGAGTGTGCAAAGCAGTAATCAAAGCAAAAGGTGGCTACTTTGAAGAACCTAGAATATGACATATTTTCAGTTGTTTCACACTTGTTTGTTATGTATATAATTCCACATGTGTTAATTCATAGTTTTGATGCCTTCATAGTCATGAAAATAAAGAAAACTCTTTGAATGAGAAGGTGTGTCCAAACTTTTGGTCTGTACTGTACCTAAGGACTTTATAGCTGACGTTCTTTTATTACTATAACATACATATCCATCAGGTATTGCTCACATTCATACATTTCACTGGTTTACAAGTGTGCATGCCAGTTTTCTCTTTTGTAGGTACTTCTGCTTTATTAATCTATTATTTATCTGTTTTTGCCAATCAAATTTTTAGCACATGTGGTCTCTCTTCAAAATAATCCCATACTTGATTTACAAAATATACTTCATGAATATTCCTTATAGGGGTTGTCTCACTTCAGTAAGTGACATTTATCATGTAGAGAAAGTTAATTCAAGGCACTTACTAATGTATTGATATTCTCCATATTTGCTTCGGTGCTGGCTGGATTCATTTTTCCATCACATTATACACTGTTTGTTTTCATGGTTACCTACAACCCTGCAATCCATCAGTGGTGGTCGTGCTTGCACACTATAGGAGAAAGCATCAGCCTCTCTGGTGGCTGGTTTTGTATTATGAGTCAGCCGGCACTTGACCTTGTGTATGCGCTGCAGCGGGAAGGCGCGAAACTCCACGTCTAATTCAAAAGAAAATCCCAGCAGTCGTCAATTGTAAATAAGGATATTCTTTTTATTCAGTCATAATAGTATGTCTTATGACGCGTTTCGGCTATAGAAGCCTTCATCAACAAAGGTTACATACAAGTGTTCAATACCATCTTATATATCAAGTATACAGGTGATTCACTGGTGACGTCAAACGCCCAAATCAAAAGCAGCTGAGATTGCACCAATCAACAGCTTAGTTTCACAATATGCAAATCAAGAAACACAAACCCTGACAATTCAATGAATAATTCAAACAAGTGAACAGAAACTTTTTCAAATAGATGAGGATACCGTATCCATCCGCAGCATCAACGAGAAGATGTCTATAAAATAAAATAATATAATACAGTGATAAGAATCAGTGATCGGAACAAAAAATCATAAGCGCATGACTTCATAATCACGATTCAAACCTCTAGGTTGTAAGGTGTCTAAAGTGTGAATCCAGTAAGCTTCTCTCCGTAAAAGGAGTTTTTTTATGTCACCACCTCTCCTAGGTCTTTTAATCTGTTCTAGAACCTGAAACCTCAATTGTGATACTGTGTGTCCACATTTATCAAAATAATAAGGTAATGGTAACAATAGATTCTTTGTTCTAATTGTGGACTTATGTTTCCCTATCCTATCCCTAACCGCCTGTATCGTTTCACCTATGTAGGCTAAACCACAAGGGCATTTTATCATGTAGATAACATTGGTTGATTCACATGTAAAAAAAAGCCCATGGCTTTAAATGCTTGTCCCGTGTGTGGATGAAAAAACTCAGTGCCCTTGATGATATTGGAACATTGGAAACAGTGGAGACAGGGAAATGTACCCCTCTTCACTGTTCCCAATCTGCTCTGTCTCATAATAGTTCTAGGGCTACCCAAGTCTGCACGTACCAATTTGTCGCGAAAACTGTTTTTTTTTTTTGTTGCAAATCAGGGGAGGATTTCTAAATTCCTCCAATCCCGGGTAGGCTTCAGACAATATGTGCCAGTGCTTCCTCACTATTCTGTCAAAACCTGAATTGAATGGATGAAATTTCCACACAAATGGAATCCTTTTTTGTTGTTTAACCCCTGCTATGGCAGGGGACTGTAGATCTGATTTTACTTTGTCAAGAACTGATCTGGGGTATCCCCTCTCAATGAATCTATCAGTCATTTCATCCATCCTTGCAGTCAGTTTCTCAGAATCAGTGACAATACGCTTAATACGCTGAAACTGAGACTTAAATATCGCCTTTTGTAATGAGGGAGGATGAGCACTAGTGTAGAGCAATATGCTGTTCCTGTCTGTATCTTTCTTATACAGATCTGTGGTGAGGTGGCCATTTGTGTTTCTCATAACAGTTGTATCCAAAAAGCTTACTTTAGACTCATCCACCGTAATAGTGAATTTTAAGCCTTCACAAGCCTCATTGAGATAGTCAAAGAACGCGAATAGGGTCTCACATGGCCCCGCCCACACACAAAAAATGTCGTCAATGAATCTTTTCCATGGTAAAACATTTTTCAAATAGTATTCTGTTTTGTAAATATGTGCTTCTTCAAAGGACGACATGAATGCATTAGCGTAAGGCGGGGCCACATTCGACCCCATTGCGGTCCCACGGCACTGCAAATAATAAGTATCTTCAAACATAAAATAATTTTCAAATAATACCAAACGTAACAACTGAATGAAAAAATCTTGCTGAACATCAGAATAATCGCTGGTTCGCAATAAATCAGTCACCGCTGTTATCCCTAGTTCATGGTCTATTGATGTGTACAAACTTAGAACATCAATAGTATCTAACCAGCTATCTGAAGGAATGGGGCCCAATTCTGTGATTGTCCTCAAAAAATCGGACGTGTCCAAAAGGAACGATCGTGAGTTCCTAATCAATGGGGTTAGGATTTTCTCCAACAAAATCGATAATGGGGATAAAATCGAATCCATCGAAGAGACTATGGGGCGTCCAGGTGGGTTAATCAAAGTTTTGTGTACTTTCGGTAATATATATAGGACCAGGTGTCACAGGTGATTGGTTGATAAGAAAGCTTTGCAAACGTTCATCTAATATGCCAATGTCTCTATATCGATCCACCAAAGTAATAATCTTCTCCTTAATGGAGAAGACAGGATCTCTTTGTAATACCTCATAGGTATTTGTATCAGACAATTGTCGCATCACTTCATCAATGTAATTCTTTCTATCTACAGAGTGGGCCATTTATATGGATACACCTTAATAAAATGGGAATGGTTGGTGATATTAACTTCCTGTTTGTGGCACATTAGTATATGTGAGGGGGGAAACTTTTCAAGATGGGTGGTGACCATGGTGGCCATTTTGAAGTCGGCCATTTTGAATCCAACTTTTGTTTTTTCAATAGGAAGAGGGTCATGTGACACATCAAACTTATTGGGAATTTCACAAGAAAAACAATGGTTTTAACGTAACTTTATTCTTTCATGAGTTATTTACAAGTTTCTGACCACTTATAAAATGTGTTCAATGTGCTGCCCATTGTGTTGGATTGTCAATGCAACCCTCTTCTCCCACTCTTCACACACTGATAGCAACACCGCAGGAGAAATGCTAGCACAGGCTTCCAGTATCCGTTGTTTCAGGTACTGCACATCTCGTATCTTCACAGCATAGACAATTGCCTTTAGATGACCCCAAAGATAAAAGTCTAAGGGGGTCAGATCGGGAGACCTTGGGGGCCATTCAACTGGCCCACGACGACCAATCCACTTTCCAGGAAACTGTTCATCTAGGAATGCTCGGACCTGACACCCATAATGTGGTGGTGGGTGCACCATCTTGCTGGAAAAAGGGAACGTGCCAGCTTCAGTGCATAAAGAGGGAAACACATCATCATGTAGCAATTTCGCATATCCAGTGACCCCCTTAGACTTTTATCTTTGGGGTCATCTGAAGGCAATTGTCTATGCTGTGAAGATACGAGATGTGCAGCACCTGAAACTATGGATACTGGAAGCCTGTGCTAGAATTTCTCCTGCGGTGTTGCTATCAGTGTGTGAAGAGTGGGAGAAGAGGGTTGCATTGACAATCCAACACAATGGGCAGCACATTGAACACATTTTATAAGTGGTCAGAAACTTGTAAATAACTCATGAAAGAATAAAGTTACGTTAAAACCAAGCACACCATTGTTTTTCTTGTGAAATTCCCAATAAGTTTGATGTGTCACATGACCCTCTTCCTATTGAAAAAACAAAAGTTGGATTCAAAATGGCCGACTTCAAAATGGCCACCATGGTCACCACCCATCTTGAAAAGTTTCCCCCCTCACATATACTAATGTGCCACAAACAGGAAGTTAATATCACCAACCATTCCCATTTTATTAAGGTGTATCCATATAAATGGCCCACCCTGTATAATGACAATGGAGCCCCCTTTATCGGCAGGTTTTAGGATCAGGGTTTTATCCTCCATAAGTGATTTAATTGCTGATCTCTCCTGAACAGTTATATTATGTGTCATCCGCAACTCTCCCCGTTTAATATGTATCAGCCTCTCTTGAAACAAATTGTACATATGTCTCTATTGGATGATATAACTTCGGTGGCATGAATGTGCTCTTTAAATGGAGGCCTAAATCGGCAAGGTTCAGATGCCCTTCAATCGCAACATCTAATCTTTTGGATGTCATATCCCTCAGGTTCTGCGAAATGAGCTTTCAGTCTGATCCTTCGAAAAAACTGTTGCAGATCTATATCAAGTTGAAAAGTATCGAAAACAGAGGTCGGACTGAATGTCAGGCCTTTCTGTAGTGTTTTCATCTGTTCGGGGTTTAAGTTTTTCTATGACAAATTTATGATAAGGGAACTTGTCCTACCTAGGAGCGTGTCTGTATCGGCTGAGTAACCCTCGTTGTCGATGTTGCGTCTATGTTTGCGGCCCGCCCTGCGCCTCCTCCTCCTCTTTGGCGAAGGCCGCCTCTCCGAAAAAAAGGCACACGTGATTCTTGTAAATCGGCAGATTCGCTCCCAGAACTGGAGGAATAGAAACACGGTCTGTAGGAACTCCTGAATCCATAACGGACTTGTGATGTAGTATCTTGCCATCTATAGAATCTGTTGGCGATATAATCCTTGTTGTCCCATAAAAACTTCTTCCTTTTGTTTTCTTCAGTCTCTTTTTTGTAAGTAGCAATATGGGCGTCAACCGATTCCTTTAATTTATCGAAATCTTCAGTTGTCAGCGAATCTTTTAATTGTATTTCAGTCGTATTAAGTTGTTCTTTAATTTCTGTTATCGATCTCTGTATTCTTTCAATGGTTAACAGCATAAGGTCTCTTGAACATTTATTAATGATCCTTTCAAAATCCTTGCGGTAATCGGTATCCTCCGCAAAAAATGTTGGGCGTAGATACACACGTAAGCCCCTGGGAATCCTATTCAATCTGCAATATTCTGCCAGCGTACTGACATGCAATTCGTAACTTGTCAACCTCCGTAGTTCCCTTTCCCAGTTCCTCTTCTTATATTCGCTGGAGGGAATATCTAGGAAACCCGTTTGGGTCATCACCTGCGATAAAATCCTTGTTGCCTCTTCGTCATCGAAACTCAAAATCGATGGTGTAGTCGTCATCTGTACGCGCCGGTGCTCGAACTCCAAAATCGATATTTTGTATTATGAATCAGCCGGCACTCGACCTTGTGTATGCGCTGCAGCGGGAAGGAGCGAAACTCCACGTCTAATTCAAAAGGAAATCCCAGCAGTCGTCAATTGTAAATAAGGATATTCTTTTTATTCAGTCATAATAGTATGTCTTATGACGCGTTTCTCTGGTGGCTGGGACCATGGGAGCACACATAGGCTGGTGCTTTTTCCCATATTGTGCAAGCACGACCACCACTGATGGATTGCAAGGTGGTCTGTAATCATGGAAATGAGCAGTGTATAATCTGATGGAAAAATTAATCCAGCCAGGAAAGGAAGCAAAATGGATAATAACAGTATATTAGTAAGTGGCTTGTATTAACTTTCTCTACATGATAAATACCACTTACTGAAGTGAGACAACCCCTTTAAATAGTTGTGATTTTTTTTTTCTTCTGCTTAATTTTGTCTGTTAAATGACTGCCAAAATTCATCTCATAAAAAGTAAATTCAGTAAATTTGTCCAGTTTCTATGCTTTTTATTTTTATTTAATTTTTTGTAAAATGCCCCAAGGTACATTTGATTTTTATTAAAAATGTCTTAAAGAGTTGTTGCATCAAAGGAAATGCTGTGGCTTACCAGACATTCTTACTGCAGTAGACACGTCAGAATAAATGTAGCATTACATGGCGGCCATGAGCCTAGCGGAACAGAAACTACTCTTACATGTCAACTCTCCACTCAAAGCTGGGAAGCGTCCTCAATGAATGTTATTTCTACCTACGTATGTACTGCATGTTTGATTTTGATGCTAAATAAAATGAAGTCTTTACAGATGAATTATTAGCCTGTTTCTAAACATCAGTGTGCCACGTTGGACATATCATACTAAGGATAGTTTGGAGCATGGATGGAAAATTGTGACTCTTACTGTAAATAAATGGGTGAGCTGACTTTTTTTATGAAATACTGTAGTAAACTCAGTGATGTCCATTTGCCCTAATATGGCAAATCAGGGCCATCATCAGGGCACTATGTGCAGTGCTGGCTGTCAGGAGTTCAGACCCAAAAATGTAGGGGCTAACCAATGCCACCTGCTGCTTGCTGCATGTATCACTAGTATGTCAAGTTTATTATTGTGGGGCCCATACAATAAATGGAATCCCACTCTTCCCTCTACCTTCCCCCCAATTAAACTTCCAGATTGCTGCTGCTATCTCCTCCTCCACATCTACATGACCTGTATAGCCCCGTGAGGAGGGGAGGAGATGAAAAAGATGAGGTTGAGGAGGCTGGGTTCTTTTAAAATGCAGTATCTCAGGAGTGAGACTGCCTTATTTATAGCACTGGGACAAGATTTTAACAAGAGACCGCCAGTTTCCACAGCCAGCAGCAGCTTTTACAGACAGTGACACTGCAAATAATCATCATACTGTATCGGTGTAAGACAGGCTGCTGAGTGCTGCATAAGTTGTATGGTACTATGTAGGGTAGACTTTGGGAGAGTCTGTACTGAAGCCATACCTCTCAGTCATGCCAGATCCGGCGGGACAGTCCCAGATTTAGGTAGGTGTCCTGGGGGTCTTGAGATGGCTGAGGTACATCCCGATTTCAACTGTCTCTGCATCTTGAGGACGCAGATGCAGTTCAATGCAATGGTAATGAAGGGAGCTGTTCTCTCTGTGCTTCACCATTCAACTGCTGGTACACCTCAACAGGTGTAATGCGGTGATACATGGTGGTGCAGTCTCCTCAAATACACTGCAAAGCATTGAATAGTGTGAATATCATTGTATTTCATGTTTTATGTGAATGTACTACAAATCACTTAAGGTTGTATAGGGAGTGGGAGGTCCCATGAGGGCTGGCTCTTCCCTTCCTCTCTAGGAGGAAGATTCTGGAGTTAATGGCTGCCTACTGAGGTGAGAACACCTCAGAGCAGCAAGGAGCAACTCCTATACAGATAATCCATTCTGCTACAGCCCACAAGCAACTTATGTTCCAGTCCTCAAAAGGGAAAAGATCTATAGAAGGTTTAGTTGACAGAAAGGGAATGGCGACTTTGGCAAAAAAAAGGTAATCACCGCTAATCTGGCTACACCCTCCTCTGCATGTGGTGGAAACACTGTAATCTACAAGCTGCTCACCATAAAAAAAAAGAACAGGAAGATTCCCTGTTCATAGACTGTATTCCCCTGAGGATACTGTGGATATCATATACTTATATATATCTGATGATAGAGAAAGTGCATCCCTTCAGGCCAGGAAAAAGAGAGATTGACCAGGCTGTTTGAGAGAGAGAAGCCAGACTCCCTATGCAACCTTTGAAAACTACTTAAATCGAATGTAAAGACTGCATTTCATGTGAATAGTGCTTGTCTGGAACAACTGCTGACCGGCTTCAGTAAAGTACTGTGGATTTGTTATACAAACACTACATTTTCACAAGGTGCTGGCATCACAACAACCCGGACCCTGCCTTGCACTGTAAAACACCAACATCAAGGGCACCTCAACCACCATCAGACAGGAGAACCCCAGAACCAGAGTGTGCCCCGATGGGAAAAAGCGGTGCGCCCTTCCAGTCACTGCACACTGGCCCAGGGAGCTTCAGGAAACCGTGAGTATGACTACTGCATCCATCCAGCCACCAACACTCCATTCATTCCTATGGGAGCGCCGAAAATAGCCGATCGCTGGCTTGGCTATTTCTGTCAGGGGCCCATAGAAATGAATGGAGCACTGGCCGCGCTTGTGCACTGCGCTTCCCATTTATTTCAATGGGACTGCCAAAAATAGCCAAGCTTTTTTGCGCTCCTCTAGGAATGAATGGAGGGGGCCACGCATGTGCGGTGATCCCTCCTTCACTTTGCGGGTTCTGCTGTAAAGATAGGTGCAGATCCCATAGTACGGACCCACACCTATCAGACATTGGGGGTATATCCTAGCAATATGCCCCCAATGTCTGAGGTGAGACAACTCCTTTAAGTCTAATTCCCATTTTAGAGTTTATTTAATTTAACTGTGTTACACTGAAAATTAGAGAAATGCAACTTTAGGGAAATATAGGTTTTTTGGTGAGCTTCATTAAGAGCGTACCTTATTTGGATACATTTGTAAATTTCTGAGTTATAGCGTTTATATTGTAATGCTAATTGTTGAAATGAGAGCATATCTGTTCCATTACATAAATCCCCTATTTTTGAAGCCATTATTTTCCCAAATGGATACATCAATTTCAGGGATAACCGTATATACTGTAAATATATAGCTTAACCATAGTGAATTTAAGAGGATGGTCCCAGAGTCATGATTTTCTTGAGAATAGGAGATCCAGGCTTTAGGGTACATTCACTCGACCGTATGTGTTTTGCGGCCCACAAATTGCGGATCCACAAAATATGGATACCGGCCGTGTGCAATCTGCATTTTTCCGAATGATAGAAATGCCTATTCTTTTCTGCAATTAGGGACAAGAATAGAACATGCTCTATCTTTTTTGCGGGGCCACGGAACAGAAGTACGGATGCAGACAGCACACGCTGTGCTGTCAACATCTTTTGCGGCCCCATTGAAATTAATGGGTCTGCCTCTGTTCCGCAAGTCCCTCTCCAGGTTTGAATCCTGGGAGAAACTTATATATAAAAAAAAACTAGAACTCTCTCCCAGAATTCAAACCTGGGACCTCTACATGCAAAACTATGCACTTATCACAGAGCTATAACATTACCACATAGAGAAACATGTTTTTTTCTATGCTTATAAGATTAGCTTTCTAAGCAGATCTCAGTGTGGTGAAGCTATAGTACATAGAGTATATGATATGTAGATAATAGGACACAGCTCTGTCCTCAGCATGTCTAACCCTGTCAATCAAGCAGAAGGGGGAGAGTGCAGAGCACAGGAGGTGTTACAGAGCAGTGCTCAAAGGGTTCAGCCCCACCTCCCGATGCTTTAATTGCTCATTTGCATATGTATTAAAAAGCAGATATCTCTGCAGCTGTTTAGCATAAAGACAAAAGAAAGCTATGGTTTTAATTAGCATGATGAGCTCTACCAGCCATTATGTCTGGCTTAAAATTGGAAAAACACTCTCAAAAAGTCACTTTTTTATTGTGAGAATTTAATGTGTCTGAAGTAAATCTTTTTGGCACACAACTCAGGGGACACAATTGCATTTTTTAGATTTCCCCCTTCATGTTCCAGCAGTAATAGCTTTTAAATTTTTTCTTCTAAATGTATTTGTGATGTTAGAAGGTCCTTATGGTGCATGCAATTTAGACACTACCATAATGAAATGCAAAGGAGTTAAACAGGTGACCAGGGTCCTGTATGGACAAGAGGAGTGGATGCGGCAAGTAGAAGGGGCTCTGAGGGGATTCATACAAGAAGTAGGTGGCAGGAGGTCTGTGCAGGGCAGCAGGCCAACAGCAATAAGAGATAGAAGGGGTGGAACAGGGGAAGAAAGAAAAGTTGACAGGAGACAGCAGGGGCTCGGTGAGGATAAGTGAGATAGAGAGGGAGGGGAATCTGTGGGGCAGGGGGTAGAGTAGGTGTCAGGAAATCTATGAACTGCCTAATGAGGAAGTAAAAACTCTGAAATAAGCATTGAAGCTGCTGGCCATACAGAATCCACCAGCAGCAGCTTCAAGAGTTCCCTGCCCTTCCTCTATCCCACACAGAAGAGACAGTGCATACTCACTTACAGGCTATCTTCTGCATCTCTTCAGACTGCTTCTCCTGCCGCTGCAGTCTCTCTCCAACACCTCCTCAGGAAGCACTTCGTACTCTGCAGAATGGAAGAGAAGAGGGCGCATGTCCAAGAGGCTCCGCAGCATGGGAGCTTTTTAGCGGGACAGCAGCAGATGACCTCTGCACTATGTTGAAATAGGCGGTCATGCTACTGTTACCAGGCCCCCTCTGAGCTTGGGCCCTGCTTCCCCAATAGCTACGCCTCTGGTCACAGCCATGATAAGTGTTTATAAAAAATATAAGGAACAATGTGTATGAGTGCATAAGCCAATGTAGCAGGGATGATTACTCTCTAAAATCCTACTTCCATATCATTGAAAAATGGAAGACATAAAAGGGGTAATTTACGATCATAAATACGCCTATATTCCCCCGCCCACACCAGGTCTAAAAAAAGTGGACGTGACTTGAGCTGGTAATGTTTGCCAGCCCATCACATTAATCATTTTTTACAACTGTTTTAGGCATAAAAAATGGTCTAAATGTAAGCCAGCGAGGAATCTGGCTTAAATTTAGACCGCGCTGGATACTCCGAAGTTATGTAGAGGCCGGCACCTCTACACAACTTCGGTAAATCCACTGCCAGTGCAGGGGCATATTAAGACCGCCGTCCAAAACGCTGGCCTTAATAATTGATTCCCATAGTAGATTTCCTCAGCATTAGAGATGAGCAAAGTTTTGATAAATTTGATTCTGCAGCTTTGCCAAAGTTCCACAAGAAATTAGATTATTTACGAATTAACTCACAAGTCGCTATAAATCAGGTATAACCAGGCCACTCTGCCTTAATGGTAAGGCCACAGGGAGTGGCTGTGTTGCTGGTGGATTGCGGTTATGATGCAATAAAGGACGACTTGACCAATTAGCCCACAGCTTCCGTTCATGTTTAGTCGGCCTTCATTGTTAATGGTCACGCGGCATCTTTAATGCACCTTCAAACAGGGGCTGCACCCACTTCTCCAACCCCAGCGCTCTTCGGCCCTACACGTGGGGGCACTTCTTCTGCCATCTGCTTTTTCTCCTTTTCCACATCATCTAATATCGATGAGAAAATGTAATCAGGAACATCCAGCTCTCCTCTCTCTGCATCTTGCTGACTATTCTAGGACATGGAGACTTTGAAGGATGATTTGGAAGAGGTAAAGCCAGCAAAAGATGGGATGGTCATCATTAACGGGTTTCTGTCACTAGAATTTTCACTATTAAACTGGCTGACATTAGCGATGTGGTAATGTCAGCTGCACCTAACTATGCTATTCTTGTGATTATTCATGCCCCTTTACTGCACAATTCTTACTTTTATAGTTAGT
The DNA here is from genome assembly GCF_905171765.1 of Bufo bufo. Lineage (NCBI taxonomy): Eukaryota > Metazoa > Chordata > Amphibia > Anura > Bufonidae > Bufo > Bufo bufo. The sequence continues at coordinate 323,378,312 of NC_053391.1, forward strand.
GCAAATTAGCAGGGGGAGCCGTTGCTTATGCACCTAGAGGCTCCATTCTCCCACCTCATTACACGCCCTCCAAGTCTTTATTGACAGGGCCAGGCAGCGTTTGCATCCTCCTGCCGCCCCTGTGCGCTAGGGAAATCTTGCTCCGTTCAGTATTTGACACAGGCACGGTAAGGAAGCTAGCAGTCGGCGAGTTGGAGGGCATGTAATGAGGTGGGAGAACGGAGCCTCTAGGTGCAGGAGCAACGCCCCCCCTGCTCTTAGAGGCTAATTTGCATACTATAAAAGTAAGAATTCTGCAGTAACGAGGGCATGAATAATCACAAGAATAGCATAGTTAGGTGCAGCTGACATTAGCACATAAATGAAAAAAGGAAACTAAAACAAGGAACATCCATAGTGGGGAAATGAATGGAAACCATACTTAAGGAGAGGATTGTTTAACATCTAAAATCCCATGGATTGAAAGATGAAAAACAGCATGGGTTTACTTCAGGGAGATCATGTCAAACTAATCTTATTGATTTTTTTTGATTGGGTGACTAAAATAATAGATGGCGTAGGTGCAGTAGACATCGCTTATCTAGACTTTAGTAAGGCTTTTGATACTGTCCCACATAGAAGGCTTATCAATAAATTGCAGTCTTTGGGCTTGGACTCCCATATTGTTGAATGGATTAGGCAGTGGCTGAGGGACAGACAACAGAGGGTTGTAGTCAATAGAGTATATTCAGACCATGGTTTTGTTACCAGTGGGGTACCTCACGGATCTGTTCTGGGACCCATAATGTTTAATATCTTTCTAAATTTCAGAAGGTCTCGATGGTAAGGTGTGTCTCTTTGCTGATGACACAAAGATTTGTAATAGGGTTGATATTCCTGGAGGGATACACCAAATGGAAAAGGATTTAGGAAAACTAGAGGAATGGTCAAAAATCTGGCAACTAAATTTAATGTTGATAAGTGCAGGATAATGCCCCTGGGGCGTAAAAACCCAAGAGCAGAATATAAAATCAGTGATACAGTCCTAACCTCAGTATCTGAGGAAAGGGATTTAGGGGTCATTATTTCAGAAGACTTAAAGGTAGGCAGACAATGTCATAGAGCAGCAGGAAATGCTAGCAGAATGCTTGGGTGTATAGGGAGAGGCATTACCAGTAGAAAGAGGGAGGTGCTCATGCCGCTCTACAGAGCACTAGTGAGACCTCATTTGGAGTATTGTGCTCAGTACTGGAGACCATATCTCCAGAAGGATATTGATACTTTGGAGACAGTTCAGAGAAGAGCTACTAAACTGGTACATGGATTGCAGGATAAAACTTACCAGGAAAGATTAAAGGACCTTAACATGTATAGCTTGGAAGAAAGACGAGACAGAGGGGATATGATAGAAACTTTTAAATACATAAAGGGAATCAACAAGGTAAAAGAGGAGAGAATATTTAAAAGAAGAAAAACTGCTACAAGAGGACATAGTTTTAAATTAGAGGGGCAAAGGTTTAAAAGTAATATCAGGAAATATTACTTTACTGAGAGAGTAGTGGATGCATGGAATAGCCTTCCTGCAGAAGTGGTAGCTGCAAATACAGTGAAGGAGTTTAAGCATGCATGGGATAGGCATAAGGCTATCCTTCATATAAGATAGGGCCAGGGGCTATTCATAGTATTCAGTATATTGGGCAGACTAGATGTTTCTATGTTTCTATATGAAAGTTTTCCTAAACTTCGGACTGAATTTCACTTCAAATGCTTTGCTTCGATCAACACTACTAACATATCCAGAAAAACAGTAGTAATAACTGTGGAGACCAAACATAAGAAAACACATAATAACCAATAAAATTGTAGGTAACAGCCTGATAATAGTAATATATCAGGCATGAATTTTTGAAAGAGCAGTAATGGAATCAGAAGTTAGACTTGCCTTTAGAACAACATTTGGCAGATAATCAGTAAACAGGGGGATCTGGAATAGTAAAACAGTCAAGTGTGGTTTCCCTTTTTAAGCAATACACCAACTGTGATTGGATATGTAGTGCAGGCCAGGGTGGGAATAGCATTTCTGGGGTCCCATGCAATTATGTCTAAGGGCCCTAATCAAAGACATTTCTTGTATAGCAAAAAATACAAAAATTCCTCGCTGCCACCAAGAGTTTGCTATTGTCCAGGCCCCCACATGCTAGTATGCCATCATTACTCTATTCCCTGGATGTTATCGCTCTGTCCCCAATGTTCCACCAATCTGTGTCCCAAATGCCACTCTGTCCCCCTATGTGCCATCACTCTACCCCCTCTTCATCCACACCTCTTGCTGCTGGCTTGCATTCAGTCAGTCACTAGAGCAATATCCTGCTTTATAACTGGCTATAAGTGATCAAGTGATATTTTACTAGTGACTGACTGAGTGTGAGAATCTCATTCAGTGCCATGGCTGCAGCGCATGTTCCAACACTGCAGTGTCACTGTCTGAGTACACTGTGCCAAAGAAAAGGCACGTTGGTAGGTTCTTCATAATTGCCTGCACAGTTAGCCTATGTAAAGGGGCAGACAGACAGATACATAATTAGATAGATAGGTATGGGGTCACAACCATACACTGTGCAGAGACTGTGGTTGCAACCAGGCTCAGGAGCCTGAAGTTTCCCATTGAGTCTCTCTTCCCCCTATATTTCTAGTGACTGAGTGTAAGAGCCTCATTCAGTGCTGTGTCTGCAGTGTGCGGTCCAACAGGCCTTGTGCCAGGAGTAGGATTGAGAGCAAGGAAGCCAGACTGCTTGGTGTAAAGCCGGTTATGTGCAATAGAGCAGGATACAGGTATACGCTGACACCAAATTATGCAATGACTGGGTCAGGTGTAGATGATAGTCTACAGTTTGTTTGTGACACCAAATGCAGCGTGCGCAGGATACTAACACAGGGCCCTCCCAAGATGTTATAACGCACGTCCCAGGTTAGGAATGCCAGATTGGTGTAATGGCCTATAATTTTTCTATAGGTGATGATAATTGTGTCAACGGTGTCTCCTACCTGGGTACGGCTGGACTCCTGGCTCACTTGCAATAAATTTGAGTGTAGTGATAGTAGGAGTAATAGAGGAATTTTGCAGCAGAAATTATGTCCAGACCTTTAGATGAAGTTCAAACTTTTCTTTACTGAAGATAACTTGAATCCAAACAGAATACAGCTTTGGTCTTTGGTCCCTGCAGGTTTTGTCAATGGTTGGCAGGAATAAATCTCCTGCACTAAAAATCTGGAGCTTGCAGGATAAGACGTCTGCTTAGTAGCTCTGTAACTGTGGCAGGAATTTATATTCTGCGCTTCTCTATATATTCTGCTTGGTGAGGACAGACTAGCTGAGGAGGAATGGCTTCTCCTAGGTCTCTGTACTTACTCTCGGATGGTTTCTCAGGGAATGCTTTTGTCCTGGAACTCTGGAGGTTGTCTGCTTTCTTGTCATCCAGCTGAGGCTGCAGGGCTCAGACTGGGAATATGATCAATGTCTCAGCGGAGACAAGATCCTGGCTTTCTTCCTTATTCAGGGGGACTCCTGAACTCTATCACACAGCCTTCCGCAACAGGGGTGGCTGGCACACTGACCTAACTTCCTTTCCCTCCCATGCTGAAGGATGTGGGAGCAGTCCACACCTCCACAGGGGGAGCTAAGCTGGAATAAACCATTCCAGCCTAGATATACTAAACTGAAACTAATACCTTACCAACGCATTGCTGCCTGTACCTGGAAAACTACAACAATAATAGTATTTAATACAGTGTCTAGATGCACAGTTGTGAAGACATGAGAAAAATCATATCAGATGACAAATGTAAAGGCTCTTAACAGACAGTAGCAGGGTAGAGGCATATCTTGCAATCCCCACATAATGTCTATCTGGCAGTCTTCATGTGCTAAGCCAGCACTTTGGCTGGTAGCAGACAGTTGAAGGACTGCTGCTGTAAATAGCCATTCCTGGTGGACTGTCCTGTCGGTCCACAACTGTATCTGCATCCTGCTCCTGTCTTACTTGCCTGTCAGGGGCCAACTGCATGGAATCTGTGTCTAACTTCTTAAGAGCAAACCCTAAATAAATATAAATATAGTACCACATTGCATAGATAGATCAGGGTCCTGCATTTCAGGACTGCTATATATCCATTTTGTTAAACCAGTGTACCTTAAAAATGGAAGGGTATATCTGGTCCAACACTGAGGAAAGTGAGCAAAGGAGTCTTAGAGATCCTTCCATTCTCCACCAGGAACCTTAGGTCATGGTCCTCAGAGTAGTCTATGGTGTTTTTTTTACTGTAGGGTCCTTTTCGGTGGAGAAATGGAGTGTGGTAGCACAGCAGGGACAGAGTGTGGAAATATTCTGGGCAATATCTAACCTTTTGCCAGAATCTGCTAGTAGATGACTGGAAGTATGGGTACTTTCACACTTGCGGCAGAGTGATCCAGCAAGCAGTTCCTGCAACTGATGGCATCTGTAAGACTGATCAGGATCCTGATCCATCTTACAAATGCATTCAAATGCCGGATCCGACTTTCGGGTGTCATCTGGAAAAACTGATCCGTCATTTATTTTTTCATCTTTTTTTAGTCTGCGCATGTGCAGACCGGTAGAACAGATCCGGCATTCCGGTATTTTGAATCCGGCACTAATACATTCCTATGGAAAAAAATGCCGGATCCAGCATTCAGGCTAGTGTTCATTTTTTTTGGGTCGGAGATAAAACCGTAGCATGCTGCGTGTTTTTCTCTGTCCTGATCAGTCAAAAACACTGAACTGATGACATCCTGATGCATCCTGAACGGATTGCTCTCCATTCAGAATGCATGGGGATAAAACTGATCAGTTATTTTACGGTATAGAGCCCCTAGGACGGAACTCTATGCCGGAAAAGAAAAACACTAGTGTGAAAGTACCCTAACTCATCATAGCGACCAGCAATATTGTGGAAATTTAGTCGTTATAGCCTGCAGATGATGGCTGTTTTACACAATCGTGAACACTTAATCCTTTATATACTGCAGTCAGTATTGACTGTGGCATCTGAGCAGTAAGTCAAAGGGAGGGAGTGTGATCAGTTCTAATGTCAGCCCGGACCTTGTAAAAGCTCTCAGGCCTATGATTGTGACAGGGACTATTAGGTAAATATCACAGGAACCATAGATTGCAGTATTGCTATTACAGTCTATGGCAGGGGTGCACAACCTTTTCTGGTTGGGGGCCACATTGTCAACCTGAACCAATTCCAAGGGCCGAAAATAAACTTTAAAGGGGTATTATCAAGTGAAATACTATATTTATGGCATATTGAACATACAGTATATATTATAAATGTCTAGTTACACTTCTAGTACTCCCATCTAAATGGGACAATACATGAAAGATTCATGTGAGCAGCCACAAGACAAAGACATACATGTCTGCTACCAGATGGCTGGGGGCCGCATAGAATGGTATTGAGGGCCGCATGTGGCCCCCAGGCCACAGGTTGTGCACCCCTGGTCTATGGCATTAGCAATCAAGCAATGTTCAAGTCCCCTAGGTGGACAAAAAAAACAAAAGTATAAAAAATTCTAATAACCCACCTTTCCCAATTTTACATATGAAAATAAATAATAAAAAATAAACATAGCCTGTATCGCTACATCCAAAAAAGTCTGAACTATTAAAATATGAAAGTATTTATCATGCATGGGGAACATCATAACAGAAGAATTAAAATGGTTGTCCAAGATTCTAATATAGATGACCTATCCCCTGGATAAGTCATCAGTATCTGATTGGTGGGGGTCAGATACCCAGGACCCCCGCTGTTCTGCCTTTTTTCGAAGGCAGAAGCACTCCTGTAAGCACTGCGGCCTTCTCTGTGCTTATAGAGCACAGCACTATGCATTGTATAGAGGCAGTGCTTGGTATTGCAGCCCAGCCCCAGTCACTTGAATGGGGCTGAGCTGTGGCTAGGCCATGTGATCAATTAACATGTCATCTGTAGCCTAGGAAAAGCTGTGAGAAGGCCACGATGCTCACAGCAGCACCGCTGCCTTTTCAAACAGTTGATTGGCGGGGGGTCCCAGGTGTCAAAGTAGTTTACATAGTACATAGTTAATAGGGTTGAAAAAAGAAATAAATCACAACTCCAACAACATGACTTTATACAAAATCACTGGTGTTTATTAGTACATATAGAGTTGCAACCAATCCTGGCCACACAGACATGTCACTCAGACTGCAGACGTGTGGTAATTACAGTACATATAAGTAAAGTGCAAGTGCCTACATGTATATGACACAAAAGGATACAGTCAGTGCCTATCAAAGAGTATTGTCCAGTCCACAATGTATTATCAAGAGGTCCAATTATAGACCCTAGACTATATGGACATCAACTCACACTATGTTATATTCAAATATAATACAATAAACAAAGAATAAAGCATACTGACCAACGTATCTAACACAGCACCTACAGTCCGTGCCCCTACAGACTGTAGGTGCTGTGTTAGATACGTTGGTCAGTATGCTTTATTCTTTGTTTATTGTATTTTATTTGAATATAACATAGTGTGAGTTGATGTCCATATAGTCTAGGGTCTATAATTTGACCTCTTGATAATACATTGTGGACTGGACAATACTCTTTGATAGGCACTGACTGTATCTTTCTGTTGCATATTTATGTAGGCACTTGCACTTTACTTATATGTACTGTAATTACCACACGTCTGCCGTCTGAGTGACATTTTAAGTGTTCTTAATGTCTGTGTGGCCAGAAATGGTTGCAACTCTATATGTACTAATAAACACCAGTGATTTTGTATAAAGTCATGTTGTTGGAGTTGTGATTTGTGATTTAATTAGATCCATATATCGTTTATTGGTTGTGTTATGAGTGATATTGGGTCAACTGCTTAATAAGTATAAGGGAAACAAGTGTTGGTTTATGAAAAAAGACATAGGCCTCATGATGCACACGACCGTTGTTTGTTTCTGTTCCGCAAATTGGTGATCAGTTGTTCTGTTGTCCGTTGCCGTTTTTGTTTCCATTGTGTTTCCGTGTGTCTTCCGTTTTTTTTAGCGTGCCGCTAACCGCGATCCGGATTTTTAAAAGGAAGGAAAAAAAAAATGTAATTTTCATATCCCCACCCAGGTGTCACTACCAGAGCTTTGGGACGTTCTCACAGCTCTGTTTCTCCACCCCTGTGATGATGTCACTACTAGAGCTGGGAGGAGTTTTCTGTTTCCTTCCTCCCAGCTGTTTCTCCTGCGTTTGATTTCCCTGCCTTTATATTCCCCCTCCTCCTATTGTAGGTGTGGATTATATTTCTCATTTGGGTTGTAGCTCTTGCTTGAGTATCTTCCCTTGTATGCTATCCTTTCACTGGACCTGTGTTCTGCTGCAGCAAGTACTCCGGATATTGCCAGCCTGTCTTTGGATCCGTCTTCACTGCGGCTGCAGCCCCTTCAGCTAAGTGTGCAGACATTGCTGTGTATCTGTGTGTTTTCTGACTGGATCTGAGGCGACCACGGTTCCCTCCATATACTGAGCAGGGCACCGCTGGCCATGCCCCTTCCACTATTGTAGGGGTTACAGTGGTCATCAGTCTTAGGTACGCGGGCATGCCTCCTTCCACCATTTGGATCCGGGCATGGGCTTAGCAGCATAGGGAGAGCTTTTGAGGGTCTGACAGGGGTCACCCTTTATCCTCCCTAGTTTGGGTCCGGTCAGTAGCTCTATTTTCTGTGCATGCTCTTGTTGCTCACATACAGCCGTGACATTATAATCCACCAAAACCGTCTTTTTTGACATGGATCCGCTTTCTGGCCTGGTTGACCGCATGCAGGGTCTTTCTTTGGAGGTAGCGGATCTCCGTCAATCTATGACTCAGCTTCAAGCATTGGGCTCTGCTCCGGCCCATGGAGTCTGTTGCGAGCCAAAGGTCTCACTTCCGGAAACGTTCTCCGGGGGCAGTGAGAGTTTTGTTCGCTTCAGAGAGGCATGCAAACTCCATTTTTGCTTGTGTCCACATTCCTCTGGTAATCAGGAGCAGAGGGTGAGGATTGTCATCTCCCTGCTCAGGGGTAATGCTCAGACTTGGGCTTTTTCGCTGCCATCAGGGGATCCCTCCGTTCGATCCGTTGAAGGATTTTTTGTGGCCCTGGGGCAGATATATGATGACCCGGATCGTGTTGCTCTGGCCGAATCTAACTTACGTTTTTTATGCCAGAGCAAACTGTCTGCGGAGCTTTATTGTTCTGAATTTCGGAGATGGGCAGCTGATTCAGGTTGGAATGATGCTGCACTCCGGAGTCAGTTCTGTCATGGTCTCTCAGAGAGATTGAAAGATGCGTTTGCTTTCCATGAGAGACCAACGTCCTTAGAGTCTGCCATGTCATTGGCGGTACGCCTTGACAGGTGTCTAAGAGAAAGAAACAAGACCTCTCTGTCCAGCCATTGTCATTCAGTGTGCAGGGGCCTCATCCTGTCTCGCTCCCCTCTGAGGAGGAGCCCATGCAGCTAGGTCGACTTGCCCCTGATAAAAGAGGATTTAGTCCTCAGAGTATGGTGTGTTTTTGTTGTGGGGGCATAGGTCATTTGGCAAATGTTTGTCCGTCTAGGAGATTCTTGAACTGTACTAAGAGCGATAATAAGAGAAAAACCTCAAAAGGTAAATCATCAAACTCTGCTTCATCTGCTACTTTGGGCAAAGTTGATGTAGGAATTGATGCTTTTCCTCTGACCTGCAGTTCCCGTTTTCTCCTGTCTGCCAGGGTGGCGCTAGAGAGCAAGGTCATTTCTTGTGAGATTTTTGTTGATAGTGGAGCGGCCGTCAATCTTATTGACACTCAATTTGTAGCCATGCATGGTTTTCAGGTTTGCACATTAGAAAAGGATATACCTGTTTTTGCTATCGACTCTGCTCCACTCTCACAGAGATCTCTGAAGGGCATTGTTCACAATATCCGGTTAGCTGTAGGTGACACTCATGTGGAGGATATATCTTGTTTTGTCCTTAACGGATTGCCTTCTCCTCTAGTTTTGGGGTTACCCTGGCTCACTAGACATAACCCCACTATTGATTGGCAAGGAAGGCAAATAAATGAGTGGAGTGACTTTTGTAGAGAGAATTGTCTTACAGCGACTTTTGCAGAGGTGTCTACCAAAACTGTGCCATCATTTCTCTCCGATTTCTCGGACGTGTTTTCCGAGAGCGGTGTTCAGGAGCTACCTCCTCACCGGGAGTTTGACTGTCCCATTAACCTCATTCCCGGCGCCAAGCTGCCAAAAGCTCGCCTCTACAATCTCTCACAACCGGAAAGAATCGCAATGCAAACCTATATCTCCGAGAGTCTCGATTAGGGGCATATTCGTCCCTCAAAATCACCTGTTGCCGCTGGTTTTTTTTTTGTTAAAAAAAAAGAAGGCTCTCTGAGACCTTGCCTAGATTTTAGGGAGCTGAACTGTATCACGATTCGCGATCCCTATCCCCTTCCTCTGATCCCGGACCTCTTCAACCAAATTGTTGGGGCCAAGGTTTTTTCCAAATTGGATTTGAGAGGCGCGTACAACCTGGTCAGGGTCAGAGAGGGGGATGAATGGAAAACGGCCTTTAATACCCCTAACGGGCATTTCGAGAATCTCGTTATGCCTTTCGGCCTGATGAATGCTCTGGCCGTCTTTCAGCATTTTGTTAACAGTATTTTCTACCATTTAATGGGGAAATTTGTATTGGTGTATCTTGATGATATTTTGATTTTTTCCCCTGATGTTCAGACCCATCAGGATCATCTTTTTCAGGTTCTGCAGATTCTGCGGGAAAATAAATTGTACGCCAAGCTGGAGAAATGTGTTTTTATGGTATCGGAGATTCAATTTCTGGGTTTTCTCCTCTCTGCTTCTGGTTTTCGCATGGATCCGGAGAAGGTCCGTGCTGTACTTGAGTGGGAGCTTCCTGAGAATCAGAAGGCATTGATGCGCTTTTTGGGTTTTGCAAACTATTACAGAAAGTTCATTTTGAATTATTCCTCTGTTGTCAAACCCCTCACTGACATGACAAAAAAGGGGGCGGATTTTTCCTCTTGGTCGGAGGAGGCGCTTGCAGATTTTTCTAAGATTAAAGAGAGTTTTGCATCTGCTCCCGTCTTGGTGCATCCCGATGTTTCCTTACCTTTTATTGTTGAGGTGGATGCTTCCGAGGTGGGTGTGGGTGCGGTTTTGTCCCAGGGCCCTTCTCCTGCCAAATGGCGACCCTGTGCCTTTTTCTCTAAAAAACTCTCCCCGGCAGAGAAAAACTATGATGTGGGAGATAGGGAGTTGTTGGCCATCAAGTTGGCTTTCGAGGAATGGCGCCATTGGTTGGAGGGGGCCAGGCACCCTATCACCATTTTTACCGACCATAAGAATCTGGCATACTTGGAGTCGGCCAGGCGTATGAATCCGAGACAGGCCAGATGGTCTCTGTTCTTCTCCAGATTCAATTTTGTCGTCACATTCCGCCCTGGGATCAAAAATGTGAAGGCTGATGCTCTCTCTCGCTGTTTTCCGGGAGGAGGAAACTCCGAGGACCCGGGTCCCATTTTGGCGGAGGGGGTAGTTGTTTCTGCTCTATATTCGGATTTGGAGGCCGAGGTCCAGGCTGCCCAGACTGAGGCACCTGCCCGTTGTCCTTCTGGGAAGTTGTTTGTGCCTCCTGAGCTACGTCACAAACTCTTCAAGGAGCATCATGATACTGTTCTTGCTGGTCACCCCGGGAGTAGAGCCACGGTAGATCTCATTGCTCTGAGATTTTGGTGGCCGGCTCTTCGTAAGTCGGTGGAGGGTTTTGTGGCTGCTTGTGAGACGTGCGCTCGCGCTAAGGTCCCTCGTTCACGGCCTTCAGGTTCCCTTCTCCCGTTACCCATACCTTCCCGTCCTTGGACACACCTGTCCATGGACTTTATCACGGATCTTCCTCGTTCCTCAGGGAAGTCGGTGATCCTGGTGGTGGTGGACCGTTTTAGCAAGATGGCTCATTTCGTACCTTTCCCTGGTTTACCCAATGCTAAAACGTTGGCGCAAGCTTTTGTCGACCATATTGTTAAATTGCATGGCATTCCCTCTGATATTGTTTCCGATAGAGGCACACAGTTTGTGTCCAGGTTCTGGAAGGCTTTCTGTTCTCGCCTGGGGGTTCGGCTGTCCTTCTCTTCTGCTTTTCACCCGCAGTCGAATGGTCAGACTGAGCGCCTCAATCAGAATCTGGAGACATATTTGCGCTGTTTCGTGGCAGAGAACCAGGAGGATTGATGTTCATTTCTCCCTCTTGCTGAGTTTGCTCTGAACAACCGTCGTCAGGAATCTTCTGATAAGTCGCCATTCTTTGGTGCATATGGGTTCCATCCGCAGTTTGGGACATTCTCGGGAGGGGCTCTTTCTGGTTTACCTGAGGAGGAGAGATTTTCCTCGTCTTTGTCTACCATTTGGCAAAAGATTCAGAGTAATCTTAGAAAGATGAGTGAGAAGTATAAGCGTGTGGCTGATAAGAGACGTGTGCCTGGTCCGGACCTGAGTGTGGGTGATCTGGTGTGGTTGTCTACAAGAAATATTAAACTGAAGGTTCCCTCCTGGAAATTGGGTCCCAAGTTTATTGGGCCTTATAAAATCTTGTCAGTCATCAATCCTGTTGCCTTCCGTCTTGATCTTCCACGGGTTTGGAAGATACATAATGTGTTTCACAGATCTCTCTTAAAACCATATGTCCAGCCCACGGTACCCTCCTCTTTGCTTCCTCCTCCGATTTTGGTTGATGGCAATCTGGAGTTTGAGGTTTCCAGAATTGTGGACTCTCGCATTGTCCGCAGTTCTCTCCAGTACCTCGTTCATTGGAAGGGTTATGGTCCTGAGGAGAGGATGTGGGTTCCGGTGTCGGACATTAAAGCTACTCGCCTCATCAGGGCATTTCATAGGGCTCATCCTGAGAAGGTGGGTCCTGGGTGTCCGAAGTCCACCCGTAGAGGGGGGGGTACTGTCACTACCAGAGCTTTGGGACGTTCTCACAGCTCTGTTTCTCCACCCCTGTGATGATGTCACTACTAGAGCTGGGAGGAATTTTCTGTTTCCTTCCTCCCAGCTGTTTCTCCTGCATTTGATTTCCCTGCCTTTATATTCCCCCTCCTCCTATTGTAGGTGTGGATTATATTTCTCATTTGGGTTGTAGCTCTTGCTTGAGTATCTTCCCTTGTATGCTATCCTTTCACTGGACCTGTGTTCTGCTGCAGCAAGTACTCCGGATATTGCCAGCCTGTCTTTGGATCCGTCTTCACTGCGGCTGCAGCCCCTTCAGCTAAGTGTGCAGACATTGCTGTGTATCTGTGTGTTTTCTGACTGGATCCGAGGCGACCACGGTTCCCTCCATATACTGAGCAGGGCACCGCTGGCCATGCCCCTTCCACTATTGTAGGGGTTACAGTGGTCATCAGTCTTAGGTACGCGGGCATGCCTCCTTCCACCATTTGGATCCGGGCATGGGCTTAGCAGCATAGGGAGAGCTTTTGAGGGTCTGACAGGGGTCATCCTTTATCCTCCCTAGTTTGGGTCTGGTCAGTAGCTCTATTTTCTGTGCATGCTCTTGTTGCTCACATACAGCCGTGACACCAGGATACAGGTATATAATGCTATTCACCTGAGTGCTTTGCGGCCATTTTCTGTAGTCTTCACAGGGTACAGAGTTTTGTTGGCTTTGCTGATCTTTGCTTCTCAGTTTGCGTCTTGGGTTCACCAGTGCAGATGACTCTGAGGAAGAGGTCGTACTGCACTGGCTTATTTCTCGTCGATGGGGACAGCGCTCCCTTTTGTTGCCTGAGGAACCGATTAGAAGGCGGCGATTTTGGGTGCATTCCATTGTTTCCCAACGCTACCGGAAAGGACACTTTCATACCCTCTACCAAGATCTTCGCCAGCATCCAGAGAAGTTCTTTGCGTTCTGTCGAATGTCAGTGTCTACATTTGATAGCTTGCTGTCGTCTCTACGTACTGTCCTTACCTTTATGGACACCAATATGAGGCGCAGCATTTCTCCGGAGGAAAGGATCATCGTCACGTTGAGGTAAGCAGTATAGTACTGCTTCGGGCATGAGGACCATGTTGGCAAAATAGCCTGGTCTTACACATGTGCTAATATTTTTGGAAGTTACCCTTCTTAGTCCATAATATGTATGTATCAGTGATGTTTTTTATTTAATTTGATAAATCCCAGAGACCTAAGATGGCAAGATCAAAGTTAGTCGTGTATTTAAAACAGGTTTTCCTTTTGGATTTGCTTAACTAAATCATCATGCAGACTGTTTAATTCTTCCTTCATTTGGCCATACATTCTGCATGGAAATGGCGTTATCACAGTTAGGGTAACATAGCTTGTTGAAGTAGTGCCCACACCCCAATTGCTACTAGTGTTTTTTTCAAACACAACAAATACTATTGTGAATGTTGGTATTTATAAATGGACATTGTTGAAACACGTGTCTTATAAAGCATTAGAGGAAACATGTATTGTATGTTCCCTTTTTTAAGCTGTTTACTGTTTTATTTTTTTTCTTTCCTCTACAGATTCCTTGCAACTGGGAACTCTTTTGCATCCCTGCATTTTGAGTTTCTTTTGGGAACCTCAACAATTTCTCGGATTGTGCGTCACACTTGCCATGTCATCTGGCATCAACTCCGAGAGACGGTGATGCCACAGCCGAAGGCGGATGATTGGGTTTGGATTGCTGAGGGCTTCAATATTTCGGCCCAGTTTCCAAACTGCATCGGGGCAATGGATGGCAAGCACATCCGTGTGAAGAAGCAGCCACACTCAGGGACTAATTTCTTCAATTATAAACAATATTTTTCGGTAGTGCTTATGGCTGTTGCTGACAGTAACTACCGGTTTATAATGGTTGATATCAGGTCCTATGGAAGCACTGCTGATGCTCGCATCTTTAGTGCTTCTAGAATGGGTGAGCGGCTTCGTGCCAACCAGCTTGGCCTGCCCGAGTCCAGAAGACAGCCTGGATATGCTGGTCCACCGGCTCCATTTGTCATCGTGGCGGATGAATGCTTTGCATTGACTCACCATGTTATGCGGCCCTTCCCAAAGCATGGTTTGGATGTCAGGAGACGTATTTTCAACTACCGTTGACTCGTGCACATCGGTTTGTTGAGTGCGCTTTCGGAATACTCTATAGCAAATGGAGGGTGTTTTTGTCATCCATACAGATGGATCCGGAGAATGCTACCCTGGTGATTCAAGCTTGTGATGTTCTACTCAACTTCACCAGGATTCACGAGGCTTCCTCTTCTGTTGACATGGAAGAATTTCCGTCATCAACAGTTTTGGGATTGGATAGGACCCTGCATAGACGACCAGGGACTGCAGGCTACTTTTTCAGCCCAGAGGGGTCCTTGCCATGGCAGATGGACGCTATTCGTTGCAGTGTTTAATTTCTTCTGTGCTCGCTAGTTGTTTTTTATTTTGTCAGATAACTACAACATAAATTCAATTAGCTAAGTGTAGGGTCTCGCAAGAGAATGAGGACCCTTGATGTGGGCTTGGGGATTTCGGGACCAAGAAATTATTAAAGGCAAATATAATGGAAAAATATGTTTATGAAAGTACTCTTTAATAAACATATTTATTATTTTTGGTATATGGTTCCAAAATCCTTCTAATACCTGAAGTACACAATATGTTTTCTACTATGATATGTTTAAAAATAAATTGTTATTACTTGAATTATGGTGTGTGTCTTTATGACGTCAAACTAATTTGCAAATTTATAATGTGTCTCCTAAGCAAGAACATCACAAATTGTAAATGTTGGCTTCCACATGGATCCTTAGAACATCATATTGTTTGTTCCAAACATATTATTCCTTACAAAGTTGATGGTGGATAATGTAAAGACCAGTCGGTTATTTATAGTAGACTTCAACTTTTTTATGTATTAAATTTTTTTTTGATTGATCCAGATACAAAACACATCTTTGTAGTGGCCCCCATTAGTGTTTACTATATAACCTTTATTTATTCTTCTCAACCAAAAAGGTTGATTGGTGTGTAGAGGGCTGTTTATTGTTATGCATTTTTTGGGAGACCCACTATACATAAAGTTGACAAATAAACTCAGATGAATTGTTTTTTGTAAACGTAAATTTTAGTGCAAACAAAGCCCACCAAAAAAAAAAAAAAAAACACACAAGAATCTGGTATTCCACAATTGAACATAAAGAACATAATTACTCATTGCAGTACACTACACTTTTTTTTACAAATCAAACAATTCCCGACTGAACGGGCCGGGCTTTGCAAATGACACGGCCTGTTGTGTCTGAGGTCGTTGGGCCTCTGATGGCAAAGGGCCCACAGAAGATGAATGGCCTGCTTGTTGATTTTGAACTGTGGACCAGCGAAAAGGATTATGGCCATAAGTAGTTTGGGCATGGGGTGGTTGTGGGGGGTAGCTAGTGGGATTGTTGGGGCATGTTTTGCACCCTTAAATTATTTAATTGCGATAGTACATCGCCTGGGTTTTCTTGTGAAAATAGTTCAAACACTATAGCCACCCCGGCTACACATAAATTGTGTCTTGCTCTTGGTACCCCACGCAATACGTGTGCGAGACCCCTCAGCAATGCTTCCTCTTGGCCCTCACTCCTCCTCTGTGCTAGGAACTCAATAACCCGGGCATCAATCATTTCCCGAGTTACTAGCCCAGCGGAAGACTGGCGGCCACTCCTCCTTGTCCTCGGCCGACGCTGTGGGGATGTCTGAGGACTCCCTTCTGTGAACACTGTAGTTGGCATGTCCGTTTGAGTGGGCTTTTCAGCTGGCGTGTGTGCGGGACTTGGCTCCGGAGAAAACACAAGTAGAGTTTCGTCTCCACCAACATCCGAGTCCTCCGGTTCTTCCAGGCTGTCCACAGTACTGTATATAGATGAATTTAAAAAATATATATATTAATGTTTTGGTCAAATTTTCTAAACAAACACACAAAATCCTTACTGCAAACCTAGTGCTGTACGTCTATTATATAAGGTGAGGCATCATAAATTTCAAACGGGAGCCTAATCGTAAAGTTACACCTTTATTAAACAGTAAGTACACCTAGCATGAACCAACCATTTTAGGACTGTTGCTTGGGACACTGTGCAAATATCCAATGGAAAAAAACTAAGCCTGCTGGGCCTTGACACATCATAGAGCTAACCAAGTGCTGATTTCAAGTCCAATGTAGATCTGGCCAGCTCAACCTGCGCCCATCAAGCTGTTGCTAAAGTCCTACTCACATCATTCCCAGACAAGCTACATCTATCAGCCTACACAAGTGCATGGTGGGAGCTGCATGTTTGCAACAGCTGGAAGGACGCACGTTGAGCACCCCTGTGGTATCTCACAAAAGGCAAAAGTAGATTTTCATTATTTGAATTATTTTTGAACCAGTCATTTAAAGATTGGCAGGATTCACACAGGTTTGGTGGATTGGGGCCAGATGATTGCCGGGTGCAGTGGTGGTAAGTCGTGTGAGTGGCCACGCAATTTAGGTGCTTTTGGACTGCGATTGTGTTGCGTTGTTAAGAAACTATATGTTTGCACCAGACACAAAAATAAAGATTTCTTCACTGATGGAGTTGGTGTTTGGTTTCTATGTTGGTTCTATTTCATTATTTTCACCTTATAACATGGTTATAGGGTTCAATAATTGCATTCTTAAAAAAGACTGCTTACAACAATGTGAAGTGAGGGGATACATAAAAAAAAAAAAACACTTGATGAGCCAGACAACATCATCGTCATCATACTTCTTTTTTTGAAAAAGCTGACAAAAAACCTTTGTTGACATAATTCCACTCACCAGGTGGAGAGCGCAATTATGTCAATAAATGTCCATTGCAAAGTTCTCCAAGAAAAAGCTAGAAGAATAGACCGGCTATGCAATCAAGTGAAAGTGTTGGTTTTTAAACATAGTTAAATAAAAATGCAATACTCATTACATAAAAAAAAAAAAATTATATTTCCAAAGCTCTGAGTTTCTACGCTAACCATTTTATGAGGGAAATTTATAAAAAAAATAGATTTGCTCCCTTGCAAAGGAGCGTTCCTGACGCAGCAAATCCACAACTGAGCTTCCGCCATGACCTACCAGCACTGCCGTGGTCACATATCATTCTATTGATTTATTAGGGTAGGCAACCCTTAACAGTTCTTGAATGTATGGGATTAGACTGGCAGCATTATTATACCAGGGTTCTACTAGAAATTACAAAAGTGTAAAGGGTTAACAGAGCATCATAAATGTATAAAGAGGAATGTGACCCCGGCAGTGATGGCAGGTCAGCGCAGAAGCTCCATAGTAGACTCGCAGCTGGAAAAACGCTCATCTGCAACGGGCCATTGCCTATTTTAATGGGGTCCAACGCTGCTCGTCACTATCATCTCCTAGCAACCATGCATGACATTTACACAAAATATATATGCACTTTCCTGGTTATGCGTTCCAATTTCACACAGAAGCAATAATTTCTATGGGCCCTGTGTAGCAATAAATATGCACTATATTACAGCAGGCTGGCATTTTCACACACCACACAAGTGGTGCATCAAAATCACTGCATAGCTGCACAGCGCCATTTTTTTTAATGGGTACATATACAATGCGGGTGCAATGCTTTCCCTGCACGCATTGTACCCGAATTGAATTTCAACCCCTGTGAAAAGGCGCAATAGTGGTTTCAAAGTGTAATTTGTGTGAGGCAAACATTTCACAAAGATAACCGATAATAAAAAAGAAAAAATATATTCCACACAAAAACTGTAAAAAAAAAAGTATATATATATATATACATACACACACACACACACTCACCTAAAGAATTATTAGGAACACCTGTTCTATTTCTCATTAATGCAATTATCTAGTCAACCAATCACATGGCAGTTGCTTCAATGCATTTAGGGGGGTGCTCCTGGTCAAGACAATCTCCTAAACTCCAAACTGAATGTCAGAATGGGAAAGAAAGGTGATTTAAGCAATTTTGAGTGTGGCATGGCTGTTGGTGCCAGACGGGCCGGTCTGAGTATTTCACAATCTGCTCAGTTACTGGGATTTTCACGCACAACCATTTCTAGGGTTTACAAAGAATGGTGTGAAAAGGGAAAAACATCCAGTATGCGGCAGTCCTGTGGGCAAAAATGCCTTGTGGATGCTAGAGGTCAGAGGTAGGGATGAGCGAACCCGAACTGTATAGTTCGGGTTCGTACCGAATTTTGGGGTGTCCGTGACACGGACCCGAACCCGAACATTTTCGTAAAAGTCCGGGTTCGGGTTCGGTGTTCGGCGCTTTCTTGGCGATTTTTGAAAGGCTGCAAAGCAGCCAGTCAACAAGCGTCATGCTACTTGCCCCAAGAGGCCATCACAGCCATGCCTACTATTGGCATGGCTGTGATTGGCCAGTGCAGCATGTGACCCAGCCTCTATATAAGCTTGGGTCACGTAGCGCTGCACGTCACTCTGCTGATACAAGTGTAGGGAGAGGTTGCAGCTGCGACGTTAGGGCGAGATTAGGCAGTGATTAACTCCTCCAAAACACTTAAGACAGTGATCGATCTACAGCTGTGGATCATTGAACTGCTGCTATTCAATTGCTCACTGTTTTTAGGCTGCCCAGAGCGTTTTTCAGTCACTTTTTTCTGGGGTGATCGGCGGCCATTTTGTGGCTTGTGGTGCGCCAGCACAAGCTGCCACCAAGTCCATTTAACCATCAATAGTGTGGTTATTTTTTGCTATATCCTACATCAGGGGCAAGCTGTCACCAAGTCCATTTAACCATCAATAGTGTGGTTATTTTTTGGCTATATCCTACATCAAGGGCAAGCTGCCACCTAGTCCATTTAACCATCAATAGTGTGGTTATTTTTTGGCTATATCCTACATCAGGGGCAAGCTGCCACCAAGTCCATTTAACCATCAATAGTGTGGTTATTTTTTGGCTATATCCTACATCAGGGGCAAGCTGCCACCAAGTCCATTTAACCATCAATAGTGTGGTTATTTAAATCTATCCCTAAAAGGGTATATTAGATTCAAGGTGCTGATAGGGTCATTCTCAATAACTTCACACACACGCTACAGTGCAGATCCAAGTCTAATTCTGTCCGTAAACGTATACCTGTCACCCAGCGCCTAAATAATAGGCCTCAAATTTATATTCAGCTAAATCTGTGGCTATTGCTGTAGCTGCTCAAGTTATTTTGTGTTCGTCAAAGCACAGTTTTTGTTCTGGGTTGAAATACAATTCCCAACCTAGCAATTTTCTAAATTAGTGGTTTCTGCTGTATCAGGCCTACCGTATATGCCGGCGTATAAGACGACTGGGCGTATAAGACGACCCCCAACTTTTCCATTTAAAATATAGGGTTTGGGCTATACTCGCCGTATAAGACTACCCCTGAATGCCCAGCCCTCCCTGTCTTCAAGACGATCTTCTTCAGTCCAGGGAACTGACTGGGATCTGTGGATGGCACTGTTATGGGGAGGGGGATCAGTGGATGACACTGCTATGGGGAGGGGGATCAGTGGATGACACTGCTATGGGGAGGGGGATCAGTGGATGACACTGCTATGGGGGGGGATCTATGGATGACACTATATAGCATCTTATGCTATATGTGTCATCCACAGATCCACCCCATGACAGTGTCATCCACAGATCCCCCTCCCCATAACAGTGCCATCCACAGATCCCCCTCCAAATAGTGCCATCCACAGATCCCCCCCATGACAGTGCCATCCACAGATCCCCCCTAAATAGTGCCATCCACAGAACTCCCTACCCATAACAGTGTCATCCACAGATCCCCCCCATGACAATGCCATCCACAGATCCCCCTCCCCATAACAGTGTCATCCACAGATCCCCCCCATGACAGTGCCATCCACAGATCCCCCTCCCCATAACAGTGCCATCCACAGACCCCCCTCAAAATAGTGCCATCCACAGATCCCCCCCTAAACACTGCCATCCACAGATCTCCCTCCCATAACAGTGCAATCCACAGATCCCCCCCCATGACAGTGCCATCCACAGATCCCCCTCCCAGACGCTCAGAGGAGTATACATTTATTAACTGTAATCTGTAACTTTAAATGAGCGCTCATGTCATTACTAGGGTACCTTACTCTCAGCTCTGGTAATCGGCAGTGCGGGCGGCGCTCACTCACTGACGTCACGCGCCTGCGCCACCTAGTGGGAGGAGCAGGCACGTGACGTCAGTGAGTGAGCGCCGCCCGCACTGCCTGTTAGCTGAGCTGAGAGTAAGGTACCCTAGTAAAGACATGAGCGCTCATTTAAAGTTAAAGTTACAGATTACAGTTAATAAATGTATACTCCTGCGAGCGGCGGGGCCCTGTATATTCTAACCCCCAGGCAAGCGTCCCCGTCACTATGGGAACGCCTGGGGGTTAGAATATACCATCGGATCTGAGTATACCCGGCGTATAAGACGACCCCCGACTTTTGAAAATAATTTTTATTGTTAGAAAGTCGTCTTATACGCCGGCATATATGGTACTTTAAATCTATCCCTAAAAGGGTATATTAGATTCAAGGTGCTGATAGGGTCATTCTCAATAACTTCACACACACGTTACTGTGCATATCCAAGTCTAATTCTGTCCGTAAACGTATACCTGTCATCCAGCGCCTAAATAATAGGCCTCAAATTTATATTCAGCTAAATCTGTGGCTATTGCTGTAGCTGCTCAAGTTATTTTGTGTCCGTCAAAGCACAGTTTTTGTTCTGGGTTGAAATACAATTCCCAACCTAGCAATTTTCTAAATTAGTGGTTTCTGCTGTATCAGGCCTACTTTAAATCTATCCCTAAAAGGGTATATTAGATTCAAGGTGCTGATAGGGTCATTCTCAATAACTTCACACACACGCTACTGTGCATATCCAAGTCTAATTCTGTCCGTAAACGTATACCTGTCACCCAGCACCTAAATAATAGGCCTCAAATTTATATTCAGCTAAATCTGTCATTACTGCTGTGCCTGTATTAGTGTAATACGGTACCTAAATAGATAGCCAGATAGTGTTAGGTGTCTGTAAAAAAAGGCCTGAATTTGAATTCAATACATTGGGCCAAATAATATTTTTCTTATTGTGGTGAACGGTAACAGTGAGGAAAACATCTAGTAAGGGACGCGGACGTGGACATGGTCGTGGTGGTGTTAGTGGACCCTCTGGTGCTGGGAGAGGACGTGGCCATTCTGCCACAGCCACACGTCCTAGTGTACCAACTACCTCAGGTCCCAGTAGCCGCCAGAATTTACAGGGATATTTGGTGGGGCCCAATGCCGTTCTAAGGATGGTAAGGCCTGAGCAGGTACAGGCATTAGTCAATTGGGTGGCCGACAGTGGATCAGCACGTTCACATTATCTCCCACCCAGTCTTCTGCAGAAAGCGCACAGATGGCGCATGAAAACCAAGCCCATCAGTCTGTCACATCACCCCCATGCATATCAGGGAAACTGTCTGAGCCTCAAGTTATACAGCAGTCTCTTATGCTGTTTGAAGACTCTGCTGGCAGGGTTTCCAAAGGGCATCCACCTAGCCCTTCCCCAGGGGTGGAAGAGATAGAATGCACTAACGCACAACCACTTATGTTTCCTGATGATGAGGACATGGGAATACCACCTCAGCACGTCTCTGATGATGACGAAACACAGGTTCCAACTGCTGCGTCTTTCTGCAGTGTGCAGACTGAACAGGAGGTCAGGGATGAAGACAATGCAGGGGACGATGAGGTCCTAGACCCCACATGGAATGAAGGTCGTGCCACTGACTTTCACAGTTCGGAGGAAGAGGCAGTGGTGAGACCGAGCCAACAGCGTAGCAAAAGACAAAGAGGGAGCAGTGGGCAAAAGCAGAACACCCGCCGCCAAGAGACTCTGCCTGCTACTGACCGCCGCCATCTGGGACCGAGCACCCCAAGGCAGCTTCAAGGAGTTCCCTGGCATGGCACTTCTTCAAACAATGTGCTGACGACAAGACCCGAGTGGTTTGCACGCTGTGCCGTCAGAGCCTGGAGCGAGGCATTAACGTTCTGAACCTTAGTGTAGTGTCCCACTAGATAGGCGTGGGCACTACACAAGGGTCAATTGGTGTGCGCGTTACTCCTACTCACAAGGGACAGAAATGTTATATTTAAGTATGCAGTTAATGTATTTTCTAATGTGTTTTTATATGCAATATTCCCCTGTGTAATGTGTAAGCAGGCCTAGTTGGGTGTAGTTAGACATCCCAGACACTAGAGGGAGATAGGGAGCCCCTAGTATAAATGTCCAGGCCCAGACAGGGAGAGTGAGTTCAGAGTCAGGAGTCTGCAGAGACAGAAGTTAGAAGGCACCAGCCAGGGACAAGCTGAGGGCCTCCTCCTGACATGCAGCTAGACAGCCCAGGCTACTAGTTGTTACCAGGAGGCTAGTAGAGGGATCCTAGCCTACCTGCGGATCAAGAGAGCCTTAGTTAGCTCTGAAGACACCCCAGTTGCAGGACAGAACCTCCTGGGAGAAACCCACAGTCAGGATCTTACCAGCAAAGATAAGTAACACTGATGGGCAGATGCTATATAGGAAGCAAAGCAAGGATTTAATACGAGAGGAAGAAATATATATACCAAGGATTTAAGCCACCATTTAGGCATCCGGGCCTTGGGATTGAAGCCAGACAGGAGTTCTAGAAAAGGACAGTGTACGCTATTTCTGAGGAAAGGTACAACCTGATTCTGAGTGCATTGTGGATTTACCCTCTGAGTATCTTGCATAATTAATACCTGCCATCTTGTGGAGTAAGCCTGCTTGTAAAGCTGTGATCTAAAAGACTGTGTTACCATCTGCATGTACAAAGTTGGACTGTTAAGTAAAGCAACGTTTGGTTCACTATACCACCTGTGTACCTCAATTATTCCAACTATAAATCGGTGTGCCACCGTTACAGGCACTGGCGTCACGAATCCAAAAGGGACCTTGCCCCAGGCACTCAAAATACCTGTAACATCCAGGGCACCTCATCCACCATCAGGCCTGGTCCCTACATACCGAGTGTGCCCCAGAGGAACTGTGTCTACCTCTCCTTCACTGCCGCATGCCTGCCCAGGGTTCTCCCATACAGTGAGCAACCCTCGATTGCCCATAACCGTGACCTCGCTTCGTTATACCCTGCAGGTCTGGCGTGCTGCATTAGCACAACCTGCATGACCAGGCACCTGCATGCAAAGCATGAACTGCAGTGGAGTAAACACCTTAAAAACAAGGAAGTCACTCAGGCTCCCCCTGATACCTCTACTGCTGCTGCCGCCTCGGCCTCTTCTGCTGCTGCCGCCTCGGCCTCTTCCTCCGTCTCTGGAGGAACGTTGGCACCTGCCGCCCAGCAAACATGGGATGTACCACCAACACCACCACTTGCGTCACCAAGCATCTCAACCATGTCACACGGCAGCGTTCAGCTCTCCATCTCACAAACATTTGAGAGAAAGCGTAAATTCCCACCTAGCCACCCTTGATCCCTGGCCCTGAATGCCAGCATTTCTAAACTACTGGCCTATGAAATGCTGTCATTCAGACTGGTGGACACAGACAGCTTCAAACAGCTCATGTCGCTTGCTGTCCCACAGTATGTTGTTCCCAGCCGGCACTACTTCTCCAAGAGAGCCGTGCCTTCCCTGCACAACCAAGTATCCGATAAAATCAAGTGTGCACTGCGCAACGCCATCTGTGGCAAGGTCCACCTAACCACAGATACGTGGACCAGTAAGCACGGCCAGGGATGCTATATCTCCCTAACTGCACACTGGGTAAATGTAGTGGCGGCTGGGCCCCAGGCGGAGAGCTGTTTGGCGCACGTCCTTCCGCCGCCAAGGATCACAGGGCAACATTCTTTGCCTTCTGTTGCCTCCTCCTCCTACTCAGCTTCCTCCTCCTCTTCTTCCACCTGCTCATCCAGTCAGCCACACACCTTCACCACCAACTTCAGCACAGCCCGGGGTAAACGTCAGCAGGCCATTCTGAAACTCATATGTTTGGGGGACAGGCCCCACACCGCACAGGATTTGTGGCGGGGTATAGAACAACAGACCGACGAGTGGTTGCTGCCGGTGAGCCTCAAGCCCGGCCTGGTGGTGTGCGATAATGGGCGAAATCTCGTTGCAGCTCTGGGACTAGCCGGTGTGACGCACATCCCTTGCCTGGCGCATGTGCTGAATTTCGTGGTGCAGAAGTTCATTCGCAACTACCCCGACATGTCAGAGCTGCTGCATAAAGTGCGGGCCGTCTGTTCGCGCTTCCGGCGTTCACATCCTGCCGCTGCTCGCCTGTCTGCGCTACAGTGTAACTTCGGCCTTCCCGCTCACCGCCTCATATGCGACTTGCCCACCAGGCTGAACTCCACCTTGCACATGCTGGACAGACTGTGCGAGCAGCAGCAGGCCATAGTGGAGTTTCAGCTGCAGCACGCACGGGTCAGTCGCACTGCGGAACAGCACCACTTCACCACCAATGACTGGGCCTCCATGCGAGACCTGTGTGCCCTGTTGCGCTGTTTCGAGTACTCCACCAACATGGCCAGTGGCGATGACGCCATTATCAGCGTTACAATACCACTTCTATGTCTCCTTGAGAAAACACTTAGGGTGATGATGGAAGAGGAGGTGGCCCAGGAGGAGGAGGAGGAAGAGGAAGAGGGGTCATTTTTAGCACTTTCAGGTCAGTCTCTTCAAAGTGACTCAGAAGGAGGTTTTTTGCAACAGCAGAGGCCAGGTACAAATGTGGCCAAACAGGGCCCACTACTGGAGGACGAGGAGGACGAGGATGAGGAGGAGGTGGAGGAGGATGAGGATGAAGCATGTTCACAGCGGGGTGGCACCCAACGCAGCTCGGGCCCATCACTGGTGCGTGGCTTGGGGGAAACGCAGGACGATGACGATACGCCTCCCACAGAGGACAGCTTGTCCTTACTCTGGGCAGCCTGGCACACATGAGCGACTACATGCTGCAGTGCCTGCGCAACGATAGCAGAGTTGCCCACATTTTAACGTGTGCGTACTACTGGGTTGCCACCCTGCTGGATCCCCAGTACAAAGACAATGTGCCCACCTTACTTCCTGCACTGGAGAGTGATAGGAAGATGCGCGAGTACAAGCGCACTTTGGTAGATGCGCTACTGAGAGCATTCCCAAATGTCACAGGGGAACAAGTGGAAGCCCAAGGCGAAGGCAGAGGAGGAGCAAGAGGTCGCCAACGCAGCTGTGTCACGGCCAGCTCCTCTGAGGGCAGGGTTAGCATGGCAGAGATGTGGAAAAGTTTTGTCACCACGCCACAGCTAACTGCACCACCACCTGATACGGAACGTGTTAGCAGGAGGCAACATTTCACTAACATGTACGTATGCACACCCCTCCATTCAAATTCTGGGTCTCCAAATTGTCCATGTGGCCAGAGCTAGCCTTTTATGCCTTGGAGGTGCTAGCCTGCCTGGCGGCCAGCGTTTTGTCTGAACGTGTATTCAGCACGGCAGGGGGCGTCATTACAGACAAACGCAGCCGCCTGTCTACAGCCAATGTGGACAAGCTGACGTTCATAAAAATGAACCAGGCATGGATCCCACAGGACCTGTCCATCCCTTGTGCAGATTAGACATTAACTACCTCCCCTTAACTATATATTATTGTACTCCAGGGCACTTTCTCATTCAATCCTATTTTAATTTTCATTTTACCATTATATTGCAGGGCAACCCAAAGTTAAATGAACCTCTCCTCTGTCTGGGTGCCGGGGCCTAAAAATATCTGACAGTGGCCTGTTCCAGTGGTGGGTGACATGAAGCCTGATTCTCTGCTATGACATGAAGCCAGATTCTCTGCTATGGGACCTCTCTCCTCTGCCTGGGTCTAAATATCTGACAATGGACTGTTCCAGTGGTGGGTGACGTGAAGCATGATTCTGTGCTATGACATAAAGCCTGATTCTCTGCTGACATAAAGCCAGATTCTCTGCTATGGGACCTCTCTCCTCTGCCTGGGCCTAAATATCTGACAATGGACTGTTCCAGTGGTGGGTGACGTGAAGCCTGATTCTCTGCTATGACATGAAGACTGATTCTCTGCTATGACATGAAGACTTATTCTCTGCTGACATGAAGCCAGATTCTCTGCTATGGGACCTCTCTCCTCTGCCTGGGTCTAAATATCTGACAATGGACTGTTCCAGTGGTGGGTGACATGAAGCCTGAATCTCTGTTATGGGACCTCTCTCCTCTGCCTGGGTGCCGGGGCCTAAATATCTGACAATGAACTGTTCCAGTGGTGGGTGACGTGAAGCCTGATTCTCTGCTATGACATGAAGACTGATTCTCTGCTGACATGAAGCCAGATTCTCTGCTATGGGACCTCTCTCCTCTGCCTGGGTGCCTGGGCCTAAATATCTGACAATGGACTGTTCCAGTGGTGGGTGACGTGAAGCCTGATTCTCTGCTATGACATGAAGCCTGATTCTCTGCTATGACATGAAGACTTATTCTCTGCTGACATGAAGCCAGATTCTCTGCTATGGGACCTCTCTCCTCTGCCTGGGTCTAAATATCTGACAATGGACTGTTCCAGTGGTGGGTGACGTGAAGCATGATTCTCTGCTATGACATGAAGCCTGATTCTCTGCTATAACATGAAGACTGATTCTCTGCTGACATGAAGCCAGATTCTCTGCTATGGGACCTCTCTCCTCTGTCTGGGTGCCGGGGCCTAAATTATATGACAATGGACTGTTCCAATGTTGGGTGACGTGAAGCATGATTCTCTGCTATGACATGAAGACTGATTCTCTGCTATGGGACCTCTCTCTTCTGCCTGGGTGCCTGGGCCTAAATATCTGACAATGGACTGTTCCAGTGGTGGGTGACGTGAAGCATGATTCTCTGCTATGACATGAAGACTGATTCTCTGCTGACATGAAGCCATATTCTATGTTATGGGACCTCTCTCCTCTGCCTGGGTACCAGGGCCTAAATTATATGACAATTGACTGTTCCAATGTTGGTTGACGTGAAGCATGATTCTCTGCTATGACATGAAGACTGATTCTCTGCTGACATGAAGCCTGAATCTCTGCTATGGGACCTCTCTCCTCTGCCTGGGTGCCTGGGCCTAAATATCTGACAATGGACTGTTCCAGTGGTGGGTGACGTGAAGCCTGATTCTCTGCTATGACATGAAGCCTGATTCTCTGCTATGATATGAAGACTGATTCTCTGCTGACATGAAGCCAGATTCTCTGCTATGGGACCTCTCTCCTCTGCCTGAGTCTAAATATCTGACAATGGACTGTTCCAGTGGTGGGTGACATGAAGCCTGATTCTCTGCTATGACATGAAGCCTGATTCTCTGCTATGATATGAAGACTGATTCTCTGCGGACATGAAGCCAGATTCTCTGCTATGGGACCTCTCTCCTCTGCCTGGGTGCCTGGGCCTAAATATCTGACAATGGACTGTTACAGTGGTGGGTGACATGAAGCCTGAATCTCTGTTATGGGACCTCTCTCCTCTGCCTGGGTGCCGGGGCCTAAATATCTGACAATGAACTGTTCCAGTGGTGGGTGACGTGAAGCCTGATTCTCTGCTATGACATGAAGACTGATTCTCTGCTGACATGAAGCCAGATTTTCTGCTATGGGACCTCTCTCTCTGCCTGGGTGCCTGGGTCTAAATATCTGACAATGGACTGTTCCAGTGGTGGGTGACGTGAAGCCTGATTCTCTGCTATGACATGAAGACTGATTCTCTGCTATGACATGAAGACTGATTCTCTGCTGACATGAAGCCAGATTCTCTGCTATGGGACCTCTCTCCTCTGCCTGGGTCTAAATATCTGACAATGGACTGTTCCAGTGGTGGGTGACGTGAAGCATGATTCTCTGCTATGACATGAAGCCTGATTCTCTGCTATGACATGAAGACTGATTCTCTGCTGACATGAAGCCAGATTCTCTGCTATGGGACCTCTCTCCTCTGTCTGGGTGCCGGGGCCTAAATTATATGACAATGGACTGTTCCAATGTTGGGTGACGTGAAGCATGATTCTCTGCTATGACATGAAGACTGATTCTCTGCTGACATTGCAGCGTACTCAAGTTAGGTGTAGAAATGTTCCTGGGTGTTGTAGTGCAATCGTGATACTAACCTGAGACAGCTGACTCTCTGCAAGGGCAGGTGATGATAAGTAATGTTCGTGACGCCAGTGCCAATTAAACGGTGGCACGCCGTTTGCTGATAGCAGGAATAACTGAGGAACCCACGTGATGTTAAAACAGAACTCAAACTTTAGTAGTCATCATACATGGACATAGATGGAAGCGCAGTTCCTTTGCAGACAGTTGGTTGCAGTACATTTGATGCAGGCAATATATATATAGCAAGGTGACTTCAGAGTGTTAAACACAGGACTTGCAGTACAGGCGGCTTGCACTCTATTCTGGACTGATCCTGAAACATAGAAACTCTTCTCCAAGGCCTGATGCCCTAGCTCTGGCGTATATCCTTGGTTTTATAATTATCAAGTACCTCCTCTGCTGTCTTTAGTACCTCTTGCTTTTCTTGGCTTGCCTCTGTCTCTCTCAGCACTGACTCTAGAAACTTCTGAACTCCCCTTCCTAGGCTAGGCCCTGCCTATTTATACTGAACTGGGAGCTCCCTCTGCTGACTGGAACAGGGATTGCCTGCAACAGGCCTAACTGGCTTAAAGGGAAATACACATACAACCTAGCAGTGTCGGGTAACCTACCCGTATGCTGCAACATGAAGCCAGATTCTCTGCTATGGGACCTCTCTCCTCTGCCTGGGTGCCTGGGCCTAAATATCTGACAATGGACTGTTACAGTGGTGGGTGACATGAAGCCTGAATCTCTGCTATGGGACCTCTCTCCTCTGCCTGGGTCTAAATATCTGACAATGGACTGTTCCAGTGGTGGGTGACGTGAAGCCTGATTCTCTGCTATGACATGAAGCCTGATTCTCTGCTATGACATGAAGACTGATTCTCTGCTGACATAAAGCCAGATTCTCTGCTATGGGACCTCTCTCCTCTGCCTGGGTCTAAATATCTGACAATGGACTGTTCCAGTGGTGGGTGACGTGAAGCATGATTCTGTGCTATGACATAAAGCCTGATTCTCTGCTGACATAAAGCCAGATTCTCTGCTATGGGACCTCTCTCCTCTGCCTGGGCCTAAATATCTGACAATGGACTGTTCCAGTGGTGGGTGACGTGAAGCCTGATTCTCTGCTATGACATGAAGACTGATTCTCTGCTATGACATGAAGCCTGATTCTCTGCTGACATGAAGCCAGATTCTCTGCTATGGGACCTCTCTCCTCTGCCTGGGTGCCTGGGCCTAAATATCTGACAATGGACTGTTCCAGTGGTGGGTGACGTGAAGCATGATTCTCTGCTATGACATGAAGACTGATTCTCTGCTGACATGAAGCCAGATTCTTTGTTATGGGACCTCTCTCCTCTGTCTGGGTGCTGGGGCCTAAATTATATGACAATGGACTGTTCCAACTTTTGGGTGACGTGAAGCATGATTCACTGATATGACATGAAGACTGATTCTCTGCTATGGGACCTCTCTCCTTTGTCTGGGTGCCGGGGCCTAAATATATGACAATGGACTGTTCCAGTGGTGGGTGACATGAACCCTGATTCTCTGCTATGACATGAAGACTGATTCTCTGCTGACATGAAGCCTGAATCTCTGTTATGGGACCTCTCTCCTCTGTCTGGGTGCCGGGGCCTAAATTATATGACAATGGACTGTTCCAATGTTGGGTGACGTGAATTATGATTCTCTGCTATGACATGAAGACTGATTCTCTGCTGACATGAAGCCAGATTCTATGTTATGGGACCTCTCTCCTCTGTCTGGGTCCCGGGGCCTAAAAATATCTGACAGTGGCCTGTTCAAGTGGTGGGTGACATGAAGCCTGATTCTCTGCTATGACATGAAGACTGATTCTCTGCTGAGTCGCTGACATGAAGCCAGATTCTATGTTATGGGACCTCTCTCCTCTGTCTGGGTGCCGGGGCCTAAATTATATGACAATGGACTGTTCCAATGTTGGGTGACATGAAGCCTGATTCTCTGCTATGACATGAAGACTGATTCTCTGCTGACATGATGCCAGATTCTATGTTATGGGACCTCTCTCCTCTGTCTGGGTGCCGGGGCCTAAAAATATCTGACAGTGGCCTGTTCCAGTGGTGGGTGACATGAAGCCTGATTCTCTGCTATGACATGAAGACTGATTCTCTGCTGATATGAAGCCAGATTCTATGTTATGGGACCTCTCTCCTCTGTCTGGGTGCCGGGGCCTAAATTATATGACAATGGACTGTTCCAATGTTGGGTGACGTGAAGCATGATTCTCTGCTATGACATGAAGACTGATTCTCTGCTGACATGAAGCCTGAATCTCTGCTATGGGACCTCTCTCCTCTGCCTGGGTGCCTGGGCCTAAATATCTGACAATGGACTGTTCCAGTGGTGGGTGACGTGAAGCCTGATTCTCTGCTATGACATGAAGACTGATTCTCTGCTGACATGAAGCCAGATTCTATGTTATGGGACCTCTCTCCTCTGCCTGGGTGCCAGGGCCTAAATATCTGACAATGGACTGTTCCAGTTTTGGGTGACGTGAAGCCTGATTCTCTGCTGACATGAAGCCTGATTCTCTGCTATGGGACCTCTCTCCAATTGATATTGGTTAATTTTTATTTATTTTATTTTTATTTTAATTCATTTCCCTATCCACATTTGTTTGCAGGGGATTTAACTACATTTTGCTGCCTTTTGCAGCCCTCTAGCCCTTTCCTGGGCTGTTTTACAGCCTTTTTAGTGCCGAAAAGTTCGGGTCCCCATTGACTTCAATGGGGTCGGGACGAAGTTCGGGTCGGGTTCGGATTCCGAACATTTCCGGGAAGTTTGGCCGAACTTCTTGAACCCGAACATCCCGGTGTTCGCTCAACTCTAGTCAGAGGAGAATGGGCCGACTGATTCAAGCTGATAGAAGAGCAACGTTGACTGAAATAACCACTCGTTACAACCGAGGTATGCAGCAAAGCATTTGTGAAGCCACAACACGCACAACCTTGAGGCGGATGGTCTACAACAGCAGAAGACCCCACCGGGTACCACTCATCTCCACTACAAATAGGAAAAAGAGGCTACAATTTGCACGAGCTCACCAAAATTGGACTGTTGAAGACTGGAAAAATGTTGCCTGGTCTGATGAGTCTCGATTTCTGTTGAGACATTCAAATGGTCCGAATTTGGCGTAAACAGAACGAGAACATGTATCCATCCTCTGATGGCTACTTCCAGCAGGATAATGCACCATGTCACAAAGCTCGAATCATTTCAAATTGGTTTCTTGAACATGACAATGAGTTCACTGTACTAAAATGGCCCCCACAGTCACCAGATCTCAACCCAATAGAGCATCTTCTGGATGTGGTGGAACGGGAGCTTCGTGCCCTGGATGTGCATCCCTCAAATCTCCATCAACTGCAAGATTCTATCCTATCAATATGGGCCAGCATTTCTAAAGAATGCTATCAGCACCTTGTTGAATCAATGCCACGTAGAATTAAGGCAGTTCTGAAGGCAAAAGGGGGTCCAACACCGTATTAGTATGGTGTTCCTAATAATTTATTTGGTGAGTGTATATTCTGACAGTGGGTAATCACATATATAACAGTTACATAAAGTTTTAATGTTTAAAATAAATACTTACGGCCTCAAGTCCATCACCGGCCTCAGAAATTGAAGCTGTGAGGAATATAAGTATGGCCTTTTTCGGAATGAGCCCTCACCACTCCGGCCCCTTTCGTTGCACTCCCGCCGGAATTGGTCGCGGCAACTATTCCAGCGGGTCTTTGTTTTTTTTACTGTGAAAGCAGCAAACAAGAAAAACACTCATTGTACACAATACCATAAAACATGTTATAAAAAAAATCCACACAAAATGAATAGCAAAACAAATGGCTAATAAACAATAAAACAAGGGCCAAATACACAGCACATGGTACACTAGGGCAGCTGTGGCTATCCTATTTTTCTATCTATCCAGTAAGGAAAAGATTATTTATGCTAGGCCTTTGTTTTCCAAAAACTTTATGATATGTGAAGTATACACATATCTTTGGCGAATTATTGAAACAGGTCACGTGCGTCACCAAAATATACACATACATGCTGGGTATACAGTACTACTGTGGGCAGTAGGTAAGGTTGGGACAGCCATTAAAACATGTGGTTGTGATGTAAAAAGGCCCTTACGTGCGTCACCAAAATACTGCACATACATGCTGTGTATACAGTACTACTGTGGGCAGTAGGTAAGGTTGGGACAGCCATTAAAACATTTTGTTGTGAGGTTAAAAGTGCCTTAAACCAAAAAACATGTCCATACCACAACAGAATTAAGCCTGCCCACAAAAGGGACATGAATCTGAAGAGATGCAAGTACTAGCAAACTCATAAAGAACAACACAGGGCCAAGACACCTAAATCGGCACGACCCCTGGCATCGGCTTTTTCCCATTCTGCTCGCCTCATATGCCGGGCCACTTTCTCCCAGGCAACCTCCTTCTTTACCCGATCTAGGTACACATTTGTGCGTGTGTCCCACAGCTCGGGCCTTTCCTGCACCAAGGTTATCAGCTTTTCTACATCCCACCTTGGCATTTTGAATGGCAAAATAAATATGTCACAGGCAAAATGCACCAACTCTCTGGCATGTGTCCAGAAATCACCACACTTTGAAATCTGGCAGGTGGAACTTCCTGTACAATTTTTTCCGCGAAAAACGCAGATGCGGATGACAGACGGATGGCTTCTGTTGTGCTTCCGCGCTTTTTCGCGGTCCCATTGACTTGAATGGGTCCGCTAACCATTTTTCACGGACAAGAATAGGACAGGCTATATTTTTTTGACGAACTGGAATCACGGACCACGGGCGCGGATAACAAACGGTGCACTATCCGCATTTTCAACGGCTCCATAGGAAAAAAATGGGTCCGCATCAGAAGTGCTAAAATCGGCGGCACGGACGCGGAAACAAACAACGGTCGTGTGCAAGCGCAAGTTCAACCAAGAGATACAGTAGGTGGGGACGTGAATCTCAGAAGGAAGTGAGACTCAGATTTCTACACGTTTTCATAAGCATTAATGTTTTTTACTTTCAAGAATTCATCTAAACCCTTTTTAAAACCATCCACTGTTCCTGCTGTGACCATGTTCTGAGGAAGTCTATTCCACAGATTCACAGTTCTTATAGTAAAGAAGCTTTGACGCTTCTGGAGACTGAACTTTTTATTCTTCAGTCGGAGGCAGTGCCCCCTTGTCTTTTGAGGACATTTTACATGGAACAGCTTTTCGCCGTATTTTTTTGTATGGCCCATTTATATATGTTAATCGTGTCCCCCCCTTAGACGTCTCTTCTCAAGACTAAATAAATGTAATTATTTAAATCTTTCTTCATAACTAAGACTCTCCATGCCCCTTATCAGTTAAGGCTCCTTTCACACTCGCGTTTGGTGCGGATCCGTCATGGATCTGCACAGACAGATCCGTTCAGATAATACAACCGTCTGCATCCGTTCAGAATGGATCCGTTTGTATTATCTTTAACATAGCCAAGACTGATCCGTCTTGAACACCACTGAAAGTCAATGGGGACGGATCCGTTTCTATGATACAATCTGGCACAATAGAAAACTAATCCGTCCTCTATTGACTTTCAGTTTAGCTCAGTTTCGTCAGACAGACAGCAAAACGCTGCAAGCAACGTTTTGGTGTCCGCCTCCAAAGCGGAATGGAGACTGAACGGAGGAAAACTTATGCATTCTGAGCAGATCCTTTTCCATTCAGAATGCATTAGGGCAAAACTGATCCATTTTGGACCGCTTGTCAGAGCCCTGAACGGATCTCACAAACGGAAAGCCGAAACTTGCAAGTTTTACTGATATATATTTTTCCCTCTAAAATATATATCAATCTGTTCGGCTTCTCCTGCTCTATAACATGGTGCTTTCAGGCATCTTTATCTGCGTTTATAGCCAAGTAGCGAAAAAAATGAAAGTGCTGTGAAGAAAAAAAAAAAAAATGTAAGTCTCACTCAAGAAAGTAAATGGCTGAAGTAAGGATTGCAAGTCTCCTCCTACCACCCCATACTAAAATGCTTGCATTCAGCCAGCAAGTGAATACAGCTAATAAACAGCATGGAATATTCTAGATTAGAAGCTTGAATATACAGGTGCGGACTATGTACCAGTGTATCCTTACCGGGTTTATAGTGGATCATGAAGAGTTTCCTATTCATAGGGGAATGTGTCTTGGGGTGACTGTAGATCCTAGATAACAAATGTTTAGGAGCGGACAATGGACCAAAGTATCTGTATTCCATCACAGAACAGACAATTGCAAAATGGTGCGGGTTTCACTGAACGCATCCTGACACAATCCGTATCATTCCTGTGAAAGAGGTCTCACATCCAAAGATTTATAGACCTAATATTTCTCAAAGCAGAGATATGAGGATAACCAGAAATCCTATATGCGTTTTAGCCGTTTGCCCTGCTGATACAGATTGGTTAGGTGATAAAGCACTAGTGGCGGTCCAAATGTTAGAACCCACATATACTGCATTTTGAGAATTGAATGGTTCTGTCCCGATTGCAGGGGGTGAGCGGGCTCCTAATATTATCTCCCCTAAAGTAAATTACAGTCTCTGCAACACCCGGTTATTTCAATAGTTGGAAATCATACATGTGCCGTCTCTGCTCCCATGACAAATAGACCTGTTCTTGGGATTGGTGGGGGTTCTATTGCTTCAAAAGAATACCATTTTAGCAAAATCTCAGTAGGAGGTCTGTAAAAATTGCAATGTTCTAAATCAATGACAGCAAGTCAAGACTTTGACAATGATGAGGAACTGAAAAATGAGTCTTATAAAGTTGCAGAACTTTTCAATGTACCGTGATTAAGCTTCATTTATTCATAAAGCTGCCATCCTAATGGACTCATTTTAATAAACCCATGCTGACAATATGAAGTATAAAATATTCTACCACAATACATTTTAAATAACAGTCTGAAATTTCTTGAAATATGTGCCTGCAATCCCATGGATGACCTTATAGCCCTCAGGTCATAACGAAACGGCTCAGGATTTTCTTCTCATTGTATTATCCTAGGAGGGACTCATTGTAGGAGCCTGGCGTTCCTATGCCATGTAACCCTATGTGTACAGAGCAATATGACACCCTCCGATCCCATGAGAGCGGAGACAAAGTGGCTAGGCTGTGTAAAGGCTTCACAGATTGTATTTGCCGTTATGTGACAGGGAGCTTACATTGGTTATTATGTCTATTACGTTATACGGCTTCTTGTCTTGTGGTACATGAGTTCCCCAGATCACATGTGCTTCGCTCATATGGTTATTTAAACTGAATATTCATTACAAATAATCTCATTGCGTTCCAATCCAGATGCAAAATGATTATTTGCTTCCAAGAGTTTCAGTAATTTGTCGATTACACAACTCGTATGGAGCTTATTATGTAAATAGCAAAATTCTAGTCTTTCTTTCAGTACCCATAGGCCTAGAAATCCAGATGGTCTGGTATCCATGACCTACAGTGTAATCTCAGCATTCATTGTTATTCAGACTAGAATGTCAGAGTCCAGAGGAGGAAATACAAGCTGTGGGAAGCATGAAACGCGTTCTGACAACGTGACTTGTACGAGATTTCTAAACACTGACTGACATCAGTATAAGGGCTCATGCACACGACCACCGTTGTTTTGCGGTCCGCAAAAATTTTTTTTGTAACATCCATGTTACATCAGTTTTTTTTTTGCGGATCCATTGTAACAATGCCTGTGGACAAGAATAGGATATGTTCTGTTTTTTTGCGGAACGGACATGGAATGCACGCGGAGTCATTTAAAATTTGTGGCCTCTTTGAAATGAATGGTTCCGCATACGGGTCGCAAAAAAACAGAATGGACACGGACAAAATATAAGTTTGTCTGCATGAGCCCTAAGGTTGATCAGTGATTTTCATCTCATCCGTGATTGTGAGCCAAAATAAAGTACTGGTCAAAAACCTAGAATAGGTGCAGATCTTTCCATTATACCTTATCTCTGTGTAGGCTTCACTCTCGCTTTGGCTCACAATCATTGATGGAAATCACTGATGAAGCGCTGACCAAATAATCACTACGTGAAAGTAATCTAACAATTCAGAAAATGCAGCAACTGGTATTAAATGTAAAAAAAGACCTTTACACAAAAGTCAGCAACAAGCTTTATCCTCTTTGTCTTAAAATAGCATTGTATACTCCAGAACAACACCTAAGAAACAGTTCGCCAGAAGCAGCAATTCCGGAGCGGTGTACACAGTTCCTGCTCCCAGATGTTTCCATGATGATCCACTGCCCTCTGCTGTTCATACTGAGGATTACACACATTAGTATAACTGAAAAATAAGTGTTGTTGCATAAATTACTGAGTATAGCATTAATCTTCTGGAGATGTAACACTCTGAAAAAATGAGAAATTATATACAAATGTATCTTTGAAAGGCCTGAAAATTACACAAACAAGAGTTACATTGAATTAATGAATGCAAAGCTGCAACAATAACTTTAACATCCGAAAGCTTAAATAAAAGACTGTTTGCTACTTTAGTATTAAGTGACTGTGGGTAAATTGTGACAAATGTGGGATAGTTGATTCAGTTTCGGAGAGAGCTATGGAACGCTACGTACAGGTACAACCATAACAGAAAGCATGGCCTACAGGTTTTGCACAATGATAAAGACTGTAAATTGAGGGCTGTATATCAAAAAGAAGTACCGCACCCCTCATATTTTGCCCCTCTCCTGTAAAATAAAATTTATAGATCACCTATCTATCTCTCCATTATGTTTCAAACAGTGTGGGATATGCAACTCACCATTTAGTCTTCCTCCTGCCAGAATTGCATAACTTGTACATATGATGCCTTGGCAAATAGCAAAAGAAATGGAAGTAAGATTAGACAAGGGCCACAATACAACAAACTAGTGATTATGCCAATCACTGTATCACAAAATACTGTAGTCAAAAATCATAGGGTCAAAAATCAATATCACAGGACTTTAACCACCATAAACATTTCCCTTATTCTATTATATTTGTGCCCATATGGATCCATGACTATAATGCCCTTGCCCTGCAATATCCCTATATGTTCTCAGTGACTAACCCCAGTGCTCCACCTGAGAAGCTCTGAAAGAAATTCCATCACTTTGTTCGAAAGTCCCGATGTCTTTCCCCAATGAATGGTTCCTCAGCGGACCAAAGTGCAGGTGTCAAACTTATCCTTCTGATAACGGTGCATTCACACGACTGTATGGCCGCCGTGCCCATGTTTTGGACTGCAAAAACATGGGCACAGGCCTTGCAAACTCCATGGATGTGGACCCATTGTTTTGAATGGGTCCGTGATCTGCAAGATACGGCAAAGGTGCAATGGCCAGGATACGGTTGTTAATGTTCTGTATTTGTCGTGACGCCAATTGCAGCGTGCGCAGGGTACTATCCCAAGGCCCTTCCAAGGTGTTATAACGCACGTCCCAGATTAGGAATGCCAGAGTGGTGTGATGGCCTATAATGTCTCTGTAGGATAGTGATAATTGTGTCACGGTGTCTCCTACCTGGGTACGGCCGGACTCCTGGCTCATTTGCAATAAATTTGAGTGTTGTGATAGTAGGAGTAATACAGGAATTTTGCAGAAGAAATGATGTCCAGACTTTTAGATTAAGTTCAAACGTTGCTTTACTTGAAATAACTTGCATCCAAGCGGTATACAGATTTGGTCTCTTGGTCCAAAGCAGGTTTTGGCAATCATTGGCAGGAATGAGTACTACTGCTTTAAATGTGGAGCTTGCAGGATAAAACGTCTGCTTGGTAGCTCTGTAATTGTTTCAGGGTTAGCTTCTGCACTTATCTGTACTTCTGCTGTGTGGGGACAGACTAGCTGAGGAGGAACTAGCTTCTCCGAGGACTGGACTTATCTCACGGGTTCGCAGGGGATGCTTTCTTCCTGGAACTCTGGAGGTTGTCTGTAGTTTTCTGCTTTCTTCATCCAGCTGAGCTGAAGGTGCTCAGACTGGGAATATGACGAAGTCTCAGCAGAGACTAGGTCCTTGCTGTCTTCCCTATCAAGGGGGTTTCTCCTGGACACTATCACACAGCCTTCCCCTAGCAGGGGGAAGGCTACACTGACTCTAACTTCCTTCTCCACCCATGCTGCAGGATGTGGGAACTGCCCACTTCTCTCACAGAGGGGGAGCTAAGCTGAAATAATCCATTCCAGCTCAGATATACTAAACTGTCTCTGCCAATGTGTTGCTGCCACCTACTGGTCACCAGGCAAATTACACGAACAATTACATTTAACATAGGTTTATATGCACATTTGTGGAGGACATAATATAAATTACATCAGATGACAGTATGAAGGCTCTTAGAAGATAGTAGCGGGGTAGAGGAGTGTAGTAACACAACTCTGGGGTGTTACAAAAGGTATAATCGGAAGGCCCACGGAAGGCTTTCAGGTCCATGCCTCTGCACCGCAAAAGATGGATCACGGACCCATTCAAGTGAATGGGTCTGCATCGCAGTACAGCATTCACACGGCCTGTGCCTGTGTTTTGCGGACCAATATTTGCGGTTGGCAACACAGCATTGTGTGAACGGGCCGAAAGTCTGACACCATGATGTGTCCATATCCACTCTAAGTGCCTCCTCAACTATGTGAACGCAATTTACGCTCTTGTGCCTTCCCATCATGGCTCCTGATTAGATAAAAGAATATACGAGCTCGGAGGAGAATTCCACACACAGGACACAGACTGCTGTGTTCTCAAGCAATTTCCCAACTTTATTATCAAAACATACAGTCTTATAGGTTAGCAAGACAATGAAGGCACATTGCCAAGGGGGTGGAAATCAAAACTGGTAAGGCTACTGTTTTGGCTTTTTTTTTTATTTATTTTTTTACAGCATTCACCTGAGGGGGAATATCATGTAATACTTTCTATAGAGCAGGTTGTCACGGACATGGTGATACCCAATGTATGTATTATTTTAATTTTTGTTAAGTTTTATACAGTGAAAGCTTTTCTGAATAGCATAAAATCTTGTTTCTGTGTTGCCATGTTCTGAGAGCCATATTTTTTTTTCTGCCGATTGTCTTAGGTAGGGTCTCATTTTTTGCTGGATGAAATGATGGTTTGATTGGTACCATATTGGAGTACATACAACTCACCCGACAGAACAGCCTGCCGGAGGTCCGTGCCGCTAGTGTGAAAGTAGCCTTACACATTTTGTGAGGCAAGGTGACCAGAAAATGGTTTTGGCACTGTTTTCATTTATTTATTTTTTACGCCATTCACCTGACGGGGTGGATCATGTGATTTTTTTTTATAGAGCTGGTCAATACGGATGCAGCGATACCTAATATGTAAAATTATCTTCATTTTGGGAAAACATGTTTTTTTACTTGAAAAACTTTTTTTTTTTACTATTTATTTTGTTCCACTGTGGGACCTCCACTTTTGGGGGTCTGATCCCCTGTACAATGCATTACAATACATCTGTAATAAACTTACAGCCTTCCTGCCTGTGAGACCCAGCCCCCTGAGTCTCACAGGCTTCCATGGAAGGCAGCACGATCCTATGGAAGGCATCAGGCTGCCTTCCCAACTATCGGGTCCCCGTCACCACAGCACGGGAACCCGATGGGGACAGGGAAGAAGCTCCCTCACTCCACAGACATCGCACATGCCGCGGTCAGCGCTGACCGCAGCATAGCGAGGGTTAATGTGCCGGCATCTATGTTTTCAGCACGGGTTCGGCTAACTGCTGCTAATCGGACGGGCGGGCGCAGCTGTACAGCACTAGGATTTAAGTCACAGTTGCCAGCGCCGTACAGCTGGTATCCTATGGGTTAAACAGGCTGTCAACCATACGTTTACCCAAAGCTATATATGTCAGTGTCACTCTAACAATATTTGTTATTGCTGTCATTGCATCACATTTTCAGGACATTTGGAGCACTTTTCAATCAGCCACGAATCAAATGTTTTGAACAATCTCTACTGGAGGAGAGCTGGTTGTTTTTGTTTTTTTTATTAAAGGAAATAATAAAAGTAACATTTTAACATGGGGTTAAGGTTCTGTGATATATTTACTTTCTGAATCCAAATCCAATTTTCAGTGACAATGTCCTACTAAAAATAAAAACAATGCTCACATGATATAATTTCATAAAAGCAATATAAAGAAATATACAGTAAAACCAATAAGACTACTCAGAATTTCACAAATGTTTTCTGGGACTAATTAGGCCTTTGTACTAGACCCATTAATATCTTAAAGCGGCCCTGAGGCCAAGTCAGCACAAACTTTAATTAACATATCCCTAGCTACCCACAATGAGCATAACAAAGATGACATGGCATCTATTAATCTATTCTGATAATTAAGTTGGCAGAGGCACATGCGAGACTGACCCTGGAGACTGTCAATAAGACAGGTCAACAGCCACAGGATTTTCTGAATGGAATGAAAAAATATTGATAGAGCAATATTTGATATGGGTGTTATAAATATTTCCAATTGACATAAGATATTTTGCTCCTAATGATCCAAACAGGCTGAATTTCCCACTACCGGCGGTGCAGAATTTCATCAGAAATGGTTAACACCTTTAGGACTACGTCAATTTTTGTATGTGTATTTTGGTATTTTTTTGTCATATTACAGTTAAAACTGAGAAATATGTGAAGAAATCTTCTCTTTGTGTCTAAGGAGATCAGCCATGTTCCCCTCCTCCTCCCCACAGTTCTGCAACAAACTGAAAGACAATTTTATTACATGACACGGAGGCTCCTATTGCTATCTCTTTCTTTACTAAAATCATATAGCAGCAAAGAACAAACATGTCCATCAAAATGGAAACCATGGCAACAACTCCTCCCCACTGTGCCTGTATAACAGTCCTGAACTCTGTCAACTCCTCCTCTTTCTTTGCTGCTCTTCTCACAGATAAGTACATTCCTCTCTTATTTCTGTGGGCAGAGCTTTAATTTGTACAATTGGTTTATTATATTGTTTATTGTATTATCGCTAGTGGGTTTTTGTTGTTTCCCCTTCAGTGGGGGTCTTCTCTCCCACCTATCTGTTATTTGGGGCTTATTCGTTTTTTCCCCTTAGGTATTTTTGCCGTTAGTATCCTTTACTCTAGCGCCGTTCCTCTACCTTATCTCCCTTTGGCCGTTTCGCCGCTTCCTTAGGTGGTGTTCGCCTCTTACATCCCTCGGATCTTCACTGTTTTCTCTTCTTCTGGCGGCCGAGATCTCGCGGGATTTCGGCCGCCACTTCCTCAATCCAGCCTCCGGCGTTTCGCGCCCTTTCTCCTCTGTCTCCTCTGAGCACGGCGAGATCTCGCGGTACTTTGCGAGATTTCGGCCGTTTTACCTCAGAGAGCTGCCGGAGTCTCCCTGCGTCCTGCCGCACACAAGTATTGTCCCACATCGTCGGTTATTGCTGGGGGTGTATAGATTATATTTAGCTTCTCTCTCCTAGGGTCATTAAGTGCAGTTTATTACTGCTCATAGTACCACCATGTCCAAGGATAACATGCGTGGGGATCTGTCTGCCCCTGACATTACTGATATGTCTGTTAATGCACAAGATGCAGGTGCCATGTCTGTGGAGGCACAGACTTCAGCTATACAGAGATCGGTGGCTGCAGCAATCCAGGCTGCTATGGGCTCTATGTCATCAGCCATATCCAGCTCTATATCTGAGGCCCTTATGGCTGGCCCTTCCTCCTCCAAACATTTGGGGTTCCAACCCTCTGATAATTTACCTGCCTCCAGAACCATTATGACTGGTGGAAATGTAGCCACCCAGGATAGCGCGCCCCGTTCGCGCAAGAGAGCCTATGCCCGCCAGGCAGAAAAGGCGAGGCAATGGAAATGCGCTAGAGCGCAACCTGATAGTGTTTCGGGTTCTGAACTCGACTCAGATGAGGAGGCTCAGTATCGCTCTGTTGAGTTTGAGGACTTGGAGGAGGATGAACTTTTGGATGCGGACCCGCCGGGTCCATCCTCAAGATCTGTCGTGCCACAATCTGCATCCATGGAGGTTCCTTTGGAATACTCCGCGATTTTGGATCCTGCGGGTGAGCCCCTATTTGACCCTGATGCATTACATCACCCCAGGTCTGCAGAGTGGCTCCCGTCCTCACATGTGGCAAAATATTTGGAAGCCCGAGTGCGTCAACCCCTTTCTAAGGAGGCACGCAATAAATTGAAGGCTGAGTGCCCCAGACCTATCATTCCCAATAAGGTCTGCGAAACGCCTATAGTTGACCCGAAAATGTGTCAATTTCTTTCCAAATCAGGCTGGAACCCAAAGAAGGGCCTTGAGTCGGCCTTGAAGTCCTGCCAGGACAAGCTTTTGGACCTTTTAGGTCCACTAACAAAAATTTTCGAATTGGCTGAGACAGCCAGATCCCAGAATAAGCTGGTAGATCCGGAGGAGCTCCGGGGTTGGGTTCAACGTGCTGTGTGCCTCACTGGCAACGTCAATACTTCGCTCTCTATTGAGAGGCGGAAGGCTATTCTTTTTAAGATTGAGCCCAAGCTATCTAATTTAGCCCTGACAGAGGCAGGTAAAGATGCCCAGGGGTTACTATTCGGGGATTCCTTCATAAAGGATCTATCACGATTTGTAGGAGCCTTCACTGCCCTTGACAAGGCTCAGACGTCTATGAGACGCGTCTTTCAGGGACGGGTCTCTAACAGGGCCGGCAGCTCTAGGGGCCGCCTGTCCGGCCGTTCATACCATCAGACCCGTGGATCGGGTCGAGGCTCCTTCCCATATCGTTCCTCCACCCAGGAGTTCCGGCAGCCGCCCGCCTTCTTCCCCACTCGAGGATCTTCATGGCGTTCCCGGGGAACCAGAGGTTCATCTTCCCGCCGACCTTTTGGTAAGTCAGATTCCAGCATCTTCTTTGATTCCTTGTATAGGGGGCAGGCTCCGTCTTTTTTCCCATGTTTGGTCAACCACACTGCCGACCCATGGGTTCTTGCTACGGTTCGGGGGTTCCACATAGATCTGATTTGTTCTCAGGTCCAGATTCCTCCGCCTCATCCGACAGTTCTCTCAACCTCAGCGCGTCGACTGTTACACCGGGAGTTGTCAGCGCTATACCAGAAGGGTGCCATAGAACGGGCTCCAGCTTCCGGGGAAGGTATCATCAGCAGTATGTTCCTAGTGGCCAAAAAAGGAGGCCAGATGCGACCCGTGATCAACCTCAGGGCTTTAAACGCATTCGTGCAATACCGGCACTTCAAGATGGAGGGCATTCACCTCCTCAGGGATTTGCTGCTCCAAGGGGACTGGATGGTCAAATTGGACCTGAAAGATGCCTATCTGACAGTCCCAGTGGCCGAGTCATCCAGGGATCTTCTTCGTTTCCTCTGGGGCCAGGAGGTGTGGAGGTTCACTTGTCTGCCTTTCGGACTCTCTTCGGCCCCTTGGTGCTTCACCAAGCTGCTGCGGCCGGTCATTTCTTTTCTCCGCAGTCAGGGGATTCGTCTGATTATTTATCTGGACGATATCCTCATCCTGGCCCAGTCTCCGTCCGTCCTACTTGCTCACCTGCAGTGTTCCATGAACCTCTTGTCAAGTTTGGGATTTCTTATCAACCTGGAGAAGTCGTCTCTTACTCCGGCCCAGTCCATAGAATTCTTGGGCTTCACAATCAATTCATCCACGGAGACCCTCAGTCTCCCATCCTCCAAGGTACGAGCCATCCGCAAAGAGCTCCTTCACACCCTCGCTCTTCCACAGGTCTCTCTTCGTCACCTGGCCCGGATTATAGGTCTCCTCTCGTCATCCATCCAAGCGGTGTTCCCAGCTCCTCTGCATTACCGGGGCATGCAGCGGCTCAAGATTGCCCACCTTCAGTCGGGAGCATCCTACGCGGATTTGATCACCTTGAACGAGGACACCAGAGTCGAGTTTTTGTGGTGGATCCACAATCTGGAAGTGTGGAACGGGAAGGCGATTTTTCGCCCTTGTCCGGATATCACAATAGAGTCGGATGCCAGCCTTCTATTGCAACGGGGTGACTACCGGAGGTCGCTGGTCAGTGGAGGAGTCCGGTCTCCACATCAACGCCTTGGAGTTGCTGGCGGGATCGTTTGCAGTTTCGCGCACGACCTGACCAAGGTTTGTGTCAGATTACGGATGGACAACATCTCTGCGGTCAGGTATGTCAATGCCATGGGAGGCACGCATTCTATGACTTTATCTCACCTGGCGCGAGATTTCTGGACGTTCTGCCTTGCCAGAGAAATCACAGTGTCGGCAGAATATATTCCGGGTCTCCACAACACCCATGCGGACTGGAGCTCGCGTTTTCTGTCGGATTCCAGCGATTGGAGATTAGACAGCACGGTCTTCTCTTCCATATCTTCTCGTTGGGGTCCTTTCTGTTTCGACCTCTTCGCTTCTCGCCTGAACACCCATCTTCCGCGGTTTTACAGCTGGCGTCCGGATCCGGAGGCAAAAGCGGTAGATGCTTTTCTACAAGATTGGTCCAGCGACATTTCTTACGCCTTCCCTCCATTTGCACTGATCCCGCGGGTCTTAACTCTAACCCGCCTTCAGAGCGCGGAACTCGTCCTTATAGTCCCGTTTTGGACCACCCAGTTGTGGTTCCCTCAACTTCTGGAGTGTCTGATCCAATGCCCTCTACTTCTGCCAGTCTTCCCGGACCTGTTGTTAG
The DNA here is from genome assembly GCF_905171765.1 of Bufo bufo. NCBI lineage: Eukaryota > Metazoa > Chordata > Amphibia > Anura > Bufonidae > Bufo > Bufo bufo. The sequence continues at coordinate 323,423,301 of NC_053391.1, forward strand.
ACCCATCAGGTCAGGGGCATCCTTTCATCCTCGAAGGATCTCTCCATCTTCTGGCGTGCAGAATTTCAGGGAACCCTGGGACGTCGCTGGAATTTCGGACTCAGCTAGACGCCTATTGGACGAGGCTTGGGCTCCTGGGACCAGACGAGCTTATCGTTCAGCCTGGAAATGTTGGGCTGATTGGTGCCTGGCTGGGCACCTGGATCCCGTATCAGCTCCTGTAACTGAGGTACTCCAGTTTCTGACTTCACTTTTTGAGGAAGGTAAGGCTTACCGTACCATCAACTTGTACCGGTCCGCCATTTCTGCTTTTCACCTCGGGTTTGGGGGGTGCCCGGCGGGTCAGCATCCTCTGGTTTGCCGTCTTCTCAGGGGTTCCCGTCTCTCCCGTCCTCCCAGACCTCGTTTTTCCTCTACGTGGGATGTCTCCTCTGTTTTATCCCTTTTTTCCTCATGGCCTTCTAATACCGACCTCTCTCTTCGCCAGCTTTCAGCTAAATTGGTCTCTTTATTTTGCTTAATCTCCTGCAAGAGGGTGTCTGACGTTCGCGCTTTGGATTATGACGCCCGTTCCTTCACTCCGGATGGAGTTGTGTTTAACATCTCACGACGCACAAAAACCAATATCCGGTCCGTTTCTTATCCATGTTTCCCGGATTCTCCTGCCCTCTGCCCGGTGGCTTGCCTCCGGGAGTATGAGGTTCGTACTCTCCCTCATCGTTCTCCTGCTTGTTCTCAGCTTTTTCTGTCTTATCGCCGCCCTTTCCAGCCGGTCTCTACGATCACTTTAGCCCGCTGGGTAAAGTGGATTATGTCCTTGGCGGGTGTGGATACCACGGTTTTTTCCGCCCATTCCACTAGAGGAGCCTCGGCAACCTCCATGGCGATGGCAGGTGCCCGTTTGGAGGACATTATGAGGATGGCAGACTGGTCACGAGTATCTACATTTCGTGAATTCTATTTCCGGCCTACGGTTCACGTTTTTTCCTCTGTGGTCAGCTTTAAACTCGCAATAGGAGCCTCCGTGTCATGTAATAAAATTGCATGATTTTCCTATTTTATGACGTAAAGTCATGATTTTATTAAAGACACGGAGGCGAGTATTGCCCCACCCAGTTCCCCCCCCTGGTTTGGGACATGATAAGATGTATTTATTTTGCTGCCATTCACTTGTTATATTGCTATATATACATTGCAATGCATTACTGTAGATTGTTTTCTACTATATTTGGGCGTTTTTCTACCTTTGTCTTGTTTTTTCTTTCCTAGGATGATTTTACCATCTTCATACTACTAGTTGAGTTTCCAGTTACATTCTTCGGTTGAAGAGTCGTGTTTAGTTCCGGTTGGGTGCAGGATTTAATCGTTCCTCGGTGTTCCAGTGGACTATCGCTGCCAAAGAAAGAGGAGGAGTTGACAGAGTTCAGGACTGTTATACAGGCACAGTGGGGAGGAGTTGTTGCCATGGTTTCCATTTTGATGGACATGTTTGTTCTTTGCTGCTATATGATTTTAGTAAAGAAAGAGATAGCAATACTCGCCTCCGTGTCTTTAATAAAATCATGACTTTACGTCATAAAATAGGAAAATCATGCAATTGCCTGGAGCAGAAGCCTTCTTGCTATGTCTTGTCTGCAGTAGAACAAAAAGATAGTTTTTTTTTATTGTGACGCAAACAACAAATAGGACAAAATAACAAAAAAAGTCAATGTGCATAACTATTTACCCCCCTAAAGTCAATACTTTGTAGAACCTTCTTTTGCGGCAATCACAGCTACAAGTCGCTTTCGATAAGTCTCTATGAGCTTGCCACATCTTACCACTGGGATTTTTGCCCATTCCTCCTTGCAAAACTGCTCCAGCTCCTTCAAGTTGGATGGTTTGCGCTTGTGAACAGCAATCTTTAAGTCTGACCACAGATTTTCTATTGGATTGAGATCTGGGCTTTGACTAGGCCATTCCAACACATTTACATGTTTCCCCTTAAACCACTCAAATGTTGGTTTAGCAGTGTGTTTGGAGTCATTGTCCTGCTGGAAGGTGAACCTCCGTCCTAGCCTCAAATCACGCACAGAGAGCTATAGGTTTTGCTCACGAATATCCCTGTATTTAGCACCATCCATCTTTCCCTCAACTCTGACTAGTTTCTCAGTCCCGGCTGCTGAAAAACATCCCCACAGCATGATGCTGCCACCACCATGTTTCACTGTGGGGATGGTGTTCTTTGGGTGATGTCATGTGTTAGGTTTGCGCCAGACATAGAGTTTTCTTTGTTGGCCGAAAAGTTCAATTTTAGTCTCATCAGACCACAGCACCTTCCTCCATACATTTTGGGAGTCTCCCACTTGCCTTTTCTCAAACTCACAATGTGCCTTTTTGTTTTTTGTTGAAAGTAATGGTTTTCTTCTGGCCACTCTGCCATAAAGCCCAACTCTATGGAGCGTATGGCTTATTGTTGTCCTATGTACAGATACTCCAGTCTCTGCTGTGGAACTCTGCAGCTCCTCCAGGGTTACCTTAGGTCTCTGTACTGCCTCTCTGATTAATGCCCTCCTTGCCTGGTCAATGAGTTTTGTTGGTTGGCCGTCTCTTGGCAGGTTTGCTGTTGTGCCATGTTCTTTCCATTTGGTTATGATAGATTTGATGGTGCTCATGGGGATCATCAAAGATTTGGATATTTTTTTATAACCTAACCCTGACTTGTACTTCTCAACAACATTGTCCCTTACTTGTTTGGAGAGTTCCTTGGGCTTCATGGCAGTGTTTGGTTAGTGATGCCTCTTGCGTAGGTGTTGCAGCCTCTGGGGCCTTTCAAAAAAGGTGTGTATATGTAATGACAGATCATGTGACACTTAGATTGCACACAGATTGTGAATTATGAAGGTAATTTGTTGCACCAGAGCTTTTTATGGGCTTCCTAACAAAGGGCAGGTTTGGATACATACGCACATGCCAATTTTCTGTTTTCTATTTCTAAACAATAGTTTTATTTATATATTTTTCTCATTTCACTTTACCAACTTAGACTATTGTGTTCTGATCCATCACAAAAAATTCAGATTAACAAAACATTGAACTTAAGGCTGTAATGTAACAAAATACGAAAAAAGTCATTCCTATCGGCACACAGCTCCCCTGCTGCTCGTTGCCTAGGGGATGGAAAACTCTGGCCACGCCGAAGAGGCGCGCGGCCGGGTTCTCCTCGCCCCGCCGTCACCATGGGAACAAGGATGCCAGCTGCGTCCTCGCTCCACACAGACGGGGTTCCGGCGGTGCTGCAAGGAGAACGCGCGTCGCCTGCTCCCCTTTGCAGTACCCTTCCTTCTACAAAGGGCTACCGGACGCATTATCACTGGAGTCAGTTTATCTGGGTGAGCAAGATGGAAACTTTTCACCAACCTAGTAGCATGCATTTTACTTGCTGGTACCCAGGATCTCTCTCCGAAACCCTTCCAGTGAACTAAATACTGCAATAATTTGCGAACCTTTCTCACATCCAAGATTCTAGATATCTCAAATTCTAGTTGACTGGCAACCTCAACTGGAAACAGAGATTCCTGTGCAACACATACTTTTTAAGTAAAGCCTTTTGGAAAACATTATGAATAAGAAAGGAATCAGGTAACTGTAACTTAAAAGACACAGGGTTAATGATTTCAATAATTTCATAAGGACCAATAAACCGAGGTGCAAATTTACTCAAAGGTACTTTCAGAGACAAATTCTTGGTAGATAACACTATCTCCCAACCCAAACTCTACAGTCGTGGCCAAAAGTTTTGAGAATGACAAAAATATTGGAAATTGGAAAAGTTGCCGCTTAAGTTTTTATAATAGCAATTTGCATATACTCCAGAATGTTATGAAGAGTGATCAGATGAATTGCATAGTCCTTCTTTGCCATGAAAATTAACTTAATCCCAAAAAAAACTTTCCACTTCATTTCATTGCTGTCATTAAAGGACCTGCTGAGATCATTTCAGTAATCGTCTTGTTAACTCAGGTGAGAATGTTGACGAGCACAAGGCTGGAGATCATTATGTCAGGCTGATTGGGTTAAAATGGCAGACTTGACATGTTAAAAGGAGGGTGATGCTTGAAATCATTGTTCTTCCATTGTTAAATATGGTGACCTGCAAAGAAACGCATGCAGCCATCATTGCGTTGCATAAAAATGGCTTCACAGGCAAGGATATTGTGGCTACTAAGATTGCACCTCAATCAACAATTTATAGGATCATCAAGAACTTCAAGGAAAGAGGTTCAATTTTTGTTAAGAAGGCTTCAGGGCATCCAAGAAAGTCCAGCAAGCGCCAGGATCGTCTCCTAAAGAGGATTCAGCTGCGGGATCGGAGTGCCACCAGTGCAGAGCTTGCTCTGGAATGGCAGCAGGCAGGTGTGAGCGCATCTGCACGCACAGTGAGGCGAAGACTTTTGGAAGATGGCCTGGTGTCAAGAAGGGCAGCAAAGAAGCCACTTCTCTCCAAAAAAAACATCAGGGACAGATTGATCTTCTGCAGAAAGTATGGTGAATGGACTGCTGAGGACAGGGGCAAAGTCATATTCTCCGATGAAGCCTCTTTCCGATTGTTTGGGGCATCTGGAAAAAGGCTTGTCCGGAGAAGAAAAGGTGAGCGCTACCATCAGTCCTGTGTCATGCCAACAGTAAAGCATCCTGAGACCATTCATGTGTGGGGTTGCTTCTCATCCAAGGGAGTGGGCTCACTCACAATTTTGCCCAAAAACACAGCCATGAATAAAGAATGGTACCAAAACACCCTCCAACAGCAACTTCTTCCAACAATCCAACAACAGTTTGGTGAAGAACAATGCATTTTCCAGCATGATAAGGCAAAAGTGATAACTAAGTGGCTCGGGGACCAAAACGTTGACATTTTGGGTCCATGGCCTGGAAACTCCCCAGATCTTAATCCCATTGAGAACTTGTGGTCAATCCTCAAGAGGCGGGTGGACAAACAAAAACCCACTAATTCTGACAAACTCCAAGAAGTGATTATGAAAGAATGGGTTGCTATCAGTCAGGAATTGGCCCAGAAGTTGATTGAGAGCATGCCCAAGTCGAATTGCAGAGGTCCTGAAAAAGAAGGGCCAACACTGCAAATACTGACTCTTTGCATAAATGTCATGTAATTATCGATAAAAGCCTTTGAAACGTATGAAGTGCGTGTAATTATATTTCACTACATCACAGAAACAACTGAAACAAAGATCTAAAAGCAGTTTAGCAGCAAACTGTGTGAAAACTAATATTTGTGTCCTTCTCAAAACTTTTGGCCATGACTGTACTCCGAGAGTGTCTTTTGTCCGCCTTACCCTTTTGAATCTCCTGGACTTTTTTCAGGTTCGACTGAACCTGGGCCTAGACTGTGCACAGTTATTTGACCACAAAATCAGCTTCAGGAATCTGAGAGGAAGATGACGAAAATGAACAAAATCGCGGATGAAAACCAAAATTACAAAAGAGCGGAGACATACCGGTAGACGAGTTCACCCGATTATTAATGGCGAATTCAGCCAAGGACAGATATTTGACCCAAAGATTCTGGTTGTCGGAGACATAACACCTCAGACACTGTTCCAAAGATTGGTTTAAACGTTCAGTTTGACCGTTGGTTTCAGGATAAAAGTCTGAAGAAAAAGACAAGGAGAATTGAATTTATGAAAAAAAAGCCCTCCAAAACCTTGAGACGAACTGAACGCCTCTATCCAAAACCACATTCTCCAGAATCCCGTGCAAACATATTACATGATCTACAAACAGAGACGCCAAAATCTTAGCATTGGGCAATTTTGACACAGGAATGAAATGTACCATTTTGCTAAACCTGTGAACGATTACCCATACAACCGACTTACCCTCCGAAACCGGTAGATCGGTGATAAAATACATGGAAATATAGGACCAAGGTCTACTAGGGATGGGCAATGGTCCTAATTCACCCATCCACCAGGACCTAGGAGTTTTGGACCTGGCACAAACCTCACATGAGGATACATATGAGTGGACATCTCGAGACAGGGTGGGCCACCAGTAATATCTGGAGATTAGCTCCTTGGTGGCATTAATACCCGGATGTCCACTAAAAACAGAATTATGGCACTCACCCAACAGTCGGAGGCGCAAATAACCAGGGACAAACAATTTATCTTTAGGGGATTGCATCGGAGCCAAATGTAGTCCCGTAGTAATTTCGGTTGTCAAATCGGAGGAGATTGAGGCCACAATGACACCTGCCGGCAAAATCGGTTCTGGTGGAGTATCAGGAGACTGAAATGTACAAAAACTTTGAGATAGGGCATCTGCTTTGACATTTTTACTTTCTGGCCTAAAAGTAATACAAAAGTTAAAGCGTGTGAAGAACAATGCCCACCTAGCCTGTCCGGGATTCAAACGTTTAGCAGATTGCAAAAACTTCAAATTCTTATGATCAGTAATTATACCTGATGTGGAGCCCCCTCCAAAAAATGCCGCCATTCCTCAAAGGCCCATTTAATAGCAAGTAATTCACGATTACCAATGTCGTAATTTCTCTCCATAGAGTAGAATTTATGCGAGAAAAAGGCGCAAGGCCTCAGTTTAGTGAGAGTTGATGACCCCTGGGAGAGTACGGCTCCAACTCCATCCTCGGAGGCATCAAACTCAACCACAAAAGGCCTTTCTTGATCTTGATGGATTAACACAGGAGCATTAATAAAACACCTCTTGAGTGTTTCAAAAGCTTCTATGGTCTCTGATGACCAATTAGTTAGCTCCGCCCCTTCTTGGTTAGGTCGGGGAGTGGCTTCGCAATAATAGAAACATTTTTGATAAATTTTCAATAAAAATTAGAAAATCCCAGAAACCGTTGTATTGCTTTCAGAGAGGAGGGCCTCACCCACTCTAGAATAGCCTGCACTTTCCCCGGATCCATCTTAAAGGATTGGGGTGTGAGAATATATCCCAAAAATAGAATTTCCTGTACTCCAAAAAGATACACTTTTCACTTTTAGCGAATAGCTGGTTCTCTCGAAAAACCTCCAGTACCTGTCTAGTGTGGCTAATGTGAGAGTACCAGTCAGGTGAATAAATCAAAATATCATCCAAGTAAACAATCATACATTTTCCAATAAATTGTCTAAAAATATTGTTGACAAAATTTTGGAAAACCGCCAGAGCATTACTTAGACCAAATGGCATTACCAAATATTCAAAGAGACTCTCAGGGGTATTAAAGGCCGTTTTCCACTCATCCCCCTCCTTTATTCGAATGAGATTACATGCCCCACTGAGGTCATGTTTAGTGAACCAGTGAGCTACAAGAATTTGGTTAAACAGGTCTGGAATCAAGGGCACAGGGTACTGATTCTTGATGGTAATTTTATTTAATTCTCTATTATCAATACACGGCCTCAATCCACCATCCTTTTTTGCGACAAAGAAAACCCCCACCCCCATAGGAGATACCGAGGGCCTAATATGCCCTTGCAGTAAACTTTTCTTCAAGAAATCCCTCATAGACTGCCGTTCTGGACCAGACAAGTTATAAATATGACCCCTAGGATACTTGGATCCCGGAACAAGGTCGATGGCACAGTCATAAGGTCTGTGAGGGGGTAGGAAATCAACCTCGGACATGGAAAAAACATCAGCAAAGTTGCTGATGTACGAGGGAAGAGAGTTTGACTCCGCAGAGACTCCGGCCTGAATAACAGGTAGATAACAAGAATCACATTTCACCCCCCATTTCTCTAATTCGCCCGTGGACCAGTTGATAATAGGATTATGAACCTGGAGCCAAGGTAGACCCAGAACTACCTCCACGGGTAAATTTTTTAGAATCAAAAAAGAAGTACACTCCATTTGAGAGACCCCCACAGTCAAGGTTACTTCCGGGGTACAATATTCTACTGTCCCGCCCACCAAAGGTGTGGAATCAATGGCAATAATATGAATAGGGTTAGCGAGGGACAACATGGGCAGACCAAGGGAAAGAGCAAAGTTATGGTCAATAAAATTAGAAGCAGACCCAGAATCAACAAATGCCTTCCAAAATCCCTTACTGGAGCCAAAGGAAATAACCACTTGTAACAACACTTTCTCTTTAACCACCTTGGGAAGTACCTTATCCTTCTGGGCGTCTGGACGTGAAGATCTCCTGGAAGGAGGAACTTTAGGACATTGCCGTAACCAATGATCCAATTCTCCGCAATAAAAGCAAGCACCCTTTTGACGTCTCCGATCTCTTTTGGTCATTCCGAGCTGCATGGGCTTCTCTGGATGATTCTCAACTTGAGGGTGATAGTTCAGGTGTGACCACTACCAGTGGAGACCTCAGTTTTTCTCCTTGTCTTTCCCTAAATCGTCGGTCCAGTAAAACAGCTAGAGTCATAGTCTGTTCTAAGTTGTCAGGGAGAGGCTAACTGACCAACATATCTTTAAAATTTTCAGAAAGTCCTAACCGGAACTGACATCTAAGCGCTGGATCATTCCAGCCAGAGGAAACACACCATTTCCAAAATTTGGTGCAATATTCCTCCACGGGTCTGTCTCCCTGACTAAGGGACCTTAATTGACTCAACAACGGCCGCCTTATCAGGTTCATCGTAAAGCATACTTAAGGCCTGAAAAAATGCCTCAACATTAGTTAGGCAAGGGGAATCCGTGGGGGAGAGAGTAAGCCCATTCTTGTGGGTCTCCTTGCAACAAAGAGATAATGATGCCAACTCTCTGTTTGGAACCCGAAGAGTGTGGGCACAAACGAAAATACAGCTTACAGATCTCTTTGAAAGTCGAAAAATGCTTCCTGTCCCCTGAAAAACGATCAGGCAGTTTGACATGAGGTTCAAGAGTCATAGCAGAGGAGGCGGCTACAGGAGGGGGCTGCCGCAATTCCTGTTGCTGTAACCTTTCTACCAAATCCTGCACCATTTGGGCGAGACTATGTACCTGATCAATAAGGACTCACATACGGTCCATGGTATTAGTCCTGTGATTCTGTCACAAATGGTAGGGATAAGTGCAGCCCTAAGCTCCACCCACATCACTACCCCTACCTACTTGCACAGTCCATCCTGACGGTGTACAACTGGGGCGGCGGTTCCTAGCTTAAGTACGTGCGGGGGCTTATAGGGAGAAACAAAAGTGGAGAAAACAACAAAGCTAGGACAGAACACACAGAAGCAAGCACTAGGCAGAACACAATATCAAGATCAAAACTCGCCGAGGTCAGAACCAGGAGATAATGTCAGCACCAGAGGAAACACCTAAATCAACGTCAAATACAAGCCGAGGTCAGGAGTCAGGAGGTCACGCAGTACAAACGGGTAACACAGGATCAAGAGTCAAATTCAAGCCAAGGTCGAGTACACAAAGTCACAAATGCAGGCAAATGCTAGTGAGGTTGAAAGACCAATCACAGGCAACCTGTGGCCAGCAGAATGCCTCTTAAATGAGTCACATGACGTGGCCAGATGAGTCACATGACGTGGCCAGCATCACGTGACTCGCATCACGCACCTCAATGCAGCTGAGCGCCGATTCATTCCTATCAGCGCTCATCTCCCGTGCTGCTCGTTGCCTAGGGGATGGAGAACACCAGCCACGCCAAAGAGGCGCACGTGGCCAGGTTCATACCGACGTCACCATGGGAACGAGGACACCAGCCGCGTCCTCGCTCCACACAGACGAGGTGCCGGCGGCGCTGCAAGGAGAGCGCGCGTCGCTGGCTCCGCTTTACACCTACCAAATATTGTATTTTCTAAAAAAAAACTTCAATTGTCTTGTCCCTAAAAAAATTATGACAATTGTTCTGAAGTTCTTCACCAACATTGTTTAATATTGTCTTGTCCTCAAGTTACAGATCTTTTCCAACATTGTCTTATTCTCAAAAAAAAATATGAAAATTGCCTTCCAGTTCCAGGTCTTCACAAAAATTGTTTAATCTTCAAAAAATTTATGACCATTGTCCTCGAGTTCCAGGTGTTTACAATTTTTTTTAAAAAATGATGTGATTTTGTTCATGAAGTGCTATTGATTTCAATCTTGCACTAGAAAGGGTGAAATGCACTATGAAAATCCATAGTATAAATTAATTCAAATCTACAACACAGATCAGTTTCCGCTACAGATTTTTTCTTGCACATGTGAATGAGAACTACTACAACAAGTACTGTACAACACTGCAGATTTGCTGCACGAAGATCCGCAACAGCAAATCCAAAAAGCAGCTAATTCTTCACATGTGGATATAGCCAAAATTGTCTCTGAGTCCTTTGTCGTCACCAAAATTGCATAATATTGTCTATTCCCCCAAAAATACATTCTTTTCAGTGTGCTTGCATATGCAGTCAACCAGTAAAGGTTGTTTGCAAAAAGGTAACTGTTGTGATTTAATGATAAAAGCACTTATCTCTCTATGCACTATGTATTCCACATAGTTTTGCATGGACATAAAACAGTTAATACTGGTATTCTTGGTTAGGTTAATGTGGAGATCGGCTGGTCTGGCCTCCTCTGGTTAGTCACAAAGTCTTAGACCTACATGTGTAAGCTCCTGCTAAGTAGGCCCAAAGAGGAGCCTCATCCAGGAAACACCATTCCTGAGACTGAAAAGCTACCAAAGAACAACTTAAAAGAGAATACCCCTGAGGGAAAGATAGACATCCACAGAAGATTTAGAACTATCAAAGCTGTGCACTGTATTCAGACAGTAAGGTAACACTTGTTTAGGGCATTAACACTTTACTGCTTGTGGAAATTGCAGCCTGCACTCACCACATTTTGAGACTGGACTGGCTATCTGAATCTAAGATCTGCACACTGCAGCCTGGGAACTGTAGAAGGAGTTACTGTGTACAGAATTGCAAAGTGAGAAGTGTGCAAAGTGTGTTTACTAACTTCAATGCTGCCTATACACAACTACTGGGAGAACCCTACTCTATAACATACCCCAGAGCTGTGCCTTTTTCTGCTCCCATTATCTATTCCCTAACAAGAGACTTTATTTATTGCAACTAGAGATGAGCCAATTTCTTATAAATTTGATTTGGACGGTTTGCTGAATTTCCCCCAAAAATTTGATTTGATCCGAATTTATTTGTGATGAATCGCTATTTCCTAGCTGCTACGAGCCTGTATAGTAGTGTAGAACACCGTGCATCTATATGAAATAAACACACCCCAAAACTGGTTGTATCAGGCTGCAAATTCACCCCAAAAGCAAGGATGAATAGAAGTACTTTTATATATGAAATAAACACCCCCCAAAGCTGGTTGTATCAGACCACATTTCACACCAAAAGCAAGGAATAATGGATGCACTTTTATATATTTAAAATAGATCAGACAGCACTTTCAACCCAATAACAGATGCTAGGATTACTGCAATTACTGTTTAAAACAACCTAAATCTGTAGTAATAGATCACTTTTAGTAACCCCAATTATTGCAGCAAGGTGTAATAGCATAGCTCCTATTACCCAGGCTTTACACTCTCCTATTTCTACCTACAATGTGGATAATGCCTCCCTATCCTTTCCCTACACTATGAATAATCTTTCCCTGAACTGCTCAATCTTTCCTTTAATTATTTTACATTTTTTATAAAGTCTTTCATAATCACTGTCCCGGGTGCCTGCAACGTCTCTCCCTGCACTAAACTCACTGTAAAATGGCTGAGACCAAGCATGAGGAGGCTTTTTATAGGGCTGTGACATCACAGGGGCTGGCTTTGATTTTAGAAAATGCAGCCATTTTAGAAAAAATTGGATTCGTTACCACAAAGCACGAGGAAATTCGACTTAGGGACGAATCATATTTTTCCTGTAATTTGGATCGAATTCCACTTCGCCAACTTCGATTCACTCATCTTTAATTGCAACCAAACAGGCCTCATCATTAACTTCATAAACTTTTCACCAGCCATGCCCTTTCCCTCCTGCCTTGCACCCTGCCAACCATACACCATCAATGGCACCCCCATTCGGGACTACCAAAAAGGCCCAGGGTGTGCGCCAAGGAAAGTAAGGGTACCCCCTCCATTTACTTTACTGCCCCAGGGAGCATTGGAGTGAGGATAGACACTTTGAAAACACTACCACTCCCCTCCTACTAGTTCTTGCCCTGCAGGTCGCTGCACATATATCAAACTATCGCAAGCTCTGTTTTGTCTAAACAAAAAGACATCCGTGCTTTGTATTCTCACGTAATGGAGAGCGTGGGCAGGACAAAGGAATTATCATTGTTCGGAAATGTGCATGACATATGGAGCAGCTGTTACGGCCAGGGATATTACTTGTCTTTCATGACTTACTGGGTCAATGTTTTGCATAGCAACGGGCCCAGGTTCTATTGACACCTCCATTTTTGTACCAGTCTGGTTTCCACACCAGGCACTTATCCATCTCCTCCCTCCATGTCTGTCTCAATGGGCTTCCTCGCGTCCCCAACAGAAACAGGGCAGAGTGTTGCTTCTGCTCCAGCTCCCTCCTATCATATGTGTGAACTGCAGCATTGACATGCAGTCTTAGAAATGAGCCTGGAAGAGAGAAGCCACACAGTGGATCAGTTGCTAATGTGCATCAAGCAGCAAATTTCCTGCTGAATGTCTCCCACCCAACTACAACCGAGGCAAGGTGGTCAGCGACACTGACAGGAAATTGTGGCTGCGCAGTATTTGGGGAAAATAACACATGCTCCCTGCATGGAGCACATGAAAAATTTGGTGGTGCTGATGCTTTCTAAATAAAGTATTGTGGCTTGCAGAAAGTGCTGGCCATGTCTAGGAGAATGTCTGTGCTTTTCAGCAAGATTGCACAGACAGAACACAACCTGCCTTTACGCTGCCTGATCTGCAAAGTTCCAACTTGCTGGAACTCCACCTTGTAAATGCTGTAGCATCTGTACAAGCAGCATACAGCTTTCAATGATTACATGATTTCACAAGACCATCATATCAGGAAACATGTGTTATTGTGAGCTCAGAGAGTGGCAGCTCATCAGGGACACATGTGACATACGCAGGTCCTTTGAACCAGATCGGTCAATAAGGACAACAGCGAGATCAACCATTTCATCCCCCTGATAGTTATATCAGAGCAAATGCTCAAAAGCTTCTGTAACACCCCAGAGTTGTGTTACTACATGCCTCTACCCCGCTACTATCTGTTAAGAGCTTTTATACTGTCATCTGATGTGATTTTGCTTATGTCCTCCACAAATGTGCATAAACCTATGTTAAATGCAATTGTTCAAGTCATTTTCCTGGTATACCAGTGGGTGGCAGCATCATTGGTAAGGATAGTTTTAATGTTATGGCCGTTCAGAGTGGAACGATTCTGTTCTATTCTGCCCCCCTTCTGAAAAGAGGTGGACTATTCCGTCTTCCTACAGCAAGGGAGGGGAAAAAAACTGTTAGATCTAGATTGAATTTCCCCATGTATACGGAAGACAGCAAGGACTAAGTCTCGGTCTGAGACTTAGTCATAGTCCCAGTCTGAGCTCCTTCAGCCTCAGCTGGATGAAGAAGCAGAAAGCTACAGACAACCTCCAGGGTTCCAGGAAGAAAGCATCACCTGAGAAATCATCTGTGAGTTAAGTCCAGAGACCTAGGAGAAGCCATTCCTACTCAGCTAGTCTGTCCCCATACAGTAGAAGTTACAGAAAAGTGCAGAAGATTAGTTCCTGCCACAATTACAGAGCTACTAAGCAGACGATTTATCCTGCAAGCTCATATTTAAAGCAGAAGCATTCATTTCCTGCCAATCATTGCTAAAACCTGCTGGGACCAGAGACCAAAGCTGTATACTGCTTGGATACAAGTTATCTTCAGTAAAGAAACGTTTGAACCTCATCAAAAGGTCTGGACATCATTTCTGCTGCAAAATTTCTCTATTACTCTTACTATACCCAGGTAGGAGACACCGTTGACACAATTATCACCACCCTATAGAGACATTATAGGCCATTACACCACTCTGGCATTCCTAATCTGGGACGTGTTTTAACACCTTAGAAGGGCCCTGGGGTAGTACCCTGCGCACGCTGCAATTGGCGTCACGACAAATACAGAACATTAACAACACGTATCCAGGCCATTGCACTTCCAAATCTTGCTGTCCTGACCCATGGACTTTTGGGGAGGGAGATTGGAACAGCAACCAGAACTGATCCAGTTTCCTATGGGTGTAGTGTTTTTTTCCAGCTTCCGGTTTATGGTCAGAGAGTATATTAAGTGTGGTAGGTGGGGTCATCACACCGAAGCTGCCAAACTTGTCCTCCACAAGTGTAGAAAGCATAAAATTTGTGAAAATGAATCAAGCATAGATATGAAGATTTTCCCACACCTCTGTCTGACAGTACCATTGCCGCCAGGTGCTATTTATTGATGGCCCAATCATGCCTGTCCATAAGGCAAAAATAATATATTGCTGCTGCAGCAGCCTGCCTCTCTCCCCTTGCTTTCACTACTACTACCTCTACACAGTCACACATCTCCTGTCCATCGGGTTCCATACTATACTGCTACTACACCCAAAAAAAAGGATAATTTTTGGAATGCTTATTCGGAACAAGCCACCATTTCTTTCTGATAACAAAGTTTGTGTTTAAACACCGGCAGGCATCTGCCCCCAATAAGAAGCATACCAAATCTGATGTTGCAGTGTCTTTTAAGACAGGCCGTTTTTAATACCATGTGTTTACACATAGCTATAAACGTCAGAGTCACCCTCAAATTATTTACTATTGCTGTCTGATGTCACGGTGCGGTTCCGTGACATGGTTTTCCGTGCATACTGGTTGCTAGGGGCAATGTCCTGTATTGCAGCTGCGGTTGCTGTGGTTTCTTGTTGCCCCTGACCTATTTGGTACCTCCCTCTTTGGCATTTCTGGGGTTAACCACCCCTGGTCGGCTCCTGGGTGTGTCCTTACAGGTGCGCTCATCTCGCTGCTATTTCTGTCCCGCCCCACTACTCCCGGTACGTGACAGTATGCAGAAACACAAGATCGTACCGTTTTGTTCCATGTTTTTGTCTTGTCTCGTTTTGCCATGTTTCTGTTCAGGCTGTTCTCTCGGCAAGTGCCGCCTGGTTCTGCATTGTTGTCTTCTGTCCTATACTTTGCCTTGTTCCTGTCCGGTCCTATGCTATTCCTTGTCCATCCTTCATACCATGCTATGTCTTGTCCATTCTTCGTACCATGCTATGCCTAGTCCATTCTTCGTACCATGCTATGCCTTGTCCATGCTTCGTACCATGCTATGCCTTGTCCATGCTTCGTACCATGCTATGCCTTGTCCATGCTTCGTACCATGCTATGCCTTGTCCATGCTTCGTACCATGCTATGCCTTGTCCATGCTTCGTACCATGCTATGCCTTGTCCATGCTTCGTACCATGCTATGTCTTGTCCATGCTTCGTACCATGCTATGTCTTGTCCATTCTTCGTACCATGCTATGCCTTGTCCATTCTTCGTACCATGCTATGCCTTGTCCATGCTTCGTACCATGCTATGCCTTGTCCATGCTTCGTACCATGCTATGCCTTGTCCATTCTTCGTACCATGCTATGCCTTGTCCATGCTTCGTACCATGCTATGCCTTGTCCATGCTTCTTACCATGCTATGCCTTGTCCATGCTTCGTACCATGCTATGCCTTGTCCATGCTTCGTACCATGCTATGCCTTGTCCATGCTTCGTATCATGCTATGCCTTGTCCATGCTTCGTACCATGCTATGCCTTGTCCATGCTTCGTACCATGCTATGCCTTGTCCATGCTTCGTACCATGCTATGCCTTGTCCATGCTTCGTACCATGCTATGCCTTGTCCATGCTCCGTCCTTGTCCATGCTTTTTTCATGAGATTACAAGGGCTTGTCTGTATGGACACAGGAAATATTAGAAATTAAGAGTCTCTCTGGAATCTCAGACATCCTGGGATATAAATTAAACAAATCTACGTATTCATACACCAATATAGCTATATTGAAACATATACTTCATATTAATATCCATTCAAAAATGTATACAATATATTTATTACAGCTAAGATTTTTTAAGAACCATATTTTTATTTAAGATTCATCACATTATTTTATTTTACATTTTAAGTATCTTGAAATTTAGGCTAGGGCTGCTTTGCCACTTTGGCCAAACAGGACTGTATTGTGACACACAAGTCATCAGAAAATCCAGCAGGTTGTAACATGTCTTAGTAACTAGTGTCTAATCCCGAATTCTTAACACGAATATCAGGACTTCGAGAATTCACGAAAATCTAGAATATAGTGCTATAAATTCTTATTCGCGAACATTCTAGTTTTTTTTTCATCAGTACTACTGCTTCTTGCTTGTGGGCCAATGAGAAGGCTGTAATATCTTTGTTAGAGCTTAGCAACATCCCTAGCAACCAATATAAGGAATGCCCCAGGAGCTATTTTCTGAATTTTTTTGCAGTTCTGAGAGAGACAGTAGTGTTTTTGCTGTGCTCTGTGCTTTGATGAGTCATCTGGATGCTTATTTAATTACATTAGTTAGTTAGCTTATATATATAATACAGATAGTTAGTGGGAGATAGTCAGTGTAGGTTAGATAGTGATATAGTGTAGCTGATAGGTTCCAGTGCAGGGTGTTAGGTAGTGTGATAGGAATTACTGTTTCTCTGCTGTCCATACATACATGCTACAGACATAGTGCTGTGATGTCACAACAATACTTAGCACACCAATCAGTAATATCTACTCAGACCTGAAAAAATGACATTTACTTTCATTATGTTTTGATACATTATTGCAACATTGGCATGTGTCATGGCCAAAGTTGCTGTAATGGGCTGAGAGTGTGGACAGTGGATCCATTGTACCAACTAACAGGTTTAAATTTGGGTGAGTCCTAAGGGCATTATGCTAACAATCCCCTGGTATTCACCCTTTAACCACCATTCAAGGATCTGGCCTTTGCTGCAGGAGGCCCACCAGGCTGCAACTTCTTGGAATGGTCCCAATGTAGTTGGCAGCTGATCCACTGAGATCAGTGACACCGGTGCAAAGCACCAAGGGGTCAAGCAATACTTATAGTCGGTAAACAGGCAACAGGTCAGGGCAGGCAGAGTTTGTGCAGTTTTTTGATACTATGTTATATGACTATGTCAGGGCTGACAGCAAAGGGTTAGCACGGTAGACAGTTCAGTGTTGTATAGGAGAGTACCTGGGGTGGCGGTAGACGGGAGGTACGTGCCACCGGGGGTCCTGGCCCCGGTGGAGTAAGAGCCGGAAAAGTGTATTTTGCAGCGGTTATGCTGTTAACACAGCGGATCCAGGCCGGCTCTTACTGGGAGTAGGCAGATATGCGGGCGGGTGCCTGTCTCCCCACGATCCAGGCCAGGTTTTGCAGGGAAGGGTTAAAACCCGACCAGCAACAAGGGTGTGGTGCGCAATGTGGAGCTTGTGTTCTCTGGCTGGGAGAGTAAGAAGTGGAGGTGAGCTGGGCTGTGTGCTGAGGCCTGTAAAGGAGTGTGCAGGGACCCGCAGCTGAAGCCAGGAGGGATCCGTGTCCTGTGGCTAGAAGCAGGACCCATGGACTTACTTCACCAAGGAGAAAAAGGTGACATTACTCCTGGCTTTAAATAGACTTTGCTTTATGTGACTGAAACAGGCCTCAAGTAGCCTGCAGCAGGGACTTGCTGTGTTTGAACTATTTTGCTGTTGTGTGTGACCACCCTCCCTATGAACTGCACCGTCTTTCACTTGTATGCACCATGTGAATAAACAAAGCATCGTGTTTTACACCAAGACCGGTCTGTGTTGATTCTATACTGCACTCGCTACCACTGCCTACCAGAGCGGATCCCCACAGTTGGTTAACAGGCAAAAGTTTGATACATAGGTAGACAATCAGAACAGCACACCTTCACTAGTAAACTAGGAACCTAAGCTTCGCTTCTCAGCGTCATAATTAGTATACTGGCCCCTATGCTGCATGCTTACATGAGGCATTAGTACACATTTTGATGAAAAAGCATAAGCCCGCTCAATACGACAAGGTTCCTCGAGTGGGAACCTACTCTCAATTTGGCGTGGCACTGCATGGCGACCACAGCACCACACAATCAGACGGCGGGACCCAGCAGCCAAACAGCACCCCTGCTGTTTGGCATTGCCACCCTGGCACTGAGCTCCACCAACCCACCAGCACAGCACCACAGCAACAATGGCCACCACACAGTACCGCACCATGTGAACAGTTGTCAAAGCTCACCTTATCATATGCTCTCAGGAACTCCAACTGAGAGCTGGTAGGAATTTGTGAATCCTTATGCAGTCTCCTGCTAATTAAAATCACCTTGGTCGAATGGGAGGAGTGCTTATACCAGAGAGCAAAAAATGGAATGGTACTACAACAGGAGGAGCCCTGTTACATATTTTGCATTGGAGACTAGATATTTCAATACACATTTCTGGCACAGTATATATGGTGTGCCAGTACTGATAACAACTTCAAGTGAAATCTATCAAGATTACACTTTTTAAAGTCAGTTTTGATGAAAGAAAGCCGAGGTCTGGGCCCACAGGTACAGAAGGTACATAATGCCACACAGACACAGACAATGTTTTTTTCCCAGCAGTTGAGTTTACTGAACAAAGTAGTGAACAAGAAGCTGAGAATATATAAAACAGATTGGAACACAGAGAATAAACCAACAGTAAATGTAACACTGTCCAACAATAAACCAGTAACTGTGATGTTTTCCCCAAAGCCATTTAAGCAGCCTAGCTGCACTTGTATGTTCCTGGACGAGTTCCTCGTTGGAACTCGTTATAGATCATACGAGTGTATTACTGTATTGCAGCGGCGGCATGAAGCGCACGGCGTCATAGCAACCAATGACGCCGTGCGCTCCTGCTGTCAGCAGGAATCCCTCCCAGGTTACCACGGACCGCTCTCGGCCGTGGAACACGGCTGTGTGCATGAGGCCTTAGGGTACTTTCACACCAGCGTTTTTGTTTTCCGGTATTGAGTTCCGTCACAGGAGCTCAATAACGGAAAAAAACTGATCAGTTTTATCCTAATGCATTCTGAATGGAGAGCATTCCGTTCAGGATGCAGCAGGATGCATTAGTTCAGTCCCTCTTACGTTTTTTGGACGGAGAAAATACCGCAGCATGCTGCAGTTTTCTCTCCGGCCAAAAATACTGAACACTTGCTGGAATGCCGATTTACATTGAAGTGTATTAGTGCCGGATCCAGGATTAAGTGTTCGGGCAAAACGGATCCGGCTTTCCGGTCTGCACATGAGCAGACCTTTAAAGATGCAAAAAAATAATTAATATCGGATCCATTTTTCTGGATGATACCGGAGAGACGGATCCAGTATTTCAATGCATTTGTCAGACAGATCCGCATCCGGATCCGTCTGACAAATGCCATCAGTTTGCGTCCAGAACTGCCTGCCGGAACACTCTACCACAAGTGTGAAAGTACCCTAAGTATTGCGCAATACTATTTGTAATCCACAGGGAAATGATGTCTGTCTCTTGTAACTTTAATCTTTACTCCAGCTCCCAGCATATAACACCATATGAGCAGCCAGAGAGATAGGAAGGCGTATGAGTCCCTTAGGGCTATGCATTAGCTTGCAGCCCGTACACCGCAATGTAACTGTACTTGGAGCATTATTGTATGTCCAAATGCCACTAACGGTGTGGTGCAATGTGACGCAGCAAAGCCGCACTTACAGTTCCTTGAGCGGGTTCTTGGTGCTTTTTCTTATTTTCTGGTCCACTCCAGAACTGGATCCTACAGACATGACACTCCTGCAAACCTCCCCTTCGTGCTGTCGCCAGTCTCGACCGTGAGCTGGTCCATTCCCTTCCAGATTCAGCAGAGATCTTTTCTTCTGGTTTCCAGCAGCACTAAGCACAGCCTCCGTCTGCTCACTTCCTGCTTCTAGAGGAACCTTCTCCCCTTACACAGGGAGAGTGTGATGCAATAAGTAATTTGCTAAGTGCATTGTCAAACCTGCATATTCAGTTTGCTATCACACTTGTAAGGGTCCAAAATAGCCCATAAATTAGCTATTTACCAACTTTGCAAACTAAATAGGTTATAGTATTCCTCTGATAGGCAGCTTTAATGTAGACTATTATCATCTTATCCTTTGCTGCCATCTACTGAAACCCTCCACCGTTCAATGTCAGGTATAAAAGGGAAGCAGCTAGGCCAGGTCACCTCCTAAACCGTCCCTAATCATTGCCCTAACTCCTCACCGTATGAGCAGACCTGGATGGTAGGACGGCTCATACCCAGGATAACTTTGGCCCTGAGTCGCCCTGATAATCCCTTTCATAGATGCAGGGGAGAGACGACCTGTTCTTCCAAGACACGGAAAAACAGGAGTTTCAAATGGCCTAGTTGCAAGGAAAAGTAGGAGACTGTATACAGTAACAAAATCGGCAGGTAAGTACACAGAAACACACTTACCTGCCGCAGCCACCATAACTGGAACCCGTGCATAAGTACAGGAGCCCACACATCAAACAGGACACCGTACCAACAACACCCACACACAGGTATCCAGCACACCAGCTACTGCCTGGACCCCATTCCACAAGGTACGTGGCAACCCCAGGCAGCACTGCATACAAGCTTATGGTTCACCCCTCCGGGAAACCAGCCCCTTTCCAGAGGAAAACAACACGGGAACAAGTCTAGCAAACATGCTGGACTACAAACACCAAGGGACCAGACATGTAACAACCACTAGACAAGACAACAACCACCCATACATAAACATCACCAAACATATGCAAGGGTAGTGAAGGGAGGACAGAGGCATGACAACGGAGAGACATCGTTGTCCCACTAGGTGGCCCTCAAGGACTGGGCAGACAGAACACCCTGGACTGGAGAAGAGCTCCAGCACCAACGACGGCTGGAGTACAACTGACTCCAGACAGGGAGCCTCAGGTAATAAAACCCAAGTGACCACACCCAGCCAGGGAGTTAACCCTTCCAGCATCAGACAGAGGAGGAACCAGGAGAAGGGGAGCAAAGAACACACATGCAGACAACCAAGCATTGCCCCTGGCAACCGGCATGTACGGCAAAGGTGTCACAGCGTACAACACCGAGGCTGTGACAGTAATACATTTCAGATCCCTTGCCCCACATCCTTACATTCATTTGACGTAGGGCCCATTCAACTGACTGTATTTTTCTGTCTGCACCTGCAGATACAGACTCATTCATTTCAATTGAGCCACAAAAGATGTGGACAGCACACCGTGTGTTGTCTGCATCTGCACTTCAGTTCCATAGCCCCGCAAAAAAGATAGAACATGTCCTATTCTTTTTTTTTTGCGAACAAGAATAGGCATGTCTTTCATAGTAAAGAACGCTCCAATCTGTAAAATGTGTAATGCACACGGTCAATATCCATGTTTTGTGGATTCACAATTTGCAGTCTGCAAAAATGGATAGTTGTGTGAATGGACCCTTACAGTCTGTGGACGGTGCATCAAGTTTATCAGAAGTAACAATATTTTAAAAATCTGGCTCATTGCTAAACTGAAATGCTACTCCATTTTTCAAATGACACCACCTTTACTGGTGAGTAGGGATGAGCGGACCGCTGGATGTCAAGGTTTCGAGGGGTTCGGTCGAACTTTGTTTCAAAGTTCGATTCGGATTCCGAACTTGACCCCGAACAACGAACCATTGAAGTCAATGGGGACCCGAACTTTCGGGCACTAAAATGGCTCTAAAAAAGTTACAAAAAGGGCTAGAGGGCTGCAAAAGGCTCCAAAGTGTGTGTAAAAGCAGTACCAGGGGCGTAGCAATAGGGGGTGCAGAGATAGCAGTCTCTACCGGGCCCAGAAGCCTGAGGGGCCCCAAAGACCCTTGTACCACATGAGAAGACACCTGTTTTATAGAAGGTGCATGCTGGTCAAGTTACACCTCTGGCTGACCCCTTTCATACAAGCGAATTTGCCGCACAGGTGCAATGCATGACGTGAACGCATAGCACCCACACTGAATCCTGACCCATTCATTTCGATGTATCTTTGTACATGAGCATTTTTTTTTCATGCATCAGTTCTGCGTTGCGTGAAAAACGCAGTATGTTCTATTTTCTGCATTTTTCACGCAGCCCTGGCCCCATAGAAGTGAATGAGATGCAATACGTGGCAAGTGCAGATGCAATACGTTTTTTACTAATGGTTGCTAGGAGATGTTGTTTGTCAACATGCAGTTTATTGTCACGCGCGTGAAAAACGCATCAAAACGCATTGCACCCGCGCGGAAAAAACTGAACAACTGAACTCAATCGCAGACAAGACTGGCTGAACTTGCTTGCAAAATGGTGCGAGTTTCACTGAACGCACCCTGAACGCATCCGGAGCCAATCCGTCACGCTCGTGTGAAAGACGCCTTAGGCCCCTTTCACACAAGCGAGTATTCCACGCGGATGCAATGCGTGACGTGAACGCATGGCACCCGCACTAAATCCTGACCCATTCATTTCAATGGGGCCACTATTATCCCTGTAACTGACACTGCTGTTGGCCCGCATCCCCTCTCTGTTATGGAGCTACTATTGTCCCCGTTACTGCCACTGCTGTTGGTCCCCATCCCACTATGTTACGGGGCCACTATTGTCCCCGTTTGTCCGTATTGACATCACCGTTTATTTTTCCGTTCTTCTCAGTATTTAGCATCAGTATTTGATCATGATTTGTAAGCCAAAAGCAGGAGTGGGTCCAACACACAGAAGAGATGCAAATATTTCCATTACATTTTATCTCTGTTTTGGACCCATTCCTGGCCATTAATGTCCTGCATGCAGTTTTTTTTTCCTTGTTAAAAAAACTGATTTCAGACGTAAATGGCCAAAACGGATGCATACAGTCATACAGTATTTTTCATACAGTCAGTATTTGATCAGTATTTTGCATTAGTATTTGATCAGAATTTGTAAGCCAAAAGCAGGAGTGAATTCAAAACTTAGATGAGATGCAATATTTCCATTGCATTTTATCTCTGATCTCTGTTTTGCACCCACTCCTGTTTTTGGCTTACAAATACTGATCAAATACTGACTGTCTGAAGAGGCTTTATTGATGCTCAAAATACATGCCTCATTTTTATTTAGTTTTCTGTTCTTTTGACGGATCAGAAGAATGGAATAATAAATAGTGATGTTAACACAACCTTTCTGCCACTTCTGCTGCCACCCTCCCCACTCTATGGGGCCACTATTGTCACTGTTACTGCCACTGCTGCCACCCTCCGCACTCCACATTGGACCACTATTGTCACTGCCAGTGCTGATGCCCCCCATCCCCACTCTGTTATGGGGCCATTATTGTCACTGTTACTGCCACTGCTGCCACCCTCCACACTCTGTTATGGCCCAACTATTGTCACTGTTACTACCACTGCTGCTGCTGCCACCCTCCCCACTCTGTCATTGGACCACTATTGTCACTGCCAGTGCTGCTGCCCCCATCCCCATTCTGTTATGGGGCCACTATTGTCACTTACTGTCAGTACTGCTGCCAGCCTCCCGCCTACATCATGGGGCCACTATTGTCACTGTTACTGCCACTGCTGCTGTTGCCACTCTCCCCACTCTGTCGTGGGGCCCCTATTGTCACTGTTACTGCCACTGCTGCTGCCAACCTCCCCACTCATGGGGCCACTAGTTGAATCTTGGGGAACTGCACAGTAAATCTACAGCTAACAGAAATGATTAAAAAACATGGGTTTAGACTGCCACAACATGCATTAAAAGAACACTTTTTTTTTCTCCACTACTTCATTAAGGAGCCATTTGGACACAACTCAGCAGAGGCGCGCACCGTTGCTTTTTTTGTTTTTTTGCTTTACTGAAGAGTGCTGTATGTTTTTCTTTTTGTTTAACCAAAGGGATTAGTTATGAATCTTGGGACACTGCACAAAGTGATCTAGACGGCAATAAATTACAACTGTAATATTGACGGCACAGTACCTACAGGACATATTAACTATGAATGTGGGTGCACTATAACGTAATGCACACGGCAGTGCACTCACCCTGCAGATTAACTTCCAAGCCTTCACTGGAGATTGGGCCACCAAGTGGGAAGAATATGATTATGCAGAGTGGCCTGGGTATACCTGATTTATCGCGATTTGTGATGAATTTCTTGTCGAAGTTCGGCAAACGGGTAAAATCGAATTTTTCAAAACTTCGCTCATCTCTACAAAAAACAGAACTTCCTGTATGATAAAATGACATGGCACATACAGGGCACAAACACCTATCACAGTTGCTACTAATGATTAGACAGGCTCTTGTCACAGAGTAAGACTAAAGGTCCCCATATACAGGGAGTGCAGAATTATTAGGCAAGTTGTATTTTTGAGGATTAATTTTATTATTGAACAACAACCAAGTTCTCAATGAACCCAAAAAACTCATTAATATCAAAGCTGAATATTTTTGGAAGTAGTTTTTAGTTTGTTTTTAGTTTTAGCTATTTTAGGGGGATATCTGTGTGTGCAGGTGACTATTACTGTGCATAATTATTAGGCAACTTAACAAATAATTAAATTATTTATTTTTTACCAGTGAAACCAATATAACATCTCAACATTCACAAATATACATTTCTGACATTCAAAAACAAAACAAAAACAAATCAGTGACCAATATAGCCACCTTTCTTTGCAAGGACACTCAAAAGCCTGCCATCCATGGATTCTGTCAGTGTTTTGATCTGTTCACCATCAACATTGCGTGCAGCAGCAACCACAGCCTCCCAGACACTGTTCAGAGAGGTGTACTGTTTTCCCTCCTTGTAAATCTCACATTTGATGATGGACCACAGGTTCTCAATGGGGTTCAGATCAGGTGAACAAGGAGGCCATGTCATTAGATTTTCTTCTTTTATACCCTTTCTTGCCAGCCACGCTGTGGAGTACTTGGACGCGTGTGATGGAGCATTGTCCTGCCTGAAAATCATGTTTTTCTTGAAGGATGCAGACTTCTTCCTGTACCACTGCTTGAAGAAGGTGTCTTCCAGAAACTGGCAGTAGGACTGGGAGTTGAGCTTGACTCCATCCTCAACCCGAAAAGGCCCCACAAGCTCATCTTTGATGATACCAGCCCAAACCAGTACTCCACCTCCACCTTGCTAGCGTCTGAGTCGGACTGGAGCTCTCTGCCCTTTACCAATCCAGCCACGGGCCCATCCATCTGGCCCATCAAGACTCACTCTCATTTCATCAGTCCATAAAACCTTAGAAAAATCAGTCTTGAGATATTTCTTGGCCCAGTCTTGACGTTTCAGCTTGTGTGTCTTGTTCAGTGGTGGTTGTCTTTCAGCCTTTCCTACCTTGGCCATGTCTCTGAGTATTGCACACCTTGTGCTTTTGGGCACTCCAGTGATGTTGCAGCTCTGAAATATGGCCAAACTGGTGGCAAGTGGTATTTTGGCAGCTGCACGCTTGACTTTTCTCAGTTTATGGGCAGTTATTTTGCGCCTTGGTTTTTCCACACGCTTCTTGCGACCCTGTTGACTATTTTGAATGAAACGCTTGATTGTTCGATGATCACGCTTCAGAAGCTTTGCAATTTTAAGAGTGCTGCATCCCTCTGCAAGATATCTCACATTTTGGACTTTTCTGAGCCTGTCAAGTCCTTCTTTTGACCCATTTTGCCAAAGGAAAGGAAGTTGCCTAATAATTATGCACACCTAATATAGGGTGTTGATGTCATTAGACCACACCCCTTCTCATTACAGAGATGCACATCACCTAATATGCTTAATTGGTAGTAGGCTTTCGAGCCTATACAGCTTGGAGTAAGACAACATGCATAAAGAGGATGATGTGGTCAAAATACTAATTTGCCTAATAATTCTGCACGCAGTGTACATCAATGTATTGTGGGCCAAACCTGCTATGCTGTGGGAAGCTCCCAACTCTCCACCAACAGATGATGTCAGGGAGAATAGGATCAGGTGAAGTGAATTTTTTCAACCTATTAGTGTTGGGCGAGCATGCGTGTGCTCGAGCGCGATGCTCAAGTCTCCTCCCCGCACATTGATTGGCTGCTATGCAGCCAATAAACTTGCGGGTAAGTACTGGCCCTCACTGTAATGCCGTAGCCATGTTGGTTACTGGCATTACAGTGGTTGGCTGGCCGGAATGCGTCATCGGGTGCTATATAGCACCCGATGATACATGGTTCGGCTCAGTCTTAGGCTACTTTCACACTTGCGGCAGGACGGATCCGACAGGCTGTTCACCGCCGCTGGACTAAGAGTCCTGCATGTCCGACTTTTTAGTCCGGCGGCTCTCGCCATGCACCGCCGTGCTGCGCCGGAGCTCCGCCCCGTCCCCATTATAGTCAATGGGGACGGAGCAGCGGTCCGGCGGCACGGCGAAATAGCGGAAGGACAGATCCGACATGGTGAACAGCCTGTCGGATCCGTCCTGCCGCAAGTGTGAAAGTACCCCTAGTCAGGGAGAGCTGCAGCAGAAGGGAAAGATAGTGTAGGGACAGGAATTGTTTAGTGTTGACAGGTGTTAGAGACCCAAAAGTCCTTTTAAGGAATATTGTTTTATCTGGCTGCAATATATATTATGAGTACAACCTGCGCTAAATTGCGTGCAATTGTTTGGCCACTGCTGACAGTGATACAACCTCTGCTACATATGTTGTGTTACACTAGCGCATCCTAAATATCTGTGACGTTTAGCGCAATTGTTTGGACGCTGGTGACAGCAACATTACCTTCGCTACATCTCCTGTATAACGTTTGCGCATCCTAAATATCTGTGACATTCAGTCTAATTTATTTGTGCATACACTTAAAAAACCTGCGCTACTGTACGTGTGATATACTTGCAAGCATATTTGTAAAAAACTTTGTGGTCCAGCCCCAAACTAAACAAGGTATAAATTTTAATTGAAGCGGTTTAAAATATTCCATACAGTTACACTGTGTTACGCGTTTCAGACCGTATTCAATATAGGTACTTCCTCATGACCTATATTGAATACGGTCATATGTCATGAGGAAGGACCTATATTGAATACGGTCTGAAACGCGTAACACAGTGTACCTGTATGGAATATTTTAAACCGCTTCAATTAAAATGTATACCTTGTTTATTTGGAGCTGGACCGCAAAGTTTTTTTCAAGTTCCACTTATAGCGCATCCAGACGCTATGTCCTGGGTCAAGACAAGGATATGCAGGTAAAAGATGCCTATGTTTGCTTCACTTGCAAGCATATATACCATTTAATATTCTCAAGGCAAGCAGTAAGGGATGGGGAAGTGGCCGTGCTGCTGATGGTGCACGCAGAGGCCGTGGCCCTGGGTGCGGTGAAACTGTGCCTACTGCCAGAGCACAAGAAACACACTCATCCATGATACCTAACTTCATGTCCCAGTTTGCAGGGTGGTGCAGACACCACTCGAAGTCACACCAGTGCGACCAGGTGGTTGGTTGGACTGCAGCAGATAATGTTTCCAGTCGGTTAAGCACCACCCTGTCTTCCACAAAGTCCAGTCTCAGTAGCCAAGAGTCTGGTTAAGAGAATCTTCACCCTGATCCTCCTTCCTTCCACCATGGAGGGTCTTGGCAAACAAGTGATCCCACACTCGGATATTTCGAGGAGCTCTTTTCAGCGCCATTCCTTGATTTGAGCCTCTCGCCAAGCCCACTTGAAGAGGACATTAGGAGATCTTGTGCACTGATTCCCAAACTCTTGAGCATCCACAGTCAGAAGAAGATGACGGTGGGGAACAGCAATTAGGGTTTCACTAGGTGTATGATGATGATGATGAGACACAGTTGCCAATAAGTCAACGGCAATTAGTGTCTCAAGAGGTTGATGATGAGGATGAGACACAGTTATCAATAAGTGAGGTTCTTCTTGGGTCAACAAGTCAGGGGGATGACCAGAGTGAGGAAGTGGAAGAGGAGGTGGTGACAATGAAATCACTGACCCAACCTGGAAAGGTGGCAAGCCAAGCGAGGACAGCAGTACAGAGGGGGAGGGATCCGCAGCACCGCAACAGGCTGGAAGAGGCAGTGGGGTGGCAAAAGGGAGAAGGTGGGCCACACCAAACAGGCCCGCATCTGTTCATCGGAGCACCCCCTTGCGGCAATCTCCCTTGCCAAGAGGTAGGTGTTCCACAGTCTGGCGCTTTTTTGAGGAAAGGGGGACGATAAAAGAATTGTCATTTGCAACCTGTGCCGTACCAAAATGAGCAGGGGCGTGAACACCACCAGCATGATCCGCCACATGGCATCAAAGCACCCTAATAGGTGGGCCAAATGCCTGGGTCCACAATCAGTGTCTGCGGGTCACACCACTGCCTCCTCTTCCCCCGTGTTGCGTGCTGGCAAATCCCCTGTCCAAGACGCAGACCTGGATGCCTCCCGCCCTGCACCTGTACCTTCGCAAGCACCATCAGCTAGCACATCCACTTCTGTGTCACAGCGCAGTGTACAGATGTCCATACCCCAGGCCTTTGAATGAAAGCACAAATGCCCAGCCACCCACCCACAGGCCATAGCACTAAATGCGCACCTTTCCAAATTGCTGGCCCTGAAAATGTTGCCATTTAGGCTTGTGGACACTGAGGTTTTTTGCTGCCTGATGGCGGCGGCCGTCCCTCGTTACTCAGTCCCCAGCCGCCACTAGTTTTAACGGTGTGCCATACCCGCCTTACACCAGCATGTGTCCCGTAACATCACCCGTGCCCTGACCAACGCAGTTATTGGGAAGGTCCACTTAACAACTGACAGATGGACAAGTGCTTTTGGCCAGGGATGCTACATTTCCCTGACGGCACACTGGGTGAACGTTGCGGAGGCCGGGAGAGAGTCCTACCCTGGGATGACATAGATTCTACCAACGCCAAGGATTGCGGGCCCTACTTCCATCAGGATTTCCGCCACCAGCTATGTTAGTGACTGCAACCCCCCTTCTTCTCCTCCACCTCCTCCACTTCCACCTCTGAATTCTCATCTTGCAGCACCAGTCAATCATCAGTCTGTAGCTGGAAGCAGTGTAGCACTGCAGTGGGGAAGCGGCAACAGGCCAAGCTGAAACGAATTTGCTTAGGGGACAAACAGCACCCTGTGGCAGGGTATAAGGGACTAGACTGAGCTGTGGCTCTCGCCACTCAACCTACAACCAGGCATGGTTGTGTCTGATTATGGCCGAAACTTGATGGCAGCTTTGGAGCTCGGCAAGCTCACACATATACCATGCCTAGCCCACGTACTTAGTGGTTCAGCAGTTTCTGAAAACCTACCCCAATTTGCCTGAGCTACTGGTGAAGGTGTGCCGAGTGTGTGCCCATTTCCGAAAGTCAACTACAGCTGCTGCCGGTCTGGCAATGCTAAAGCAGCGCTTGCAATTGCCAGCTCACTGACTGTCAGCACGCGCTGGAACTCCACGTTCAACAAGTTGGCCAGGCTTTGTGAGCAGCAGAGGGCAGTAGTGGAATACCAGCTGCAACATGGTCTTCGCCTTTCCAGTCAGCTTCCGCTCTTCACAAGCAAGGCATGGATGTCTGACCTCTGTGAGGCTTTAGCCAACTTTGAGGAATCAACACAGGTGGTGAGCGGCGATGCTGCTATTATCAGAGTAACCATCCCACTTCTGTGTCTACTGAAATGCTCGCTGCTCACAATGAAGGCGGACGCTTTGCATGGGGAAGAGGTGGAAATGGAGGAAGACAGTACGCAGGGTGATAGCAAGACGACCCTCCGTTCGTCTTCTCAGCGCGAATTGGATGATGATAAGGAGGAGGAGCAGGAGACTGTTGCCTATACTACAAAGTGTAGTACCCATAGCAGGTTTATTCCATCTCTTCAGCGTGGATGGATCGAAGAGGAGGAAGAAGATAAGGAGATTTTGAATCATCCTCCTGATGAGGACAGCAAATTGTCTTGTCTGTTGGGACACTGGCACACATGGATGACTATGTTATGCTGCCTTTCCCGTGACCCTCGCGTTATACACATTTTGGCCAACACCGATTACTGGTTGTTCACCCTTCTCGACCCCCGCTACAAAGAGAACTTCTCATCTCTCATTCCTGTGGTGTAGAGGACTAGTAAAATGGAGCAATACCAGAAGGTCGTTGTGTAAAAATTGCTCAAAATATTTTCAGCTGACAACACTGGCGGCACATAGTTCCCTGGGCAACCAAGGAGGGGAGACGAGGGGAACACACAGCAGTTCCAACAGAGGCAGGGCAACACTCTCCAAGGCCTGGGACAGTTTCATGACACCCCGCCAGCATCCTCACCCTGATGAGCAGCCTAGTGTCACAAGGAGGGAAAAGTTTTGGAAGATGGTGAAGGGGTACATAGCAGACCGTGTCAGTGTCCTGAGTGATCCCTCTGTGCCTTACAACTATTGGGTGTCCAAGCTGGACACGTGGTATTAACTGGCGCTCTACGCCTTGGAGGTGCTGGCCTGCCCTGCCGCCAGCGTTTTGTCAGAGCGGGTATTTAGTGCTGCTGGGGGCATAATAACTGATAAGCGCATCCGCCTGTCAACTGAAAATGCTGAACGGTTGACTCTTATCAAAATGAACAAGGCCTGGATTGCCCCTGACTTCTCTATTCCACCAGAGGAAAGCGGCTGAACATAAAGGCACTTTAAATGTGGCTTTTATGGTGTATTGAATACACTGTATTCCCATGCACCCTTTCCACCACAAAAAAGGGTATATGTTTCAATCTTCCTTTTCTCGTCCTCCTCCATCATATCAACATGCTTATTAGACTGCCCTCGCTCCTAATGTTTTAGAGGGTCAGCTCAGCAGCAGACCCTCGCCCCTAATGTTTTAGAGGGTCACCAGCAGGCCCTCTCCCATAATGTTTTAGATGGTCAGATCAGCAGCAGGCTCTCGCCCCTAATGTTTTAGAGGGTCAGCTCAGAAGCAGACCCTCACCCCTAATGTTTTAGAGGGTCACCAGCAGGCCCTCGCCCATAATGTTTTAGATAGTCAGCTCAGCAGCAGACTCTCACCACTAATGTTTTAGATGGTCAGATCAGCAGCAGGCCCTTGCCCCTAATGTTTCAGAGGGTCAGCTCAGCAGCAGACCCTCACCCCTAATGTTTTAGATGGTCAGATCAGTAGCAGGCCCTCGCCCCTAATGTTTTAATGTTTTAGAGAGTAACCAGCAGGCCCTTGCTCCTAATGTTTTTGAAGGTCACCAGCAGGCCATCAATCATAATTTTTCAAGGGTGTGTATGATGCCCTCCTTTATGTGTAATAAAGGGTGTATTGGAGAGCCAGTTCCTTGTAATTTTTGGCAGCCCTTTCACTTAGTGCATAGGCTTTATGAGTGTAGGAGTCCCACTACCTGAACAATTGTACCACAATGTGAATGAGGCCCTCCTTTATGTGATATACAGGTTGTATCGGAGTGCCTCTTCCTTGTAATTTTTGGAAGCACTTGCACTTTATATACAAGTAAATATACAGGAACGAATGTTTCCTAACAATTTTTCCTCTAAATTTTATTTTATCTTCGGTTTTGTGCGTATTATTGTCAGTCTGTAAAAGTGGCATACTACTCGGTCAACATCGTTCCCAGCATGCTGTTCCCGAACCATTTCAGTGGTGTTTCCATCAATTTCTGACCTTTTCCTGTGAACCAGACACCCTCCCCTCTTCAGAGCAGGGGGTGCCTGGTTTAATGCTTGGGTTTTCCCATTGACTTCCATTGTGCTCAGGTGCTCTGTAGAGCACCCGAGCATCCCAAAGTGTTCTACTCAAGCACCAGAGCACCCGAGCACTTTGGTGCTCGATCAACACTACAACCTATCCTTTTGTTCTCCTCGGGGATAAGCCGCCACCAGAAGTGTCTGGCAGCAGTTGTCTCCTCTCTCCCTATTGACAAAACATACACACTCAGCCAAATGGATATGTGTATGACAGATTCAGGACGGAGTTAGGAGAGATAGCGTTGGACGAACAGCTATTGAATGTGTATGGCCAGCTTAAGTTCAAACATTCCAGATTTGTAGTGAATAAAATAGAATTAAAATCTACAAGTAAATGCACAACTGACGCTTTAAACTCTATAGAAGGTAATGGAAAAATTTGCGACAAATCTGCAAACCATTCAGGATTTTCCTAATTTATGACGTAAATTCATGATTTTATGAAAGACACGGAGGCGAGTATTTGGTTAACTCTTTCTTTACTGAGAATATTAGCAGCAAAGACAACTGAAGAAAAAACATCAGAGTAACCATGGTAATAACTCCACACCCATAGCCCCTATATAAGGCGCATCACAAGACGGACACCTCCTCTTTCTTTGTGGACTTCAACCATCGAGAACCTGGAACCTGGAACGGTCAACAACAGCCAGAACCTCGGCTGCAGAAAAACAAAACTGGACTGCTGCACGGTGCGCACCTGGAGATAGCTGACAGAAGGCGATCAACCTGGAGGGAAAAAACGAGATATCATGATAATATAGAATTAACCACCTGGATCCGAGAAGCTATACACGGACCAAACACCTATTTGTTGTAAACAATAAATAAATAAATAAATAAATAAATATACAAATAATAACATCAAAAGTTAGAGACAAGCGATAGTCAAGTGACACCACAAACCAGTCGGGTGGGCAATAAAAGTAACGGGTGGGAAATACTCGCCTCCGTGTCTTTCATAAAATCATGACTTTACGTCATAAATTAAGAAAATCCTGAATTTTATATCAAGACACGGAGGCTCATATTTGCTAGTTTAAAGCTGAGCTATCACGGAGGAAAAGGCATGAGGAACAGGTCTAAAATAGAACTCCCGAAAGGTAGCGACTCGGGACCAATCCGCCAATTTCAAAACATCCTCCAAACGAGCACCAGCCATGGACATAGAAGTAGCCGCTGCCCCGCGCACCGAATGCGCGGTAAAAATGGACGTTACAATACCCGATAGGGACAAGATCCACTTAACCCAACGGGATAGAGTGACGCTGGTAACCGGAGAAAAGGGGCGACGGAATGAAATGAACAGCTGAGGGGCATTCCCATCGCGGAAAAGCAGCGTGCGAGCTTCATACTCCCGCAAGCAAGCCACTGGACATAACTGCAGAGACGAAGGAAAAGACTGATAAGAAACGGATTTAATACCCGTCTTAGTGCGTCTAGAGATATTGAACAGAACCCCTTCTGGAGTAAAATAGCGTGCGTCAATATCCAGAGCCCGGACGTCAGAGATTAAGCAAAGAAGGGTCACTAACTTGGCCGAGAGTTGCCGAAGAGACAACATAGAGTTGGAAGGCCAACCCTCCAGAAATCTGAGAACTGTAGCAACATCCCAAGTAGAAGAGAAACGAGGTCTTGGAAGACGTGCTAACCGGCAGCCGCGCAACAATCTGCACACTAAAGGATGTTGGCCGGCGGGAGAACCGTCAAAACCGGAATGCCTGGAAGAGATAGCAGAACGGTAAACATTCAGAGTACGGTAAGCCCTCCCTGCCTCAAAGAGCGAAGTGAGGAACTGAAGAATCTCCGTTACAGGAGCCTGTATGGGATCCAAGTCCCGTGGATTGCACCAACGACACCAGACGTCCCGTGACGCATGATAGGCTCGTCTAGTGCCTGGAGCCCACGCAGACACCAATAACTGTCTAGTCGCTGCCGAAAAACTCAAGGAGTCCCAGGAACCCCTGAAATTCGACATGCGAGAAGATAAAGCGATTTGTCTAGAAGTAGAGGGTGTGGACGACCATAAGGGTCGAGAAGAAGTAGAGGAAAAGACGGCAAGAGCAGAGGTTCCTCCGACAGAAGGCTCAGTAACTGGTGAAACCAAAACTGCGTCCTCCAGTAGGGCACTATCAATACTAATTGTGCCTGTTGGAGACAAACCTGAGCGAGCACCCGCGGGATGAGTGCGAATGGAGGGAAGGCGTAGAGAAGAGAGCCGCCCCAGGGTTGGAGGAAAGCATCCACCGCTTCTGCCTCCGGGTCCAGACGCCAACTGAAGAATCTGGGGAGTTGTGCGTTCAAACGCGACGCGAATAAATCGATGGATAACTGGCCCCAAAGAGATAGAATATCTTGGAAAACCGTCGAATCCAACTTCCAGTCGCTGGAATCTGAAAGACAACGAGAACTCCAGTCGGCCAAAGTGTTGTGGAGTCCTGGTAAGTATTCGGCCACAACCGATATTCCCCTGGAAAGGCATAATTCCCAAAAGTCTTTGGCTAGAGAACACAGGACCTTGGAACGCGTCCCTCCCAGGCAGTTCACATAACGGACAGCGGAAACATTGTCCATCCGTAAGCGAACACACGCTCGAACCGAGCCCTGTGCAAAGCTGCGGATCGCAAAGGATCGCGCTAAGAGCTCGAAAGCATTGATATGCAGATGCAATTCGTCCGGGGACCACGTTCCTCCCGTGGATATCCCTTGACAATGGGCTCCCCATCCCATGAGGCTGGCATCCGACTCGATGACTAGGTCTGGACGCGGGCCAAAAATGGCTCGGCCGTTCCACACAGCCAAATTGTGGAACCACCACACCAGTTTGTGTCTGTTTTCTGTATCTAAGACTAGAGTGTCCGAGTATGAGGCTCCCGCTCTGAGGTGAGCGATCTTGAGCCTCTGAAGAGCTCGATAGTGGAGAGGAGCTGGGAAAATCGCCTGAATGGACGAAGTGAGAAGTCCTATCAGGCGAGCTAGCTGACGGAGAGACACCTGTGGGAGGGCGAGAGAATGACGAATCTCCTTGCGGATCGCCCTGACTTTGACTGCAGGTAAGCTGAGCGTTTGATTCCCAGAATCTATGGTAAAACCTAGGAATTCTATGGAAGTGGCCGGTATGAGGCAAGATTTCTCCAGGTTGAGAATAAATCCTAAGCCTTGAAGAAGGTCTTTGGTCATCTTCAGGTGACCAAGTAAAAGGGACGGATCCTGGGCCATAATCAGGATGTCGTCCAAATAAATGATCAGACGAATCCCCCTCCCTCTGAGCCAGGCCACCACCGGTTTCATGAGTTTTGTAAAGCACCATGGTGCAGATGACAGACCAAACGGGAGGCAGGTAAAGCGCCAGATTTGGTCTCTCCAACGAAACTGAAGAAGGCTTCGGGATGCTAGAGCCACAGGGACTGTGAGATATGCATCCTTCAGATCTAACTTGACGAACCAGTCCCCTGGCTGAAGCATATCCCTTAACAGATGGATGCCCTCCATCTTGAAATGTCTGTAACGAACCATGGAGAGGACCCACTGATCTGAGGTGATCCTTGACCACGCATGGGAAAAGAGACGGAGTCTTCCCCCAACCTGTTGTGAAATCGGATACGACACACAGAGATGACTTACCATACGGGCGTCTAGATCCTGGAGCGCCTCGGAATCCTCTGGAGTGGGAAAAACCTCCGCGTGATGGAAAGAAGGTTGGTTAGTATCTGGGGTCCTGAAGGGACTGGCGATAGTTAAAGGAGCCTCTGCCGTGCCTCTGGGCTGGAAATTGGAGCGGCCGGACAGTCGGCCCCTGAGACTGCCGGCCCTGGAGGAAAAACGTGGCTGGAAAACACGACTCATAGAACTCTGCGCCTTATCAAGAGCCGTAAAAGGCCCCAACATATTTCCCCAAATCTTTAATGAAAGGATCCCCGAAAAGGAGGCCCTGCGCTTCCTTACCAGATTCAGATAGGGACAAATTGGCTAATTTGGGTTCTATCTTCATCAATATAGCTTTCCTTCTCTCAATGGCAATGGACGTATTTACATTGCCCACCAAACATATGGCCCTTTGGGCCCAGCCACTGAGATCCTCCGGATCTACCTGCATGCCAGCCACCCTAGCGGCCTCGGCTAAATCGAAGATTTTGGCAAGCGGGCCGGTCACATCAAGAAGTTTATCTTGACACGCTTTTAAAGCAGAATCAAGCCCCTTGCGTGGGTTGAAACCAGATTTTGCCAGGAAATGGACCACCTTAGGATCCACACTAGGGGTTTCACATATCCTGTTAGGGATAAGGGGATGAGGGCATTCCGCCCGCAGCTTGCTGCAAGGCTTTTTTGGAAAGAGGCGTGCGGATCCTAGCCTCAAGATACTGGGTCACGTGGGTGGCGGGGAGCCACTCAGAGGACCGTGGGTGATGCAACTGGTCAGGGTTGAAAAGGGGATCCCCCATGGGGTCTATGATTGCGTCCTTGATGTCTATCAGTGGTTCAGCAATGACACCCGTTGTCTGAGACGGGTCTTCCATGGCAGGGTCAACTGCAATATCAATTAAATCATCCCCTGAATGATTGGACCAGTTCTCAATAGCCTCCTCAACAGACTCTGCGTCTGAATCAGATACCGGATCCGGTAGTGCCCGGGCGGTTTTCCATAATCGTGCCCTTTCTGCCGGGCGCGGGTCAGCTCTTTTACGCGACTTATTCGCGCAGTCAATTGATGGGCCAGAGCCATCATTCAGGAGTGTTCTGGAGGCAGGAGGGGGCATATCAGAAACAGGGTGAGCCCTAAGGGCCTGTGAGATTGACTGAGTCAGAGAAGCTGACATGGTCCCCATTGCAGCAACGATAGCATCTGAAATAGATTGCTGCAAGTCTGTAGCCTGAACTACAGGGGTAGAGGTTTCATTAACTCTGTGAGGAGTGGAGGCAGCTACCTGACCTGTGTGTCTATCCTGGACAGAAACGGCCGAAGAAGCAGGAACAGTGGACATGGTAAATATTAATCTGAAGGAGTGAGTCACCCCAACAGAAAACCGAAAATAGGAAGGGAGACAGCGGTAAGGCAATGCGACGCTGAGAGACACAGTAGGAGGCACTGAAAGAACCGGTAACTAGAGGGGGAGTGGCTAGAAACGAGTCTCCCCCTCTTAGTGTGAGGGCCAATGAGCGGTGAGTCAAAATGATGACGTCCGCAAATCCCGCAAGGAGCCGCGAGATCTCGGCGCCAAGAAACACCAGGGGAAGGAGGCGGCCGAGAATCCCGTACCTCGCAAGATTACGAACCGCGCGAAGCCCGGGAACAAGCGGGAAGAAGGTAAGGAGAGGTGGTATGAGGGGGGGGGGGGGGGGCGAAAAAAATGGCCGCAAGACAGCGCAGGCCTCAGAGGGAATGCGCAATGAGCCGGAATAAGAAAAAACAGGTGGCTAGACGGGTAGTAAAACTAAGGACCGAGGGAACAGACCAAGTAAAAGGGGAAAAAAGTACAGCGGAATTAAGGAAAAAATACCACAGACGAAAGCTGTGGAGACTAACTGGGCAGTCAAATGAGCCCTACCAAATAAACGGGGACCGATACACTCACTAAGTAATATAAATACAAAATCCAGTACAGAAAAAGATAACCAAGGTACTTATCT
The DNA here is from genome assembly GCF_905171765.1 of Bufo bufo. Lineage (NCBI taxonomy): Eukaryota > Metazoa > Chordata > Amphibia > Anura > Bufonidae > Bufo > Bufo bufo. Next base: position 323,460,678 of record NC_053391.1, read on the forward strand.
GTGCCGAGCAGCAAAGAAAGAAGAGGTGTCCGTCTTGTGATGCGCCTTATATAGGGGCTATGGGGGTGGAGTTATTACCATGGTTACTCTGATGTTTTTTCTTCAGTTGTCTTTGCTGCTAATATTCTCAGTAAAGAAAGAGTTAAGCAAATATGAGCCTCCGTGTCTTGATATAAAATCTGCAAGATAATGAACATGCTACAGATTTGAATGTCCAATATGCATGAAAAAATCTGCATGCAAAAATCAGCAGAATGTAGATGATGATTCCAAAATTCCCTAGATGTACAGTATTAGGGTGCATTCACTTGACCATACGTGTATTGCGGTCTGCAAACCGTGGATCTGGAAAACAAGGTCTTCACAAGGGTTAAAAGTTTGTCTCCTAGAATCCATACCACTTTACTTGTTCCTGAAATTAATTTATGAGAAGGTTAGGTCGAACATAAATGTTAAAACATTTGGACCTCCATCTGCCTATACGTTTTATAATGGAATCATCTAAACATATTAGAGCTGCATAAGTAGCTGCTCCTATTCGGAAGGAATGTGCAGAGAGTTTAAAGTCCGAATAGCCTAAATTATTAAGACATTTACGAAGAACATAATTAAACTGGTATTTGGTTAAATGACTACCATTAAAGGTGTACGAACAGGGCACTGGACTTGGTAAGCCTTGCATGTAACCAATTGACCATGTTCTCTACTGGACAAATAGACTTCACTAAAAAACTATTCATGTGAAGCCAAGTACCTTTGCCCAATTGATCTGTCTTAGATTTTTTGATGTGTATCTTCACATAACTGCTCCCCATTACTATGTCTGAAATTAAGAGTGGGGAATTAGCATGTTTATTTTCAGCTGTAATCTCACTTATCCTGAGGGCGGCAAAAAATGCTAATGAGAATGCAGCTGAAAACAAAAAGGACTTTGTATGTAGAAGAACAGACCAATGACAACTGGCCCACAACTCTCAGTAATAAGTCAATAGACAAAGGTCTAGTTCTCTCTCTAGGCACAGACATTCTTTTAATACCTTTAATAATCTGTTTGAGCCTAAAGTTGTCCAAAATTGAGTTAAAACCTCTCAATTTAAAGAAAAAGGAAATGCCAGCTATCTTTTTAGAAATAGATTCTGCTTGTAAACCTCTTTTCCACATATGCAATGTAAAAGAAATAAAATGCTCTGTTATGAATTGAAATGGGGATAAATTTTGAATTTCGCAGAACTCTTTCCAATCGAGCCATGCGGCAGAATAAGTTGCCCATGTATTCTTGGCTATCGAGTTGGATATAATTTTGTTAATTAGACGTTCGTTATGTTCCAAAGCTGAATCGGACAAGGAACTCCCATTCGGGAGACTCGTGGTGCCATCGTAAAAAATTCAGTGAAGCGCTGTCGAGATAGAGAATCAGCGAGAGAGTTATCTTTTCCCGGTATGAATTTAGCCTTTAGCCAGATGTTAAATTTGAGGCAATGGGGAACTAATTTACGTAATAAAGAAGAAACTAGAGGGGATTTTGAAGATAAACAATTTATCACAAATACCACCCCCATGTTGTCTGAGCGTAGAAGGATTCTCTTATTCTGAAAATCATTAGACCAAATCGTCAATGAAACCAGAACAGGGAATAACTCCAGAAAAAACAAATTTTTTGAGTATTTATTATCATTGATCCAATTCAAAGGCCACCTTTCTGCAGACCAAGAGTTGTTAAAATAAGCTCCATAGCCAATGGCACCAGATGCATCAGTAAAAAGGGACAACATGTCGGAATCAACCAACTCTTCTTGCCAAATGGTATGTCCGTTGAAATTACTTAAGAATTGCAACCAAACATTGATGTCATTTTTTAATTGCTTAGTAACACGGATGTGAGCGTGAGGTGACGACTTACCTGATGTGGCGGCATATAATCTTATCGAGAAGACCCTACCCATAGGAATCACACGTGAAATGAAATTCAAGGAGCCAAGCAAAGACTGAAGTTGCTTGAGAGTAGTTTTTTCTTTGCTAGAAATTAGGGATAATTGTTGGGTAGTTAGCAAAATTTTTTCCTTTGGTATGCTGAATTCCATGTAAACAGTATCGATATAAATACCCAAAAATGTTAGACTAGTAGTAGGGTAAACTGTTTTCTCCATGGCCAAGGGTATGTTAAAATAATTTGCTATATCCATAAATTTGCAAAGAAGATTCATGCATTCTTCAGAATCTTTTCTGCTAATAAACAAAAAGTCGTCTAGATAGTGTAAAATAAAACCAGACCTCGAATAAATCTCTAATATCCAATGTAAAAAGGTAGAGAATGCCTCGAAGTAAAAGCATGATAGTGTGAATCCCATAGGGAGGGCCATGTCGTAAAATAATGAGTTTAGGAATTTAAAACTATCCCCAGCAAAAAATGCATACGGTGGAGGATGTCGGCGCGGTCCACATGCACCACAAAGGCATCCTACACAAAACGGAGCATTGTGCGGATGAAAATATAATCATATAAATCACAGAAAAAATGCACCAAACGGATATGCCACTGACTATACTGGCTAGTCATAAATGCAGATATTAAAAGCTGAGACTTTCGCCAATATATTCCTGTCAGGAAAATATCGGAGCCCATCATGCACCACGTCACGGTCACTCAGCATGGCAAAGGGTCCTACCACTACGCTAACTATGGTGTGAACAAGGTCTGAAGGTGATGTAATCAAGCTCACAGCCAAGCTTCCACACAACCGCCTAGCAGGACAACTAGTGCAATGTGATGGAGGTTACCAGGTGCAAAAGAGTGTTTGAATGCCAGGTAAAGGCACATACACTACATATAAAGACAAAAACACAGAAATATAGTGGCAATTCTGGAGGAGCTGCTCAACCCCTAACACTGTAGCGTGTTTTTCATTGGGGGAGAAGCCCCACCGCATGTGGACCGCAGCAAACGACTATCCCCAGCAAAAAATGCATACGGTGGAGGATGTCGGCGCGGTCCACATGCACCACAAAGGCATCCTACACAAAACGGAGCATTGTGCGGATGAAAATATAATCATATAAATCACAGAAAAAATGCTCCAAACGGATATGCCACTGACTATACTGGCTAGTCATAAATGCAGATATTAAAAGCTGAGACTTTCGCCAATATATTCCTGTCGGTGGGGCTTCTCCCCCAATGAAAAACACGCTACAGTGTTAGGGGTTGAGCAGCTTCTCCAGAATTGCCACTATATTTCTGTGTTTTTGTCTTTATATGTAGTGTATGTGCCTTTACCTGGCATTCAAACACTCTTTTGCACCTGGAATCCTCCATCACATGGTCTGATATGGGTGTGGATTACAGTCTTGCTTTGTTCACATTGCACTGGCTGTCCTGCTAGGCGGTTGTGTGGAAGCTTGGCTGTGAGATGGATTACATCACCTTCAGACCTTGTTCACACCATAGTTAGCGTAGTGGTAGGACCCTTTGCCATGCTGAGTGACCGTGACGTGGTGCATGATGGGCTCCGATATTTTCCTGACAGGAATATATTGGCGAAAGTCTCAGCTTTTAATATCTGCATTTATGACTAGCCAGTATAGTCAGTGGCATATCCGTTTGGTGCATTTTTTCTGTGATTTATATGATTATATTTTCATCCGCACAATGCTCCGTTTTGTGTAGGATGCCTTTGTGGTGCATGTGGACCGCGCCGACATCCTCCACCGTATGCATTTTTTGCTGGGGATAGTCGTTTGCTGCGGTCCACATGCGGTGGGGCTTCTCCCCCAATGAAAAACACGCTACAGTGTTAGGGGTTGAGCAGCTCCTCCAGAATTGCCACTATATTTCTGTGTTTTTGTCTTTATATGTAGTGTATGTGCCTTTACCTGGCATTTAACATTCTTTTGCACCTGGTAACCTCCATCACATGGTCTGATATGGGTGTGGCTTACAGTCTTGCTTTATTCACATTGCACTAGTTGTCCTGCTAGGCGGTTGTGTGGAAGCTTGGCTGTGAGCTGGATTTCATCACCTTCAGACCTTGTTCACACCATAGTTAGCGTAGTGGTAGGACCCTTTGCCATGCTGAGTGACCGTGACGTGGTGCATGATGGGCTCCGATATTTTCCTGACAGGAATATATTGGCGAAAGTCTCAGCTTTTAATATCTGCATTTATAACTAGCCAGTATAGTCAGTGGCATATCCGTTTGGTGCATTTTTTCTGTGATTTATTAGGAATTTAAAACCTAAAAAATTATATCCAACAGGATATATAGGCAACAAACGGAATGCCGACTTAATGTCCGCTTTGGCAAGAAGAGCGTGTCGACCCGCTTTTTGAAGAAATGATAAGGCTTGATCAAAAGACGAATATTTAACACTCGCTTTATTTTTATCTATTTCGTCGTTTAGAGAGCAGTATTTTGGATAAGATAAGTTGTGTATTAAGCGATAAGAATTTGGTTCTTTTTTCAGCACTAAATCTAAAGGAGATATACGGAAAGTTGGAAAAGGAGGGGAAATAAAAGGACCGGCTATTCTACCTGCGGAAATTTCAGACCACAACTTTTCTTTAACTATCTCAATATTATGTTTAACAGATGACGCATTGTCAACGCTAACACACCCAGGACCGACAAATTCAGGTATGAAAAAAACTGAGGAAAAACTTTTAATCAAAAGCTTAGCCATCTGAATGTTTGGATATTGACTTAGCCACTGAATTAACCTTGGTAAATTCATTGGAGTCACTTTGCTTATTTGGTTGAAAATCTCTGATGGGGTTTCTAAAACATTTAGGCGCGGGATGGGATCCAGCGCAGAAAGAACATTCATGTCGGTATCTACAATTAGATTTCCATCTACAAAACGTTTCATTGAAAGCAAAACAGATACCTTTTTTAATGTTGGGGTTACTGGTTTGCTGACGAAAAAGATGATTTTTATTAGGAAGCATAAGGTTTAGCCATAATCCTACATCTTTGTTAACCCAACTTAGATTGGGGTACACGGCTAGTTTCTGGCGAAAAGATTCGTCATAAGAACACCAGCCGATACCACCAAAATTCTTGTATGCTTCTAGTATGGAATCGATGTGATAAAATAAGCCGGTACAAAGGGTGGGAAATTTCTCTCCCAAAACCGCTGCATATATACAAAAGGATTGGAGCCAATTAAAAAAGGACCTCTGATGCGGCTTCCTTTTATCATCCGAATCAAGTTTTTTGTCCTTAACAGTATTTCCTTTTAATATTTCACTGGAGGTGGTCAATAAAGAAAAAATATCAATATATTCCTTCCTCCAGATTTTTTCTTTCACACTTTGGCCTCATGCACACGACCGTTGTTGTGTTCCGTTCCGCAAAATGGGGTTCCGTTGTTCCGTGATCCGTTTCCGTTTTTGTCTCCGTGTGTCTTCCTTTATTTTTGGAGGACCACCAGACATAAAGGAATGTAAAAAAAAGTCTAAGACAGGTTTGCCATGCAAATGATAGGAAAAAAACGGATGCGGATGAAAATCTTGTGTGCCTCCGCGTTTTTTAGCGGTTCCATTGACTTGAATGGGTCCACGAACCGTTTTCCGCGGAAATAATAGGACAGGTTATATTGTTTTGATGGACTGGAACCACGGATCACGGACGCGGATGGCAAACGGTGCACTATCCGCATTTTTTTTAATGGCTCCATAGAAATAAATGGGTCCGCACCTGAAACGCTAAAATCGACGGAATGGATGCGGAAGCAAACACCGGTCGTGTGCATGAGGCCTTTGAGGTAAGTGGAAGCCTAGTGGTGAAATTTGACAAGCTAGCACCTCTTTAATTGCAGTCTCTTTGATTGCTGAGCAATGTTCAAGCTCCGGAATCAAGAAAAGCTCTGGGTTGTGAGAGGTTGAATTAATGGAAGGCGTGATCAGGGAAGTGGATGCCATAGCATCAGTGGAATTGCCATTAATGTCAGTCAGATTACCAATGGAAGGTTCGGACCACACATTAATGGGTGTATCCGAATTTTTGGATAAAAATTGAATACATTCTTTAAACAGTTGAATCTTCAGTGAAGAAGATTAATAGATGGTAATTCCAGATTGATAGTGCCCTTCAAAGTGCAGTCACTTAGATTTTTTGATAAAGGTAGCTCACCACTTGTAGATTGAGTAGGTACCATGGTCATGGTCGTGACTCCTTAACCGCATGCTGTTGCCTGCGGTCTTGTGTGGTTGTTTCAACCACAGGTGAGGGCCGATTGTATGTTGCCTCACTTGTGGTTGCCGTGGGCAACATGTTCTTATTATGTACTTGGCAGCATAGCAGCATGAGCTGTTTGGCAGCTTGCTGCAATCGGCATGCGGTTGCACCTGGCAACCTCTCTTTGTAGGTGTGCATTTTTATAGGTTTGGTGTGCACGAGGTTTGTGTGTGTGCACTGACATTTTCCCTTCACTTGTGGCTGCCCAAGGCAACGTGTTATTGTGTACATGTGGTGGCAGTGTCACGGCCTTCTGGTTGACTCCCAGGACATGGTTGCCACGCATGTCGGTAACAGCTGCAGGGTAATTGTGTGCGTATTTCCCTTTAAGTTGTGGTCTTCCCTTCCCTGGTGTGAGAAGGGTTAATTCCCTTCCTAGAGTGTGAGCACTGGGTATGTCTGTGTGGGTGTGGCTACTTGGGCCTATATAGCCTTTGCTGAGAGCAGTAGTCAGAGGTGTACTTCAGCCATGGTCTGCTGGAGTCATCCTCCTACCTAATACCATCTGCCAGTGAGGGCCACCCTTGTGGTCATAGCAAATGTTATGTGATGTTTAGTCGATGTTGTTTTCCTTTTGTTATTTAATACAGCTATGGATCTGGGTTCCTGTCTGTATTTGTGTTGGCTGTGTCCTTTTAAGTATGGTGTGGACGTCAGCGTGTCAGCACAGGGATCCAGTCAGCAAGGCTGTGGCAGGTAGGTGGAACTAGTGCAGTTCACCTGCCATATCCATAGGTCTGTTTTTGTATCCCTTTTCCTTGCAGCTTGGCCAGTAAGACTCCTGTTCCTCCGTGTCCAGGAGGAACGGGCTGTCTACCCAGCTCCTAGCTCAGGGATCGGCGGAGGGTCAGTAGGGATCCGAGGTTCCTGAGCATGAGCCCTCCTACCTTCAAGGTCGGCTCATGCAGCTAGGAGTCAGGGTCGGATTAGGGATGCGATAGGAGGTGACCTGCTCCCTAATTCTGTGCTCCTGGCCAAGTAGCGACCGGACATCTCCTGGTATCGCACGGCTAAGGGTTTTCCCCATCCTCAGCCGTGACAGTAGGAGGGCAGTTGACAGTTGCTGGACGAGGTAACTGGGTGACAGTTGCCGGATTATTGCAACGCTGCATATTCCTGTTCCTCTTGCTGGATGAAGAAGCCGGGTGGTTGACTCTCTTGTTTCCTGAAGAAGGCGCATATTGTGGAGGGGAATATGCCCTCTTATCCTTGCACTGTCTTTTCTTGACCGGCAAAGCGTCCTCTGTCTCACTGTGCAGGCGCGCGCCAGTGAAGGAGTTGAAATTGATGTGCGCAGGGCTCGCGCTGGGACCTACGCAGCAGGCAGGATCTGTTGATGGAAGATGTATTTCCTGTTGCTCCGGATCTGACTGCAGGCATCTGCGCAGCCAGGCTTCGCCCCCTTGTGATTTGGCCTTGAAAATGAGCTGCTTGAGCAATTCTTCCATAGTGATGTGACGAGCAGGTCTGTATCTTGAAAAATACGTACGTGAATGCGCTGATGTCGTTGTTACTGTTCTTTTATAGGTCCCAAATAACCGTTGAAGATTTCACCAATCAAAACACTTCAATTCCTCGCAAGCACAGCGGATTAACCCATTCCAACCTTCAAAGCAGGTAAGTAATATATATGTAAATAATATGAATTATACCATAAGGGGTGTCATGACATCATGGATCTCCACATCGTATCCACAATGTGGTTCGCTCCAGAATGTAGATGATGATTCCAAAATTCCCTAGACATACAGTATTAGGGTGCATTCACCTGACCATATGTGTATTGCGGTCTGCAAACCGTGGATCTGGAAAACACGGATACCAGCCGTGTGCACTCCGCATCACAGTGTGAACCAATGGGTACATGGTCTGCAAAAATTGGCTTCTGTAAGCTTCTGCATCCGTGCAGCCTCTCCACAAACAATAGGACCTGTCCTATACTTTGCCACAGCATGAAGTCAGTTGGTTCACACGCTGTGCTGGGATCTGTGTTTTGCAGATCCACAGTTTGCAGACCATGGTCATGTGAATCTCCCCTTATACTAACAACGTAGGGGAGGACAATTGCATTGTCCTCCCAGTAGAGATGACTGTCTTTACGTAGCTGCCCGCATGATGCATCAAAGTACTGATAACACAGCAGAAGAAAAATCGAAAATTCACAAGGATTTGCTGGACTGCTGGGAAGTGACAGACAATCAATAGTGGGGTTGTAGCATGGAAACCTGTGTTTTGGCTGTAGGCCTTCTTTTAGGTATTGTCTCGCTTATTCACAGGTAGACGTGGCAGAAAAACCTTGCTACATCAGGTGGGTTGGGCTTTCAAATACACTGCTCAAAAAAATAAAGGGAACACAAGAATAACACATCCTAGATCTGAGTTAATTAAATATTCTTCTGAAATACTTTGTTCTTTACATAGTTGAATGTGCTGACAACAAAATCACACAAAAATTTAAAAATGGAAATCAAATTTTTCAACCCATGGAGGTCTGGATTTGGAGTCACACTCAAAATTAAAGTGGAAAAACACACTACAGGCTGATCCAACTTAGATGTAATGTCCATAAAACAAGTCAAAATGAGGCTCAGTAGTGTGTGTGGCCTCCACGTGCCTGTATGACCTCCCTACAACGCCTGTGCATGCTCCTGATGAGGTGGCGGACGGTCTCCTGAGGGATCTCCTCCCAGACCTGGACTAAAGCATCTGCCAACTCCTGGACAGTCTGTGGTGCAACGTGACGTTGGTGGACAGAGCGAGACATGATGTCCCAGATGTGCTCAATTGGATTCAGGTCTGTGGAACGGGCGGGCCAGTCCATAGCATCAATGCCTTCGTCTTGCAGGAACTGCTGACACACTCCAGCCACATGAGGCCTAGCATTGTCTTGCATTAGGAGGAACCCAGGGCCAACCGCACCAGCATATGGTCTCACAAGGGGTCTGAGGATCTCATCTCGGTACCTAATGGCAGTCAGGCTACCTCTGGCGAGCACATGGAGGGCTGTGCGGCCCTCCAAAGAAATGCCACCCCACACCATTACTGACCCAATGCCAAACCGGTCATGCTGGAGGTTATTGCAGGCAGCAGAACGTTCTCCACGGCGTCTCCAGACTCTGTCACGTCTGTCACATGTGCTCAGTGTGAACCTGCTTTCATCTGTGAAGAGCACAGGGCACCAGTGGCGAATTTGCCAATCTTGGTGTTCTATGGCAAATGCCAAACGTCCTGCACGGTATTGGGCTGTAAGCACAACCCCCACCTGTGGACGTCGGGCCCTCATATCACCCTCATGGAGTCTGTTTCTGACCGTTTGAGCAGACACATGCACATTTGTGGCCTGCTGGAGGTCATTTTGCAGGGCTCTGGCAGTGCTCCTCCTGTTCCTCCTTGCACAAAGGCGGAGGTAGCGGTCCTGCTGCTGGGTTGTTGCCCTCCTACGGCTTCCTCCACGTCTCCTGATGTACTGGCCTGTCTCCTGGTAGCGCCTCCATGCTCTGGACACTACGCTGACAGACACAGCAAACCTTCTTGCCACAGCTCGCATTGATGTGCCATCCTGGATAAGCTGCACTACCTGAGCCACTTGTGTGGGTTGTAGACTCCGTCTCATGCTACCACTAGAGTGAAAGCACCGCCAGCATTCAAAAGTGACCAAAACATCAGCCAGGAATCATAGGAACTGAGAAGTGGTCTGTGGTTACCACCTGCAGAACCACTCCTTTATTGGGGGTGTCTTGCTAATTGCCTATAATTTCCACCTGTTGTCTATCCCATTTGCACAACAGCATGTGAAATTGATTGTCACTCAGTGCTGCTTCCTAAGTGGACAGTTTGATTTCACAGAAGTGTGATTGACTTGGAGTTACATTGTGTTGTTTAAGTGTTCCCTTTATTTTTTTAAACAGTGTATATTGCTATTTGGCAGACACGATTTTGCCAGTAATTACACAGTGTTATCTGCAAGACCATGCAGTCATTAACAATCATCTTAATGGCCACATGATTTATTGCATAAAACTGCAACCCATAGCTATCACTTTGAAAATCACGCCCACCGCAAGCGGGAATGCTATCAGTATAATTCAGTAGATGCAAGGTCACGCGGAGACACACAGCATTATAAATCATTATAATGCCTTGCGGTTCTGTGCGGTCTATTGCCAGTCCACAAAATATGCGATTGCTGTGGAATTTCTCCTCATTGCAAGACCACAGTAAAAAAAAAATATATCTCTCCTCTATCCTGTATACCGGACAGACAGCTCTTACCTACACTGATACACTGAAGAAGACATCAGTTCATTTTTCATCTACTGAACTTAAAAAACTATTTCCACTCACTGGAAGCGAGCAGATATCTTGAAAAATGAATTGAAACAGAAATTAATAAATTATACATATATACTTTATACATTGATTAAGCTGTATTTCCATAAAACTGGAACAGACAGAAACTGCCACCCAAAACCACGACAATCCCGGTAAACCGCATGCAATTACTGTTGTGTGGTTTCTGGCTGAGTGTCAGTACACATAGCATTTTCTGCCACACAGCCTGAAACTATGCAGCCATAATTGCATGTGGTTTACCATAATTGCCATGGTGTTGTGATGTACGGTATTTTCTGTCTGGGCTGCAAGTACCATATGAAGAGGCACATCTTCTTTAAGTGGTAAGCTACAGTACATGCGGTTTTTGCTGTTTGATTCTCGGCATTAAGTACAAACACCCAAGACTGCTGCTTGAAATTCTTGCATTGAAAGTTGCCTTTATGATAGTATTGATTGTAACCCCCACTATTTACCTATTCCCAGTCTTCACTGTTAAGGCTACCTTTACACTAGCGTTTTTTGCAGATCCGTCATGGATCTGCAAAAACGCTTCCGGTACAATAATACAACTGAATGCGTCCGTCATGAACGGATTCGGTTGTATTATGTTTTCTATAGCCATGGCGTTTTCTATGGTGCCAGATTGTGTCAGAGAAAACAGATCCGTTTCCCATTGACTTACATTGTGTGCCAGGACGGATCCGTTTGGCTCCGCTTCGTCAGGCGGACAGCAAAACAATGCAGGCAGCGTTATGGTGTCCGCCTCCAGAGCGGAATGGTGATTGAACGGAGGCAAACGGATGCATTCTGAGCGGATCCTTTTCCATTCAGAATGCATTAAGGCAAAACTGATCCGTTTTGGACCACTTGTGAGAGCCCATGACGGATCTCGCAAACGGAAAGCCAAAACGCGAGTGTGAAAGTAGCCTAAGTATTAAGTTAGGAGATGTAAAGAAATTAACTACCGTAAAATGGATCTGTAGAGTAATATCGCCATCTACTGGTGAACATATTTAGTTCAAGTGAAGTAAACTATTTTATGACTGGATTCAGAGGAGCTGTGTAAAAGTGGCCCATGTACAGTAATCCTGTTAGTATTGGGGTTGTATAATGTGTATCTCACCTTGGTTGCTCAACTGCAAAGGTTAATCCTCCATTGCTCTGTGCGCAGGTGCTGGTTGATCTGCTATATATTCTTTGCTGTGTTTCTACCCCTTGCCTGATCAACAGGATCTGCTTCTGCTAGACCTTGCAAAAGAGCTAGAAGCTGTTTGTCTACCTGTGTATGAACCTCTGCATGGACCGATGGCAGGGGCAGTAATCATCTCAGTCGCAGAGGGTGTGACCATGGTCGTCAGGTGGGCAGAGCTGGACTAACATTGGTCAGGCTCTGCCCACCCGAGTCACGTGAATACTACTAGTAGATCAGTGCTTGGGCCTGATAGATGCCGGACCGACCGCATGTGATGTTGGAAGGACATTTCTGGGGGAAGTGGACATTACTAGGGGTTGTGGCAGACATTGCTGGGGCAGTATAGGGACATTACTGGGGGTAGTGGGGGGATATTATTATTACCAGAAACCAGGGATATAACGATCCTGGTCACAGAGGGTGCACCTGGGCCTGGCAGGAGGAGGGGCCCTGCTCTAAAGTTTGCCCTGGGGCCCATAGAACTCTAGTTACGCCACTGACCGATGGTAAGGGAATTACAGAGTATAAATACTATAATATATCAGTGTACAGTGCGTGTGCTGTGCATTCTGCCGATTTGAACATCACTCATCTAAGTGTCCTTAGGGTACGGTTTCAGGTTTCCTGATTAGACATCCCAACCTGCAAAAACTCATTTCAGGGAGGTGCACTTCTCATTTCAGGGAGGTTTTCATATTTTTTTCTTTCACGAACTTTTTATGACATTTTCCAAACATATGCAGTATCTGCACACTGTGCTCTATGGTGTGGAGGACTGGGCTCATTACCCTGCCCCAAATTATCATATTAATGTATATGATTAAAGGGGTTCTGTCACCACCTATAAGCCCTGTGAGCTAAACATATGCTCATGTCCAGGGTAGAATTCTGATTTCTAAGGTGGCCTTATAAAAGCTATTTGTGGCTTTATTCTGCGGAAAAACAGGTTTTACTAACCTGTCAATCATTGAATTAAGGTGCCCAAGCAGGGGAGGTCTGTGGATGCATGGTGCCCGGCCGCACGCATCGCCGTTCGTGCCCAGCGCCGCCTTCTACTCCTCAGTGCCGCCTCTCCCTCCTCCCGCTTTGAGATCCCGCGCGTGCCACAGGCTCAGCCTGATGCGCCGTTGCGGACTGCTGGCATCGGCTTCTTCTTGCACTGTGCGCACGCGCCGAGAAGGGGACACTGCTACAGGTTGCCGGAAAGGTTTACTGCCAGTAAACTAGAGATGGGAAGTTCGGATCTTTCATATGAATCGGTTCATTCGCTGAGCTGACAAGAAGCAAGTGAACCGAAGCTTAGGTTGCGTAATGCGCATGCGCGGATGCTTCGATTCACTTGCTGACTCGCTGAGTCGGCTTTGGTCTGAGTCAGGAAGTTTATTCTTTAAAACCCTGTGTGTAATTATCTACCCCACTGTAGGAAAAAAACAACCATCCAGGGTAGTTCTATAGCTACTGAATGAGACAGAAGAAGGGATGCCTTTAACATATAGATCTCCTTGAGAAGCCAATTTGACCCTAAAGGGTTAATTCAACCTGTAATCTAAACTTTGTCCTGTCACTTCTCTTATCTCTCTGCTCTGCTATCAGTAAACCTTTCCGGGATATATTGTCTCACATGCGCGCGTCAGGGAGCCGCTATCTAATAGCGGGAGACTCCCTGAACCTCCGGGAGACTTGAGATCCACTCCTGATTTGGGCTTTAAAAACTACAGTACATCAGGCAGGGATCATAAAAGGAGTAAACATATAAATGGCAGATAAGACTTCTCCGCTATTTTTAATTCACTCCTCGGTTTGGCTTTCAAAACTGCATCAGGAAACCTGACTGTGTGACCGTACCCTTACTTTCCTTTAAATTTGTCACATGCTGCTTAAAATTCAGTCACTTCAGTTTCTCCTGAAAACTACAAAAAAAACTACAAAGTGTGTGCAATAAGGCTAGAGCAACACGGTGACACCGGTTGCACAACCAAAACAGCTGGAATTCTTGCAACTGCCGCAGTGATCCCATTCATTTCTAAATCCACAGTGTCTTACAGGAGCAGCATGTAAACAAATCTCATCCATATGCGGTGTAAAAAATCTGCAGCAGAAAGTGAACCTATGTTGCAGATTTATTGATCTGTAGAATGTCCACCAAGGATTTCAACCTGGGGGTAGAGGTGTGCGAATCAATTCTGAACACATTCATTCTGATTTTCCCAACAATTATATTTCCAAATGAATCTGAAGTTTTGGTGATTCATTTAGTACGAATTGCGCAATATGGCACCTGCCAATTTAATTTTGAAATTCAGTATACTAGTGAGAGAAACAGGACAGGGAAAGACTGAGGATCACATGATCCAGGGCCTTGCAGTCAGCCAAACAGGAAGGAGGATATTGGCCTGTCCGGCACTGTTAGCTTCCTGGGAGAGATGCCAATCTGAGCTCAGCCATTGATGTGATAGGATGTGCCTGCCACAGACAGTCATTAGACACAACAGCGAGTTTAGGGTCTTACAAGGACAGTGTTAGGGATAGGGAATATGTCTTTAGTAGAATAGTATAGTAGATTGAATTACTTAATAGACAGTCAGGTTTTATCTTAAGGGACAGGATAAGGGCAGTTAGGCCTCATGCACACGACTGTTCTGTTTTTTGCGGTCCGCAAACCGCGGATCCGCAAAAAACTGAAGCCGCCCGTGTGCCTTCCGCAAATTTGCGGAACGGAACGGGCGGCCCATTGTAGAAATGCCTATTCACGTCTGCAAAACGGAGAAGAATACGACATGTTATGTTTTTTTTGCGGGGCTACGGAATAATGCAATGGATGCGGACAGCACACGGAGTGCTGTCCGCATCTTTTGCGGCCCCATTGAAGTGAATGGGTCCGCACCCGAGCCGCAAAAACTGTGGCTCGGATGCGGACCAAAACAACGGTTGTGTGCATGAGGCCTTAGTGTACTGAGGGTCTGTTACAACCAGGCCTGAAGATGATTATATACAGACTCTGCTGCAATGAACAAGATATGATCTTTTTAAAAAAAAAAAAATAAAAAAAAAACAGTACTCTCTTTTTTAGGTGCAGGAGCCAGCTTTTTCTTCTTTTGCAAAAACCTGTTGCAAAGCTTTCATAGTGTACGCACAAAACATATTTTCCAGTGTCTCAGACAGCATATATTTTGACACAGGGATTACACAATTATTTATTTTTTCACAGTTTATATGTATAAAAATAAGTGTATGTTAATGCGTCAACAGCTGCCTATATTTTGGTCACAGAGGTTACACAATTGCGTCACAGAGGTTACACCCACCACCCCCCCCCCCCCCCCCCCCATCAAACCCATAGTGCAAAGCTTCAACATTTTATAAGTGTTTAGAAATAGGCATATTTTAGTGCGTCAACAATAGCGTATATTTTAGTCGCTGGGGTTGTCGACTTGCACTTTTTTCCATCAAAAACCTGTTGCAAATTTTCTACAGTTAATAAATGTGCAAATAAGCATATTTTAATGCATCACCAGCCTGCAGCATTTCTTTTGATCACAGAGGCTGTCCAATTGTGCCTTTATTTCCAAAAGGCTGTCCCAAATTTTCCTCATTTAACAATCCATGTGCAAACTTGTGACTTCTCATTGTTTAAATAGCATTCCTAATAAATTATCTAAACAACAGTGGAAAGTAAAACACCCATTCCACGTCATCCACAAGTGAGAATGTGGGTGGCTGTAGCAATGCAAACAGCAGTAGCAGCACAGTCAGTACCAGCCGTCCAGCCAGTAGTAGTAGGAGAGCACAGTTTTCTCTCGCTTCTAGTAGGTGATAGATTACGGTATTATTGAGGACAATCAGGATGACATTGTGGACCTGACAGTTCCCTCATCATCTCAGTCACAGCAGCATGATGTTGATGTCACCTCTGTCAGGGTTCAACGCATTCCTCCTGCTCCTCCTTCCTTCTGCCCCAGAGAAGCTTTTCATTTGCATCATCACTTTCTTCACGGTCCTCTCATATTGGGATGCCTCCTTTTTTCCTAAGAGAATCCAACAACACCACATTTGCTATGGAATATGCTCAAGATAGTCTTCCTGTTGATGATTTGTGTGAGAACAGTCAGTTTAGACTGCCAAGAGGAAGAATTTCAGGCAGTGGCGGGAGACCTGATGACTGAAATGCATAGCTGTGTTAGTGGTGGTAGTAGTAGTGGCACTTGTATCCATGGTGGTGTCGGTAGGGGCACTAGTAGCCACGGTGACAGTGGCACTCACGGCAAATACAGAGTGGGAATCATGAGGAGGACCAAGGAGCCCATGATAACAGTCTGATAAAAATGGAGGGAAGGGTGATGACTATGATGATGATTGTGTATTGGACAGTTACTGGGAATCGGATCAGAGTGATGAGGATTAGGTGATTTCAGAGGAGGAGGGTGGTGGCAACTGGAGCAATAAAGAGCAGAGCCAACATACAGCCATAATATCCCAAAAAATGCCACTGGTTAGCTCAGGTCACCTCCTTCTTCTCTTCTTTCTAGCAGCCAGGATGCATCCACAAGCAGTGCAATGTCATTGCCATCATCATCAACTGTTGCTTCTTTTGCTCACACCCCTACTCCTCCACTGCATTGTTAGTCATCCATAATGGAATGTATAGCTAGGAAATAACTATACGCACCCAGAAATTTGTTTGTGTGCAGTTTCAACTCTACCTGGCCAAGTTGCTGGCAGTGCAGTTGCTGTTGTATCAGTCAGTGGAATCCACTGCCTTTAGAGAACTGATGTGTGCTCAGCCTCAATAGAAGATACCTTGTTGCCATTATATTTCAAAAAAGCCATCCCTGCATTGTAGTCTCATGTGGTGGAGAATGTGGGCTGCTCCTTAGAATTGTCACTGTGCTGCAAGGTGCATGCCACCATCACACCTATAGCAGCAATTATCACCAGGGATAGTACATGTCTTTCATGGCCCACTGCGTGAATGTTTTGGGCTGCAGTGGCAATGTTGCACCACAGCAACGAGGCCAGCCCTATTGAAACCTCCACATTTGTGTCGATCTTGTTCTCACATCAAACGCTTATCCAACTCCTCCACATCCTCTTCAGTCAACATCCTCCTGTCCTCAACAGAAAAAGGGCAGAGCCTTGTTTCCACTCGCCCTACTGTAGCTCCTTCCAAATGTCGAAACTGAAGCATGGTTGCTTAAAAATGTTAGGCTTGGGTGAGAGAAGCCATACAATGGTTCAGCTGATAATTTGCATCAAGCAGCAAATGTCTCCCCACCAACTACAATTGGGCAAGGTGGTCAACGACAATAGTAGGAACATTGTAGCTGCACTGCTTTTGCGGGAAATAACACATGCTTCCTGCGTGGTGCACATGATAAATTTAAGGGAGCAACACCTTTTAAAAAAAGTACAGTGGCTTGCAGAAAGCGTTGGCCATGTCCAGGGGTGTATCTGCACATTTCAGCCATTCTTATCTGGCTAAAAAGACTATTCTGGACTTGCAGCAACAGAACTGTCTGCCTTTGCACTGATTGTTTTATGACATTCCAACTTCCTGAAATTCCACCTTGCATAAGCTGGAGCGTCTGTACGCGCAGTATAAAGCGGTCAATGATTACATCATGCACCCGACCACCACTTCATGAATCATGTATTATTTGGGCAGCCCATCAGGGATGAGTATCGCATACTCAGGCCCTTTAAAGAGGCCAACAGATTTGAGGACAACAGTAGCGTCAACAATGTCATCCCCCTGATATTTGTGTTGCTCACGCTGTTGCAACAAGGGATGGTGGAAGAAGAACAGCTGTCACATACACCCTGTAGGCTTTAGGCTGTTGGGGACCCACTCAAATGAAGTTCCATGAAGGAGAAAGTGGAGGAGGATAAGGAGCGATGACTGGAGGAGTAGGAGAAACAGTAGGAGGGGTTGGTCATGCAGGGAGACAGAGTTTTCCTAGGCACAGCTAAGGGACAAGCCCGATGATGATCATGATTACAACCCTGGCAGTGAACAACCATTGCAGTGCAGGGGGAGCCTGAAAGAACTGCGTCCTTGGGAATGTTGGTAAGTTGCTTATATGCTGATAATCCTTTCATTAGCATCAAGCAAACTGATGACTGCTAGATGGCTATGCTTTTAGACCTCATTATGAAAAAAAAATGTTTTTCTGATGCCGAAAGGGAGGGTAAATTGCTGTATTACCAAGGTACACTCTGTAGAAAGCTTGCCACAGCTTTTGGAAAGCAAATATATGCCATCCGCGTGTCTAACCAGGAGGTCCCTCTCCACACCCCGCTGAGTCACCGACCTCCCGCCATCTCTGCTATGACAAGTAGCAGAAACCACAGTAGCCAATTCAGTTTGATGAAAGTGATGGAACAGTTTTTTCAAGTGCCAACCTGACGCACATCAACCAGGTCAACCTACCTGGACTGTGTCTTTTATCCAGCACATACCCTGTTTCCTGACCCCATAGACTACTAGGTAGACAAATTGCAACAGTGGCTAGAACAGCCCTGGTCTACTCTCTTGTTCAGCTGCTTGTGTACTGTTAGAGAGGGTGGGTAGCGTGGCAGGTGATGTTGTCACACCGAAATGGAATAATTATTGTTAGGGGACACTACACTAAGCTTACGGCACTATTTGCTGGGCGGAGTTATTTTTCAGGGCACTGTGTGCCAATAATTATTGCGGGGGGCACTATCTGAGTGGTACTAGTATTTTCAGGGGACCGTTTCTGCAGTATAATATTGGGCACAGTATAGGGGTGGCAAGATGGGGTGTCAAGAAGGTGGGAGGATGATGGAAAAGTAGGAAACTAAGAAGGTCATTTAGTAACCTGAAATACGCATAAAATAGGCGTATTTCAGGAGCAGATGGCGGCACAACAGTTAGTTGGGCCTGCTATCTGTGACTTTTCCCCGCTCACTCCAGGTGTAAAATTGTGGCCACGGCATATAATTGGTGCTGGATCACAGTATACTTATATATACTTTTTACTCAACAAACATAAACATAAAATGTGTACAATAAAAAATTGTGCAATTGTATGCAATCATGGTCCATTATAAATACCTACAATGCGGAGCTCTCGCATATACAGGGAGTGCAGAATTATTAGGCAAGTTGTATTTTTGAGGATTAATTTTATTATTGAACAACAACCATGTTCTCAATGAACCCAAAAAACTCATTAATATCAAAGCTGAATATTTTTGGAAGTAGTTTTTAGTTTGTTTTTAGTTTTAGCTATTTTAGGGGGATATCTGTGTGTGCAGGTGACTATTACTGTGCATAATTATTAGGCAACTTAACAAAAAACAAATATATACCCATTTCAATTATTTATTTTTACCAGTGAAACCAATATAACATCTCAACATTCACAAATATACATTTCTGACATTCAAAAACAAATCAGTGACCAATATAGCCACCTTTCTTTGCAAGGACACTCAAAAGCCTGCCATTCATGGATTCTGTCAGTGTTTTGATCTGTTCACCATCAACATTGCGTGCAGCAGCAACCACAGCCTCCCAGACACTGTTCAGAGAGGTGTACTGTTTTCCCTCCTTGTAAATCTCACATTTGATGATGGACCACAGGTTCTCAATGGGGTTCAGATCAGGTGAACAAGGAGGCCATGTCATTAGATTTTCATCTTTTATACCCTTTCTTGCCAGCCACGCTGTGGAGTACTTGGACGCGTGTGATGGAGCATTGTCCTGCATGAAAATCATGTTTTTCTTGAAGGATGCAGACTTCTTCCTGTACCACTGCTTGAAGAAGGTGTCTTCCAGAAACTGGCAGTAGGACTGGGAGTTGAGCTTGACTCCATCCTCAACCCGAAAAGGCCCCACAAGCTCATCTTTGATGATACCAGCCCAAACCAGTACTCCACCTCCACCTTGCTGGCGTCTGAGTCGGACTGGAGCTCTCTGCCCTTTACCAATCCAGCCACGGGCCCATCCATCTGGCCCATCAAGACTCACTCTCATTTCATCAGTCCATAAAACCTTAGAAAAATCAGTCTTGAGATATTTCTTGGCCCAGTCTTGACGTTTCAGCTTGTGTGTCTTGTTCAGTGGTGGTCGTCTTTCAGCCTTTCTTACCTTGGCCATGTCTCTGAGTATTGCACACCTTGTGCTTTTGGGCACTCCAGTGATGTTGCAGCTCTGAAATATGGCCAAACTGGTGGCAAGTGGCATCTTGGCAGCTGCACGCTTGACTTTTCTCAGTTCATGGGCAGTTATTTTGCGCCTTGGTTTTTCCACACGCTTCTTGCGACCCTGTTGACTATTTTGAATGAAACGCTTGATTGTTCGATGATCACGCTTCAGAAGCTTTGCAATTTTAAGAGTGCTGCATCCCTCTGCAAGATATCTCACTATTTTTGACTTTTCTGAGCCTGTCAAGTCCTTCTTTTGACCCATTTTGCCAAAGGAAAGGAAGTTGCCTAATAATTATGCACACCTAATATAGGGTGTTGATGTCATTAGACCACACCCCTTCTCATTACAGAGATGCACATCACCTAATATGCTTAATTGGTAGTAGGCTTTCGAGCCTATACAGCTTGGAGTAAGACAACATGCATAAAGAGGATGATGTGGTCAAAATACTCATTTGCCTAATAATTCTGCACGCAGTGTATGGCTATTGTATATAAGCTAAAAGTCTCGCCTGTGGTAGAATAGGGGTGTGGACCGAACTATCCACCCCTTCCTTGCCTCAACCCTGCGTGAGACCTGTCACTGTCTCACATACCCCCCCGCCCCCTGCTTTGTTCAAGCCCGTGAGGGTGAACACCAGCATAACCACGGGAGGCTTGTGAGAGGGCATCCACCTGGCCTGGACGTGGGGAACAGCCACCCACCCGGCTCTTTGGCTGCTCCCAATCAGAACCGGCCCAGATTGGCTTTATAGCCACACTAAGTAACACAGTGTCAGTGAGCACTAGCTGCCGCTGACACAGAAAATTACCGGTTCTTATTTCACCGAGACCAGAAACCTCGGTGACACGTACCTTCCCTTTGTTCTGCCAGACCCACGCCAGCAGAGCTTGGTTTATCACCAAAACTAACATCTTGCCCAGTCTAAACTGCCTAAAGGCCTCATGTGCCCATCTCATGGCCAGGTACTCTTTTTCTACTCTTTAGCGGGTGATAATGATGCGCTCTCGCACTCTTTGATCTCGCTCTCTTTTTTGATCCTCTGGCTCCCGCACATGCGCCTCATGTCTTTTCTTGGACTGCTGCAGCTCTTGACTGAACTGTTCCCAGTCATGGTCCTTTCCCGACACTTTCTCCTTTGCTTTGCAGGGCTCCTTCAGCAGAGCATGCCTGCCCCTGCTCGCTTCTTTTAAGTGCATCTGGGTCACTTCTTCCTTCTTTCCAGCAGTAGTTACCCCAGCTATGGTGGCAGTTTCAGAGACCTCAGATTTTTTAGTGGCTTTTTCCACTTCGGCTGCCGCTCCCTTTGTCTTATCTTTGGTCTCTGCAGCACCTGGGGACTTCATGTCAACCAACACATCGGCCTTAACTTCTTCGGCCTTTGTCTTCTTGGAGTTTCCAGTCTCTTTGAGAGCCTTCTCAGACATGGCACCATACGCTTGCCCTCTTAACCCCGCCCCCTCTTTCTCATCGAGGCAGGAGGCACCGGGGTCTTCAGCATACTCCTCGTCTTCTGGCGTTTTCTCCAGAGGCTCACGCAGGACACTGGTCTCCTTTTGGGGAGGAGTCAGGAGAGACAGCCCATCGTAATAGCCCGGATCCAAAAACGGATCGTTCACCTCCTCGTACTTCTTCCCCAGCAGGCTGCTGGCTACTTGGAAGGCCTTGTAGGCAGAGGGGACGTCTTCCCGGCCCGGGCTACACTCTACCACGGGTCTGTGGTCTTCAGCATCCACATCAGCCTCATCAACTGGTTCAGCAGGAGCATCTTCCATCTTCTCTGCCACAGCCAGCATCGCAGTGCCACCATCTCCAGACCCATTCTTAATAGGCTATAACTTATACTTCTCCAACTCATAGACGTTCTTCCCGACGTCATCCTTTGAGCTCACAAGATAATCTATCTCAGCTCTGAGTTGCTTTTTCAGCCTCTCAAATTCAGCATGCTCCTCAAGTGCTTCTTCAAGGGCCTTGGACTCTTTCCCCTGAGCATCAGCCTCCGCTCGGTCACGTTCTTCGGCATACCGAGCCGATATGTATTTCTCTTCAGCCAGGAGCTGGCCAAACTTCTGTTCCTTCTCTATCGTATCTAGGGACCGTGTGGAGAGAGAGAAATCATCTTCCTGATTGCAGCTGTACTGACAGGTCAGGTCATCTACCGCTGCCTGAATATGGGTCTCGGACACTAGGCTTGTGTCTCCCCACTCAACTCTAGTCACGTCAGGTACAATTATCGTCTGGTTGCTACCCGTAGCTACGTCAATGCAGAAGTGTCTCCATTACTCCACAACTCCCAGCATAAGGGAAAATTACACCCCAACACTCCCTCATTCATGAGTGTATCTGTAACATCAAGTTCATAAGTCCCTGATCTCATTGGAGTCTCACGCTCAGTGAAAATCAGCGGATAGTCCTTATCCGCACGACTCTCCAGCACCTTTATTATTTTACTAGTCTCAGGTTTCAATATTGTGCTACCTCTTACCCGGGCTAGCATGGGATCCCGGATTCTTGTCATCCCATGTCTAGCCTTGATTCCGGGCATTTTGGGTAACACAAGAACATTCTCCCATGCAGATTCCTGCGAGGGAGCAATCACAACAAGCTTACCCGCCTGTTCAGATACTTGTTTTTCCATGTTATCACACATTTTCGCAATAGTTTCTTGCCTTCGCGACATATCACTTACCACCCTGACAGGTATCAATTGCCGCCGGCTTACTGTCACTGGGTCTGCCACATAATCAATAACAGGAACAATCTTACCCAGAGCCTCTCGCTCAGTATCAAATTTCGCCAACTCACTTGGGGTACACCCCATCTGTTTGACCAGTTTTTCCTGCCGTTTAATCTCCCACGTCCATCGGACGCATTCTTCACCGAGACCCATGGCAACAAACAGTCTCGTAGCAGGAAAAACTTTCAGCCACGAGTCCACTTTTGCTGGGCTACTGGCCCTTTAATTCACTGAAGTTTTACTTTTACTACAGCAAAATAGTTCACAATAGCATGAGCAGCACCTGCTCCACCGAACAAACAGGCTTCCGGCCCTTTAACTCCAGCACAGCAGGATTCAGCAGCACCTGCTCTTTCTCACCGTTGCCCCTAGCAACCGACCGCTGCCTTTCTCTCATGGACAACTTGCCCGCATCCGACACCAATTGTAGGGGATCAGCTCTCTTTCGGGGGTCATTCTCACAGATATCTTCAGGACACCATGTTTAAGATCCAAACACGGTGCTTTATTGCGGCACATCCACATAAACAAGCAATAATACAAAATAATAAACACTCGCCCGGCTGGGCTCTAACTAAACAAACAGATCCCCACTCACCTAAGTCCCTGTTCACACCCTGTGAACACATGCGGCTTTCTGAGCCAATGTCCCACAGCCTCCAGGCTATACAGAGCACAGTACACCCATGGTCTCCAGTCCAGTGTCTCTTGGGGAATCGTGGTCTCTCAGCCCTCCTGGCTTGGACCACACAGAGCCTCCAGGCCTCTGTCCACAGGTAACACACTCCCCCCTTGCTGACACCCTGGGAGGTGCTTTTTGCCAGCCTGATTACTTCCAGCTGTGGTGGAATAGGGGTGTGGACCGAACTATCCACCCCTTCCTTGCCTCTACCCTGCGTGAGACCTGTCACTGTCTCACAGTGGGCAGGGCTTTTTTTCTCAGAGAAAAGGTGGTGAAACTCACCCCCCTCCCCTGGCCATGCCCCTACCCAACCCTAGGACCACCCCCTACCCGCCCCTAAGACCGCCCCCTACCCACCCCTAGGACTGCCCCCTCTACCCACCCCCTAGGACCGCCCCCTCTACCCACCCCTAGGACCGCAGGTAAAATTTTGGGGGGGGGGGCTATAAAAGTCCAGCCCAGCAAAGAAACCCCCCAGATGGGGATGGCACTGTTAATGGGGGATCTGGGGATGGCACTTTTATGGGGTGGAGGATCTGGGGATGGCATCCACAGATCCCCCATCCTATAACAGTGCCATCCACAGACCCCCCCATCCTATAACAGTGCTGTCCACAGACCCCCCCCATCCTATAACAGTGCCATCCACAGACCCCCCCCACCCCATAACAGTGCCATCCACAGACCCCCCTCCACCCCATAATAGTGCCATCCACAGACCCCCCCACCCCATAACAGTGCCATCCACAGACCCCCCCCACCCCATAACAGTGCCATCCATAGACCCCCCCCCCCCCCCCCCACCACATAACAGTGTCATCCACAGACCCCCCATTGTCGCTCCAGTACAGTTATAAAATGTGTAATTAAATGAATAATGATTCATGCTGCCCCCTCAGTAGTATAACTTTCAATATATTGTACTCACAGCCGGCTACTGTTATCGTAATGCAGGCAGGCCAGGCAGACGAGCGGCAGCGTCACTGACTGACGTCACGTGCGTGCGCCGCCTGCTTTATGAATGAAGCAGGCGGCGCAGGCACGTGACGTCAGTCAGTGACGCTGCCGCTCGTCTGCCCGGCCTGCCTGCATTACGATAACAGTAGCCCTGTGAGTACAATATATTGAAAGTTATACTACTGAGGGGCAGCATGAATCATTATTCATTTAATTACACATTTTATAAGTCTCTACTGGAGCTGCGGGGCCAGAGCACAGTGAACGTACCGGCCCCCAGCTGCTCCTCCCAGTCCCTCCCCGCTGATACATCGCAGGCTGCGATGTCAAAAGGTGGCGGAACGCCGTTCCGGTGCGTTCCGCCAGAAAAAAAGCCCTGACAGTGGGTATATAAGGAGTGTGATAGACACTTTCTTTATCTACAGTGTCCCTGTTCCCCTAGTTAGCTGAGTGTCACATGACCTGTGATGTCAGCTTTTTTTACTGCTCTGATAACATTCCATGCAGAAGCCTGATGAAGAAGGAGAAGCAGGTCTGCCTCTGTGCACAGAACGTCACTGTGAAGGCTGTGCTGGTTGGAACAACAAGCCACGTCCCCTGCACTGCCGATATGTTGGCTGAGCTGTCTGCCCTGTGTCTCCCCTCGCACTGGATTCTTCAGCAAAGTTTAACCCTTTCTACCATCAGCAGCACAGACTCGGTGTTGGAGGCTGTGCCTCAGGGACTGAGCAGCTGCAGTGTTTCCTTTTCTCCAGGCAGTGAAGAGACAAATGCTGTGTACAGGATCCTCCCTCCCTCTTCACCATGCAAACACAGAGCTGACAAAAACCAGATGAGTTCTCTTCTCTGTACTCTTCTGCTGGTTATAAAGAAATGTCTGAAAAGCATTGCACAAGAATAGGTAGGGGGACGATCCTGTGTGTATCAGCAATGTCATTGTACTCAACAAGAGTATCCCAGCAGTCAGACTCCTGACAGAGCAGCAATTTTATTCACTCCCTTTGTAGAGCAAGGAAGGAGAAAGGCAGTCTTTGTTGACACCCACAAATATTCATCAAGGAAACCTCAGAGATTGTTGTTACAAGGCCCTACCACTCTGCAACTGCATGTAAACAAAGGGGCCAGAACAGAACTAGGGAAATAAGGAAATATATACAGTATATATATTATTATTATTTTTACCTAAAACTTGCTTAGCTTATGTAGATATAGCTGACCATTGCTGATATTTCTTTATATAACTCAGACAACCTCTTTAAGCCATAATACACACAATATTCTAATCATTGTAAATCAGATAGATAGATATCCATACTGTATATGTCCATGCCCAGAGTCATACACAAATATGCACACACTTAAACACACTTATACATACACTAATCTAGGTTCTATGAATCAGCAGGCAGGTACATTCTTCACTTGGCAGATTTATTACTCTCCTCATCCGAGGACAGCAGTGAAGGGGTCTGGTCAGGAACACAGAGCTGCAGCTGCAGACATCACACACAGGTGGAGGGGGGCAAATACAGGATTGTGCAGACAGCTTCCTTGTCCCATAGTGATGTATGTTGCTGTGCTATGATCCTCCCCTCCCTCTTTTCTCTGGTCCGACAGCAGGGGGAGGATGTGGCTGAGGTTCGAGGACAAAAAAAACCTGTATAGTACAGGCTGCTTACAGTGTATTACATCCTACACTCTTTTCTGATTGTCAGTCAGGCTGGGCCCCCCTTTGACAGCTTGTAGCCCTGTAGCAGTTGCTATGGCCATAGCTACACCTCTGACTCTTATAAACTTCTGTGCACTAGGTTCCATGCCTCCCTGCAATTAAAGACATGCAATTATTAAACTTTAAAAGTCTCAGATAGGAATCCCCTCTGATTGGGGGAGTCAGGGAAGGGAAAGTTGTTCTAAGTTTACAGCGGCTTTCAGTCCCACTGACCTCCCTTATCTCTGTCCCTATCTGCAGTGTTCATTTTAGGACATGGTCAGATATCATAGTCAAGTATGGCTTAAAAATATAAATATTTTTAAAAGATTGAAAATGGTTTTGATCCCAGGAATACTGCATATGAGGAAACTTCCTTACCACTGAGCTACAGGCTTGCCTAATATCAACTTGGCATTTTCTTCATCTATGTGATTTAACATAGAAAAATACAGTAAAACTAAACGTTATTGCAACGCTGACGCTGACCAGTGAGGAAAGTCACACATCACAGTCACACATCACTTGAATGTGCCTCTTATCTAATGTTTAACCCCTTCTACCCCGGGCCAGATTTCACCTTCCTGCCCAGGCCATTTTTTGCAAATCTGACATGTGTCCCTTTATGTGGTAATAACTTTGGAACGCTTTTATTTATCCAAGCCATTCTGAGAATGTTTTCTCGTGACACATTGTACTTCATGACAGTCATAAATTTGAGTCAATATATTTCACCTTTATTTATGAAAAAATCCCAAATTTACCCAAAATTTTGAAAAATTAGCAATTTTCAAAATTTCTATTTCTCTGCTCTTAAAACAGAAAGCGATACCTCAAAAAATATTTATTACTTAACATTCTCCATATGTCTACTTTATGTTTGCATCATTTTGTAAATGTCATTTTATTTCTTGGGGACATTAGAAGGCTTAGAATTTTAGAAGCAATTCTAAAAAAAATTAATAAAATTTCCCAATATTTTTTTTTTTTTTACGGTGTTCACCTGAGGAGTTGGGTCATGTGACATTTTTATAGAGCAGGTTGTTACGGACACTGCGATATCTAACACATTTACTTTTTTTTATTTATTTCACTTTAATACAATAATAGCATTTGTGAAGCAAAAAAAATCATATTTTAGTGTCTCCATTGTCTGCGTTTTATTTTTTATTTTTTGGGCTATTGTCTTAGGTAGGGTCTCCTTTTTTGTGGGATGAGGTGACGGTTTGATTGGTACTATTTTGGGGGACATACGCCTTTTTGATCGCTTGGTGTTGCAATTTTTGTGATGTAAGGTGACAAAAAATGGCACAGTTTTTTTTGTTTTTGTTTTTTTACTGTGTTCACCTGAGGGGTTAAGTCATGTGATATTTTTATAGCGCTGGTTGTTACGGATGTGGCGATACCTAATATGTATACTTTTATTTATTTATTTTGCTTTAACACAATAATTGCGTTTTTTTTAAACCAAAAAAATGATGTTTTAGTGTCTCCATGTTCTGAGAGCTATAGTTTTTTTTTTTTTTTGGGCGATTGTCTTATGTAGGGGCTCTTTTATTGCGGGATGAGGTGACGGTTTTATTGGTACCATTGGTACCATTTTGTAGTGTTGCACTTTTTGTGATGTAAGGTGACAAAAATGGCTTTTTGTTTACACAGCTTTAATATATTTTTTTTTTTCTGGTGCTGATCGGACGGGATAGTTCATGTGATATATTTATAGAGCTGGTTGTTACGGACGCGGTGATACCTAATATGTGTGTGTGTTTTCTTTTTTTAATATAAAATCAGGGGAAAGGGGCGTTTTTTCTTTTTTTACTTGAAACTTTATTTATTTTTTAATTAAGAACTCTTTTTTTGACTTTTTTTTTAAACTTTATTTCTGTCCCACTCTGGGACTTTACTTTTTGGGGGTCTGATCCGTTCTGCAATGTATTACAATACATCTGTATTGTAATGCATTGCCTGTTAGTGTATTACACTGAGTAATACACTAACAGGTTTCCTAGGAGACCCAGCCTGAGGCTGGATCTCCTGGGCACCCGTAGAAGGCAGGTCCCGATGCCGTGCAAGGCATTAGGCAGCCTCTGCACGGCATTGGGCTGCCTTCTCACCCACCACAGCAGCGCGGGGACCCGATGGGCTCCCTCACCAGCCGCAAATCCCTTCTATGCTGCTGTCAGCGCTGATCGCAGCATAGAAGGGGTTAATCCACTGGCAGCGGCTTGTTCAGGGATGTCGGCGGATACAGCAGGGGCCCGGCTATCAGGGACTGCTGGGGTCCTGCAGTGATCAGGCACCCACGTAATAGTACGTCAAAATGCGGGAACGCACCTGCCGCCATAATGTACTATTACGTCATATGTCAGGAAGGGGTTAAAAACAATAACTTGTTGTTTTAAGGTTTCTATTTGGTGTTGAACCACCCAAAAACTCACGTTTATAAACTAGCAACCAAACCACTGAGATATGCACTCATCTATTGTTGTAATACATTAGCTTACAGCATTTCAGACACATAGCTAAGAGCTCAGCTATAGACTTTCTTTTGGTGTGTTATTAGCATACAAATGCACAGTATATCTATAACTTATTCTGACTTTGACCCTGACCTATGAAGACTATAAGTCAAACTCAGATGTCAGAGTAAAATATCAAAGTCAGGGTAAGGAGGCAGGTGTCAGGCTCAGGTGTCAGGGTCAGGTGTTGGAGTCAGGTATCAGAGTCAGGTTTCAAGGTGAGTATTTTGCCTTACACTGACATTATTTTGATATTTGACTATGATATCTGACCATGTCCTAAAAATAAACACTGTACGCAAGTTTCTGCATGTCAAAAGCCAGAGAGAGCAGTAAGAGAGCATGGTAGTTCTACAAGACTTCATCCTGCTCCCTGGATAACATATCACGTGACCGTAATACAGCCAGACACTAGAGAGGACAGTACTGCTCCTTAACCACACAGTCATCCATCTGGTCACAGGCCAGCTCATAATTTTCACTTTGCTGTACGGTGTTTTTTCCTGATTTACCAATGAGCACTTCTCTCCTCACTCAGACTAATGGAAGTTGATCAGCGTTTCCATCAATTGCAGAATAGAGGCGCTTAATAGAGGCGCTTACTGACAGCAGTGCACTTCTTAATTTTTTTTTACATTTTACAAAAAATGTGCCCCTCCACTCTTGTTACCAGGTGACACCCTAGGTCAGTGATGGTGAACCTTTTAGAGACCGAGTGCCCAAACTGCAACCAAATACCCACTTATTTATCGCTAAGTGCCAACACGGCAATTTAACCTGAATAATAATACAGTATATCTTCCATGTACTTTATCATTTAGCTATAATAGCCTGCCTACATTCCGTGCGCTGCCTGTGCCGTTCATATTGCGCCCTACTCTGATGAATGGCAGGTAAATGCTAAGGCATATTGGTACACCATAGACATTTTCCAGGGAGTGGGTGCCCGCAGAGAGGGCTCTGAGTGCCGCCTCTGGCACCTGTGCCATAGGTTCGCCACCACTGCCCTAGGTTGTAGCCTACTGTTGCCTACTCTTGGTCCCGGCCCTGCTTAAACCCAATTGAGCATCTGTGGAACAAGCTTGGTTGTTGTGTACACTCTATGGATCTTTACCCACGCACCCTCCAGAAGCTGTCTGACATAGAAACATAGAAACATAGAATGTGTCGGCAGATAAGAACCATTTGGCCCATCTAGTCTGCCCAATATACTGAATACTATGGATAGCCCCCGGCCCTATCTTATATGAAGGATGGCCTTATGCCTATCCCATGCATGCTTAAACCCCTTCACTGTATTTGCAGCTACCACTTCTGCAGGAAGGCTATTCCATGCATCCACTACTCTCTCAGTAAAGTAATACTTCCTTATATTACTTTTAAACCTTTGCCCCTCTAATTTAAAACTGTGTCCTCTTGTGGTAGTTTTTCTTCTTTTAAATATGCTCTCTTCCTTTACCGAGTTGATTCCCTTTATGTATTTAAAAGTTTCTATCATATCCCCTCTGTCTCTTCTTTCTTCCAAGCTATACATATTAAGGTCCTTTAACCTTTCCTGGTAAGTTTTATCCTGCAATCCATGTACTAGTTTAGTAGCTCTTCTCTGAACTCTCTCTAGAGTATCTATATCCTTCTGGAGATATGGCCTCCAGTACTGCGCACAATACTCCAAGTGAGGTCTCACCAGTGTTCTGTACAGCGGCATAAGCACTTCACTCTTTCTACTGCTTATACCTCTCCCTATACATCCAAGCATTCTGCTGGCATTTCGTGCTGCTCTATTACATTGTCTTCCCACCTTTAAGTCTTCTGAAATAATTACTCCTAAATCCCTTTCCTCAGATACTGAGGTCAGGACTGTGTCAAATATTCTATATTCTGCCCTTGGGTTTTTACGCCCCAGGTGCATTATCTTGCACTTATCCACATTAAATTTCAGTTTCCAGAGTTCTGACCATTCTTCTAGTTTTCCTAAATCCTTTTCCATTTGGCGTTTCCCTCCAGGAACATCAACCCTGTTACATATCTTGTGTCATCAGCAAAAAGACAAACCTTACCAGCGAGGCCTTTTGCAATATCACTTATGAAGATATTAAACAAAATCGGTCCCAGTACAGATCCCTGTGGAACCCCACTGGTAACATTACCTTGTTTTGAATGTTCTCCATTGACTACAACCCTCTGTTGTCTGTCACTCAGCCACTGCCTAATCCACTCAACAATATGGGAGTCCATGCTCAATGACTGCAGTTTATTGATAAGTCTTCTATGTGGGACAGTGTCAAAAGCCTTACTAAAATCTAGATATGTGATGTCTACTGCACCTCCACCGTCTATTATTTTATTCACCCAGTCAAAAAAATCTATAAGATTTGTTTGACATGATCTCCCTGAAGTAAACCCATGTTGTTTTTCATCTTGCAATCCATGGGATTTTAGATGTTCCACAATCCTATCCTTTAATAGGGTTTCCATTAATTTGCCTACTATTGATGTCAGACTCACTGGTCTATAGTTGCTCGATTCCTCCCTACTACCTTTCTTGTGAATGGGCACGACATTTGCCAATTTCCAATCTTCCGGGACGACTCCTGTTACTAATGATTGGTTAAATAAATCTGTTAACGGTTTTGCCAGCTCACCACTAAGCTATTTTAATAATTTTGGGTGTATCTCATCAGGCCCCTGTGACTTATCTGTCTTCACCTTAGACAGCAAACTTAGAACATCTTCCTCTGTAAAGATACATGCATCAAACGATTTAATAGTCATTCTTTCTAGTGGAGGTCCTTCTCCTTTTTCTTTTGTAAAAACTGAACAGAAGTATTCATTAAGGCAGTCGGCTAGCCCTTTATTCTCTTCTACATACCTTCCGTCCTTTGTTTTTAATTTAGTTATTCCTTGTTTTAATTTCCTTTTTTCATTTATATATCTGAAGAATGTCTTATCCCCTTTTTTCATAGACTGAGCTAGTTTTTCTTCTGCCTGCGCTTTAGAAGTTCTTATAACTTGCTTGGCCTCTCTCTGCCTAATCTTGTAGATTTCCTTATCTTCATTGCTCTGGGTTTTTTTATAATTACAAAATGCTAGCTTTTTATTTTTAATGATTTGGGCCACTTCTGCTGAGTACCACATTGGTCTCCTCCTTTTTTTGCTTTTACTGACAAGTCTAATGCAATTTTCTGTTGCCTTCAATAATGCACCTTTTAAGTAGTCCCATTTCTCCTGGACTCCATGTAATCCGTTCCAGTCTGATAAGGACTCATTTATGACTAATTTCATTTTTGAAAAGTCTGTTTTTCTAAAATCTAAAACTTTTGTTTTTGTGTGGTGGGACTCTTTCACAGTTCTTATATTAAACCACACTGACTGGTGATCACTAGATCCCAAGGTTTCGCCTACAATGACATCATATACCGAATCCCCGTTTGTGAATACCAAATCCAAAATGGCCTCCCTCCGGGTTGGCTCCTCAACCACTTGTTGTAGAGATAACCCCAGTAGGGAATTTAGAATATCTGTACTCCTGGTAGAACTTGCTATTTTGGTTTTCCAGTTTATATCTGGAAGATTGAAATCTCCCATAATGATAACTTCTCCTTTCATTGTCATTTTAGCTATTTCTTCAACTAGTAGATCATCTAGTTCTTTAACTTGACCAGGTGGTCTATATATCACACCTACACGAGTTACTGCATGGTTAGCAAACTGCAACGTAACCCAAACTGACTCTATGTTGGCCTCACCAACTTGTATTAGGTTAGATTTAATGCTATCTTTCACATACAGGGCCACTCCTCCTCCTTTCTTGCCTTCTCTGTCTCTTCTGTATAAAGAGTACCCTGGTATGGTTATGTCCCAGTCATTTTCAGCTAAAGTCCAAAACCAAGAAAAGTGCCTGGATTGCCAGGGTTGAGGGAGAAAAAGGAGGGCTCCCAACTCCACTCATGATGTTGAGCTAGCTCATTAGGAGATACCTTGGAGAGCCCTTTAAGAGATGTATGAGCATCTCACCCAGGGCTCCCTGTCTGGGGAAGAGTAGGCATTGCCAGCCTGGGAGAGGCATAAAAATTTGTTGTATGAACATGTGTCAATGTGATATGTTGAGGTAATATGTAACAGGCATTCACCTTTTAGGGCTCTTTCACACTTGCGTTATTGTCTTCCGGCATAGAGTTCCGTCGTCGGGGCTCTATGCCGGAAGAATCCTGATCAGGATTATCCTAATGCATTCTGAATGGAGAGAAATCCGTTCAGGATGCATCAGGATGTCTTCAGTTCCGGTACGGAACGTTTGTTGGCTGCGCTTTTTGCTCCGGCCAAAAATCCGGAACACTTGCCGCATTGACGGATCCGGATCAATACCCCATTGAAAGGCATTGATCCGGATCCGTCCTAAAATCTTCCGTTGTTACGACACAACAACGGATCCGGAAGTTGCGTCTGCGCCTGCGCCAGGAAGTAGGAAGGTCTTGGCTGGCGCGAACTTGCACAGACAACCCGTGCGGGAGAGGACAGGTCGTGTCATCGGCTCCTGGAGGTGAGTATTCAATGTGTGTTTTGTTTTTTAAATACATGGACTACATGCATCTACTATGTCCTAGACATAGTAGATGCATGTAGGAGGCAGTAAATGAATTTCGGGGGTAGTAGTCTCCAGGGGAATGCTGCCCCCAGCAACCAGCATGCAGTCACCCCAGCTTCAGTCCCAAGTGTTTTTTCTTTGGGACTGCAGCTGGCTGGGGTGACTGCATGGTGGATGTTGGGGGTGGTAGTCACCCCAGCATGCAGTCACCCCAGCTACCAGCATGCAGTCACCCCAGCTTTAGTCCCAAGTGCTTTTTCTTTGGGACTGCAGCTGGCTGGGGTGACTGCATGGTGGATGTTGGGGGTGGTAGTCACCCCAGCATGCAGTCACCCCAGCTACCAGCATGCAGTCACCCCAGCTTTAGTCCCATGTTCTTTCTTTTTGGGACTGCAGCTGGCTGGGGTGACTGCGTGGTGGATGTTGGGGGTGGTAGTCACCCCAGCATGCAGTCACCCCAGCTACCAGCATGCAGTCACCCCAGCTTCAGTCCCAAGTGCTTTTTCTTTGGGACTGCAGCTGGCTGGGGTGACTGCATGGTGGATGTTGGGGGTGGTAGTCACCCCAGCATGCAGTCACCCCAGCTACCAGCATGCAGTCACCCCAGCTTTAGTCCCAAGTGCTTTTTCTTTGGGACTGCAGCTGGCTGGGGTGACTGTGTGGTGGATGTTGGGGGTGGTAGTCACCCCAGCATGCAGTCACCCCAGCTACCAGCATGCAGTCACCCCAGCTTCAGTCCCAAGTGCTTTTTCTTTGGGACTGCAGCTGGCTGGGGTGACTGCATGGTGGATGTTGGGGGTGGTAGTCACCCCAGCATGCAGTCACCCCAGCTACCAGCATGCAGTCACCCCAGCTTCAGTCCCAAGTGCTTTTTCTTTGGGACTGCAGCTGGCTGGGGTGACTGCATGGTGGATGTTGGGGGTGGTAGTCACCCCAGCATGCAGTCACCCCAGCTTTAGTCCCAAGTGCTTTTTCTTTGGGACTGCAGCTGGCTGGGGTGACTGCGTGGTGGATGTTGGGGGTGGTAGTCACCCCAGCATGCAGTCACCCTAGCTTTAGTCCCAAGTGCTTTTTCTTTGGGACTGCAGCTGGCTGGGGTGACTGCGTGGTGGATGTTGGGGGTGGTAGTCACCCCAGCATGCAGTCACCCCAGCTACCAGCATGCAGTCACCCCAGCTTCAGTCCCAAGTGCTTTTTCTTTGGGACTTCAGCTGGCTGGGGTGACTGCGTGGTGGATGTTGGGGGTGGTAGTAAGGTGGTACTGTTGTTTAATATAAATGTGTTAAAATTTTTATCTTTTTGTTCTCATTTTTCTTTTAGGTTATTTTTATTGGGAGAAAGAACTGAAATAATACATTTAAAAAAAATGTCCAGTAAGTATCTTTTTTGATGTATTTTTTCTAATGATTCAAAATAAATTCTTTAATTATTTTTAATTGTTTCAATAGGCTATTCAAGTGAGTCCGGGAACTCTCCTCCAAGGCGACGAGTTCGCTTGGAAACGGTATGTCATGTTTTAAAGTTTTATTTTATTATCCCATCCATGTCCAAAATATTATTATTTTTTTCTTTTACAGCAATCGTCAACGGAGGAGAGGTATTCTGGCCCAGCTCCGACAGCGGAAGAGGAGGAAGTCGGGGGTGGACACCATGAATCGGTAATTATAAAAAAAAAAAGATGTATTGTGTTTTTTCATAATTCTTATAATTTATGGTTATTAAATTGATATTCTTTTATTTTAGTCTAATCCTACTGTTGTCTCAAGAGGTCGTCAGCAACCACCCACAAGGCGCCGGGGAGCACGCGGCGGTCGGGGACGTGTGAGTATATCTCAGTATTGAATGTTGTCATATCATATGTGTAAATTATTAAATTATTTTTTAAAATTAATAAATTTTCTAATTTTTTTGTAGGGTTCAAGGGCCTCTGCCAGAACGGATGAGGAGGAATTATCCGGTTTCTATATAGACAATGACCTCCTCATCCATCTGGTGGAGGAACGCGTCCCACTCTGGGACCATACCGACCGCCGCCATGCAGACCATCACCTGACCCGGAGTCACCTGACCCGGGTGGAGGATGCGGTGTGGGATTTGAGACACCGCACGACTTCCGTCCCCCAACCACCAACCTATCCCCCCTCCCATTCCTATCCCCCCTCCCATTCCTATCCCCCCTCCCATTCCTATCCCCCCTCCCATTCCTATCCCCCCTCCCATTCCTATCCCCCTCCCATTCCTATCCCCCACCACAACCTCCTCAGCCCTTCCAACCTCCTCAGCCCTTCCAACCTCCTCACCCCTTCCAACCTCCTCACCCCTTCCAACCTCCGCAAACTCCAACCCGTCCACCTCAACCACCTCCCCATTCTACAACCCCCGAGTCTTTTCAACACTGTTCTCTCTCTCCTCCTAACTATTTCCAACAACCAACTTTCACCACTCCTTCTTCGCTGGCTCGGACAACTCCTTCACCCAATCCCCCATCCCGTTTACATACTCCCGCTGTCTCTCCTCCCACATCGCACATTTCAGTCTCCACCAGAACTTACGAAGGTGGAGAGGGATCAAGCCGTGCACTGCCTTCCACCCCCCAACCTCCTCCTTCAAATCCACAATACCAGGATTTGTAAAAATTTTTGCTTTCAAATTTTATATTAATATTGTTATATTTATATTTATATATCATTTTTATTTTTTATAACATTCAGTAAAAGTTATTTTAAAAGTTTTTATGTGTCCTTTTTTTTTTTTTTTTTACTTATCTATAAATTAAAGGCCTGACATGCTGTCACACCGCTTGGGGAGCGACAATGCAACTGTCGCTCTACTGGCGGTGGGAGAGGGTGTGGTGGATAAAGGCCTGACATGCTCTCACACCGCTTGGGGAGCGACAATGCAACTGTCGCTCTACTGGCGGTGGGAGAGGGTGTGGTGGATAAAGGCCTGACATGCTCTCACACCGCTTGGGGAGCGACACTGCAACTGTCGCTCTACTGGCGGTGGGAGAGGGTGTGGTGGATAAAGGCCTGACATGCTCTCACACCGCTTGGGGAGCGACAATGCAACTGTCGCTCTACTGGCGGTGGGAGAGGGTGTGGTGGATAAAGACCTGACATACTCTCACACCGCTTGGGGAGCGACAATGCAACTGTCGCTCTACTGGCGGTGGGAGAGGGTGTGGTGGATAAAGGCCTGACATGCTCTTACACCGCTTGGGGAGCGACACTGCAACTGTCGCTCTACTGGCGGTGGGAGAGGGTGTGGTGGATAAAGGCCTGACATGCTCTCACACCGCTTGGGGAGCGACAATGCAACTGTCGCTCTACTGGCGGTGGGAGAGGGTGTGGTGGATAAAGGCATGACATGCTCTCACACCGCTTGGGGAGCGACAATGCAACTGTCGCTCTACTGGCGGTGGGAGAGGGTGTGGTGGATAAAGGCATGACATGCTCTCACACCGCTTGGGGAGCGACAATGCAACTGTCGCTCTACTGGCGGTGGGAGAGGGTGTGGTGGATAAAGGCCTGACATGCTCTCACACCGCTTGGGGAGCGACAATGCAACTGTTGCTCTACTGGCGGTGGGAGAGGGTGTGGTGGATAAAGGCCTGACATACTCTCACACCGCTTGGGGAGCCAGCCAATGATAGTGGCTACTCATGCGGTGATAAGATATTTTTACAAAAATAATAAAAATTATTTTAAAAAAAACACCATACTACTATATTTGAAAAAGCTATTAAACTTTATTAATGATCAATTTTTTGGAGAAAAAAAAAAGCAGCAGTAAAAAATTACAATTTTATTACAATTACAATTTTAAACATTCTGGTCCTGCCACTGTAGACGTCCAGCATCTGAGCTGAAGTAGGCAGCAAATGAGTCACGCATGGCGGACACCGCCACAGTACCACGTGGTCCAAAAGTTTCAATACTAGTCATTTCGCTGTCCTCGATTATTCTTTCAATGGCGGGTTCTTTAGTCCGTATGAAATTGTGAAGAACTACACCACACTTTACCACTTCATCTACAGTTTCAATCTTCAACTGAATCGGTTTAGCAAAAACTCTCCATTTAGAGGCAAGGATCCCAAATGTGCACTCGACCATTCTTCGTGCCCTTGTTAACCGATAATTGAAAATCTGTTTTGTGGCATCCAATCGACGGCTGGAGTAGGGTTTAATCAGATTTCCAGACATTTGGAACGCTTCATCACCCACCAAGACGTATGGCAGTGGTGGACTGTCGGTTCCAGGCATAGGTTCAGGAGGAGGAAAGTCAAATTGCCGATTGTAAACGCTCCGTCCCATGAAAGAGCTTTTAAAAATCATTGAATCATTGGTGCGGCCATATGCACCAATGTCAACTGCCACAAACCGGTAGTCAGCATCAGCGATGGCCATTAAAACAATTGAAAAATACTTTTTATAATTAAAAAATTCTGATCCGGTGCCTGGTGGCTTTATAATACGGATATGTTTTCCATCCACTGCGCCAACACAATGCGGAAATTGACACACCTCAGAAATTTTTTTTTCAATTTGAAGCCATCTCTGGTGATTCGGAGTAGGTATGAACTCCTCATGCAGTTCCTCCCATAAAACTTGACAGGTTTCTTTTACAATTGTCGAAATCGTTGAAATCCCAAGCCGGAAATGGTAGTGTAGCGAGGTGAAACTGTCACCTGTAGCCAGAAACCTGAAAAAATATAAATAAAATATTAGATTAGTAATTTGAAATACTTAAAAAATTAAGAATATAGATTTGTCAAATTTGATATGGCCTAAATCACTATAATTATCTAAAATATCGTTAGGAGTAAAATGTCTCTATACTTGAAAGCATCAATACATATTTAACAACTGTAATATTTAAATACATACAGATTATTAGTATAGCTGCTCTAAAAATCTTCTAAAAGAGTTGTTAATGAAGTATAAATAGTAAACAACACATATAAATAAGTAAAATTAATATATCTATATCTCATAATCTTACCGGATGGTCAACTTGAGTCGTTCTGTAGGTGACACACTCCTGCGGAAATACGTATCCATCCTGGCCAGTCTCGGTGATACTCGGTCTAGGAGCTCATCAAAGCTAGCCATATTCATGCGAAAAAAATTATTAAATTTTTCTGGATAATGACGCAATTCCGGGTACAGGACTTCAAATGCTCCTTCGGTAATCCGTGCAGACGAAATTGGATGAACCCAATACCGACGAAGACAACGCCGACGTCTATCTCGCTGTTGTTTCCTCCATCTTGAAACAAAAATCAGGGCTTTGAAAGCAAACTCTTGTTCGGGCATCATCCTGGCGACAATCCAAAGCAGAATCTGAGCTAGTCCCTAAAGGTTTACTTTTTATAGACCAAATTATTTGCATATTTTATTGTTGTACAACAGTGAGACCTAAATATTTGCATATTTTATTGTTGTACAACTATAAGTGATAAAAAGTGATAAGATTAGTTGTGATTAGATTAGTTTCTGATAATTTTATTTATGGGCAGGGCTAAATGCGTCTTGGACGTGGGTAAGGCATGCCGAACCTGAACTATGGCTGAGTTGTGCCGGAAGCCACGGGCGTGGGTAAGCCTGGAGAGGGCGTACCCTATTGGAGTGTGTGAAAAAAGGGGTGGGAGGGAGGGGCAAGTGAGACACACCACCTGAGGGAAGGAATTGGCAGGTATATATAGGGAGCTAACGCCCTGCCCACAAATACAGGCTGAAATCAGCCTTAATACTTATGGGCAGGGCTAAATGCGTCTTGGACGTGGGTAAGGCATGCCGAACCTGAACTATGGCTGAGTTGTGCCGGAAGCCACGGGCGTGGGTAAGCCTGGAGAGGGCAAAAAGACAAGTACGCTATGTTGTCTACACTGGTTTATTCATATTCTTCCAGCCCGCATGACCTATAACGCCAACGACTGAAAGCTTGAGAAATTTCCCGGTGTGGATTCGGAATGTATCTGTTGAAGCAAGATGACCTCCAGCGCCCCATGGATCGAATAACGTGAGCGGGGACTTGGTGTTTCGAAGCTGACGATGCCGCCCCAATACGGAACGAGTGACCCGAAATGGCTCCTGGGTCGTACCCCAGACCTGCCGCCAGAGAGCGGATGTGGGACGTGAATTGGTTTGAAGTGAGGGGTTTGTTCTTGAAGGGCAGGAGCAGACTGTCAGGAGGCGCTGTCTGCAACAGGGACAATAATTTATTGAGGATCTGGACTGGACACCA
Organism: Bufo bufo; assembly: GCF_905171765.1. Classification (NCBI taxonomy): domain Eukaryota; kingdom Metazoa; phylum Chordata; class Amphibia; order Anura; family Bufonidae; genus Bufo; species Bufo bufo. Next base: position 323,500,045 of record NC_053391.1, read on the forward strand.
ATTATTCCGGGTAGGGAAATATTTAATTTCCGTGTATGGCCCTGTCTGGTTTGTTTTGGTTGACGGAATGCTGAGTACATAATAGTTATAGTGCCACGACAGTTGTTCTTTGCGAAGACCGCCGGGTCTCGGAGAGCTGCCAGTGAACTCTCCTGGCAGGAGGAAGCCATAAAAACTTAGAACATGGCCGCTTGGATGACCGTGCTGGTCAAGGGCCAAAAAGGATCGCCGTCCAGGGCAGAAGACAAATCCCTGAACAGCTTGCCGAACACCGGCTGTCTGCGGGTGGCAGCCTGTTTTGCATTTTCCTGTATTCCCCTGAGGGCCGCCTTGATGACCTGGTTGGACAAGATAGAAGAACAACCCGGATTACTGAGCATAAAATGGAGTTGAAGGCCTGCTAGGTATAATTTGATAGTATTATATGAGAGCTTTTGTTGGGAATGGCAGAAGGCTATGAACGCCAGTAAGTAAGATATTTCGTCGCGGCCGCCCTGAGAATAGAGAAGTCTAAATCTCTCAAACGCTTTCAACCTCGCTTTATAATTCCTGGACATATTTGGGGCTAATGATTGTGTTATGAGGTGTTTTGCTGTTGAGATCAGAGATTCTAATCCATCACTGGGGTGTTGTATGCTGGGATTGTGGCACCCGTGGGGTCCGCGTCGGGCATCTCCTTGCGGGGCTTTGCCTGCTTTTAGAATGATAATGGCCGGAGACGCTTCTAGGAATCTGGGGGAAACATAAAGTAAACTGAATAACGTACCCGTGGGGATAGGATAAGGACCGTGAGACCCCTTGACCATCCGGGAGACTCCTAACTAAGAACCGAACCCGGATGGCCTGGAGTGGGGTGTGGCGGACTCAATATGACATATGGCGTGGAAACAACAATGGCTAAATTGAAGGTCCAGTTGTCGCCCAGCATTTGGCTCATCCTGGCGGGACCCAGAGGCAAGATAAATGATGTGACATGGTATCAGTGGTAGCTGAACCTGGACGATCTAGGTGACATACACTGTTAAGTTGGCCTGGACGATCCAGGTGACATACAACATTAAACTCTGCCTGGACGATCCAGATGACATACAACGCTAAAGTTGGCCTGGACGATCCAGGTGACATACAACATTGAACTCGGCCTGGACGATCCAGGTGACATACAACACTGAACTCGGCCTGGACGATCCAGGTGACATACAACGTTAAAGTTGGCCTGGACGATCCAGGTGACATACAACATTGAACTCGGCCTGGACGATCCAGGTAACATAGTAACATAGTAACATAGTACATAAGGCCGAAAAAAGACATTTGTCCATCCAGTTCGGCCTGTCATCCTACAAGTTGATCCAGAGGAAGGCAAAAAAACCCTGTGAGGTAGAAGCCAATTTTCCTCACTTTAGGGGAATAAAAAATTCCTTCCCGACTCCAATCAGGCAATCAGAATAACTCCCTGGATCAACGACCCCTCTCTAGTAGCTATAGCCTGTAATATTATTACACTCCAGAAATACATCCAGGCCCCTCTTGAATTCCTTTATTGTACTCACCATCACCACCTCCTCAGGCAGAGAGTTCCATAGTCTCACTGCTCTTACCGTAAAGAACCCTTTTCTATGTTTGTGTACAAACCTTCTTTCCTCCAAACGCAGAGGATGTCCCCTCGTCACAGTCACAGTCCTGGGGATAAATAGATGATGGGATAGATCTCTGTACTGCCCCCTGATATATTTATACATAGTAATTAGATCTCCCCTCAGTCGTCTTTTTTCTAACGTGAATAACCCTAATTTTGATAATCTTTCAGGATACTGTAGTTGCCCCATTCCAGTTATTACTTTAGTTGCCCTCCTCTGGACCCTCTCCAGCTCTGCTATGTCTGCCTTGTTTACAGGAGCCCAGAACTGTACACAGTACTCCATGTGTGGTCTGACCAGTGATTTGTAAAGTGGTAGGACTATGTTCTTATCACGGGCATCTATGCCCCTTTTGATGCAACCCATTATCTTATTGGCCTTGGCAGCCGCTGCCTGACACTGTTTTTTGCAGCTTAGTTTGCTGTTTATTAAAATTCCTAGATCCTTTTCCATGTCAGTGTTACCGAGTGTTTTACCATTTAGTATGTACGGGTGACTTGCATTATTCCTTCCCATGTGCATAACTTTACATTTCTCAGTGTTAAACCTCATCTGCCACTTATCTGCCCAAGCCTCCAATCTATCCAGATCCCTCTGTAGTAGTATACTGTCCTCTTCAGTGTTAATTACTTTACACAGTTTAGTGTCATCTGCGAAAATTGATATTTTACTATGCAAGCCTTCTACAAGATCATTAATAAATATATTGAAGAGAATAGGGCCCAATACTGACCCCTGAGGTACTCCACTAGTGACAGTGACCCAATCTGAGTATGTACCGTTAATAACCACCCTCTGTTTTCTATCATTGAGCCAGTTACTTACCCACTTACAGACGTTTTCTCAGAGTCCGAGCATTCTCATTTTATATACTAACCTTTTATGAGGTACAGTGTCAAATGCTTTGGAGAAGTCCAGATACACGACATCCATTGATTCGCCGCTGTCAAGTCTAGTACTTACCTCCTCATAGAAACTGATTAAATTAGTTTGACATGACCGATCCCTCACGAAGCCATGCTGATATGGCGTTATTTGCTTATTTCCCATAAGATGCTCTAACATAGCATCTCTCAGAAAACCTTCAAACAGTTTACCCACAACAGATGTTAAACTTACCGGCCTATAGTTTCCAGGCTCTGTTTTTGGACCCTTTTTGAATATTGGCACCACATTTGCCATGCGCCAATCCTGTGGGACATTCCCTGTCAGTACAGAGTCCGCAAATATCAGAAATAAGGGTCTGGCTATGACATTACTTAATTCCCTTAGGATACGGGGGTGTATGCCATCCGGTCCTGGCGATTTGTCTATTTTGATTTTTTTAAGTCGCTGTTGTACTTCTTCCTGGGTCAGACAGGACACTTTTAATGGCGAATTTATTTCAGCATTCAGCATTTCATCTGACAGTTTATTTTCCTCAGTGAATACATTGGAGAAAAAAATATTTAACAGCTTTGCTTTCTCCTCGTCGCTCTCTGCGACTCCCCCCTCATTACTCTTTAAAGGGCCGACACCTTCAGATTTATACTTTTTAACATTTATATAATTGAAGAACATTTTAGGGTTAGTTTTACTCTGTTTGGCAATTAATCTCTCGGTCTCTAATTTGGCCGCTTTTATTTGTTTTTTACATGTTCTGTTTTTTTCCTTATAGTTTTTCAGTGCTTCCGTGCTACCCTCCTGTTTTAGGGTTTTATATGCTTTCTTTTTGTCATTTATTGCTTTCTTTACAGTTCTGTTTATCCACATTGGTTTCTTTTTGTTCCTTAACCTTTTATTCCCATACGGTATGTACCTCTCACAATGAGATTTTAGGGTGTTTTTAAAGATATCCCATTTTTTGGCTGTATTTTTATTTTTGAGGACTTTGTCCCAGTTAGTTAGGCCTATGGCCTCTCTTAGTTGGCTAAATTTAGCTTTTTTGAAGTTTGGTATTTTTGTTTCTCCCTGTAGAAACGCTCTTTTGAATGATAATTGGAAGGTTATTACTTTATGGTCACTATTTCCCAGGTGTCCCCCAACCTGCACGTCTGTTGTTCTGTCAGGTCTATTGGTTAATATTAAGTCCAGTATGGCCGTCCCTCTAGTCGGGTCCTGAACCAGTTGGGAGAGATAATGGTCTTTGGTTATTGCCAAGAATCTGTTTCCTTTATGAGATATACAAGTTTCAGTTTCCCAGTCTATATCTGGGTAGTTGAGTTCAACATTAAAACTCGGCCTGGACGATCCAGGTGACATACAACGCAAAAGTTGGCCTGGACGATCCAGGCGACATACAACATTAAACTCGGCCTGGACGATCCAGATGACATACAACGTTAAAGTTGGCCTGGACGATCCAGGTGACATACAACATTGAACTCGGCCTGGACGATCCAGGTGACATACAACATTAAAACTCGGCCTGGACGATCCAGGTGACATACAACGCAAAAGTTGGCCTGGACGATCCAGGTGACATACAACACTGAACTCAGCCTGGACGATCCAGGTGACATACAACACTGAACTCAGCCTGGACGATCCAGGTGACATACAACGTTAAACTCGGCCTGGACGATCCAGGTGACATAAAACGTTAAAGTTGGCCTGGACGATCCAGGTGACATACAACATTGAACTCGGCCTGGACGATCCAGGTGACATACAACATTAAAACTCGGCCTGGACGATCCAGGTGACATACAACGCAAAAGTTGGCCTGGACGATCCAGGTGACATACAACACTGAACTCAGCCTGGACGATCCAGGTGACATACAACATTAAACTCGGCCTGGACGATCCAGGTGACATACAACGTTAAACTCGGCCTGGACGATCCAGGTGACATACAACGTTAAACTCGGCCTGGACGATCCAGGTGACATACAACGTTAAACTCGGCCTGGACGATCCAGGTGACATACAACGCTAAAGTTGGCCTGGACGATCCAGGTGACATACAACATTAAACACGGCCTGGACGATCCAGGTGACGTACAACATTGATCTTGGCCTGAGTGGTCCAGGCGACAGATAATTTAAGTACGCAGTATATGTGGTAACTAAACTGATCGCGCGCCACTGACGAATCTTCCCAGCCAAATCTGCGTTTGGAAAACGGGGAGCCTGCCACGCGCAATTTTGTACCCCTGGCACCTGCTGGCAGAGTGAATCCCTGCCTCCATGCCGAGACACAATTCTGACCTGCAGGGACCAAGTAGCTTACTGGCCCATGTGCTGTTGATTAATATATGTAAATACGCACACCAAAATTGCCCCTGACACAGGCTGGAAGCTGGGCTGCCGCAGCTTGGCGTAACGCCGGCAACAATGCCCACTGCTTCCCACCTGTGCCGCCTCTGCTATATAGCGTCTCTGCTGGGGCAATGATTTAATTATCCCTTTTTTTTTTTTTTTTTTTTTAAACTGGGGCGGATATTTCCGAATGGACATGTGGCGCGCTCATGGCCGCTGCAGGGAGGGGAAGGGGGACCCCCGTGCCTGCGACCCTGCTAGGACTGGGATGTGCGGTCCCCAAGTGCGAGCCTGGAGTGGACGGACGTGTGTGCCTTTCAAGGGGAACCTAGACTTGTACTCTTTCCCTAACTAAACATAGCTACCCCCGACTGCCCATTTCCCGCCACCGTAGGAGCTCCGGAAGGCAGAGCGAGCGGTGGACGTGTACAGGAGGGTCATTTCTTCGGCGCTCGGCTGAACATGCCTGTGGAGGCCCGGCGGTCACGTGTGCGTTCCACCGTGAACCGCACGCCATCCGCGAGAAGGGGAGACCGACCCGTGGCCGCAAGTATACGGCACGCTCCATTGGACAAGTACTTACCTGGTGACAGACCGGAAAAACAGTTTAAGTATTGCACTATACCGTGTAGCGAACCGAAACTTTTGAAACAACCGTGATGCTTGCACGTGCCGGCAGCTGGATGTGGCTCCTCTTGAGAACGAAAACTTCTCTCAGGAATGTCGCACTGTGCAGAGAATCGTACTGAAGAGAAAAAAAAAACAGACGTGAAGCTTGCTGGGCAGCTAGGTGTGGCTCTTCCTACAGACGCAAGTGAGACACACCACCTGAGGGAAGGAATTGGCAGGTATATATAGGGAGCTAACGCCCTGCCCACAAATACAGGCTGAAATCAGCCTTAATACTAATAGGATTATTTAGCATAACGGATCCGCTCAGAAATAGACGATGGATCCGCTGTTTATACTGATCCGCAGGACGGATCCGGCTGCATACCGGATCCGTAGGACGGATCCGTAAAAAAAACTGTAACGGTTGCATTCAGGATGTCCGGATCCGTTTGTTCGGAAAAAAAGCGGAAAGACGCATCCGGAATGAAAAAATGATGCGTTCACACGCGTTTTTCCGGATCCGGTATGTAATTCCGGTAAATGGACTACACGACGGATCCGGCCAACGCAAGTGTGAAAGAGCCCTTAGCCAGTGAAAGCTAACCTGTATAGTAGATGGCCTAGAATTTTATTTGTTGCCATTTGTTTTGACTCCAAGTGCAAGGACTGCCAGTGGTGCTCCTAATTTATGATGAGGCCTGCGCCTCATCATAAATTAGGCCCTTCCTTCAGCAGCACAGGGGCTATCAAAGACAAAGACAGGCATAAAATTTCAGTGTTTGATGAATGACCCCCTATGGGTCCATTTATTGCTTCCATGTTCTGTCAGTGGTTTTCACTGGCGATTAGTAGGAGGCGTTCTGGAAATCCCCTTAATCATAAAAATGTTTCACACAGTAGTGCCAGATGAAAGTGACACACCAAATGAATTTGAAGTACACCTGAAAACTGATGTCATAAACGATGGGTCTAACACAGGCTGTTGACACAATACTGTCAGAGGTAGAAGGAGGAACTGAAAAACTGTCTGTGTGCTCAAGTATGCCCCTAGAGGTCAGAGTGGTTAAAAGCAAGAATGTCTGTTCCCTGAAAAATATAAGGCCATATGATATATGTGTTTTTGCTAACAGTAACATAGTGACTAATATTGCCTTACCAGTCTTGTGAAATGGAATTTGAGACCATGTAACGTGAAAGTCTGAGGGACTTAAAAGAAATGTGTTGCAGATTTTTTTGTTAAAACCAGATAGCGACACATATCTTTTTTTTGTATCTGTTTTATATTATGATTATTGAATTTTTACATTCTGTTTCCTAAGCATGATTATGGGGGCAGCCATCTTGCCTGAGCTGTTGTTAACAGCATTTAGAGATATGCTTTACAGCAGTCACCATGGGCCATAGACACAGTGGACAGGAGAGGACCTCATTGACTTCTATTGGAGACTTTTCAAAGGCATGCTTTATGACCTTTTCAGAGCTCAGGAAGGAGTAGATAAGTTGTAATATCACCTATTGTGAATAGTTAATCATGTGTTGTCTATATATGGGTGATATCTGTCATTGTAATCCTGCAAATGCTACCAGATTTAGTCTTAGTTTTTTTTAATACTGACATGGAAAATTGAAAATAACATTACCAAAATTCTTTTAAAATATGTTTAACATACAAATATGATTTAAAAAATAGGTAATTTTCTGATGAAACATTCCATTTACGTCTTAGTCATTCTAGACTACCCCACTCGGTACTCGGAGGCGGTGCCACTGTGATATATCTCAGCCAAACTTATAGCTAAGGAGTTAATAGAGATGTTTTCCCGAGTGGGACTACCTAAAGAGGTTCTGACCGACCAAGGGACCCCTTTTATGTCCAAGGTAATGAGGGAACTCTGTTGCTGCACATAAAACAACTACGGACATCCGTTTACCATCCGCAAATTGAAGGTCTGGTAGAACAGTTTAACCAAACATTAAAAAATATGTTGAAAAAGGTAGTGTCTGAAGATGGGAAGGACTGGGACCTCCTTCTGCCCTATCTCATGTTCGCAGTGCCAGGGCGGAGAAATGCGGAGCAGGTTTACCATGTGAATTTACTCAAACCGTGGAAAGATAGGGAAACCTGTACAGAAGACAGCCTGCGGCTGGGTTTTCTAGGAGAAGAGGTACTGGCCCCTCTGATGCAAGAGAGATGGCTGCCACAGTAAAAAATGCTGACAGCCTCTCCTCTTAACAGACTCCACATAAAAGTGTCATTGAGTAGGTTACCCAGATGCAAGATCGGATAGAGACAGTGTTGCCTCTTGTTAGGGAGCATATGGAGGCAGCTCAGAGAGCCCAGAGTCGGGTCTATAGTCGGCAGGCTCAGGTCCGGATCTTTAACCCGGGTGATCGGGTTTTGGTTCTGGTGCCGACCGCGGACAATACGTTTCTGGCAAGGTGGCAGGGAGAAAATTGGAGATGTAAACTACAAGATACACCTGCCAGGGCGGAGAAATCCGGAGCAGGTTTACCATGTGAATTTACTCAAACCGTGGAAAGATAGGGAAACCTGTACAGAAGACAGCCTGCGGCTGGGTTTTCTAGGAGAAGAGGTACTGGCCCCTCTGATGCAAGAGAGATGGCTGCCACAGTAAAAATTGCTGACAGCCTCTCCTCTAAACAGACTCAGGAGGCCAGGGAGTTCGTTCGGACCTCCCTGGACGCACTTCCATAATCCAACATGACATTGTCACTGAGCCTCAGGCAAAAGTCCAATTAAAACCATACCGGGTACCTGAGTCTCGGCAAAAAGCCATATCGGAGGAGGTGCAGCTAATGTTGTAGCCAGACGTCATTGAGGAGTCAAAAAGTGAGTGGGACAGTCCTATAATATTGATACCCAAGCCGGACGGGACGTTGCAATTTTGTAATGACTTTCGAAAACTTAACGAGGTTTCCAAATTTGATGGTATCCCATGCCCCGGGTGGATGAGCTCCTCGAGAGGTTAGGACAAGCCTGGTATTTTTCTGTTTTAGACTTCACAAAAGGTTACTGGCAGGTGCCCTTAATGGAGGCTGCCAAAGAGAAAACTGACTCCATCAAGCCTGAGGGGCTGTATTAATATAGGGTCTTACCCTTTGGTCTGCATGGCGCCCCCGCCACTGTTCAGCGACTAATGGACATTGTGCTTCATCCACATCATCGATACGCTTCGGCTTACCTGGATGATATTGTCATCCACAGTACCGACTGGGAAAGTCACCTACCCAAAGTGCAGGCTGTAGTGGACTCCCTTCAGAAAGCTGGCCTAACCTCTAACCCAAAAAAATGTGCGATAGGGTTAGAAGAGACTAAGTACCTGGGGTATATCATTGGGTGCGGAGTCATCTAACCCCTAATTAACAAAATAGAGGCGATATGGAATTGGCCCCGACCTGTCACCACTAAGCAAATAAAGTAATTCCTGGGAATGGTGGGCTATTACATGAGGTTTGTTCCCCACTTTGCTACTCTAGCCACGCTCTTGACAGGGCTCTTGAAGGGCTCTTGAAGGGACGAAAATCAGTGATGGTTCGCTGGGATGATCGGGCGGAAGAGGCTTTTGCCGCTTTGAAGTCGGCCCTGTGTGGGTTATCGGTTTTGGTGATGCCAGACTTCAAGAGGGAGTTTGTGGTACAAACGGATGCCTCCGAAGTAAGCCTCTGTGCTCTACTGTCTCAGGAAGTCAACGGGGAGGAGCATCCCATTGTCTTCCTAAGCCGCAAGCTCACCCCAGCCGAAACCAGGTACATTATAGTGGAGATATAGTGGCTGGCTATCAAGTGGGCACTCGAGTCTCTCCGCTACTATTTGTTAGAGGGAAAGTTCCGCCTGGTGACCGACCACTCCCCTCTCAAGTGGATGAGCCAGGCCAAAGACAGACATGCCAGGGTCACCAGATGGTTTCTGTCTCTGCAGAACTTTAAGTTCTCGGTAGAACACAGAGCAGGCCGGTTGCAGGGAAATGCGGATACCCTGTGCCGGGTGCATTGTCTGGAGTGTGTCCACCCCCTCAGGGTTGAACAAAGGGGGGGTATGTGACACAGTGAGGGGTTGTGTCTGGCAAGGCAGGTATTTTCCTACCAGCATGTGCGGCTGGGCTTGTTTCCAGCCAGGTGAGGTCAAATTCCGAACCGGAGTTTAAGTGCCGGTCTGGGTTTTGGCAGCACCTTGTTGTCATAGGCCCAGTACCAAAGTCCACTAGATACCCGGAGGCGGTGCCGCTGCAATATACCTCGGCCAAACTCATAGCTAAAGAGTTAGTGGAAATGTTTTCCCGAGTGGGCCTACCTAAAGAAATTCTGACCGACCAGGGGACCCCTTTAATATCAAAAGTCATGAGGGAACTCAATAAATACTACAGATCAAACTGTTGTGGACGTCCGTATATTACCCGCAAACGGACGGCCTGGTAGAAAGATTTAATCAAACTTTGAAGCACATGTTAAAGCAGATGGTGTCTAAAGATGGAAGTGGGATCTCCTACTGCCCTATCTCATGTTCGCAGTGCAAGAGGTGCCCCAGGCCTCTACGGGGTTTTCGCCCTTTGAACTGCTGTATGGCCAACATCCGCGTGGGTTGTTGGACAGAGGGGCTGTATCAGTACAAGGTATTACCCTTTGGTCTACATGGGGCTCCCGCCACGTTTCAAAGGCTAATGGACATTGTACTCCGTGCACATGGTCGGTACGCTTCGGTGTACCTGGATGATATCATTATCCACAGCACAGACTGGGAAAGTCACCTACCTAAAGTACAAGCTGTACTGGACTACCTTAGGAAGGCTGGCTTGACCGCTAACCCAAAAAAGTGCGCAATAGGGTTAGAAGAGTCCAAGTACCTGGGGTATGTAATTGGACGGGGAGTTATCAAACCTCAGGTGAACAAAATTGAGGCAATTCGAAATTTGCCCCAACCTGTCACTACTCAGCAAGTAAAGTCGTTCCTGGGAATGGTGAGATACTGTATGAGGTTTGTCCCCCATTTTGCCACAATGGCCGCACCATTGACAGGCCTTTTGAAGGGACGCAAGTCAGTGACGGTCCACTGGAATGAGCAGACGGAAAATGCTTTCTCCGCTTTGAAGTCGGCCCTGTGTGGGTCCCCGGTTTTGGTGATGCCCGACTTTAGAAGGGAGTTTATAGTACAGACTGATGCCTTCGAGGTGGGTCTCGGTGCTATACTGTTTCAGGAGGTCAATGGGAAGAGCATCCCATTGTCTTCCTCAGCCGGAAGCTTACCCCAGCCGAGACCAGGTATAGTATAGTGGAGAGAGAGTGCCTGGCTATCAAGTGGGCACTCGAGTCTCTACGCTATTATTTGTTGGGAAGAAAGTTTCGTCTGGTGACTGACCACTCCCCTCTCAAATGGAAGAGCCAGGCCAAGGACAGAAATGCCCGAGTCACCAAATGGTTTCTGTCTTTGCAAAATTTCTAATTTTCGGTGGAACACAGGGCATGCCGGTTGCTAGGAAATGTGGATGCCTTGTCCCAGGTACACTGATTAATGTGTGCCCACCCCCTTAGGGTTGAAAAAAGGGGGGAGGTATGTAGAAAGGAACAAGAGGCCATCATTGACGGTCAGTATGTGTCACCGAGGTTCCTGGTAAGAGCCATTTTTTTTGTCATTATTGCTTTGCAGTCTGACACTAGCTGTTTAGTATGGCTGTAAAGCCGATCCGGAACGGCTCTTACTAGGAGTAGCCAAAGTGCTGGGCAGGTGGCTATTCCCAAGGTTCCAGGCCGGGTCTTGGGAGGCTGATAAAAAGCATTCACCATTAAGCAGGTGTTGTGGATTATCTTCCATCTCACAGTGAAGCTGTGAAGTCTCTGTGGTTTGGGATCTGGATATATGTGCCTTGCAAAAAGGCTGAGAGCCGAACGCGGGAAAACAGGCCCCTAAAGCCTGTTGGGGACCGCTGATGAAAAACTGCTATCAAGGTGAATGTTTCTGTTCTGTGGACTTTATATGGTGTGAACAAACACCAAGACTGTGAACTGTTTATTTGTTTTGCCTTCTGTGTGAATAAACACTGAACTATTTAAGTTAAAGATTTTGTGATTGCCTCTATACTGCATCCACTAAGTTGCCTACCAGAGCGAGTCCCTACATCCTGTATTGAGACCATTTACCGGATTTCAATACCGGAAAAGAATAACACTAGTGTGAAAATACCCTACTCTGGGTATATATCCTGAAAAGCTCATTTCCAATCAATCTGTATGTAAGTCTCGGGCTACACAGCAACATGTGTTGCACAACATGAAGATCACTATATTGCACTGCAACATCACATCAAATTACTGTTAATTGGGTCACGAGAAAACATTCTTTTATGACTTGCATAACACCCAACACTGTTAGATTTTTGGTCACTAGTCACATATGCTGTTGCCATCATAGACCACAATAAAAGTCACATGCAACTGCAACATGCCTGCAACCTTCCTGTGATTTGGACATTTTTTACAGCCAAATCACAGCTCCAAAATAGTCGTCAGTCAGCAAGTTGCAAAAAAATTATCCTAATATTTTTGGTGACATACGCAAAACATGGATACTGGCCGTGTGCGTTCCACATTATGAGTAACATGCACTGCCAGCTCTATGATAGAAAAGACCATAGGCGTGCGCAGCCTATTGCATTAGGGTGTGCACCCTAAAGCACAAACACAGACGCAGCGCACGCACCTGTGTATGTATGTATATATATATTATATACACATACACACACATATATATACACAAATACACTCTGTATACATACAGACCTGCACTATCAATATAATGAAGGGAGAAGAAATCATTTTTAAACTTACCGTATTTTTCGCCCTATAAGACGCTCTATTCGCCCTATAAGGTTTTAGAGAGGGACAATAAGAAAAAAAAAATTCATTACACCTCAGGTCAGACCACCTATCAGACCCCCAATGTCAATAAGACCCCAATAAGACCTCAGATCAGACCCCAATGTGAATGACCCCCAATCAGACCTCAGATAAGAGCCCCAGTGCCTCATATCAATCCCCCGTGCCCCATATAAAATTTAAAAAAAAACACTTTCCTGCTCCGGACGCTGCCGCTCCTCACCGCTCGCTAATCCTCTTGTACAGTATGCTGTGTGGGCACGCACAGCGTGAGGTCACAGAGCGGCCTCACACTGTGCGCAGCCTTCACAGTGGAGCGCATGAGGACCAGGAAGAGGTGAGTATAGCGCTTCCTGGACCTCTGGTACTAATAACTTGATTAGTATTCGCCCCATAAGACGCAGGGGCATTTTTCCCCCCACTTTTGGGGGAAAAAATGCATCTTATGGGGCGAAAAAGTGCAGCACGGGGGTGACAGAACCAGTGTTTCCTCTAAGCCTTGGCAGCTGCTGAGCGGGATCGGCTCAGAGCTGGGCACAGCACCATCAAAGGTGGGCGATAGGAAAACCTAAGATAATTGTCACATCAAAGAGCATAAAAACCACTGCGCCATCCCGTACAATACAGTATAACCCCTGCACCATCCCGTACAATATACAGTATAGTCCTCTCTGTTATGACTGGACATTGCTCTCCATATATAAACCATACGGGGGAAAAAATCTCATTGATCCAGAGAACTTACATAGAAAAACTAATAACCAAGAGGCTAAACAAAACCCTGTTTCTGACCCTTATGTTAAAACATAACTTTCATTTGATTGCTCTAATACCTAAAGGAAAAAAAATAATTTTTAAAAAGCTGCTGTTTCTCTAGATGACCTTATGTTTATAGTAGTGTTAATAGAGTCTCAAGGGTCTATAAAAGAAGCTACACTATTTTTGCAAACCTTTGAGACTCTATTAACACTACTATCAGCATAAGGTCATCTAAAGAAACAGTAGGTTTAAAAAAAAAAAATTCCTTTAGGTGTTAAAACATAACTTTCATTAGATTGCTCTAACACCTAAACGGAAAAAAAAAAATGCTTTTTCTCTACATGACCTTATGTTAATAGTAGTGTTAATAGAGTCTCAAAGGTCTGTAAAAATAGTGTAGCTGCTTCTATAGACCCTTGAGACTCTATTACCACTACTATAAGGTCATCTAGAGAAACAGCAGCTTTTTTAAATGATTTTTTTCCATTAGGTGATAAAGCAATCAAATGAAAGTTATGTTTTAACATAAGGGTCAGAAGCAGGTGTTTTTTTAGCCTCTGTCTTGGCTATTAGTTTTTCAATTCATAAAGCTCCACATTGACCTCCCACCCAGCAGTAGATAGAAGCCTGCAGGACACTTCACATGGGCACTTCACCTGGGCACATGGGGATGGCTCCATTCCTATGCTGTCCCTGGCACTTCAGCAGCAGCAGGGGCGGCGCGCTTCCTGTCTTCATAATAACTGAAAAGGAAGCTACTGCTGCTGTGTTCAGCTCCCGAGAGAAGGGGGTGTGAGAGGATCAGCCAATAGCAGGGCAGCCAGCTGATACTGGCCAATCAGCAGCCTCCTCCCTTATAACAGAGCTCTGTAATGTACAGAGCTCTGTTATTGGAGACTTCAGGCATCAGCTGTATTGCTCTGCTGCCTACAGTGCCGCATATTGTAAACCTCAAGTCGGCTTGATTAGGGTGTGCCCAGGCACACCCCGTGCGCACGCCTATGGAAAAGACAATTCTTGTCACAATTGCGGACAAGAATACGACATGCTCTATCTTTTTTTGCAGGGGTGTGAAATAGAAGTAGGGATGCGGATAGCACACAGTGTGCTGTCCGCATCTTTTGCGCCCCTATGAAAATGAATGGGTCCACATTCATTACACAAAATTGGGGAATGGATGCGGACACATAAATACTGTGTGCGAATGTGACCAGGAGGTATCCCTAGATTGACTGGTTTGTAAGAAGGACCAGGGTTGTCAATCACTTATTTTTTTCAGACATTCTTAGTAAAAAAAATAACATACAGCCAAAAAAAAAGAGTCAAATGTGAAAAATGTTGCAGCATTTAATATTGATATCAATAAGTAATAATTACCTGCACAAGCTTTAGAAAAAATATTGGACTATTAATGTATTTCTCACTGCATTAGCCAAAAGTCTACTATATATACCGGTATATGAATTGTCTATGAATTTGCAGATGTTGGTAACCGTGTGCATTGTGGCTTTTTTTCAGATTACCCGATTCCTTGGAATTTTTCCCTATTAGCTTCAAAGTCTTTTTATTTCATTCACAATGCAGATCAGACATCCTCTAAATTAGTTCTTTCATAAAATATCATGAGTGCATAGATAAACTCCTGCCAACGCGCAGTGAGCCCTGATATAGCCATGATGTCATACACTATATTAAGAAACTGATACAAATCTCTCATTAGCAAGATTCATCTTGGAGTAATTCCAAAGTTAGTTCACTTAAGATATGCCAAAATTATTAGAAGCTTTCTTAGAGGTTACAGAGGACAATCATTGCTAGGCAAAAATAATACTTTACTTATATTTCACTAGTTTGTTAATGGTGGAAAGATTATAATAAACAATAGCACCTCTGTACAAGTAACACAGGATCTACGATTCACAATAAGTAATGATCACAGCTTATCTACCCACCTCCCTGCACAATGTCCTCTGCAAAGGTCACAGAGCATTCCTAGAAAATGCTTCCATAGAAGCCAATGGGTCTCTTCCAGTCTATTGTGTCTATGGCCCATGTGTCTGATGTAAAGCATATTTCTAAACAGGAAGTCTTGACATATTTGACCGATGCAAAACTGCAGGGCTTTTTTTTTAAAATATAGTCAACCACCTAGCCTGTTAGGGTACTTTCACACTTGCGTTAAACTTTTCCGGTATTAAGTTCCATCCTAGGGGCTCAATACCAGAAAAAAAATTATCAGCTTTTTTATAATGCATTCTGAATAGAGAGAAATCCGTTCAGTATGCATCAGGATGTCTTCAGTTCAGTCACTGTATGGTTTTTGGACGGAGGAAATATTGCAGCATGCTGCGGTATTTTCTCCATCCAAAATTCCGGAACACATTATTTTCCATTGAAATGCATTAATGCCAGTTCCGGCCCCAAGTGTTCCAGAAAAACGGATCTGCATGCGCAGACCTTTAAAAAGTGAAAATGATAAATACCAGATCCGTTTTTCCGGATGACGGATCCGGTATTGCAATGCATTTGTGAGACGGATCCGTTTGCATACAGATTGCCGGCAACGGAACTGCCTGCAGAAATCCAACAACGCAAGTGTGAAAGTGCCCTTAGTAAGTGACAAACACTGATAACTAATTTGGACACTATAGGGACATCTCATGAATATTAACAGTTGCAAACCAAGTCATGTTGATGCTTTTTAAGCATTTCTCTGTGCTCAGTAGTGCAGTTGCCCTTTCTACTCACAGACACACAGACTGCATGCATAGTCCGGCTGCCTCTCTCCGTGCGCTGCCATGCCGCCGCCGGAACTTCGCCCCCGCGCCCATTATAGGCAATGGGGACGGAGCAGCAGTCTGGAGGCACACGTGAACTAGCGGCAGGACGGATCTGACAGGCTGTTCACCTGCCGGAACAGCCTGCCGGAGTCCCCTGCCTCTAATGTGAAAGTACCCTTAAACATAAACTGGAAAATGAAAAGAAAAAATTCATCTCACATGAACTTCATTTATCAACGCTGTGTGAGTACTATAAGGCACAGTGGATCCCCAGAGGCCTACGGACCCACTTGAGACCAATACTGCTCCCCAACAATAAGGATTTTTGTTTGAATTTGAAATGAACTCCCACTGTTACTCTATGGACATTATACTGCTTAATATGGAGTTCTTACAGTTGGAAAATAAGAATCTCAACTCAGTTCCATGATGACTAAAACTGAATTCTCTTCCTTGAATGAATGGCTTACTGCAGACCTACAAAAGTACCGCACAAACATCAAATTTACTAAACGCCAAAAATGGTTTAGAGACATGGAAGACTAAAACAAAGGAGACATTTACAGAAGGCAACCTGGAAATGCTGAGAGGAACCAACTGAAAAAACAAAGATCAGGACAAAGACGTGGACACAGGAACATGGACACAACAGCAACTGAATCTTCAGAAGACCTGAGTGACGGCACCCCCTTTTTAGGACAAAGACGGGACTCCCATCTAGGAGATAGAGACCACAGAGGAGAGGAGGACTCAAACACTGAGGGTTGAGGAAACACCAGGATAACCAGATCCAGGAAGCCCCCGATGGGCCTGAACCAAACAACACAGATGGGACCTCAAAAAGACTTTTCACAGAAAAAAACACGATGGACTCCCTGGTCGTAAATATCTCCTCTTTAACAATTTTTGAATGAGAACTTCCATTTCTGAATAAGGGATTATTCTTATGTCCATCTTCTGGTTTGACTGTGAAATTGACCTAAATGCTTTCTTTAGGTGCCACTGGTATACCTGATACTATATCTAAACCGGCATCCCCAACCACCTAGTGACGCTATTGGGGTAATTTATTAAAATTGGCATTTTAGACACTGGTCTTAATACCCCTGTGCTGGCGCTTGATGCGTCTAAGTTATGCAGAGGCACTGGCCTCCACATAACTTAAAACCATCCACCGCCAGCCTAAATCTACGCCAGCTTCCTTGCTGGCATAGATTTAGATAATTTTCTATGCCTAAAATAGGCGTAGAAAATAATAAATGAGACGAGCCGACCGGCCCACTTCCCTGCACGTGCAACGCCCGACCCCTTTTTTAGAACTCCAATGCATGAGATACTATAAAATAGATACCGTATATACCAGTGCTATATAAATCAGTACTTGAGGAAACAATAGAGTCTGTTAGCCACTAGTGTTGGTCGAGCACCAAAGTGCTCTGGTGCTCGAGTAGAACATACTGAGCACCCGAGCACAATGGAAGTCAATGGGAGAACCCGAGCATTAAACCAGGCACCCCCTGCTCTGTAGAGGGGAGGGTGTCTGGTTCACATGAAAAGGTCAGAAATTGATGGAAACACCACTGAAATGGTTCGGGAACAGCATGGGGAGGATGTCTGGATGCATCTTGGACTCCCAGGTCGCTGCTGGGAACGATGTTGTCCGAGTAGTACGCCACTTTTACAGACTGACAATAATACGCACAAAACCAAAGATAAATTCGATTTTAGAGGAAAAATTGTTAGGAAACATTCGTTCCTGTATATTTACTTGTATATAACGTGCAAGTGCTGCCAAAAATTACAAGGAAGAGGCACTCCGATACAACCTGTATATCACATAAAGGAGGGCCTCATTCACATTGTGGTACAATTGTTCAGGTAGTGGGACTCCTACAGTCATAAAGCCTATGCACTAAGTGAAAGGGCTGTCAAAAATGACAAGGAACTGCACTACAATACACCCTTTATTACACATAAAGCAGGGCATCATACACACCCTTAAAAAATTATGATTGATGGCCTGCTGGTGACCCTCAAAAACTATTGGAGCAAGGGCCTGCTGATCTGACCATCTAAAACATTTGGGGTAAGGGCCTGCTGCTGAGCTGACCCTCTAAAACATTAGGGGCAAGTGCCTGCTGCTGATCTGACCATCTAAAACATTAGGGGCGAGGGCCTGCTGCTGATGTGACCGGCTAAAACATTAGGGGTGAGGGTCTGCTGCTGAGCTGACCCTCTAAAACATTAGGGGTGAGGGCTTGCTGCCTATTCTGACCTGCTAAAACATTAGGGGCAAGTGCCTGCTGCTGATAAGACCATCTAAAACATTAGGGGCGAGAGCTTGCTGCTGATCTGACATCTAAAACATTAGGGGTGAGGGTCTGCTGCTGAGCTGACCATCTAAAACATTAGGGTGAGGGCCTGCTGCTGAACTGAACCTCTAAAACATTAGGGGCGAGTGCCTGCTGCTGATCTGACCATCTAAAACATTAGGGGCGAGGGCCTGCTGGTGACCCTCTAAAACATTATGGGCGAGGGCCTGCTGGTGACCCTCAAAAACATTATGGGCAAGGGCCTGCGGGTGACCCTCTAAAACATTATGGGCAAGGGCCTGCTGGTGACCCTCTAAAACATTATGGCTGAGGGCCTGCTGGTGACCCTCAAAAACATTATGGTTGATGAGCTGCTGGTGACCCTTAAAAACATTATGGGCGATGGCCTGCTGGTGACCCTCTAAAACATTATGGGTGAGGGCCTGCTGCTGAGCTGACCCTCTAAAACATTAGGAGCTAGGTCAGCCTAATAAGCATGTTGATATGATAGAGGAGGAGGACGAGAAAAGAAAGATTGAACCATATAGGCTTTTTTGTGGTGGAAGGGGTGCATGGGAATACAGTGTATTCAATACACCATAAAAGCCACATTTAAAGTGCCTTTATGTTCAGACGCTTACCTCTGGTGGAGTAGAGAAGTCAGGGAAATCCAGGCCTTGTTCATTTTTATAAGAGTCAACTGTTCAGCATTTTCAGTTGACAGTTGGATGCGCTTATCAGTCATTATGCCCCCAGCAGCACTAAATACACGCTCTGACAAAACGCTGGCGGCGGGCAGGCCAGCACCTCCAAGGCGTAGAGCGCCAGTTCGTGCCACGTGTCTAGCTTGGACACCCAATAGTTGTAAGGCACAGAGGGATCACTGAGGACACTGACACGGTCTGCTACGTACTCCTTCACCATCTTGCAAAATTTTTCCCTCCTTGTGACACTAGGCCGCGCATCAGGTTGAGGGTGCTGGCAGGGTGTCATAAAACTGTCCCAGGCCTTGGAGAGTGTTGCCCTTCCTCTGTTGGAATTGCTGTGTGTTCCCCTCGTATCCCTCCTCGGTTGGCCAAGGAACTACGTACTCTGCAGCCAGCGTTGTCAGCTAGAAGTTTTTGGAGCAATTTTTCCGCAAGGACCTTCTGGTATTGCACCATTTTGCTAGTCTTCTCCACCACAGGAATGAGAGATGAGAAGTTCTCTTTGTAGCGGGGGTCGAGAAGGGTCAACAACCAGTAATCGGTGTTGGCCAAAATGCGTACAACGCGAGGGTCATGGGAAAGGCAGCCTAACATAAAGTCAGCCATGTGTGCCAGTCCCAACAGACAAGACTTCGCTGTCCTCATCAGGAGGATGATTCTCAATCTCCTCATCCTCTTCCTTCTCTTCTACCCATCCACGCTGAACAGATGGAATAAAACTTCCATGGGTACTACCCTCTTCCCCCATTTCCACCTCTTCCACATGCAAAGCATCCGCCTTAATTGTGAGCAGCGAGCGTTTGAGTAGACACAGAAGTGGGATGGTTACGCTGATAATAGTGTTATCCACTAGTGCCCTCTGCTGCTCAAAAAGGCTGGCCAACATCTGGAAAGTGGATTTACAGCGCATGCTCAGGTTGCACAAGAGTCGGTGAGCTGGCAATTGCAAGCACTGCTGCAGCGTTGCCAGACCGGCGGAAGCTGTCGATGACTTGCAGAAATGGGCGCACACGCGGCGCACCCTCACTAGTAGCTCAGGCAAATTGGGGTAGGTTTTGAGAAACCACTGAACCACTAGGTTAAACATGTGGGCTAGGAATGGTATGTGTCTGAGCTTGCCGAGCACCAAAGCCGCCACCAACCATGCCTGGTTGAGCTGTGGCTCTCGCCACTAAACCTACAGTCTGGTCCCTTATCCCATGCCACACCTCTGCGGCGGTGTGCTGTTTGTCACCTAAGCAGATCAGTTTAAGAACGGCCTGTTGCCGCTTCCCCACTGCTGTGCTACACTGCTTCCAGCAACTGAATGATGTCTGACTGGTGCTGCAAGATGATAATTCAGAGGTGAAAGTCTAGGAGGAGAAGGGGGGGTTGCAGCCACTAACATAGGTGGTGGCGGAAATCCTGATGGAAGTAGGGCCCGCAATCCTTGGCGTTGGTAGCACCTGTGCCATCCCAGGGTATGACTCACTCCTGACCTCCGCAACGTTCACGTCAGGGATATGTAGCATCCCTGGCCAAAAGCACTTGTCCATGTGTCAGTCGTTAAGTGGACCTTCCCAATAACTGCGTTGGTCAGGGCATGGGTGATGTTACGGGACACATGCTGGTGTAAGGCTGGGACTGCACACTGTGAAAAATATTGGCGACTCAGGACAGAGTAACGCGGGACGACCACCGACATCAGGCTGCGGAAAGCCTCAGTGTCCACAAGCCTAAATGGCAACATTTCCAGGGCCAGCAATTTTGAAAGGTGCGCATTTAGTGGTATGGCCTGTGGGTGGGTGGCTGGGTATTTGCGTTTTCATTCAAAGGCCTGGGGTATAGACATCTGTACGCTGCGTTGGGACACAGAAGTGGATGTGCTAGCTAATGGTGCTTGCGAAGGGTCCAGGTGTAGGGCGGGAGGCATCCGGGCCTGCGTCTTGGACAGGGGATTGGCCAGAACGTAACACAGGGGAAAAGGAGGCAGTGGTGTGACCCGCAGACACTGATTGTGGACCCAGGCGTTTGGATCACCTATTAGGGTGCTTTGATGCCATGTGGCAGATCATGCTGATGGTGGTGAGGTTGCTAGTGTTCACGCCCCTGCTCATTTTGGTACGGCACAGGTTGCAAATGACAATTCTTTTATCGTCCGCACTTTCCTAAAAAAAAGCGCCAGACATTGGAACACCTACCCCTTGGCAAGGGAGATTCCCACAAGGAGGTGCTTCGGGGAACAGTTGCGGGCCTGTTTGGTGTGGCCCGCCTTCTTCCTTTTGTCACCCCACTGCCTCTTCCAGCCTGTTGCGGTGCTGCGGTTCCCTCCCCCTCTATACTGCTGTCCTCGCTCGGCTTGCCACCTTCCCAGGTTGAGTCAGTGACTTCATCGTCCACTACCTCCTCTTCCACTTCCTCACTCTGGTTATCCTCCTGACTTGTTGACCTAACAAGAACCTCACTTATTGACAACTGTGTCTCATCCTCATCATCAACCTCTTGAGACACTAATTGCGGTTGAATTTTTGGCAACTGTGTCTCATCATCATCATCATCCACCCCGTGAAACACTAATTGCCGTTCCCCATTGTCATCTTCTTGTGACTGTGGCTGCTCAAGAGTTTGGGAATCAGGGCACAAGATCTCCTCATGTCCCTCTTCAAGCGGCCTTGGCGAGAGGGCCAAATCAAGGAATGGCGCTGAAAAGAGCTCCTCGGAATATCCGAGTGTGGGATTACTTGTTTGCCAAGACTCTCCATGGTGGGAGTAAGGAAGATCAGGGTGAGGATTCTGTTGACCAGACTTTTAGCTACTGAGACTGGACTTTGTGGAAGACAGGATGGTGCTTAACAGTTTCACTGCACCCAGGGCCACGGCCTCTGCGTGCACCTTCCCCGTCCCTTACTGCTCGCCTTGCACATATTAAATGGTATATATGCTTGCAAGTATGTCACGCATACAGTAGCGCAGGTTTTGTAAGTGTATGCGCAAATAAAGTACACAGAATGTCACAGATATTTTAAGGATGCACACACGTTAAACAGGAGATGAAGCAAAGATAATGTCGCTGTCCGCAGCATCTATGAAAAAAGTACACTGAATGTCACAGATAATTTTAGGATGCGCAAACGTTATACAGGAGGTATAGCGCAAGTAATGTCGCTGTCACCACCGGCTAATGAAAAATTACACTGAATGAATGTCACTGATATTTCAATCTTTTTATTGTATTTTTCATACAAAAAGATAAACATAAACATATGTTTTGTGGATGCAGCCACGTTTATAGATACGCACATTGCGTTTTGCATAAACAACAACCCATGTCTTCTTCATGGGTAAAGTATAATACTCTATTGTATGTTTCTCCTTCTCTGTTCTTGGATACCAGGGCATCTGCATTGATGGTACCAAACCTGGCACCCTTACAAATATCAGTATAATGTGAGCTGTCTATCTAACAAAAACAAACTAACTATAACCTTGATTCCCTCAAGTCCTATTTTGTTTATTATTTCTGAGTATTTTATCAGTGACTGATACAATATGTCAAGGTTTACATCTAACATGTGTCATCCACCTCTCCCAGATGTGCTCCACTTTTCCCTATTGACCAATGTATTTGGTAACATTTTTTCATAGCGGCATGTCGTATTTAGGGTACAATATACCTCATCTATCGGTGGGGAATACAACTTTTTCCAGTGATGCATAATAACTAGTTTAGCGCTGAGGAGTATATGGCCTAGGTGTGGTCTTATTGGTGTCTCAAATTTGTGTATGCCTAAAAATAGCAAAGCCAAGGATGGGGCTGGCGTTATTTTGGTAGCACATATTTCTGATATTAACTCAAATATTTTCTGCCAATATGCCCTCAATTTAGGACAACTCCACAAAGTGTGCAGAAGAGTACCCGTCTGTCCGCATTCTCTCCAGCAGCTTACAGGTACCCCTGTATACATTCTACTTAATCTGTGTGGAGTTAAGTACCAGCGAAGAAGGGTATTTATCCCAGCTTCATAATGTGTTATACATCTAAATGTAGCTAAATAGGCCGTGGCTTTACCCCATTCCTCATCATTACTTTGCTGTAAATCTGATTCCCAAGCTGACATGGAGGGCAGTTTCACAAAGGTATCCCTGTCGCCTAGGAGTCCATATACAGTACAGACCAAAAGTTTGGACACACCTTCTCATTCAAAGAGTTTTCTTTATTTTCATGACTATGAAAATTGTAGATTCACACTGAAGGCATCAAAACTATGAATTAACACATGTGGAATTATATACATAACAAACAAGTGTGAAACAACTGAAAATATGTCATATTCTAGGTTCTTCAAAGTAGCCACCTTTTGCTTTGATTACTGCTTTGCACACTCTTGGCATTCTCTTGATGAGCTTCAAGAGGTAGTCCCCTGAAATGGTTTTCACTTCACAGGTGTGCCCTGTCAGGTTTAATAAGTGGGATTTCTTGCCTTATAAATGGGGTGGGGACCATCAGTGGCGTTGAGGAGAAGTCAGGTGGATACACAGCTTATAGTCCTACTGAATAGACTGTTAGAATTTGTATTATGGCAAGAAAAAAGCAGCTAAGTAAAGAAAAACGAGTGGCCATCATTACTTTAAGAAATGAAGGCCAGTCAGTCAGCCGAAAAATTGGGAAAACTTTGAAAGTAAGGGCTATTTGACCATGAAGGAGAGTGATGGGGTGCTGCGCCAGATGACCTGGCCTCCACAGTCACCGGAACTGAACCCAATCGAGATGGTTTGGGGTGAGCTGGACCGCAGAGTGAAGGCAAAAGGGCCAACAAGTGCTAAGCATCTCTGGAAACTCCTTCAAGACTGTTGGAAGGCCATTTCAGGGGACTACCTCTTGAAGCTCATCAAGAGAAGGCCAAGAGTGTGCAAAGCAGTAATCAAAGCAAAAGGTGGCTACTTTGAAGAACCTAGAATATGACATATTTTCAGTTGTTTCACACTTGTTTGTTATGTATATAATTCCACATGTGTTAATTCATAGTTTTGATGCCTTCATAGTCATGAAAATAAAGAAAACTCTTTGAATGAGAAGGTGTGTCCAAACTTTTGGTCTGTACTGTATGTGCTTAGTATACTTATTATGGAGCACTGGGACCTGGAATAATCTAAGTATGTCTGTGTTAAATTTGGGTGGGGAGAGGAGAAATGGGTTTTGGAAGTGCCTTATTCTCAGGTAATTATAACATTCCCTGTGTGGGATTGAAAAAACCTTTTGGATGGATTGAAAGGATTTTATTGAGTTACCCTCTACCAACTGAGTCACCTCCCTAACCCCAGCTTGGTTCTAAGCAGTAAGATTCATGTCCCCAATTCCTACTTCTAATGTTGAGATAGACATATGCTTAATCAATGAAGTTGTGGAATTTTCCTGTGATTTATGTAATTGAGTCCAAAGTATAATAGCATGACTAGTCGTAAGCAAGGTATTGGATGAAGTTTCCTTCCGCCAAATGGAGCTAATCAAGCAGTCCCGAAGGGTGCCCTTTCCCATTGCGTGATTTTCAATCTGCACCCAAGGTTTCTGTTGTTCATCTAGCCACCATTCTTTCAAGAATGAAATACCTATAGCTCTGTAATAGTCTCTAATCGATGGTAGACCTATTCCTCCCATTTTCTTCCTTCTAGTTAATATTGAGTGGGCAAGTCTGGGTGGTCTTTATTCAGAAGTGTCTGGGCTCTCCTGAAGAATACATTCGGAATATGTATAGGTAAGGCACGGAATACATATATCAGTTTGGGAAGGGTCATCATTTGGAATGCTGATACCCTACCCACCCACGACAACTCCTTTAATGCAAAACTACAAAAGTCCTGTTCCAGTGTGTTCAATAATGGTATGAAGTTGTGACTATAAAGGAGTGAGCATGGATACGTCAAATGCACCCCCAGATAAGTGATACTATTATTCTGCCAATCCAGCTGGAAAGTAGATTTAAGAGCACGTAATTCCCCTGGAGGTATCTGTATTGGTAGTGCCTGTGACTTGGCCTCATTGATTTTGTAGTAAGACTGGGCCCCAAACGAGGATATAACTTCTATGACTTTGTGTAGGGACTGTCTCGGGATCGTGAGAGTTAAAATAATATCATCCGTGTATAACGCCATTTTATGAATACAGTTGCCAATAGTGATTCCTTTTATTTCTTCACTTAGTCTAATGTGTTGCGCTAAAGGCTCCAGGGCCATAATGAAAATTAATGGTGAAAGGGGACATCCTTGATGTGATCCATTTGTGATATTAAATCTACCCGAGGTGACTCCATTTGTGTAGATCTGAGCTGATGGGTTTGCATATAGGCTAGAGAATGCCTGCCTGATTAAGCCATGAAGCCCCATCTTATCTAACACAGAAAAGGCATACGACCACCTTAGTCTGTCAAATGCCTTCTCGGCATTAAGGGTCACTGCAAGGATTGGGATCTTTCTTTTTTCTGCATAGTTAAAAATGTTTAGTATTTTCCTGGTATTATCTGCTTTAATAAGTGATGGTAAAACGGGGGCTAATCGGTTTGCTATCAGTTTGGAGAAGATTTTTATGTCCGAATGAAGCAAAGATATGGGCCTGAAGTTTTGTGGGATATTATCAGGTTTAACTGGTTTTGGTAGGGTAATTATAAGTGCTGTCTGCATTTCAGCTGGGAAAGGTATACCTGTAGCAGCTCTTTGGTAAATGGATGTCAAGTGTGGAAGCAGCGGTTTAGCAAATTGTTTATAGTACTCGCCTTATAGGCCGTCCGGGCCAGGGGACTTGCCTGAGGGGAGAGATTTGAAAATTTTCTCAATTTCTCCTTCTGAGATGGGGCCATTAAGGTCATTCAATTGGGTAATGGAGAGTGCAGGGAGGGAAGCTTTGGTTAAGAAGTTCTGCACTAGTTCAGGGAAAGACTCTGGTAGTGGGATTTGATCCTTGAGGTTATACAGTTTTTCATAATAAGATCGAAATTGATCTGCTATGTCCCTGGGATCTATGAGTTTCCCATTGGTCTGAGGGTGCAGTATGTAGTGTATCTGTGATCGAATGTGTGATGCTTTTAATTTGGAGGCTAATAATTTACCTGCCTTATTACCCTGGGCGTAGTATCTGGACTTTGTACGTGAAAGGGCTTTTTCATAGTTAAACAGTAGGAGTGTTCTCAATCTATCTCTCGCAGCTGTAATGTCCACCGAGATTGCAGCAGTCGGTTTTTGTTTATTGCTCTGCTCTAAAGTATCTAGTTTAGTTAGTATGGCGTTTATATCTTTTTCTCTGGCTTTCTTCTCTTTGTGTCCTATTTTAATAAGTAGTCCCCTTACATAAGCTTTATGAGCTTGCCATACGATATATGGGTCAGATACTGATTTTGCATTGATCGTGAAGTGTTAAAGCTTCTGTAATTTCCTGGAAATATTTCTTATGACTCAAGATCAATGTATTCTTCCTCCAAATTGGAGCTCTTTGTGTCTGGTGCTGATCCTTTACAGATAGTGTGATTGGAGCATGGTCTGACCATTTGATGAGGCCTATTGTGGTAGATATTGAGTGAAATAAAGTGGTGCGATCCACCAGGAACATATCCAATCTTGAATAAGACAAATTAGAAGGGGAGAAATAAGTATAATCCCGTTCAACACTATGTTGAGCCCTCCACACATCATTAAGCCCCTCTGTGCGCAGGAATGATTGTAAACCCCCATCTGAACGTCTACTGCTATTGGTGGGGTCTATTGCGGGGTCTACAACAGTGTTTAAGTCACCACACATAATTAGTTTTCCTTGTTTCAGTCTGTTGACTTTGTTCATGAGCCTTTTTAGAAAAGCCAGTTGACGTACATTTGGGGCATATACGTTTACCAGGGTATATACTATGTTGTTAATGGAGCAAACTAAAATAATGAATCTGCCTTTGCTATCAATCTGTTGAGTGATTGAAGAAAAGGCTACTAGGCCTACTTAAGGCCTTAAGGCAATAAAAACACCTCTGTTTTTTTTCGAACTATGTGCGTGTACAATGATTGGATAGAGGCGGTGTCGCACGCGGTGTGTGTCTGACTGCAGTAGGTGAGATTCCTGCACAAAAAGGACGTCTGTGTGTGCCTCCAAAGCCTCCCTCCAAGCATAAGCTCTCTTCTGTGGGCTATTTAAACCCTTGACATTGAGGGACATAATTTTAATCTCCATTTAACCTGTGTAAGAAATGCTGATGCATAATAAAGGCATGTGAGGGAACCATCAAACAATTAAGCTGCGGAATAAAAACATTATCAAACAAAAAAACATAGAAAAAAGGCCAATACGGCGATCTGCTGCTTACGGTGTTACGGGGGTATAGTTCCATGTAGAAGCCGAGTAATTAGGCTACTTTTCGTAGGTAGGCATCCTGTTGAATTGTCCATGTTCATCTCTTTTGTTTTCTGCCTTGGGGGACTCTGTTCCATTCCTTGTTCAAAGGCGTAAGGTTGGCGGCATCTTTATTTCTCTGTTGTTCTTTGGGAATGTTCCATTCAGTGAGAAGTTTCTTTCCCTCTTCGAAGGATTTCACCACGTGTGTGCCGTCGTCTGTGGAGATAAGCAATTTCAATGGGTAACCCCAGCGATATGCAATATTTCTGTCCCGTAGAGCTGTTGTAACGGGGATAAGGCTTCTGCGTTGTCGGAGTGTGACCGCAGATGACAGGTCTGTAAAAAGCTTGACTGACTGGTAGGGTGGGGGTAAGGTTTTGCTTTTGCGTGCCGCCATCATCAAGGCTTCTTTGGTGTGGAAAAAGTGAATTCGAGCCAGCGTATCTCTTGGAACCTCTTTGTCCAGGAATAGTGGCTTTGGCACCCTGTGCACTCTATCTATAATCAATTCTTGAGGAGTGATATCTGGAATGAGTAATAAGAAGAGCTTATGGAGGTATGGACGCAGCTCGCTGGAGGCTACTGTTTCTGGTATGCCCCTGAACTTGATGTTATTACGGCGGGAGCGGTCTTCTATGTCTGCCATCTTTGTGACTCCATTTCCTCCGCCACATCATTATGCGCATCTATGATGGAATTTTCCGAGCCTGCAAACTCTCCCATTTTATTCTCTATGTGGTGCACCCTGCCTTCTAAATATTGTATGGATGCTGACAGTGGTGCGAGAAGCTGTGTCATGTGCGCGTGCAGTGATCTTTTAAGGGCCAGCAGCATGTGTTTAAGAGTGTCCTCTCAAGCTGGTTTGTTGGTGGTTGGGAAGTCCATTATGGACGCTGCCTTTTTTCTTGTTGGGGTATAGTGCCCAGCAGATGCACTGACCTGTTTATTGCTCTCTGAATCTAGCCGCCATCTCTGCTCCTGGGTGCCTCCAACTGCTAGCACATGTCCTCCTCTCTCGCGTCCGCCATCTTGCCTTTGCTGTTCTTCCTCCTGCATCATCCGAATGTCCTCCGGAGTAGAAGGCAATGAGGGTAATTTGCACGTCTGGCAAAAGCGGGTGGACTGGCTCAAGCGCTGGGGAGAGTGAGCGCGGTGTTACGGATGTTTGAGAGCTGTGGCTAGAATCAAAAGCCGCCATTGCGCCCTGTGCTTCAGCGTCTTCTGTGCTCCGATTTTTCTCAAATTACTGCTCCAAGCTATTTGAAAGCCTGGGGAGCTGTCTTTTTGTCTTCCCCATGATCCGTGATTGCTTCCCTGGTATTTTTGCTGATTCTGCTTCTTATGTGGCGATATAGTGCTTCTTTTTTAGCCGCTTGATGCCGGAGCTCACCAGCTTAGCAGCCATGTCTCTCGGCGGCTTAGCTACGCCCCCCGTCACTGATATTTAGGTTGCACAAACGTTATACAGGAGGTATAGCGCAATTAATGTCACTGTCACCACCGCCTAATAAAAAATTACACTCAATGAACGTCACTGATATTTAGGATGCACAAACGTTATACAGGAGGTATAGCGCAAGTAATGTCGCTGTCACCACCGCCTAATAAAAAATTACACTGAATGAATGTCACTGATATTTAGGTTGCACAAACGTTATACAGGATGTTTAGCGCAAGTAATGTCGCTGCCACCACCGGCTAATAAATAATTACACTGAATTAATGTCACTGATATTTAGGATGAGCAAACGTTATATAGGAGGTATAGCGCAAGTAATGTCGCTGCCACCAGCAGTAAAAAAATTTGACTGAATGTCACTGATATGTCGGATACGCAAACGTTATACAGGAGATGTAACTGTCCGGAGCGGACACCGTCTACAGAAAAAGTACACTGGATGTCACAGATATTTTTAGTATGCGCACACGTTATACAGGAGATGTAGCGCAGGTAATGTAACTGTCCGCAATGGACACCATCTACAGAAAAAGTACACAGGATGTCACAGATATTTTTAGTATGCGCACACGTTATAAAGGAGATGTAGTGCAAGTAATGTAACTGTCCGCAATGGACACCATCTACAGAAAAAGTACACAGGATGTCACAGATATTTTTAGGCTGCGCACACGTTACACAGGAGATGTAGCACAGATAATGTTGTTGTCACCAGTGGCGAAAAAAATGACACTGAATGTCACTGATATTTTGGATGCGCTAACGTTATACTGGAGATGTAGCGCAGGTAATGTCACTGTCCGCAGCAGACACAGTCTATGGAAAAAGTACACTGGATGTCACTGATATTTTTTGGCTTCTCAGCATGCGCAGACCGCAATGCCGAATCCGTTTTGCCGGAACACTCGGGGCCGGATCCGGCATTAATGCATGTCAATGGGAAAAAATGCCAGATCTAGCATTCCGGCAGGTGTTCCGGAATTTTGGACGGAGATAAAACCGTAGCATGCTGCGGTATTATCTCCGTCCTGAAAAGGCAAAAAGACTGAACTGAAGACATCCTGATGCATCCTGAACGGATTACTCTCCATTCCGAATGCATTAGGATAAAACTGATCAGTTCTTTTCCGGTATAGAGCCCCTAGGACGGAACTCTATGCCGGAGAAGAATAACGCTAGTGTGAAAGTACCCTAAGCCACTTGTGTGCAGATTCTCTAGGACTGCACATCTAACTGCCATGTGTGCTCAAGCAGCAGCAGCAGCAGTGTGGTTTCTGTAACAAATGTGTAATGTAGCATGGAGCTGGTAAGAGAGAAGAGGGAACTGGTCTGCTTGTGTAAGCGCTTGCTGTGCCCAAGGGAGAAAGATCAGAATAAGCATAGTGGCAGGCAAGCACTGAACAATGTGCATGCTCCATGATGAAATGTCAAACGGTGAAATTAATGCTATGAATTCTAAAAAGGCTTTACATTTTGAACAGTTATGACCGTATCAAAAAAAAAAAAATGTGGAAAGTTAGAGTAATCCTTCAAATATGCTCCGATATGCTACAGTAAGTATGTATCCTAGATTACATGCAATATAATGAAAAAACATATATAAATATAGTTGAAAAGCACAATGAAATACAGAGCATTGTCTTAAAGGGGTTGTCCACTCTGTTAGCACTTATTAAAACTGGAATGAAAGTAGGGAGATATTACACTTACTAATATATCTTCTTAGGCCTCTTTCTCACAACCGTATGGCTTTTTCTGTGTTTTGCGGTCCGTTTTTCACAGAACCGTTGTTCCATTTTTCATTTCTGTTGTATTTCCGTTTCTGTTCCGTTTTTCAGTTCCTTTTTTCCATATGGCATATACAGTATACAGTAATTACATAGAAAAAATTGGGCTGGGCATAACATTTTCAATAGATGGTTCCACAAAAACGGAATGGATATGGAAGACATACGGATGGATTTCCGTATGTGTTCCGTTTTTTTTGCGGACCCATTGACTAGAATGGAGCCACGGAACATGATTTGCGGGCAATATTAGGACATGTTCTATCTTTCAACGGCACGGAAAAACATAAAATACGGAAACGGAATGCATACGGAGTACATTCTGTTTTTTTTGCGGAACCATTGAAATGAATGGTTCCGTATACAGACCATATACAGAACACAAAAAATGGCCCGTAGACGGAAAAATAAAATGGATCTGCCTGGTTTTCCTGCTATTAGCAGCCACGCCCCGCTCCTGTCCTGCTCTCACCACGCCCCCTCCTGTCCTGCTCTCACCACGCCCCCTCCTGTCCTGCTATTGGCAGCCAGGCCCCCTCCTGTCCTGCTATTGGCAGCCACGCCCCCTCCTGTCCTGCTCTCACCACGCCCCCTCCTGTCCTGCTCTCACCACGCCCCCTCCTGTCCTGCTCTCACCACGCCCCCTCCTGTCCTGCTATTGGCAGCCAGGCCCCCTCCTGTCCTGCTATTGGCAGCCAGGCCCCCTCCTGTCCTGCTATTGGCAGCCAGGCCCCCTCCTGTCCTGCTATTGGCAGCCACGCCCCGCTCCTGTCCTGCTCTCACCACGCCCCCTCCTGTCCTGCTATTGGCAGCCACGCCCCCTCCAGTCCTGCTCTCACAGCTGCCTCCAGTCCATCCCTGCACTTGTTGCCATGGAGAAGCAACCTCGTCCATGCCTGAAGGAGTGTGCTGCTGTCTGGGTTCTAAAGCACCCTGCTTGCATCAGAGGTGCTTTCCTTCTGTGACTGGCACTCCTGGCTGTGCAGGGCTTAAAAGCTGAAACAAAGAAACTTTTGCAGGAGGAAAGGAGACTAAGGGTCCATTCACACGTCCGTGTGTTTTGCGGATTCACGGATCCGCGGATCCGCAAAACACGGACATCGGCAATGTGCGTTCCGCATTTTGCGGACCACACATTGCTGGCACTAATAGAATATGCCTATTCTTGTCCACAATTGCGGACAAGAATAGGGCATGTTCTATTTTTTTGGGGAACGGAAATGTGGACCCGGAAGTGCGGGTCCGCATTTCTGGATCCAGGCTGCACATTTTGCGGCCACATAGAAATTAATGGGTCCGCAATTCCGTTCCGCAAAATGTGGAACGGAATTGCGGACGTGTGAATGGACCCTCAGGGGAAACCTTGAAGGCAGATGCAGAGCTCACTGACTGCAGACTCCGCCCCCTCTGTCTCTCCTGTACTGAGAGGATCCTGCTGTATGTGAGGATTTAGCAGAGCCAGGAAGGTGCTGTGGACCACAAACTGTGAGGAATCCACGTGTCTGTCTGGTTTATGGCCCCTCGGCTCTGTGTTGTTATCACACACATGTTTATTACAGCCAGACCAACAATTCAGGAGCTTTGTGCTGTGCTGCCAGTATGGCTGAGGTCAGTGATAGCAGAAGTCACTGGTCCCCCCATACAGTGATATGTGACCCCCACCACTGTACATACTGATATGTGACACCCCCCCCCCACTGTATACTGTATATAGTGATATGTGACACCCCCCATACAGTGATATGTGACACCCCCCATACAGTGATATGTGACCCCCACCACTGTATACTGTATATACTGATGTATGACCCCTACCACTGTATACTGTATATACTGATGTGTTACTCCCCACTGTATACTGTATATAGTGATATGTGACACCCCCATACAGTGATATGGGAACCCCACCACTGTACACTGTATATACTGATGTGTGACCCACACCACTGTATACTGTATATACTGATGTGTTACCCCCACTGTATACTGTATATAGTGATATATAACACCCCACATACAGTGATATGTGACCTCCACCACTGTACATACTGATTTGTGACCCCCCCCCACTGTATACTGTATATACTGATGTGTGACCCCCACCACTGTATATAGAGATCCGTGACCCCCTGTACACTGTATATACAGATGTGTGAGCCCCTGTACATTGTATAAAGAGATGTTTGCATCTGGCATCGGTAAGGGGTGATGCGCCCACATCTTTGGGAGTCCATATGTAGTCAGCCAGCATTTTTTCTGATAGACTCCCAGCGCGTGAGATAGACATCTAAACTTATATCGGTCTTTATAGTCTACCTTGTCACCTTTGTCACCCATTTACCCTATTTTATTATATACCATATACCCCTCAATTATTTGGTTTATCTCACTTGTTCTATCTCTCATAATATTTAGAATTTGCCACTTCAATTGTGGCTTGGTTGTTTTTGGACATGTTATGTATAGACCCTGTATATTCACCCCCTGAGGAACCCATATAGCTGGGGGAAACGCGTTGGGGTCTTTTCTATAGGGGGTCTTTTTCCCTCTTTTCATTGTCAGGGTTACTGAGGGCATAATAGCCTAGGTACGAGGACGGAGAGTCTCCATCATTGGGATTCGTCTCTGGGCTCAGGGATATGATAGGGTCATATGTAGGGAAAGTTTCTCCCGAGCCCGGTCCTATATATACACTAGAAGTATTTTGTATTATCTGGTGCTTATCTCTAATTATCTATTGTTTATCTCTAAGTAATTGATTGGTAATATACTCTAAACATAGTTTGGGCATTTGGTTTTAAGAATCATCAATAAATACTGTAGTTTTAAGAGTCTTGTCACAGGGCGCCAAAGGTGCACTCGGTCTCCTATCAGCTGCAGACCTGCTGCTTAGCTTCGGGAGCGAGGATCTGTGTTTGGCCTCGTTCCCAGGGCGACTTTGCTACCTGCTCCTAGGTCTGCCTTGAGTGCTTAGCTGATCACTCGGTGCTCGACTTGTCTGTCTGTTGGTCATGTGTCGCTGGCCACGTCACATGACCCTCAGACCCCACTATAAATACAGGCAGCCTGCTGGCCACAGGTTGCCTGTTAATTCTAGGTTCCTGGCTATTTGTTGGCCTACTGAATACTCACCTGATCCTGTTCCCTGACGATCCTTTGCCTGCTCCTCCTGTACTGCGCATCCTTCCTGGTATTGTGACCTCGGCTCCCACCTGACTACTCTTTGCGGACTCCTCTGGTACTTCTCTACTCTCCTGGTATTTGACCCCGGCTTCTCCTGACCATTCTTTGCTTAACCCTTTGTGCTGCGTAGCTCTCTTGGTTCTGACCCGGTCCGTTCACGTTCCGTATTTTGTCTTGTCTGTCTTCCCTGCACATATCCTAAGTAAGGGACTGTCGTCCAGTTGTCCCCTGTCATCAGGACTCATAAGGCAAGTAGGCAGGGCCAGGGGTGAGGGTGGAGCGCAGTGGTCACTATCCTTCCCCCTGTGTGTGTGTGTGGACGTGACCGTTACAGGTCTTTTCTTTTTTGTAGATTCAGATATATAGAGATGTTTGACTACACTTGTTCCCCCTTTTTCCCCAGGTGAAGGTTAGTCATTTTCATAGATGATTTCTAGACTGTCAGCTGGGAGTAAGTCGTGTGATGATAGACAGGAGGCTCCTCACTATGTGAGCAGATCGATTTGTACAAATTTATTCATCAGAGTTCTTGTGCATCAAAGGGCTGTCCCCCCACTCAAAAGATCCCCCTCCTCCGGCAGTCCGTGCACCTAAACAAAAATCTCTGACAGATAAGAGCTGCCATAGATTTATGGCTTTATTTGAGTCAGAAAACTCGCAAGTTTTTAAAGCCACATTTCAGAAACAAGGAAAATTATTATTATTCATTCTGTTTATGGCTTACCCCCCCCCCTTCCCCCCAGAAACATATGTGTGGGATGGGTAGTAAACTCTCTTTACTGCTGGGACTGGGGTGTTCCTTCTATTACTATGTCTGTACAGCTGACTGCTGGGACTGGGGCGTTCCTTCTATTAGTATGTCTATACAGCTTACTGCTGGGACTGGGGCGTTCCTTTTATTGCTATGTCTGTACAGCTTACTGAAGGGACTGGGGCGTTCCTTCTATTACTATGTCTGTACAGCTTACTGCTGGGACTGGGGCGTTCCTTTTATTACTATGTCTGTACAGCTTACTGATGGGACTGGGGCATTTCTTCTATTACTATGTCTGTACAGTTTACTGCTGGGACTGAGGCGTTCCTTCTATTACTATGTCTGTACAGTTTACTGCTGGGACTGAGGCGTTCCTTCTATTGCTATGTCTGTACAAATTACTGCTGGGACTGAGGCGTTCCTTCTATTACTATGTCTGTACAGTTTACTGCTGGGACTGAGGCGTTCCTTCTATTACTATGTCTGTACAGTTTACTGCTGGGACTGAGGCGTTCCTTCTATTACTATGTCTGTACAGCAGTTTTTGATAATGTCTGAGGGGCTCTTGTCTCTATGTGAAAACACAGTTGGGCGGGGATGTCATGTGACTGCTCCTCTGAAGATGCTTGCTGCAGTGCATGCTGGGATTTTTACTTTAACTTTACAGCCCCACACATCCGGTCTGAGGAGCTAATCCAGGGAAGTGTGTCATGGTGAACAGGTTAGAAAAATTATATATAGCCAGTACATTTAGCTTTAGATATTAATACTTCATAGTTTTGGCTATTGTCTGGGGCACTTTGGATTTTTGATACTTAGGGTGGTCATCCCCTTTAAGGAAAATGGACTCGTACCTAGGACAATGGTCTTTTTATTTAAAGACTACATTGCCCTGGGTACAACCCTACACTTACCTGTACCCTGTTCTGCTCTCAGACATCTTCTCCACCTTGCTCAGTAAAGCAGAAATATGACTCCTCTCAACCTGCCAGGAGTAGCACTAGAGATAGCCTTGTAAAGGAAAAGGAGCTGGAAGCTGATTGTCTCCGTTCCAGCTTCTGAAGCCCCTGTCAATCAGCTATACATGTCATAGCTGAAGCCAACTATTAATTTCCATTGAAGTGGTTGCTACAGGGAAAATAAAGTATACTTAAAGGGGTTGTCGGGGTTCGGAGCTGACATACCTCCATTTTCACCCAGGAAGCCCCCCTGACTTGAGCATCGGAGCAGTTCATGCTCTGATGCTCTCCTTTGCCCTGCGCTAAATTGCGCAGGGCAAAGGCACTTTCAGGAGTTCTGGTGACGAACCGGGCTCTCCATGGGGCTGCCAGGAAGCCCGGTAATGTCACCGGCAATGATGGGCGGGATTTAGCACTGACCTACCCAGTAAAACAGCTAGGGCAGCGCCAAAGCACGCCCATTAGAGCCGGTGACGTCACCGAACACAATGCTGGGCAGAAGCTTCCGCCCGCCAGTTATTGTAAACAAAAGAGCCCTTGCCCTGCGTGATCTAGCGCAGGGCAAGGGAGCGCATCGGAGCATGAAATTCTCCAATGCTAACATCAGGGGGGCTGCCTAGGTGAAAATATGGGTATGTCCGGGTTCAGCTCTAAACGCGGACAACCCGTTTAAGGGCCATTTAAGTGAACGGTCTTCTTTGTAATTTAAGGAAGGGCTGGGCCCACTAGAATTGGTGCTACTGATTCTTAGCAGCTCTAAACTTGTCCAAAAGTGGATTTCCTTCAACGGTGACCAGAGGACCTAACAGAGTATATGGATAGAGTTTGCCTTGGTGAAACATATCACAATAAATAAATAAAAAGTCCAAATGTAAACCTAGCCTTCAATGGAAAATCAAAACAAATTAGGTTATGGCAATGTGAGTAAAGGGTTGGAATAAACATCCAGAGGATCTTCCAGTGAGTCTTGGTTCTGACACAATAACTGGCACCAGCAACTATACAGCCCATGAGGTCTAGTAGAAACATCAAATCAGCATCTGAATCCAATTATTTTACTAACTTTTTGGTCCTTATTGACCAATAGACATGAAGTCATACACTCTTACAATGATACTGGATCAGTATCACTATCCATCATCTATCTGAATGTGGTTTGGAAGTGCGAATATGAATATATCTCTGATCATTTGGTATTCATTGGGTCTTATAAAATTATTCTTACCCAGGGGCGTTGATAGGTTAAAACATTCGGGGCCTGGTCCCCTGATGTTTTCTCCCAGGCCCCGAATGTTTTGCCATCCTCAGGACGGCATTACAATTGAATCTAATGCCCTGCAAGATCTGAAGGGCCTGTGATGACATCACAGTCCATGTGATCAGTTCTTAATGTAGTAGCTGAAAAGGACCTGCGATGATGTCACCATCATGTGACCAGTGCAGGAGAGAACGGCTCAGCAGTGAAGAGATGTCCTGGGAAGAAGCTGTGGTGAGGTCTGCTACATGAGAAGAGGTAAGTGAAGGGAGAGGCAGAGCAATGCTGGGATTTGTGGTTATTTAACTGGGACTGTATGTTAGGGCTGGAGGGAGGGAAGTTATTTACATGGGGAAGTGGGGTGGAGTGATGTTATTTTCATGGGAATGCATGTTGGAGGAGGCTAGGGCAGGGTGATGTTATTTACATGGGTCTATATGTTAAAGACGGCTGTGGGAGGGAGTGATATTATTTACATGGGACTTAATCTTGAGGGGGAAATGTAATTTACATGGGACTGCGTGTTGGAGATGCCTGCGGAGGGGGTGATTTTATTTATATGGGACTGTATGTTGAAGGTGTCTGGGGGATGGAGTGATGTTATTTACATGGGACTGTATATTGAGGGGGTGATGTTATTTACATGGGACTGTATGTTGAGGGGGTAATGTTATTTACATGGGACTGCATGTTGGAGGTGCCTGGGGAGGGGGTGATTTTATTTACATGGGACTGTATGTTAAAGATGTCTGGGGGATGGAGTAATGTTATTTACATGGGACTGAATATTAAGGCGGTGATGTTATTTACATGGAACTGTATGGTGAAGGGGCTGGAGAGGGGGTGATGTTATTTACGTGGGATTGTATATTGGAGGGGGGACGGAGAGATAGTGTGAGGTTGTTTACATGGGACTGTATTTTGGAGGGGGCTGTAGATAGAAAGGGATGTTATTTACATGGGACTGTATATTGGAGGGGGCTGGAGAGATGGTGTAATGGTATTTACATGGGACTCTATGGCGGAGTAAGGAAATAATGTTATTTACATGGGACTGTATGGTGGAGGGGCTGAGGAATTATAATTTCTGAGGACAGTAAACTGAGGAATATAACTACAGGGGGCACTTCAGGGGGCATTATAAATACTGTGGGCACTTCAGTGCAAGCATTAGGACAGTAGGGGGCGATATAAATACTGGGGGCACTTCAGGGCGAGCATTATAACAGTAGGGGGCGATATAAATACCGTGGGCACTGTGGGGGCATTATAACAGTAGGGGGCGATATAAATACTGGGGCACTTCAGGGTGAGCATTATAACAATAGGGGGCATTAAAAATACTGGGGGCATTTTAAATCCAGGGGACATTAGGCGTTCTTATTACTACTGAGGGCTCTAAAGGAGGGACTTATAGATCCGCATTATTTCTACTAAGAGCACTATGGTGGGCCTTATTACTACTGCGGGCTCTGTGAGGGTATTATTAATACTGAAGGGCTCTTCTACTAATGGAGGCACTCTTGGGGAGCACTATCACTGTAGGGGGCAGTATTACTAATGAGGGCATTTTAGAAGGGAATTACTATTGTTGGGACTATTAGACGCAGTATCACTATGTTTTCTTCAGGATAGTAAATGTCTTCAGTGCTAGTGTGTGCGCGGGGGGGGGGGGCTGGGGGGGTTGGTCGACTTAGAGAATTGGGCCATATGCATTAGGGCTTGGGCCCCAGATCTTTTGAGACCCTAGCAACGCCCCTGTTCTTACCTCTGAATGAATTAAAGACTGCTTGGCAATGTTTATACTTGAAGAGTTGTGTCTGTGTCCTTGTTATTTGAACTGTTTATTTGAGATCTTGTCTATTTCTGTCAGATGAAACAATGAAACTGGTGTGGAAATGTTTGGGGAAAGCTTTGCTCATTTTATCGGATGGACTGAGCAAAGAAGACAGGTCTGAAATCTGTACCAGGTACTGACCTCTAAATGAACAATGATCTGTTGGGAAAGGTGCAGGAGAGTTAGCATTGTCTGCATAGTTTGTCTTGGGATTCTGATTTATTGCAGATGTGAGAATTGGCCACTCCAAGGTTCATAATAATACCAGAAAACCAAGATATGCACAGTGATAATTATGGATTGTGTGATCTAGCTACATTGAAGCTCTAAAACAGCATAAAAGCTGGACTGTTTCAGCAAGCCATCGAAGTTCATCTAGGAAGAGACGTCTTGCCTAGGAAAATTGTTGTTCCCAATCGAGTCTCTGATAGTCTCACTGAACGATGTGATGTAAGTACCTTCATTCTGGATATAGTAAGGACTCCAGATGAAATATGTAATTAGTAGGTGTGTGTTGCATTTTGTCTAACCTTTATTGTTTGTCAATTTTATATTTGGTGTTGGTGAATTTATCTATTTTGCTAAAAAAAAGACATACATTTGCCTCATTATCCTTATTCCTTTAATAAATTTAATGAATTATTTTACTATACTTAACGTGGTGTGTGGAGTCTCTCTTTAAAGAGTATCTGATCTTAAAATGGTGTACTTGTTAGCAAGATGCCTAATTTGTTAGCAATACAGGTTTCAGAATGGAAGTGACAAAATGGAACTATCAATGGCATGTTAGCATGCGCGGTGAAACATTTTTTTTATCCTGACCATATGTCACGGATGTTGTAGGGGAGAACACCAAAAGACAACAAGAAGGAAGGGAAAAGACACTAGGCCTCACCGCTAGGGAAGGAAAAGGGTCACCACCTATAAAACCCTGCTCCTGGCCCTAACTCCTATCCGTATGGGCACCTCTCGATGGTAGAGATGCCCATACACAGGAACCTAGAAAACCCTGGTGGCCCTCAGATGCCCTAATAGTAATGACAGGGCAGAGACAACCCGCTCTTTCCCTGGTGAAGAAACCAGCGTCTCGCTGAGGCCTAGTAAACAACAAAGGTTGGGGGGAATACAAAATACAACAAGCGGAACACTTAACTTCTGAGGTTGATGGATGATGGACGAACAGGACTTCACCACGAACCACACTCCAGATCTTCCAAAAACCAAATGAAGCTATCCAGAGCAAGGAGTGATGGGTAAAGTCAGACTAAATAGGGGGAGGTGAAGGTCACATGATCCACACCTGAACAGGGGGTGTGGACATACCAGCAACACACAGACAAAGTGAAACCAAAAGCGGCTGTCAGATAACTAATGTGCAGATATTCTTTCAGACCTTCTCAAACCTGCCACCGGCGTGACACCATGTGATGGACACACATACAGGATGTGACTTGTCATGAGCTCTGCACCTGGGTGTCCATCGTGTGACTAGGACAGATTTTTGTCCACTGTAAGTGAAGTAACGAAGGTTACTAATAAATGTCAGTAAGTAGACATATTGAAAGCTTTGATTAATTTACATCGATACATACACAGTGGTCCTCCTGTTTTGGATGCACACAAGCTGTGCTGTCTTATTGACTGTCTGATCCAAATTACAAGCTGTTAGTTTATCGTGCACGGAAGAACCGCACTGATACCAAGTACGTAAGTATTAAAACATAACTCATTTATTACAGGAAGTTAAGCGGTTTTTATATCATCAGAGAGGGTGTTCCTCTACTGAGGCTCATGCCATTGTTTCATTGACTAAAATACAAAAACAAGTAAAGAGATAACACTTGGCATCTGCGCATTGTGCATTATTTTACATACTTTGGTATGTAAACATCTAGGTGCCAGTGCCATATTGTAATGGCTTCACATTAATATCATGACACCCTCAACACTACTTGGAATTACCCCAACTTGCAATATTTTCAAGTTACAATGGTCTCCTGGGCCAGCGTGACTTAATTGATCACTCAACTTGAGACACTGCTCTGTGGAACATGCAATTGACTGGAACATACAATTTGCATGTCTTTTCATCACAATACATCCAATTGGTTGAAATCAACAGCCAATTGTGTATGCTACATAGGGCAAGTAATGCCAATTAGCAGGCTCTGCACCGACAAACAGTCTGCTGGTTGGCTGTGTGTTACAACACTGTTACCCATAGTCGGGGTATTAGTGGTGATGACTAGAAACTGAGTTACGTGTATGAAATGCCATATTCTACTGGAATTACTTATGGGCTTGATCGCTATACTGAAGTAATCATTCTAGCACGTGCACTTTAGACCTGATTCACATGGCCACTTAGATTTATGTCTGCAAAAAACTGATGTATGTTAATCCATGTGGACAACCGTATGACGTCTGCATGCTTTAGTTCTTTTCTGTACACTTCAATGAATGAGTCTTAGATGGAAAACAGACTAAAACAGTGTACACAAAAATGGATGGGCGAATTGAACCATGGACTGGGTCAGTGTGCTGTCTGTGTGCAGTCTGTTGTGCACACAAATAGCACTCGGATGGAAAATACTAATTTCCAGTAATGTTTTTCATACAAATGTATAGAACATAATACTTTCACTTTGTTAAAGTTAGTTCCTTAGATGTGATAATCTTGCTTACATATGTGATCATCATGAATGGACAGACACATGAGCAGACGCGCTCTATTATATTTGTGATTAATGTGCTTCAGTCATTTTTAATAAGGTGTTGACATTTTGAGGCAAAATACCAATTTTTCATAGGGTTATGGTTTCACCACACAATTTTCACACAGAATAGTCATCTTGGAAACAATATTGTATGTTAAGGGATCACTATACTGGGAAATTGTACATTTACATTTATTTGCTGAAACAGTAATAACAGCACTACTCATAATGGTGAGATTAAAACTTTTGATATTTCCCAACAATAACCCACTACACTAAAAGTTTTTCTCACTTGGAAACATTTATGTCTTTCTAGAAACGACCTCAAACCTAATGAAAAATAAATGCTAGTCCTAGGCTTAACAATGAGAGAGAGGGGAAATTCAAACTATCACTTTAGGTTTATATGTTCTCATTACTTTGGTTAAAATGTTCTTTTCTGCCAGAGCTCAACTAAAAGAAAAACGAAAGAGATGTCAAGAAATCAGAAGATGTAAAAAACTGAAGACCTTTTGTGGAGAATCAAGGTCTTTCTGCTTTTTCCCCTACTGGTCAGATATTGATGACCTATCCTGAGGATACACCATCAATATTAAACTCCAAGAAAACTCTTTTAATGCTGTGAGACTTTAATAGTGGTGGCTGCAACCATATCAGAATTTTATAATTTAAAAGGGTTTTCTGAGCCTTTAATACTGATGACCTATTCTCTGGATAGTGAAGAAAAGCAGATTGACGGCGGCATCTCCAAAAACGTGATTTATTCAAAGTGGGTCCATATGACACGTGCAAAATAAGCCAATAAAGTGCTGCACTTTATTGGCTTATTTTGCACGTGTCATATGGACCCACTTTGAATAAATCACATTTTTGAAGATGCTGCCGTCAATCTGCTTTTCTTCACTATTCGGATGACCAATGTGGATCTGAGGTCGTGGTGGGCTGATACATTCCGGATTATGTCTTCACGGTAGTGAGTGCTGCTCTGAAAACTATTATCACTCTATTCTCTGGATAGGTCATCAGGATCTGATTAGTGGGGGTCTGACACCTGGAACCCCCGCTGATCAGCTGTTTTGAAAAGCACCGCCACTCCTGTGAATGCAGTGGCCTTCCCTGTACTCACCAAGCACTGCATTGTACATTTGATCAACAGTAATTCGCCATTGCAAGGCTTCAAGCAGGATGTTCTCCGACATAAGTGGCCACTGAGCTTAGAGTGTCACAGAGTGTCATCTGCAGGTTGCAACAGAGAAACCATTTACATCAGCGTGGTCTGCGTCCTAGACGACCTGCAAGGGTACCTCACCACACCACCAGGTACAGGCATCATCTTGCATGGTCCAGGGAGCATCTACACTGGATGAGGGATCAGTGGGCCTCAGTGCTGTTCACTGATGAAAGTCGATTCATGCTGAGGAGAAATGATAGCCATCAACGATATTGGAGACGTCAAGGAGACTGCTATGCATCAGCCACTGTGGTCACCAGACAAGTCTTTGGTTGTGGTGCTGGTGTTACAGTGTGGGCAGGTGTGTTTAGTCAATACAGAACTGCCCCACACTTTGTGAATGGTACAGTGACAAGCCCATACTACTTGAATAACATCATTAATCCAGTCATTGTGCCTCTGCATGAACTACACAGGCCTAATTTTATCTTCATTGATGACAATGCACCAGCTCATTAAAGGTCGCATCATTAGGGAACGGCTGCTGGAGACTGGGGTACCTCAAATGGAGTGGCCTGCACTTTCTCCAGACATGAATCCCATTCAAAACTTATGGGATCAGCCGAGTCGCCGTGTAGAGGCTTGTTACTCTGTATCCCAGAACCTCAATGTCCTGAGGGCCACCTTTCAAGAAAAGTGGGATGCCATGCCTCAGCAGACAATAAGTTGATTTGTGAACAGCATGGCATGTCATTGTCAAGCTGTAATTGATACTCA
The DNA here is from genome assembly GCF_905171765.1 of Bufo bufo. Classification (NCBI taxonomy): domain Eukaryota; kingdom Metazoa; phylum Chordata; class Amphibia; order Anura; family Bufonidae; genus Bufo; species Bufo bufo. The sequence continues at coordinate 323,543,228 of NC_053391.1, forward strand.
ATGCCACATGACAAGTTATTGAGATATTGACATTTTTTGTGGGGGTATACCCACCACTGTTGTTGGCTTTTATTTCAATAAATTGCTTGAGATGAGGAAATCACCGTTGCATGCTTCTACTTAAAGCGAACCTTTCACCTCATTTTCACTTTATAAACTAGCAACAGTACCTTATAGATTATCTTGAGTGTGTTGTTATCCATGTTAGTGCCGCTTTCCTGGGCTCTTTATACTTCAAAAAATTGTCTTATAAACTTCACATTCGGTGCTCCAACAGTCATGCAACCAGTCAAGGGGGTAGCCCTTCCATCTCCTCTGGCCGTACCGCCCCTGCCGTAACCCCTCCTCTATGCTCCTTAACTGACAGCCGGCTCAGTCGCCGGGACGGCGCTTCCGAAACCTGCGCATGCGCCGTCCTCCTGATTCGCCGCGCGATCCCGTCTTTCTTGCTGACAAAAGCGCGATCATGTAAGAGAATCACGCATGCGCCTTACGCGAATCAGGAGGACGGCGCATGCGCAGGTTTCGGAAGCGCCGTCCCGGCGACTGAGCCGGCTGTCAGTTAAGGAGCATAGAGGAGGGGTTAGGGCAGGGGCGGTACGGCCAGAGGAGATGGAAGGGCTACCCCCTTGACTGGTTGCATGACTGTTGGAGCACCGAATGTGAAGTTTATAAGACGATTTTTTGAAGTATAAAGAGCCCAGGAAAGCGGCACTAACATGGATAACAACACACTCAAGATAATCTATAAGGTACTGTTGCTAGTTTATAAAGTGAAAATGAGGTGAAAGGTTCGCTTTAATTGCCCTTTCATGATATAATATCACGTAGCGTGAATTTTTCAAGTTTTCCATAAATTTCACCCGAAAGGCAAATATCCCTAACTTATTGTAAGTTGGGTAAGTATTCAGACCCTTTACTATGACACTTGAAATTTATCTCTGTGGCCTCCCATTTCACTTGATCATCTTTGAGATGTTTCTACACCTTTATTGGAATCCACCTGTGGTAAATTCAGTTGATTGGACATGATTTGGAAAGACACACCCTGTGTATATAAGATCTCACAGCTGACAATGCAGATCAGAGCAAAAACCAAGCCATGAGGAGAACAGCACTGCATGAAGAGCTCAGAGACAAGACTGTGTGGAGACACAGGTCTGGAGAAGGTTACACTGAAAGTTACCAAGATCATAGTAGCCTCCATAATTCTTAAATGGAAGAGATTTTGAACAACCAGGACTCTTCCTAGAGCTGGCTGCCACACCAAACTAAGTAATGGGGGCATTTTTACAGGAGTTTTTATAAACATTTCAGAATTATTTTTGAGTGAGGTTTTTCTGTTTTCCGATTGACTTCTATGGAAAACCACGAACAAATCTAATTTGAAGACATTTTTAAGGCTACTTTCACACCTGCGTTCAGGTGTCCGCTCGTGAGCTCCGTTTGAAGGGGCTCACGAGCGGTCCTGAACTTAGCCGTCCGGCCCCAATGCATTCTCAGTGGAGGCGGATCCACTGAGAATGCATCCGCCTGCCAGCGCTCAGCCTCCGCTCCGCTCAGTGAGCGGATCCGTCCAGACTTATAATGGAAGTCAATGGGGACGGATCCGCTTGAAGATGACACCATATGGCTCAATCTTCAAGCGGATCCGTTCCCCATTGACTTTCAATGTAAAGTCTGAACGGATCCGCTCAGGCTACTTTCAGACTTAGAAAATTTTCTAAGCTATAATGCAGACGGATCTGTTCTGAACGGATGCAAACGTCTGCATTATAGGAGCCGATCCGTCTGATGAAACATCAGACGGATTCGCTCCGAACGCTAGTGTGAAAGTAGCCTAAATCAGCTGCTGGAAAAGAAAAAAAAACTATACAGTGGAGCACAAGGTGTGCAAGTTTTTTACATTGAAGTTAATTGGAAGCTGTTGATGGTGTTTTGAATGTGGATTATGCTGCAGAAAACACCTCTTTTAGTGCAAAAGTGCTGAATCTGAGACAGATTTTGCTCATGTGAACCTAATCTCATAGCGATGGTGAGTAACTGGCAGTGTTTCTAAAGCTAAGCAACTTAAATTATATCAAAAAACAAATTTGCACTTAAAGGGGTATTGTGTTACATCACGTTATCCCCTATCAGCAGTACAGGCCATATTTATGAAATCAGTAGGTGTCTGATTGCTGGGATCCCCTCGGATCATGAGAACTGGGCCCAATTCTTCATGGGCACCACTAAAAACAATAAAGTGGCAGGCTAAGCATGCGCACTGCCACTCCATTCACCTTTATGGGACAGCCGGAAATAGCTGAGCGCATGTACTTAAATCTCATAGATATGCCCTATTCTGTGGATAGGGGATAACTTAGAGGGGTTGGCCACTTTTTGGCTACTTGTGACCAATGTGTATGCAAGATAAATATATGACAATTGTTAATATAGCCTTTGTTAAAATTCTGTGCAGTTTTTCTATATTTCATAAGGCATGCTCCCTCGTTAGGCAGATCTTTTGTGTTGTCCACACACAGAGGTCCTGTCCATAAAATGGGTGCTGATTGAGGGTCATGTGAACAGATAAATTAACTCCATGTGATGTCTCCTGCATTCAAACACTCTGCACCTGCACTAAACTCCCAACAGTGCAAATTCGGATGGTGCGGATGGCATGTGTATTTGAACAGAGGAGACATCACATGAAACTTATTTGGCTGGTCACATGACCCTCCATCAGCAGCCATTCTATGGACTAGACCTGTGTGGGCAGCACAAAAGACTTGGCAAACAAGAGGGCATATCTTATGAAATATAGAAAATGGTGCATAATTATAACTAAGGCTATATTAGTAAGTGCCATATAATCATCTTATATAAACATTGGTCTATAGCAACCAGAAAGTGGCCACCCCTTTAATGTAACTGGAATGCCTCTCTAAATCAGAATAATTAAATTTTTTCCTATAATCTAACTTAGTCCAATTAGTGTAGTGATCCATTTTAGTGAATCTGTAATATAAGAGGTTTGTGAAAGGTAAATCTCTTGAGTGTCTTTTGAGCCAAGTTTTAATATAGTTTTCCCCTAATTTTATACTTTGCTTCTTCTGCAATCAATGTCTCCTAATAAACTGTTTTACATAAGTCTATTTTTGCCATTGGCAGCAAGCTTTATTTAGATAATAGGAAAAGCAATTTCAAAGCAAAACCTTTACAATAGGCAATTAGATCACCCTTGATTTTACTTGAGTATTTTTGTATTATTGCATATTTTATCATCGCTTAACATTGTAGTCCTTTATATGTAACGTTATTGTAAAAAATACCCAGTAAAATGAAAAATAAGACCTTCTCTATAGATGACTTATAATTAGGGTTGAGCGAACCCGAAATGTAAAGTTCGGGTTCGTACCGAACTTTAGGATTTTTGGACCCTGAACCCGAACTTTTGAGTAAAAGTTCGGGTTCGGTGTTTGGCGATTTATTGGCGCTTTTTGAAAGGTTGCAGAGCAGCCAATCAACAAGCGTTTTACTCTTGTGCCCTTAGAAGCCATCACAGCCATGCCTACTAATGGCATGGCTGTGATTGGCCAGTGCAGCATGTGACCCAGCCTCTATATAAGCTGGAGTCACGTAGCGCTGCACGTCACTCTGCTCTAATTAGTGTAGGGATAGGATGCTGCTGCTGTGAGGGAGAGAATAGGAAACTGTCACCAGGATTTGGGGTATAGAGCTGAGGACATGGGCTGCTAGATGGCCACTAACACAACCGCAATATCCAGTACCTATAGCTCTGTGTGCTTTTATTGTGTAAAAAAAAAAAACGATTTGATACATGTATTAAGGCTGATTTCAGCCTGTATTTGTGGGCAGGGCGTTAGCTCCCTATATATACCTGCCAATTCCTTCCCTCAGGTGGTGTGTCTTACTTGCATCTGTAGGAAGAGCCACACCTAGCTGCCCAGCAAGCTTCACGTCTGTTTTTTCTCTTCAGTACGATTCTCTGCACAGTGCGACTTTCCTGAGAGAAGTTTTTTTTCTTAAGAGGAGCCACATCCAGCTGCCGGCACGTGCAAGCATCACGGTTGTTTCAAAAGTTTCGGTTCGCTACACGGTATAGTGCAATACTTAAACTGTTTTTCCGGTCTGTCACCAGGTAAGTACTTGTCCAATGGAGCGTGCCGTATACTTGCGGCCACGGGTCGGTCTCCCCTTCTCGCGGATGGCGTGCGGTTCACGGTGGAACGCACACGTGACCGCCGGGCCTCCACAGGCATGTTCAGCCGAGCGCCGAAGAAATGACCCTCCTGTACACGTCCACCGCTCGCTCTGCCTTCCGGAGCTCCTACGGTGGCAGGAAATGGGCAGTCGGGGGTAGCTATGTTTAGTTAGGGAAAGAGTACAAGTCTAGGTTCCCCTTGAAAGGCACACACGTCCGTCCACTCCAGGCTCGCACTTGGGGACCGCACATCCCAGTCCTAGCAGGGTCGCAGGCACGGGGGTCCCCCTTCCCCTCCCTGCAGCGGCCATGAGCGCGCCACATGTCCATTCGGAAATATCCGCCCCAGTTTAAAAAAAATAAAAAATAAAAATAAAGGGATAATTAAATCATTGCCCCAGCAGAGACGCTATATAGCAGAGGCGGCACAGGTGGGAAGCAGTGGGCATTGTTGCCGGCGTTACGCCAAGCTGCGGCAGCCCAGCTTCCAGCCTGTGTCAGGGGCAATTTTGGTGTGCGTATTTACATATATTAATCAACAGCACATGGGCCAGTAAGCTACTTGGTCCCTGCAGGTCAGAATTGTGTCTCGGCATGGAGGCAGGGATTCACTCTGCCAGCAGGTGCCAGGGGTACAAAATTGCGCGTGGCAGGCTCCCCGTTTTCCAAACGCAGATTTGGCTGGGAAGATTCGTCAGTGGCGCGCGATCAGTTTAGTTACCACATATACTGCGTACTTAAATTATCTGTCGCCTGGACCACTCAGGCCAAGATCAATGTTGTACATCACCTGGATCGTCCAGGCCGTGTTTAATGTTGTATGTCACCTGGATCGTCCAGGCCAACTTTAGCGTTGTATGTCACCTGGATCGTCCAGGCCGAGTTTAACGTTGTATGTCACCTGGATCGTCCAGGCCGAGTTTAACGTTGTATGTCACCTGGATCGTCCAGGCCGAGTTTAACGTTGTATGTCACCTGGATCGTCCAGGCCGAGTTTAACGTTGTATGTCACCTGGATCGTCCAGGCCGAGTTTAACGTTGTATGTCACCTGGATCGTCCAGGCCGAGTTTAACGTTGTATGTCACCTGGATCGTCCAGGCCGAGTTCAGTGTTGTATGTCACCTGGATCGTCCAGGCCAACTTTAGCGTTGTATGTCATCTGGATCGTCCAGGCTGAGTTCAGTGTTGTATGTCACCTGGATCGTCCAGGCCAACTTTTGCGTTGTATGTCACCTGGATCGTCCAGGCCGAGTTTAACGTTGTATGTCACCTGGATCGTCCAGGCCGAGTTTAACGTTGTATGTCACCTGGATCGTCCAGGCCGAGTTTAACGTTGTATGTCACCTGGATCGTCCAGGCCGAGTTTAACGTTGTATGTCACCTGGATCGTCCAGGCCGAGTTTAACGTTGTATGTCACCTGGATCGTCCAGGCCGAGTTCAGTGTTGTATGTCACCTGGATCGTCCAGGCCAACTTTAGCGTTGTATGTCATCTGGATCGTCCAGGCTGAGTTCAGTGTTGTATGTCACCTGGATCGTCCAGGCCAACTTTTGCGTTGTATGTCACCTGGATCGTCCAGGCCGAGTTTAACGTTGTATGTCACCTGGATCGTCCAGGCCGAGTTTAACGTTGTATGTCACCTGGATCGTCCAGGCCGAGTTTAACGTTGTATGTCACCTGGATCGTCCAGGCCAACTTTAACGTTGTATGTCACCTGGATCGTCCAGGCCGAGTTTTAATGTTGTATGTCACCTGGATCGTCCAGGCCGAGTTCAATGTTGTATGTCACCTGGATCGTCCAGGCCAACTTTAACGTTGTATGTCACCTGGATCGTCCAGGCCAACTTTAACGTTGTATGTCACCTGGATCGTCCAGGCCGAGTTTTAATGTTGTATGTCACCTGGATCGTCCAGGCCGAGTTCAATGTTGTATGTCACCTGGATCGTCCAGGCCAACTTTAACGTTGTATGTCACCTGGATCGTCCAGGCCAACTTTAACGTTGTATGTCACCTGGATCGTCCAGGCCGAGTTCAGTGTTGTATGTCACCTGGATCGTCCAGGCCGAGTTCAGTGTTGTATGTCACCTGGATCGTCCAGGCCGAGTTCAATGTTGTATGTCACCTGGATCGTCCAGGCCAACTTTAGCGTTGTATGTCATCTGGATCGTCCAGGCCGAGTTTAATGTTGTATGTCACCTGGATCGTCCAGGCCAACTTTTGCGTTGTATGTCACCTGGATCGTCCAGGCCGAGTTTTAATGTTGTATGTGACCTGGATCGTCCAGGCCGAGTTCAATGTTGTATGTCACCTGGATCGTCCAGGCCAACTTTAACGTTGTATGTCACCTGGATCGTCCAGGCCGAGTTCAGTGTTGTATGTCACCTGGATCGTCCAGGCCGAGTTCAGTGTTGTATGTCACCTGGATCGTCCAGGCCGAGTTCAATGTTGTATGTCACCTGGATCGTCCAGGCCAAGTTCAATGTTGTATGTCACCTGGATCGTCCAGGCCAACTTTAGCGTTGTATGTAATCTGGATCGTCCAGGCCGAGTTTAATGTTGTATGTCACCTGGATCGTCCAGGCCAACTTAACAGTGTATGTCACCTAGATCGTCCAGGTTCAGCTACCACTGATACCATGTCACATCATTTATCTTGCCTCTGGGTCCCGCCAGGATGAGCCAAATGCTGGGCGACAACTGGACCTTCAATTTAGCCATTGTTGTTTCCACGCCATATGTCATATTGAGTCCGCCACACCCCACTCCAGGCCATCCGGGCTCGGTTCTTAGTTAGGAGTCTCCCGGATGGTCAAGGGGTCTCACGGTCCTTATCCTATCCCCACGGGTACGTTATTCAGTTTACTTTATGTTTCCCCCAGATTCCTAGAAGCGTCTCCGGCCATTATCATTCTAAAAGCAGGCAAAGCACCGCAAGGAGATGCCCGACGCGGACCCCACGGGTGCCACAATCCCAGCATACAACACCCCAGTGATGGATTAGAATCTCTGATCTCAACAGCAAAACACCTCATAACACAATCATTAGCCCCAAATATGTCCAGGAATTATAAAGCGGGGTTGAAAGCGTTTGAGAGATTTAGACTTCTCTATTCTCAGGGCGGCCGCAACGAAATATCTTACTTACTGGCGTTCATAGCCTTCTGCCATTCCCAACAAAAGCTCTCATATAATACTATCAAATTATACCTAGCAGGCCTTCAACTCCATTTTATGCTCAGTAATCGGGGTTGTTCTTCTATCTTGTCCAACCAGGTCATCAAGGCGGCCCTCAGGGGAATACAGGAAAATGCAAAACAGGCTGCCACCCGCAGACAGCCGGTGTTCGGCAAGCTGTTCAGGGATTTGTCTTCTGCCCTGGACGGCGATCCTTTTTGGCCCTTGACCAGCATGGTCATCCAAGCGGCCATGTTCTAAGTTTTTACGGCTTCCTCCTGCCAGGAGAGTTCACTGGCAGCTCTCCGAGACCCGGCGGTCTTCGCAAAGAACAACTGTCGTGGCACTATAACTATTATGTACTCAGCATTCCGTCAACCAAAACAAACCAGACAGGGCCATCCACGGAAATTAAATATTTCCCTACCCGGAATAATTGGTGTCCAGTCCAGATCCTCAATAAATTATTGTCCCTGTTGCAGACAGCGCCTCCTGCCCTTCAAGAACAAACCCCTCACTTCAAACCAATTCACGTCCCACATCCGCTCTCTGGCGGCAGGTCTGGGGTACGACCCAGGAGCCATTTCGGGTCACTCGTTCCGTATTGGGGCGGCATCGTCAGCTTCGAAACACCAAGTCACCGCTCACGTTATTCGATCCATGGGGCGCTGGAGGTCATCTTGCTTCAACAGATACATTCCGAATCCACACCGGGAAATTTCTCAAGCTTTTCAGTCGTTGGCGTTATAGGTCATGCGGGCTGGAAGAATATGAATAAACCAGTGTAGACAACATAGCGTACTTGTCTTTTTGCCCTCTCCAGGCTTACCCACGCCCGTGGCTTCCGGCACAACTCAGCCATAGTTCAGGTTCGGCATGCCTTACCCACGTCCAAGACGCATTTAGCCCTGCCCATAAGTATTAAGGCTGATTTCAGCCTGTATTTGTGGGCAGGGCGTTAGCTCCCTATATATACCTGCCAATTCCTTCCCTCAGGTGGTGCGTCTCACTTGCCCCTCCCTCCCACCCCTTTTTTCACACACTCCAATAGGGTACGCCCTCTCCAGGCTTACCCACGCCCGTGGCTTCCGGCACAACTCAGCCATAGTTCAGGTTCGGCATGCCTTACCCACGTCCAAGACGCATTTAGCCCTGCCCATAAATGCAAATTAACCTGAGATGAGTCCTGTACGTGAGATGAGTCAGGGATAGGACTCATCTCAGGTTAATTTGCATGTGTATCAAATCGTTTTTTTTACACAATAAAAGCACACAGAGCTATGGGGACTGGATATTGCGGATGTGCTAGTGGCCATCTAGCAACCCATGTCCTCAGCTCTATACACAAAATCCCGGTGACAGGTTCCCTTTAATCTGAAGTGCTTGTTAACTCAGTGTTCTACATAGATTTAGCTTTGTGGGTGCAGTGCACAATCTTTTTACCCTGCCCTGAGCCAAGTGACACAGAAAAAGAACTGGCGGTGGCCATTTTATGCAAGCTCAGTGCACCAGCACAGCATATGTGCATTTGTGACATTCAAATCCAAGCTTGAAATACTGCAATAATAATCTGGGTTTAAAAAAAAACACCCATTTTTGGCAATATCCTACATCTGGGGCCTATGCTGCATTTGTTAGTGTGACATACAAGCTAGAAATACTGCAATAATATTCTGGGTTTAAAAAGACACCCATTTTGGGCAAAATACTAAATTTGCAGCCTTTGCTGCACTGTCAGTGTGAGATACATGCGTTAGATACTGCTGTTCTATTCTGTTATTAAAAAAACACCCATTTTGGGCCAAAAACTAAATTTGCGGCCTTTGCTGCATCTATCAGTGTGAGATACACGCATTAGATACTGCTGTTCTATTCTGCTATAAAAAAAACACCCATTTTGGGTAAGATCCTAAATTTGAGAAATATGAGGAGAGCGTCAAATAAGGGACGTGTCCCCGGTCGTGGTGCTGCTGGTGGAGCTCCTGTTGCAGGGAGAGGACGTGGTCAATCTGTGCCAGCTACACGCACAAGTGAAACACCTTCCTCAGGTGCGAGTAGGCGACAGTACCTTCAGCGTTATTTGGTCGGGCCTAATGCGGCTCTACAAATGGTGAGGCCAGAACAAGTACAGGCGATAGTAGATTGGGTTGCTGATAGTGCCTCCAGTTCCTTTAAATTGTCTCCCACCCAGTCTCCTGCTGAAAGATCAAAGTTGGCACCTGCAGCCGATGTCCATCAGTCTTTCACCTCACCCCCTTGCAAATCAGCCAAGCAGTCTGAGCCCCAAGTCATGCAGCAGTCTCTTCTGCTTTTTGAGGACTCTGCTAGCAGGGTTTCCCAGGGCCATCCACCTAGCCCTGCCCCAAAAGTGGAAGAGATTGAGTGCACCGTGCCCAACCACTTATGTTTCAAGATGAGTACATGGGAGGACCACCGCAGCACGACTCGGATGATGAAGAAACACTGGTGCCAACTGCTGTGGTTTTCGAAAGTGTGCAGACCGACAAGGAGGGCAGGGGTGAAGACTGGGTGGAAGATGATGTGGAGGACGATGAGGTCCTCGACCCCACATGGAATCAAGGTCATGCGAGCGACCTGTGTAGTTCGGAGGAAGAGGCGGTGGTCGCACAGAGCCACCAGCACAGCAGAAGAAGGAGCAGGGTGCAAAAGCGGAGTGGCCGTCCCCTAGACAGTATGCCTGCTACTGCCCACCGCAGCAAGGGACCGAGCACACTAAAGCCAGCTCCAAGGAGTTCCCTGGCGTGGCAGTTATTCAGACAATGTGCTGACAACAAGACACGAGTGGTTTGCACGTTCTAAACCTGAGCAAAACCTGCATGACCAGGCATCTAAGTGCAAAGCACGAGCTGCAGTGGAGTAGACACCTCAAAAACCAAGAAAGGTCTCTTGCTCCTCTTGCTTCCTCTTCTGCTGCAGTCCCGGCTTCTTCATCTACCTCTGGAGTGAAACAGAGGATCTGCCAGCAATACCACCACTTGGGTCACCAAGCATCTCCACAATGTCCCATGGAAGCGTTCAGCTCTCCATCTCCCAAACACTGGAGCGGAAGAGAAAGTACCCCCCTACCCACCTGCGATCCCTGGCACCGAATGCCAGCATTTCAAAATGACTGGCCTTTGAAATGCTGTCATTCCGTCTGGAGGAGACTGAGAGCTTTAATAGCCTTATGGCGGTGGCTGTCCCACAGTACGTCGTGCCCAGCTGCCACTACTTTTCCAGGCGAGCCATCCCTTCCCTGCTCAACCAAGTGGGGGACAAAATCAAGTGTGCACTGCGCAACGCCATCTGTGGCAAGGTCCACCTAACTATGGATATATGGACCAGTAAGCATGGTCAGGGACGTTATATCTCCCTAACACACACTGGGTAAATGCAGTGGCAGCTAGGCCTAAGGCGGATAGCAGTTTGGCGCATGTCCTTCCACCACCGAGGATTGCAGGGTGCTTCAGTTTGCCTCCTGTTGCTTCCTCCTCCTACTCCGCTTCCTCATCCTCTACCGCCTCCTCATCCGGTCAGCGTAACACCTTCACCACCAACTTCAGCACAGCCAGGGGTAAACAACAGCAGGCAGTTAAAAAACGTATCTGTTTGGGGGACAAACCCCACACCGCGCAGGAGCTGTGTACGGGCATGGAACAACAGACCAATGAATGGTTGGTGCCAGTGAGCTTCCAGCCCAGCCTGGTGGTGTGCGATAATGGGCGAAATCTCGTAGCAGCTCTGGGACTAGCCGGTTTGACGCACATCCCTTGCCTGGCGCATGTGCTGAATTTGGTGGTGCAGAGGTTCCTTAAAAATTAGCCCGATATGTCTGAGCTGCTGCAGAAAGTGTGGGCCGTCTGTGCGCGCTTTCAGCGGTCTCACCCTGCTGCTACTCGCCTGTCAGCGCTGCAGCGTAACTTCGGCCTTCCAGCTCACCACCTCATATGCGATGTGCCCTCAAGGTGGAACTCCACTTTGCACATGCTGGCCAGACTGTGCGAGCAGCAGCAGGCGATAATGGAGTTTCAGCTGCAGCACACACGGGTTAGTTGCTCTGCGGAACAGCACCACTTCACCACCAATGACCGGGCCTCCATGCAAGACCTGTGTTCCTTGTTACGCTGTTCGAATACTCCACCAACATGGCCAGTGCCAATAACGCTGTTCTCAGCGTTACTATCCCACTTCTATGCCTCCTTGAAAAAACGCTTCTGGCAATGATGGAAGAGGATGTGGCACAGGAGGCGGAGGAGGAAGAGGGATCATTTTATAGGGTTTCCGGCCAGTCATTCACAAGTGGCTCCGAGGGTGGGTTCCTGCACCCATAAAAGGCAGATACACAATTGTCCAGCCAGAGCACAGTTCTGGAGGATGAGGAGGTGGAGGATGAGGAGGAGGAGATTGAGGAGGAGGAACAGTGTTCACAGCAGGGTGGCACCCAAACCAGCTCATGGCCATCAATGGTGGGTGGCTGGGGGGATACAGAGGACACAGACGATACACCTCCCACAGAGGACAGCTTGTTATTGCCTCTGGGCAACCTGGCACACATGAGCGATTACATGCTGCAGTGTCTCCGCAACGACCGCCGAGTTGCCCACATTCTAACTTGTGCTGATTACTGGGTGACCACGCTGCTGGATCCCCGTTACAAGGACAACGTATCGTCCTTAACTCCGTCACTGGAGCGTGATTGTAAGATGCGCGAGTACAAACGCACATTGGTAGACGCGCTGCTGATGGCATTCCAACCTGACAGTGGGGGCACAGTGGAAGCACAAGGCGAAGGCAAAGGAGGAGGAAGAGGTCACCAACGCAGCTGGGGCACCACCAGCACCTCAGAAGGCAGGGTTAGCATGGCCGAAATGTGGAAAAGCTTTGTCAGCACGCCACAACAACCAGCACCACCAGCTGATATGGAACGTCTTAGCAGGAGGCAGCATTTCAGCAACGTGGTGGAGCAGTATGTGTGCACACGCCTACACATACTGAATGACGAGTCTGCTCCCTTCAACTTCTGGGTCTCCAAATTGGGCACATGGCCTGAGCTTGCCCTTTACGCCTTGGAGGTGCTAGCCTTTCCTGCAGCCAGTGTATTGTCTGAACGTGTGTTTAGCACGGCAGGGGGCATTGTCACAGACAAGCGCAGCTGCCTGTCCACAGCCAATGTGGACAAGCTCACGTTCATTAAAATGAACCAGGCATGGATCCCACAGAACTTGTGCGTACCCTGTGCAGAATAGACATGTATACCGGCCTTACCCAGCCATTGCTATACTACAACGCAATTGCTCATTGTTGTATTTTGGATATTTCACACTCTTTTGGAGTGTACCCTAATAAAAAAATTAAAATTAAAATTAAAACCAAATAACCAGTGTTGGCTACCTTATCCTCCTCCACCGCCACGTCCACCCACACCGATACGTCAACCGCCTCCTCAAACTCCTACTCCATATGAATTTGTACGTATTTTATTTTATGTCATTTCACTAATTTGTCTGTTACATTTTCGGGTGAAATTCACCAATTTTTGGCTGTGATATAACCATGCTATACCAAGTAGACAGGTAAAAACATTTCACTAATTTGTGTGTTACATTCTCGGGTGACATTCACCAATTTTTGGCTTTGATATACCCCTGCTATACGTAGTAGACAGGTAAAAACATTTCACTAATTTGTCTGTTACATTGTCAGGTGAAATTTTACCAATTTTGCCGTATACAAACCCCTGCTCTGCATAGGTGACAAGGAATTACATTTCAAAAATTCTTCTTTAATTGACACGCGCCGCCTCCTTTACTTGTAAGCTTCGGCTTCAATAATTTGTCCCACTTTTCCGCTCGATCAACATTTAATTTCATCCATTGACCTCCCTTGGATGTGGTATCTCTTTCTCACACTCCCTCGCTGGCGTGGAACCCTGTTTCGCCGATAACCGTTATCAACATGGTAGGCACAGAAAAGAACATCGAAAATTGATAGAGAAGATATCCAAATGGATCGTGGATGTCACGGGGACGTGCGATCAGGCAGAAGTTATCTAGAGTCAACAAAGTGGCAGCATGGCCCCTCCTGTCTAACGTTTCCAAATCTAAAATACCCCAGTGACATTCCCTATAATTTTTTATTATTCATTCCAATAACAGGGCATCTTAAGAGTCTTGTATTGTTATTTATCGTCACTACCTCCCCGAGTCGGGAGTGGGTAATTGCCGCGCGCCCGTCCTTTACTTGGAAGCTTCTGCTTCAATACTTTGTCCCACATTTACGCTCGGTTACATTTAATTTCATCCATTGACCTCCCTTGGATGTGGTATCCCTTTCTCACGCTCCCTCTCCGGCGTGGAACCCTGATTCACCGCTAACCGTTATCAACATGGTAGGCGCAGAAAAGAACATCGAAAGTTGATAGAGAAAATATCCAATTGGATCGTGAACATCACGGGGACATGCGACATGGTGGGGCAGTAAGTGTGCACACGCCTACACAAACTGACTGATGGGTCTGCCCCCTTCAACTTCTGGGTCTCCAAATTGGGCACATGGCCTGAACTTGCCCTTTACGCCTTGGAGGTGCTGGCCTTCACTGCAGCCAGTGTATTGTCTGAACGTGTGTTTAGCACGACTGGAGGGGGTTATCACAGGTTATATTTCCCAGGGTGTACCCTAATTTAAACAATAAAAAAAAATTAAATTAAACCCAAAAAACTGTGTAGGCTACCTCCTCCACCACCGCTTCCACCTACACCGCCACATCCACTGCCTCCTCAACCTCCTACTCCACATGGACATCGTCCTCCTAGATCAAGATTATTATTATTTTTTTTTACGTATTTCATGTTATTTAAAGTAATTTCCCTATCCGCATTTGTTTGCAGAGAACTTGCCATGCTCTTAACCACATTTTGCTGCCAATTGCAGCCCTCTAGCCCTTTCCATGACATTTTTAAAGCCATTTTAGTGCTCAAAAGTTCGGGTCCCCATTGACTTCAATGGGGTTTGGGTTCAAGTTCGGGTCCCGAACTCTCACTTTTTTGTGAAGTTCAACCGAACCCGAACATCCAGGTGTCCACTCAACTCTACTTATAATATAACTTGTTTTGCTGAGACCCCTGCTCATAATTTAGAAGTCTTTATTATATAGGGAAAGAGGCAATTACGGTAGTGTTTCACAAACACGATGCTGAAAAGCCCTAATAATTGGTAGAGTGGATAGATCACACATTTTCTTAGGTGTTTCAAAGGATGACATGAGTAATGTTTACTCTATTCTTCATGAGGTTAAGACACTAGACCATTTAATAAATTCCCATGATGTGATTCGAGCCACATGACTTCTTCTCCCCATAAAAGTCAATGTAAGTGCTACCATGCAAATGTTATTTGCTACTGACTTCTACTGTGTGCTGCACCCATTTCGGATCATGCAAATGTTGATGACAAATTGTAATACACTGAGTTGCATATTAGTTGCACTGTCCTTTCATTAAACTTTTTTTTATATTTTATAGGGACATATCAAAAGTTTAGATCAGTGGGGATCTGAGTGCTGAGATCTCTAGAAAGAGGGGAGAGAAGCATGTGCTTAGCGCTCTCTCTCTCCTCCCTGCATGAGATGGGCCCATAGTTTTTCTATTCAGTGTGTCTCGCTTCCTGTCCTACAGTGAGGAGAGAAAAAACTTAGCTCACGCTTCTCTCCACTCATTCTAGATATCGGTGGGGCTCTCAGCGCTCACATCCCTACCGATCTAAACTTTTGATATGTCCCTATAACCTATCAAAGGTTTAGTGAAAGTACAGTGCCACTTGAATTCCTATAGTGAGCAACTGTTGTGTTTAATTCCTGAAGCAGAATGAAACTGGGGTGATATATATTTTTATATATATATATATATATATATATATTATTTTTTTATATACCGTATGTATATATATATATATATATATATATATATAGTGTATGTACAGTATGTTAGAAGGCATCCCAATGAATACATTATATGGAGCCTCAACATAATAGCTGCTAAACAAACATTGAATAAACCAGTATGTAAATCACAGAATCAGTGACATTTCTTAGGTCTGTATTGTGACACCGGCCATTTAACCATGATGTCACTTTGTCAGACTCTACTAGCTATGCTTGTTACAATAATCCTGGAGGAACCGTTAGTAATTAATTTCTGTTGAATGATCATTTAAAGCTCCTTAGTTTAGGATTACATGCTCTAATTAAATCAAATTAATGTGTGCATATTAAGCAGAGTTATTATCCACTACATAACAGATATAGGTTGTAGCTCTCACTGAGGCATAACCACAGTTCTCTTGTAGCACAGCAGTCGGAAGAGTTGGTAACTTTTTTCATGGGGGGAGGGGTGGAAGTAGTAATCTGTACAATTCCTTAAAGTAGGGGAAACTATGCATAAGGGAACTAAAGTAATTAATTAATGAGACCACCATTCAGGTTGGTAGAACTTTAAAGACTACTGAAAGTTACACGCACGTGTTGGTTTGTTTGGAAATACAGTGTCATTACTGACCTATGCCTAATTTTCCCACGTTTTACCAATGTTTTTGTCATTATAAAAGTGGCAGTATGGCCACTTTCACACAGTCAGTATTTGGACTGTATTTTACATCAGCATTTCTAAGTCAAAACCAGGAGTGGAGCCTACAGAAAGTATAATGGAAAGATGTGTGCCTCTTCCTAGTGGCGTAACTAGAGTTCTATGGGCCCCAGAGCAAACTTTGGATCGGGCCCCCCTCCCTCCCCATAATATGTTTGAATGCGTTGTAGTATGCTGCTGCTGATCACTACACAAACCCGCAGAGTCTACACTACCCCTACAAATTAAATTATGCCCCAAATTAATAAAATACAAATGACCTGTTTTAATGTCCCTTACTCTAATGAAATACATGTGATGAAATTGATTAAATTAAAATTAATTACCTGCTGGCTGTGCTTCTTACTGTACTAATAAAGCAAGCATGGCACAATAATGGCCACTAGCTCCTCAAGTCAGCTGGTAGCCTTGGCAGGATAAGAAATTAAAGGGCCCACCTCGGACATACCATATAACACACTCCTAAACCATCCATCACCATCTGTGTCCAGCATCATCCTCCCCCCCCCCCCCCCCCAAGCACTAGCACGTACACCAGCAATCCATCAGCACCCCCCTGCACATAAACAGCTATCAAAGTCTCCATGCGTTCAGTAATAGTAACGCCCCTTATAATTCCCCCAGTAAAAAGGCTTCTATAGTGCCTTATATATTCTCCAATAATAATAATAGTAATAATGCCCATATAGTGCCTCTGGTAATAATAATGACCCCATAGTGACTCAGTATTAAAAATGCACCCTTAGTGACCCCACTAATAAAGTGCCCCAGTAATAATAATGTCCCCACAGTGTCCCCCAGTAATGTTCCCCATTCCTCTACTACCAGTAATGTCCCTATACTGCCCCCAGTAATGATTCCCACTGCCCCCAGAAATGTCCTTCCACTGCCCCAGTAATGTTGATCCCCCCAGTGCCCCCAGTAATCCCCCTATAGTGGCCACAGTAATTTTCCCCCACTCACTGGTAACAGGGCCCGGCACTGTCACTGTACTTCATGCCGAGCCCCATCAGAGCGCTCATCACAGCAGCGTTCCATCCACTCGGTCCAGCATTTATCAGGCCCCAGCGCTGCCCTAAAAGTAGCATTCGCATATTAGGCGGAGCCTGACTAACATCAGTCAGGCCACAGAAGTAGTATTGGAACCACGCTGCTCATTCAAATAAGACCTTTTCTTTCGGTGCAAATATCCATGTGGCGAGGCACAAGACAAAGATACTCTTGTTGTTTGTTCCACGAACCTCTAGAGGATTCTCTATGGAGTATCAAAAATCACACAATAGTGAAGTACCTCCGATGCATTTAAAATAAAGTGGCTTTATTATACTCACAAGCATGTTAAAATTGCCAGCATATCATAAAATGTAATACGTATCACAGCCCAGGAGGAGTGCTAATTCCAGAGGGAAAAATAAAAAGGGAAGATACTACAATACATGTAAAATGTAAGCGTGAAACTGGATCGCACATTCTCGCACTGTGTGTGACATAAACCCATTTTTGGGGGGCGAGATACACCTCCTTTGCATCCGTGACACAGAATACAATAGTCAATCTCTCTGTCAATTCTGTGTGTGACATAAACCCATTTTTTGGGGTGAGATACACCTCCTTTGCATCTGTGACAAAAAAATACAGTAGTTAGGCTACTTTCACACTAGCGTTTTTACTGGATCCGGCAGGGCTCAGCAAAAACGCTTCTGTTATTGATAATACAACCATCTGCATCCGTTATGAACGGATAAGGTTGTATTATCTTTAACATAGCCAAGACGGATCCGTCATAAAATCCATTGAAAGTCAATGGAGGACAGATCCGTTTTCTATTTTGATAGATTATGTCAGAGAAAACAGATCCGTACCCATTGACTTGCATTGGGGTTCATGCTGGATCTGTCTTGCTCCGCATCCCAGGATGGAAAGCAAACTACATGTTGCG
Source organism: Bufo bufo (assembly GCF_905171765.1). Taxonomy (NCBI): domain Eukaryota; kingdom Metazoa; phylum Chordata; class Amphibia; order Anura; family Bufonidae; genus Bufo; species Bufo bufo. The sequence continues at coordinate 323,561,189 of NC_053391.1, forward strand.
GTTTGCTCTCCAGTATAGGAATGCAACCAAACGGAACGGAATGCATTTTGGAGCAATGACAATGAATGGGGACAAAATGGAAGCGTTTTTTTCAGGTATTGAGCCCCTATGACGGATCTTAATACCGGAAAAGTAAAACGCTAGTGTGAAAGTAGCCTTAATCTGTCAGTTAATTCTGTGGGTGACATAAACCCATTTTGTTGGGGCGAGATACACCTCCTGTGTATCTGTGACACGGAAATACAATAAAATAAAAATAAATAAAAAAATTGTCTGTCTAAATTTTGTGGGAGACCTCAAAGAATGAGAAAAGCATCAAATAAGGGATGTGACTACGTGCCCAAATGAAACACCTTTCTCTGGTGCACGCAGTCAACAGGACGTTTTGAGCCATTTTGTAACCCCGAATACTTCTGTACGAATAGGCAGTAGTAGATTGGATAGCTGAGAGTGCCTCCAGTTCCTTCACATTATCTTCCACCCGGTCCCCTGCTGAAAGCGCAGAGTTGGCACCTGTGACCCATGGAAATCTGTCTTCCACCTCACCTCCTTACAAATCAGCCAAGCAGTCTGAGCCCCAAGTCATGCTGCAGTCACTTATGCTTTTTGATGACTCTGCTGGTGGGGGTTCCATGGGCCATTCACCTAGCCCTGCCCCAGAAGTGGAAGAGATTGAGTACACTGATGCCCAACCACTTATGTTTGAGGATGAGGACGTGGGAAGACCACCGCAGCACGTCTCTGATGATGATGACGAAACACAGGTGCCAACAGCTGCGGCTTTCTGCGGTGTGCAGACCAGCAAGGAGGGCAGGGATGAGGAGTGGGTGGAAGATGATGTGGAGGATGATGAGGTCCTAGACCCCACAAGGAATCAAGGTCATCCGAGTGATGCGTGAAGTTCGGAGAAAGAGGTGGTTGGCATGCAGCTCTAGCTGCACAGTAAAAGAGGTAGCAGGGTGCAAAAGCAGAGCGGCTGGCCCCTAGCCAGTACGCCTGCTACTGCCCACCGTGCGAGGGACTGAGCACACCAAAGCCAGCTCAGAGGAGCTCCCTGGCATTGCAGTTCTTCTGGAAATGTGCTGATGACAAGACACAGGTGGTTTGCATGCTGTGCAATCAGAGCCTGAAGCGAGGCATAAATGTTCTAAACCTGAGCACCACCTGCATGACCAGGCATCTACATGCAAAGTACGAGCTGCAGTGGAGCAAACGCCTGAAAAAAACATGAAAAATCTGAGGCTCATCCTGCTCCCTCTTCTAATGCGGTCTCGACCTCTTCCTCCCTCTCTGGAGCAACAGGGCCACCTGGCTCCCCGCAAAGAGAGGATGTGACAGCAACACGACCACCACCAGCAGTGTCACCGAGCATCTTTACACCATCCCATGGAAGCGTTCAGCTGTCCATCACCCAAACACTGAAAAGAAAGAGGAAGTACCCCCCTACCCACCCGTGAGCCCTGGCTCTGAATGCCAGAATTGCAAAATTCCTGGCCTTTGAAATGCTGTCTCTGTCTGGTGGAGACAGACAGTTTTAAAAACCAGTACGTGCACTAGCAAGTGACGGACAAAATAAAGTGTGTGCAGCGCAACGCCATCAGTGGCAAGGTCCACATAACCACAGATACATGCACCAGCAAGCACGGGCAGGGATGTTATATGTCCTTAACTGCCTGCTGGGTAAATGTAGTAGCAGCTGGGCCTGAGATGGAAAGCAGTTTGGCGCATGATTGCTGGACGTTTCGCGGTGTCAGCGTAACACCTCACCACCAGCTTCAGCACAGCCAGGGGGAAACGACAGCAGGCTGTTCTGAAACTCATCTCTTTGGGGCAAAAAACCCACAATGTGCAGGAGCTGTGGATCGGCATCGAAGAACAGACCAATGAGTGGTTGATGCCGCTGAGCCTGAAGGTGTGCGATATTGGGTGAAATCTCGTAGCAGCTCTGGGCGGAGGAAATGTGTTCACAGCATGGTGGCACCCAAGGCAGCTCACGAGCATCACTGGAGTATGGCTGGGGGGGATACAGAGGACACTGACTATACACCTCCCCCTGATTCTTACCAGTGCTGATTACTGGGCGGCCATCCTGCTGGATCCCTGCTACAAGGACAATGTGCCGTCCTTACTTCCATCACTGAAGCGTGATCGGAAGATGCGTAAATACAAGCGCATGCTGTTAGACGCACTACTGACGGCATTCCCATCTGACAGAGGGGCTCAGTTTAAGCACGAAACCTCAGACCTCAGATCAGACGTTAGAAAATAATGAATAAACTTATCTCACTTGCTTCTGGCCCACACTGCACTGTGACCCGACGTCGCACAGCGACAAGTCCTCACATAGCTATGTAGATGGAGTTATAAAATTTTTAAAGTTTTTATATATTTTTTTTTTATAAATAAGTAGACACACTGACTGACCTTCAGAAAAAAATCTTCATGTCATTTTTAGCACATAGTGAATGCCATTAAACTCTTCCCCCATATGCATTTTAGGGCCTAGTGACCAAGCATTTTTTTCATTTTTTGATTGTCGCATTCCAAGAACTATAGCTTTATTTTTCAGTCGACGTAGCCGTAGGAGGGCTTGTTTTTTGAAGGATAAGTTGCAGTTTTTAATACTGCCATTTTGGTGTAGCGCTTATTCTAAGCCGCCAGCTTAGAATAAAGTCCATTGAAGGGGTTGTTCGGTTTCCGATAAAGATGACCTATCATCAGGCCTATTGCACACGACCGTGTGGCTTTTTCAGTATTTTGCGGTCCGCCAAAAATACGGATGACATCCGTGTGCATTCCGTTTTTTGTGGAACGGAACATCTGGCCCCTAATAGAACAGTACTATCCTTGTCCGTTATCCGGACAATAATAGGACATGTTCTATCTTTGAACGGAACAGGAAAAACTGAAATGGAATGCATACGGAGTGCATGCCGTTTTTTTTGTGGACCCGTTGAAATGAATGGTTCCGTATATTGAAATATTGCACTGAACATGAGTGAAATACACTTGCTTCATTGGAACTACTGAAGTGCTGCAATTTCATAAAACTTAAAAGGGTATTCTCATCTGAGAAATGTAATGGCATTCCAACAGTACAACATACATGTCTGACAGATGGGGTTCCACATCTGGGACTCCCACCCGTCGGAGAGGGTACATGCAAATGCTTGACGCTGCAGAGCTTCTGTTTTGTTAGTCAGGGAAAGAAAATTACTAGTGCCAGCCTGGGACCACCGCCAGCATATGATCAACAAATATTAATCCCTACTGCAGGAACCATTTTTTGCTTTAATTTCATGAATTTTATGACTTTTTCTTATGTAAGTACTGATCATGGGGCACATTTTTCTTACCAGTAACCACCTTTCATTTTTCAGTGCTCTTTTGGAAAATAAAAGGTGGAATCTGATTGGTTGCTAGGGGTGGCTAAACCAGTTTTCCTTTACACCAGTTTTGATAAATTTCGCCCTTAGTGTCTCTTTAAATCACTGGAGTATCTAAAACAGGATGAAGCAAACGATAAAGATAACTAATCATAAAATATGGCATATCATGTACATCTATTAAAGAAAAATCCCAAGAGCACACATTTTCAGCCTGCTCAGTCAGGTACAGAGAGCTTCAAGAGACTGAGTGTGTGACACTGTATTGAGTGAAAATCTAAAAGGCTACCACCAGATGGCGCTGTGAATGTTTCATTAGAGATGTGAAGATGTAACGAACAATTGTATGTCAATTCATATACCGTAGTGAGTTGTTATATTAACAGTGACAATTTTGTCATTATTCTTACATTATGCTGACATTATAACCCAATATATAAAAAATCCAAGGAAACATAAACAGGCTTGTGGTTCTAGTCAGTATGGTCATGAAAGGTTCATACAGCACTCATGTAAAGCACATGCTGCCACTCTAGGCCCGGGTCTAAGGCCTTGTGGTTCACCAGCCACAGATCCCCCAAAATACAGACACCTTCGCTGTGCAATCCCGCACTATGTTAGAAATGTCTATTCTTGTCAGAAACATGGACAAGAATAGGACATGTTCTATCTTTTTTGCCAAGCTGCAGAATGGACATATGGATGCAGACAGCACAAGGTGTGATGTCCACATCTGATCTGCAAATGTGGACCGAAAAAACGGTCGTGTGAATGGGGCCTTATTAGAATTATCCTTGTCAGCAATATGGACAAAAAAAAGGACATGTTCTATAATTTACGGAAAGATCACGCAGATGGATGAAATCCATGTGTTTGTTCATTATATTTTTTTTTGCGGACCTATAGAAATAAATGGGTCCGTGTGCATTGGATACAAAATACGGTTGTGTGCAAGAGGCCTGATGCAGATCTCTACACACCGATCATATACTGTGTATGGCGGTTTTCATACTGTTTACGTCATTATTCTAGCATCGGCTTTCTTGCCACAATTGTGGGATAAAAGCAGGTAGCTGTATTGTATACAATGAAGCATCATACAGTGCCGATTCCAATGCAGAAGAAATTACCTTCACTGGATTTTTTAAAATAATTTTTTCATCAATGACCACTAAGGCCTCCTGCACACGACCGTTGTGCCGTTTTTTTTTGCGGACCCATTGACTTTCAATGGGTCCGTGGAAAAATCGGAAAATGCACCGTTTTGCACCCGCATCCGTGATCCGTGTTTCCTGTCCGTCAAAAAAATAAGACCTGTCCTATTTTTTTGACGGACAACGGTTCACGGACCCATTCAAGTCAATGGGTCTGTGAAAGAACACGGATGCACACAAGATTGGCATCCGCCTCCGTGATCCGTAGGTTACTTTCATACAGACTGATCCGAAGATCCGTCTGCATAAAAGCTTTTTCAGAGATGAGTCATATCCGACAGTATATTCTAACACAGAGGCGTTCCCATAGTGATGGGGACGCTTCTAGTTAGAATATACTACGAACTGTGTACATGACTGCCCCTGCTGCCTGGCAGCACCCGATCTCTTACAGGGGGCTGTGATCCGCACAATTAACCCCTGTGCTGCACCTGAGGGGTTAATTGTGCATATCATAGCCCCCTATAAGAGAGCAGGGGCTGCCAGACAGCAGGGGGCAGACCCCCCTCCCCAGTTTTAATTTCATTGGTGGCCAGTGCGGCCCCCCCCCCCGGGATCCCCCTCCCTCGATTGTAATATCATTGGTGGCCAGTGTGCGGCCTCCCCCGGCCCCCCCCCCCTACCTTCCTTTATTGTATTATCATTGGTGGCCAGTGTGCGGCCCCCCCCTCCCTCCCTCTATTGTATTATCATTGGTGGACAGTGTGCGCCCCCCCCCCCCTTTATTGTATTAATATCATTGGTGGCCAGTGTGCGGCCTCCCCTGCCCTCCCCCCCAATCATTGGTGGCAGCGGAGATTCCGATCGGAGTCCCAGTTTAATCGCTCTGGGGCTCCGATCGGTAACCATGGCAACCAGGACGCTACTGCAGGCCTGGTTGCCATGGTTACTTAGCAATATTACAATATTAGAAGCATCATACTTACCTGCTGCGCTGTCTGTGACCGGCCGGGAGCTCCTCCTACTGGTAAGTGACAGGTCTGTGCGGCGCATTGCTTATTGATCTGTCACTTACCAGTAGGAGGAGCTCCCGGCCGGTCACAGACAGAGCAGCAGGTAAGTATGATGCTTCTAATATTGTAATATTGCTAAGTAACCATGGCAACCAGGCCTGCAGTAGCGTCCTGGTTACCATGGTTACCGATCGGAGCCCCAGAGCGATTAAACTGGGACTCCGATCGGAATCTCCGCTGCCACCAATGATCGGGGGGAGGGGAGGCCGCACACTGGCCACCAATGATATTAATACAATAGAGGGGGGGCCAGGGGGGGCGCACACTGGCCACCAATGATAATACAATAGAGGGAGGGAGGGGGGGGCCGGACACTGGCCACCAATGATAATACAATAAAGGGAGGGAGGGGGGGGGCGGGGGAGGCCGCACACTGGCCACCAATGATATTACAATAGAGGGAGGGGGGGCCGGGGGGCCGCACTGGCCACCAATGAAATTAAAACTGGGGAGGGAGGGGGGTCTGCCCCCTGCTGCCTGGCAGCCCCTGATCTCTTATAGGGGGCTATGATATGCACAATTAACCCCTCAGGTGCAGCACCTAAGGGGTTAATTGTGCGGATCACAGCCCCCTGTAAGAGATCGGGTGCTGCCAGGCAGCAGGGGCCAGTCATGTACACAGTTCGTAGTATTTTCTAACTAGAAGCGTCCCCATCACTATGGGAACGCCTCTGTGTTAGAATATACAGTACTGTCGGATATGAGTTTCACAATCTAACTCATATCCGACAGTATATTCTAACAGAGGCGTTTCCATGGTGATGGGGACGCTTCAAGTTAAAATATACCATCGGATTGGAGAAAACTCAGATCCGATGGTATAATAGGGACTCCTGACTTTACATTGAAAGTCAATGGGGGACGGATCCGTTTGAAATTGCACCATATTGTGTCAACGTCAAACGGATCCGTCCCCATTGACTTGCATTGTAATTCAGGACGGATCCGTTTGGCTCCGCACGGCCAGGCGAGGCGGACACCAAAAAGACTTTTTTTCATGTCCGTGGATCCTCCAAAAATCAAGGAAGACCGACGGACGAAAAAACAGTCATGGATCACGGACCAACGGAACCCCGTTTTTGCGGGTCGTGTGCAGGAGGCCTTAGGCTGAGTTCACACGGACATTGCGGGAAAATGTGCGGGTGCGTTGCGGGAACACGCGCAATTTTTCCGCGCGAGTGCAAAACATTGTAAAGCGTTTTGCACTCGCGTGAGAAAAATCGCGCATGTTTGGTATCCAAACCCGAACTTCTTCACAGAAGTTCGGTCTTGCGATCGGTGTTCTGTAGATTCTATTATTTTCCCTTATAACATGGTTATAAGGGAAAATAATAGCATTCTGAATACAGAATGCATACTAAAATAGCGCTGGAGGGGTTAAAAAAAATATATAAAATTTAACTCACTTGATCGCAGAGCCGGCATCTCCTTCTGTCTTCATCTTAGCTGTGTGGAGCAACAGGACCTGTGGTGACATCACTCCGGTCATCACATGATCTTTTACCATGGTGATGGATCATGTGATGACCGGAGTGACGTCACCACAGTTCCTGTTGCTCCACACAGCTAAGATGAAGACAGAAGGAGATGCCGCCTCCGCGATCAAGTGGATTAAGGTGAGTTAAATATTTTTATTTTTTTTCTTAACCCCTCCAGCACTATTGTACTATGCATTCTGTATTCATAATGCTATTATTTTCCCTTATACCCATGTTATAAGGAAAAATAATAATGATCGGGTCTCCATCCCGATCGTCTCCTAGCAACCGTGCGTGAAAATCGCACCGCATGCGCACTTGCTTGCGGATGCTTGCGCTTTTCACGCAACCCCATTCACTTCTATGGGGCCTGCGTTGCGTGAAAAACGCAGAATATAGAGCATGCTGCGATTTTCACGCAACGCACAAGTGATGCGTGAAAATCACCGCTCATGTGAACAGCCCCATAGAAATGAATAGGTCGGTATTCAGTGCGGGTGCAATGCGTTCACCTCCCACATTGCACCCGCGCGGAATACTCGCCCGTGTGAACTCAGCCTAATTGTCACTATAGTAAACCTTTATGTCGTACGAAGTACTGTCTGTATAATTGCAGAGTTTGTTACACAAAGAGATGTGTCTTTTCTGTGTTGGGTTTCCCAGTATCATTTAAAGGGAATGGGAATTCATAAAATTACCTACTGTTAAAATCAAGTTTTTATGCCACACATATTTTTAAAGGGTAACTGTCATATGTTTTTTTAGCTGCTAGTTTATTAGACATAGGCATGTATACCTGAGTTAGTCTGTCAATGATTGCCAAAAGATCTGTAATTACCTTATAATAACAGCTTTCATTAATGTCCCTTTCCACTGCTTCCTTAACCCTTTCAGGCCCAGAGTTTTTTGTTTTATTTTTGCGTTTTCGTTATGCGCTCCCTGCCTTCCCAGAGCCATAACATTTTTATTTGTCTATTTACATAGCCATATGAGGGCTTGTTTTTTGCGGGACAAGTTACACTTTTAAACGCCTCCACTTAATGTTGCATATGATGTAGTGGGAAGCGGGAAAGAAATTCCAAATGGAGTGAAATTGCAAAAAAAAAAAAAAAAAGCAATTCCACCACAGTTTTACAGGTTTTTTATTTACGACGTTCTACAGGTTACTTTTATTCTACAGGTCAGTACGAATCCGGCGATACCTTATATGTATAGTTTTTCTTGCGTTTTGATAAAAAAAAAAAAAGTGGGACAAAATCAGTTTTATTTTTTTGTCGCCATATTTTGACCCCTATAACTTTTTTGTAATTATGTGTATGGAGCTGTATGGGGGCTCATTTTTTGCGGGGCAATCTGAACTTTTCATTGATACCATTCTGGGGTGTGTATGACATTTTAAACACTTTTTATTGAAAAAAATTGTAGAAAATGAAGCGACCAAAAACGGCGAATCGGCCATTTAGACGTTTTTTTCCCCTTTTGCTGTTTGGCGTATGGGGCATATATTTTTTTTTTGGGCGTTTTCACACATCGCGACACCCATGATGTGTATTTTTTTTATTCTTTTATTTTTATTTTGGGAAAAGGGGGGTGATCTGAATTATGTTTTTTTTTATTTTATTTTTACACTTTTTTATAGTTCCCAATAGGGAACTATAATAATCAATCATCTGATTGCAATTATCCTAGACTCCAATGCACTTGCATTGGAATCTATGATGATTTTACTACTTTTCCATGGAGCACTATTACAGGCAAGGGCTCCATAGGAAATACTATGCAGCAGCCTCCTGTCATTCATAAAGACAGGGGCTGCTCCAAACACACTTCGGCTCCTCGGATCGCCACATGGGGGAACCGGAGCACCACCGAAAGTGCGCACTTTTGGTTTCAGCGCGCTCAGATGCCGTGGTCAGGATTGACCACGGCATCTGAGGGGTGAAATGTCCACGATCGGCATTACTGCCAATTGCGGACATGAGCCGCGGGTGTCTGCTAAAAGAAGCAGGCGGCCACCTGCACCACAGCGGGCGCTATCTTTAAACACCCACCCAGCGCCGTACATGTGAAGGGTTTAAAAGACTGTTGCTATGCCTTGTCTGTCTTCCCTTTAGTATAAACAGAAGACAGAGGGGCGGCCCCTCCACACTGCATGCCTGCATTAGGCTTCAGAGTGAGGAGGCGTGTCTCTCAGAAATCCAATCTGATTGGCTGGCAGGGAGCTGCTGGCTACAGCAAATGTGTATGTGAAGTGAGGGAAAGCAGTTTTGGCCTCAGAGAACTGGCAGAGGAGCCATTTTGAGAAAGTCCTCATATTGTAAATCTTTAAACAGTAATAAGTAAGGGAAAAACTCAAGGAAAACAGTGGTATGTGAAGAAACTAAAGATTACTTTATGCATTATGCATTTCCTCCCATTTAGGCCACTTTATTTTAGTGATTTTTCTTTATATGTATGGAATGTGCCATTGTGCAATGCTGGTAACATTCTAGTGCACCACATGGCCTGGTATAGGTGGGGCTTGCAGCCCTATTCCCTCTCCCACTGCATGAGTGATCTCACTATGGAGGTATGTGGAAGCTTGTCTGTGAGTTAGATCTTAGCACCTCTCAGACCATGTTCACACTCCGTAGGTAGTCTAGTGGTAGGAACCCATGCCACACTGAGATACCTTGACAGTGGTGCAAAAGGGCTCCGTTGTGTTTCTGACTGGAATACATTGGCTTAAGTCTCAGTTCTTAACATCAGCTTGAAGGATTATCCAGTATTGTCAGTTGCATATCATTGTGGTGCACCTTTTGCAGTGATTTATATAATTTTTCATTTCCCCATATTAGAAAAATCTGAATTCCTTAGCCACTGAAACTTACAATATGCTAACACTTCCTGTTCTGTAAAGGTCACTTCTCTGCATTCATTTCATTATCACAGGCAAGATTACAGTGGAATGTATAATCTATTTACAGATAACATAGGATCCACCATATACAGTACAATAGGAGATGGTCACAGCTTATCTGCTCCACCTCCCTGCACAGTGACCTCTGCACAGGTCACAGAGCATGCCCAGAACACTCTCCCATAGAAGTGGAGCACATTTACTAAACGCACAGACTATGGAAATTTAGACAGGATGTCTATGCACCAGATTTTTCACAGTGGCTCAGGCTGGCTGGTGAATGTGGTTCAGGGATAGACACTTTTATCTAACTGTATACAAACTGTTGGTTCAAATTTTAAGCCTATGGCGCAATTTTCCATCAAAGCCACACCTCCTTCCTGCGAAGCCCACCCGCTTTTGAGCAGGTTGGGAAAAGTTATAGATACCTTAGTTGCGTCAAAATGCGCCACTTTTTAGACAGATTCTAGGCACAGGCACATCAGTGAGTTATCTCTGGACTTCAGTTTCCTATGTATTTTTGAATGCTGTGAGAGAGCAGACCTGCAGCTAAGACATGATCACCCCAATCGAATAAAATTGTCAACCTTCAGAAAAACTGATTAGAAAAACACTATTTTAGTTAATAGAAAAATAGATGTGATACATTCCCTTTAGGAGTAAAAGCGCAGACATGGAAATGTTAGATAGACTTGCTCAGAATGATAAGGAAGCTGTAATCCATTGTAATGCTGAACTTTTATAGCTCAAAAGAAACGTTTCTTGAAATATAATCACATCGAGTGACTTCACAATTATAGTGAATGGATCTGTTGCAGACAATCGACACTATGTATACTGATACAGAATACGTTTTATTTTCTCTCCGACACGTCTTGTGGTAATTTTCCAAACCAGTTAATTAGCCCCTGGCAGGCTGACATGCTGCTAATTGCATGAGCTGTTAATTAGCTCTCAGCCTTATTTCCTAGTAAACGTTACTGCGCCTCCTGAAAGGGAGCTAGGGAATGATGATGCAGATATGTATAATGCTTCAATTATTTTCTTACTATGATATAGCGCTGTCAGAAGACCCTACAGCAATCATCAGATCCCTCTCTTACTAGAAAGAACACCAACCACAATGCACCGACATCATGATATGAGAACATCGAAAGAAAATCCTCATAACTTTCCTTAAAGGGATTTCATTAATAGGATGCCAGTGGGTGGAGTCCCCCACAAACATAAGAACCGTTTTATATCTGTAGAACTTCGCTCATGACTAAGTGCAGAAAAGTGCCTCACTGATGGCATCTGTCTTTCTTCAGGACATGTCTGACCTTCTATGGCTAGGTTTATGTTACATTGAGGCCATCCATATGGTGCTGTTAATTTGGGTCGTTAGTCGGGGGCGCAAAAATGTATTAAAATCGTGTGAAATTGGCCTTAGCGTACATCTTGAAATAAAACAAAAAGTATCTTGTGTTCATGGCAGCTGAAATGAATGTGAGGTAAACAGTCTCTTGGTGGTGACAGAAAACAGCCCCCCCCCCTCAAGACCAGGGAGGGACAGGGGAGAAGCATACAGAGTGTATTGTATTACTTTCCTGACTTATCTAGTCCTCCAGCAGTATGACAATGCTGTCATTAACTCATCCACCATCTAATAATGATGAGACGACTCTACCTATCCTTTCCCAGGCTGTGTAGCGAAGCTTATAAATAAGGTACAGAAAACAGAAAGCACCAGCCTAAGTGTCTCATCTACATAGTTACATAGTTAATACGGTTAAAAAAAGACATAAGTCCATCAAGTTCAACCAAGGGATAGGTGGGGATGCGAATCCCAAAAGGAATTAAAACTCTGATTTCTACACGTTTTCATATGTATTAATGTCATTTACTTTTAAGAATTCATCTAAACCCTTTTTAAAACTGTCCACTGTTCCTTCTGTGACCACGTCCTGAGAAAGTCTATTCCACAGATTCACAGTTCTTATAGTAAAGAAGCTTTGACGCTTCTGGAGACTGAACTTTTTCTTCTTCAGTCGGAGGTAGTGCCCCAATTTAGGGCATTTTACATGGAACAGTTTTTCACTGTATTTTTTGTATGGCCCATTTATATACTTGTATAGGTTAATCATGTCCCCCCTTAGACGTCTCTTCTCAAGACTAAATAAATTTAATTCTTTTAATCTTTGCCCCTTATCAGTTTAGTCGCTCTCCTGTGTACTTTTTACAGCTGCAGGGCGTCCTTTTTATGGACTGGTGCCCAGAACTGAACTGCATATTCCAGATGAGGCCGCACCAATGCTAGTGGCCAGTATAAAAACTGCAGCATTTTCAAGATACTTTTTTAACAAAAATGTGTTTATGATACAAAGCTACTTTAAACAACAAGGCACGGTGGTGTCATCCAATGGAGGCTCCGTTCGAGAACCTCCGTTGCAGATTCTGTTAAAAAGACTGGATGAAAAAGTCCTGCGTGCAGGACTATTTTGTCAGGGATAAAAACAGGATTCCGAATGGAAACTAAATGGACTCCATTGTAGTGAATGGAGTCTGTTCAGCTCCGTTCAGGTCAGTTATGTGCCCAATCCAGCACTTTCGTTATAACAGAGCAGAACAGAAGAAACTGTAATGTGAACCCGGGCTAAGCTGTGTACAATGCACTGTAAGATAGGGGGACCCCACAATCTATTTTTTACACATACAACTAAGACAACAATAAAGAAAATACATAATGTAAAGTGTATCTCCAACCTTAATCATAACTTTTTTTTAAGGTCCGAGACGCCAAAATTCTGTGCTTGTTAATTTTGTATCTCTAAAAAGGCCCAAGCTTAATTTTTCTCCAATAATCTGCTTCCCTTCACACAAGCACAGAGATGCATGATAAAATTCTGGTAGCTTGCTGGTGCCACCAGGGGGACTGAGGAGTTTAATGATTGGGAGCTGTATCTCTCCTGGCTTTCTAGAGACAGCTGCTGGAAGCAGGGGAGAGGAGGATTATTCAAGAATGTATAGTATTTTTTATTTTATTTTTGCACTTTGGGAGTAAGAATTTCTAAACAATAGAAGTCACAACCTTTCTTATAGATCTGCAAATTCCATGAATTTTATGGATGTAGGGGGACATTTGTTAAGACTGATGTATTACACGCCGGTCTTAATCTATCCCCCTGGCGTCAGATATGCCACAATTAAAAAGTACACGCCTCTCAATTGTGGCACACCAGTGCAGGTCCGTGAGCCAAAATCAATATCTACACTAGCAAGGGAGCTGGTATAGATTTATACTATAATCTACGTCAGTCTTCTAGTATAAGATTATCATAAATGTGGCGGACTGGCTATAGCGACCCTAAACTGACCCACGCCACTCACTTTTTGGACAAGTGGCGAACAAGGCTCTAAATCCCCAAAAAGATGCTAAGTATCATACCACCATGGTTGTACAAAGCTTTGCAACTTTTTGAAATGCTCCCCACAGTTCATACATCTCTGTAGCTCCAGTCTTTTCTCTACAGATGTTGTATAAACGGCGCTCAAAAGTTAATGGAAGTATATCACAGGAGGAGAATTCCCAAATAATATTACAATTTAATGTAATCTTACGTTACCAGCTGACCTGTTGCATGTGCACTTGGCAAGTGAAGGCATCTGTATTTGCCCCATGTTCATATGTGCCAGCACTGATGAGAAAATGATTTTTTAACGTATGCAAATTAGCCTCTAGGAGCAATGGGGGTGTTGCCATTACTCCTAGAGGCTCTGCTCTCTCTGCACTTTGACAGAGCCAGGCATTATGCTTTTTTCACTGCCTAGTCTGGTCAACTAAAGTGAAGAGGTTGCGACAGTTGCAAAGAGTGCAGAACCTCAAGGAGTAACGACAACGCCCCTGTTGCTCCTAGAAGCTCATTTGCATATATTAAAGTATCATTTTTCTCAGCAATGCCTTCAGCTGCCAAGCGCACATGCAATAGGTCAGCCAGTTTTATATGTACAAATCTGGGACAAATGCTCTTTAACATTTACAGCTAGGCCCTGAATATTTACAACTGACAGCAACATTGTAGAAAAAAATGACAAGAAAATAAAAAATTCAAATGTTTTACGTTTTATTTCCTTAATTGGGTACAGCACAGAAATAATTATAAAATTATTAAGATACATGAACTGCAACATTGCTTAAGATCATTGGCAAAGGTATAGTTGTATTCTGAAGTGAACCATTTTCGTTTGCTCGTTGCTCATGTTGCTTTAGCTTTTGGCTTTAAAGTCTGTGCTATGAGACACATTCAGAACAGACTTTAAGAAGCAAATTTTTAATGCTAAAATCCTAGTGAATTACATACTGTACATACAAAAAAAATGCTCTATTACAGTATAACCCCGGTACCCAACCCCTTCTAGAAATTATTTCACCACTGACAACAGATGTTTTGTAAGAAATGATCCCACTTTGCAATTGCAGGTAGACTGCCAAATAATATACAAAATCAAAATCTCCCAGGTCTTGATATGGACCTTGTTCCGAACTGGAAAGTTTCAGCCAAGGAGTTGCTGTAAATGCATAAATCGCCCCTTGGTGTGTTACATTCGGTCTCCGCAGGAAAAAGAACAAACACATAGACTGCCACAGAAAGGACATTCAGCTTGCTTGAAAGAAGTTCTAATTTGGATGAGAGCTTCATCTCATCATTCCTTTATGTTCTAGTCCTAAAAGCATTTAGTCATTGTACCAGTTACAGTTAGGATAAAAGTTCTTTAACTTTACAAATATTAACCCATTGCCAGTGGCCTGTTTGAAACCCTCCAACCCAAGGATTTTGGGAAAGGGACTAAGGCCTCATGTTTGCCTTCTTTGGTGCTCCATTTCATTTACTTAGAGGTGAAAAGCCCACAGAAGATAACCCTTACATCTTATTTGCACACAAAAAATTATTAGGGAATATAGACTCTCCAGCTGATGTAAAACGACAACTTCCAACATCCCCCGACAAGGTGTGGCTGGAGGGTCACAGGCTGCAGACCACTGGTTTAAGTCTTTATTCTCACTATATGTGTCAAACGTTTGTGCAATTTGTTTACTGTGCGGATTTCAGTGAGATTTGCAGCAAAACTGCATCAAATCTACAAAACAAAACACAAGTAACAAACGTTTTTTGGTGCAGATTTTCTGTTTGTGAACCTGCACCTGAACGGATCCTCTGACGCAGATTTCATCATGGCCTAAGACTTCTGAAAAACTCTATAAATTGGAAGTGGCACTGTGCTTTGGGAAAACTTTTGATATGTCATAGTGACATGTGAAAGGTTTTCATCGGTGGGGGTCCAAGCACTGAGACCTCTGCGATTCGCTAGAATGAGGAGAGAGAAGCGCTCACATAGCACACTCTCGCCATACTGCAGGAGATTCCCATAGATTCTCTACTAAGTCCGTCTCACGTCTGTCTCCAGCAGGGAGGAGAGGCAGACTCCATGTGAGCACTTTTATCTCCTCGTTCTAGCAATCAGCAAAGGTCTCAGCACCTAGATCTTCACCAATATCAAAATGTTTCCAAACTACAGGGACACTTTAAGCTCTGTAGCCGATCAGAGTGAATTGTCATCCAGATTCAAAATAGCGTCAGGTGTGCCCATTTACAAATACATACCCAGAATCCTTGGCTGCGGCCAAATCAATTAATCTGTGTTTTTTTCATAGCATACCGGACCTCTAAGTAAATGAAGCAGAGGTTATAGTGTTAGAACCGAGGAGGACAGTGTAACCATTGAAAAAGAGAACTGCACCATGAGGTTGGAGATTTTACCCCCGAACCAAATCCCTTTTTATGGCACGACATTTAACCTCAACACTAGTCTCATCCCTTCTCCATCTCAGTACCATCATTTAAAGAATAAACATGTAACCCTCTTTCAGTCTTTATTTCCACATCAGTACATTTGCTGGAGAACATTTTGCTTAAATTTTTTTTTAAAAAGTTCTCTTTTTTTTTCCCTAATAAGACTCCCTAAAATTTCTTAATTTACACCAGATCGTATTTACAGCTTAATGGCGGAGCCTGTGGTCGGACTAGAAAGTAATTCGAAGAGGCCTAATATAAAGATATATATATATATAGGATTTTTATACAACATTCCAGATTCCCTTTAGCATGTACATAAACGTCCTATGCTGGAACTATTACTAAAAAACAGACCATCTGGGGCTGCAGAAACGATTTCCTAGTATATGCCAATACTGCAATAAAAGGTGAAGTAAAAGGTATCACTTGTGCTTTTTGGGTCCAGAATTTGCTATGTAGTGGCCACAACAATGTTATCAGTCAAGCATTGTCAAAGAACCCTCAAGGAAGCACCAGCAGTTGTGGCCATTGACAGTGTACGAATGCAAAGAGGAATGGAAGGAGTAGAAATCCCACGACAGAAACATTCTTTGTTTCCATACTGTCCTGATCTGGCCACATTTCATGTGACCACACTTCAGGTAGCTGTGACTTAAAAATGAAGAGCCCACATCCAGGATCACCGGACATGGAAGCCATGAAAGGAATATCCGTCCACAGGCTCATTGATCATCAGAACTGGCAAGAGGAAAGAAGGACACATCCCCTCTACTATGCGTAGAATTCTTCATGATTGTCCGGTTTTTGATAGGAAACGCTGGCTGGTTTGGGCTCCTCCAGAGCGTAACTTCCTTCATCTTTCTTTTTCATGCGGTAAATCAGTAGCATCACTAGAAAGGCAGCAAAAAGGGCTCCAACCACTCCTCCCACTATCACCGCTAGAAAAAGCAGAAAAGGTTCATTAACACCGGCTGAATGTCATAGTGCATTGCGCTTTTTGAATTCTTTTTAGATATTTTACGACTCATTTGTTACAGCCCACTGCCTCAGTACCTGAGTTTTGAAGGGATAAATAATATCCTTGATGTAGTCATGATTATGTACAAAGTCGCTGGAGATCATATGAACTGCGTATAGTCTGAGTGTATGAAATGTAATACCTCAGCTACATCGCTCTTTGAAGCATAGATCAAAGAGCTGCATATTATGTCAGGTTGGTGACATTTTAAGAAAGAAGCTTCTCAAGAAAAGTTGACCAGATAAATAAAAGATGACTCTAACCAATACCTGAAATAGGTTCAAAGCTGCCTGCTTCAGCTATTGGTGTGATAAAAGTGAAGAGAGAAAAGCTCCCTAGAAACGTAGAAGCTTTTAGGCCTCTACAATTTAGAGGATCTGCCCACAGAAATAATATGCCTGCTTGGACTGTTCTTGGAGCTCCCCATTGACTACTACAGCCTGCAAGGCCTTTTCTGTAGCTCCATCCACCCTGCTCACCGAATAAGATGGACATTCCAAGCTAGACATGAATGGCACAGATAGGAATACCCCTTTCATTTATTCACTACGGTCACCACAAATATACGTTTCCAAGGTGTTCTGTGAACTACTGTATCTGCTTACAAGGAAACTGTCACAATCGACCTCCCTATCCAACTGTTTGCATAGACACATAGCTGTGGTTTACCTGATTAAAACATAGCATTTCTTTTGTTGATCCGAGGCTCCGTTCCCGAGTTATGACACTTTTTCTTTGGTGCAACAAGTATGTCACCTGGAAACAAGTGTTCTGCGCATGTGCCAATGATGTAAGCCTCCAACCAGAAATACGTAACACAGTGGACAGGGTGCAGGTTGTTTTTGGCCATGCCGAGAATCAAGGCTGTACTGCTCATGCGCCAAGTCGCTTGGGAACAGAGCTTCAGATTAGCCAAAGAAACAGCATTTTAATCAGGTGAACCACAGTTATACGTCTATGCCCTTAGTTGCACAGAATCTCCTTTTAACAGTGCAGGATATAAGAAAATGGCTGCTTTTTACTTGGCTGTACCGGAGCATTTTAAAAAGTAATGCTTGCTTCTCTGTCATCACTTCTTGCTCTGCTGCTATTGGCTGAAGATCTACATCACAGACTTCCTACAAGGGTTAAATGTTTATGCATAAGGACTTAGGGCTGTATTACTGATTTTTACAGATTTTCGGACCAAATTCTCTCCAATCACACCAATAGTTGGCGTGCATAACAAAAGATCTGTGTGTGTAACGGCCATCTGACCAAAGATTGGTCTGAAAATCTGTCAGATAATCTGTTACTCAATTATATAATGGTTAACAGGACGAAAATTGATACTGACCCCTGGGAAGTCAAGCTATGCCTTTCCAGGTACACGGTGGAAGAGTAGACAATATCAATGTATGAATCCAGAAAGACCTTCTGTAAATGATCCACTGTCTGATGGACAACCCTTCACACCCACCACATTTTATTCTTTCTTTCCTGTTTTTAATTTTTATCTTTTTCTCCTAGCATTTTGGACTCTCTCAATCAAATCCAGGCTTTTATGCTTATATTAGTCTTTTTCAAACTTCTCCCTATTGGGTTAAGGATTCAACATCTCCCTAACATTACCATAGATAGTTACATCTATGCTTCCTTCTCAATGCTCATGCCTCATAAATACAACAAAAACTGTTGATAAAAAGAAGGGCTCTTAGTATTGTAAGAGCTGCATGCAGGGGGAAGGCAAGGCAAGACTTCAGTGTAGTGCAATGAATGGTGCACAGGAAGAAAGCTGGAGGACAGGGGAACTCACATCTCCTAGGAGCAGCTCCTGCAATGCAACTATTAATGGGAATCTGTCAGCTCCAAAACCACCCCACAAACTAGAGTAAGTGCCAAGTCCAGTTATGTAAAGTTCATATTTATTTGCGATTAAAAGCTGTGCTCTAACAAACCAGCAGTAAAATGCATTGAGAGGACTCCTCTTTGAGTCCTCTCTATTATGTGCATGAGCACAGGAGTCCTGTCAATGCATTTCACTGCTGGTTTGTCAGAGCACAGTGCTAGAATGCAAATGAGTATGAAGATAATATTGACATAACCGGACTCTGCGTCAGTTACACTACATACTGCTTACTCTAGTTTGGGGGAGGGGGGGATTATCGAGCTGACAGATTCCCTTTAAACTGTGAGTGTAACAGACACCCTGCTAAAATCAGCGCCCGTCACTACTTCTTGCTGCTCTCCTACCGGGCAGCACAAACACTGTGACAGATTCCCTTTAACAGGAAACCCTTATATATTATTCCAGGAATTAGAAATGTACTAAACCCATGAACTATATACCAAACAGTAACATTATAAGCACACAATACTTTTAATGCAATGCTATTAATTTATAGGCATGAGGTTGGGTAGGAAATTAAAGTGTTTGTGCAGATCAAAACTAGTCACTCACCTATTAACACTTCTCGTCTCTCCAGAATATTCTTTTGCGGCATCTGTGCCAGGGTATTCCCAGAATCTATAGTGTTGTCAATGAGACCAGTATCTAGTTTCCTCCCCCGACCACGATCAGTGGGAGATGTGCCAGGTGGCAATACTTCATTGCCCAAGTCAGGTATTGTGGGTGGTTGTGTCTGAGATGCTTCCTCCTCCTCTTGGATCTCAAAGTCACCACTTGGGCCTCCACTCACTGGCACCTCTACATCGCTATCACGAGCAGTAGTTATGGTCACTTCCCAGTTGTCTGTCTGTCACCGAAACAGAAAAATGATGGATAACTGATGAAGACCAAACAAGGATTCTTACCCGCCTTACTTACATTCTTTTAACATGTCTTAATAAATATATATAAAAACACATTTACATGGAATCCTTACTCTAACCACTGACAAGCAGTTAGAAAAATCTTCTTAGTATCTGACAGGGATTTCCATCGGAACAATCACCTCCAGAATCTCAGTCACTCGCAAGGCGGACATATGTATTGTATGGCAGTTACCTATAACACTAAAGATGGCACTGATTTGTAGCTGTGTACAATCATGCTAACCAGTGTACATTATATTGTGAATTTTTCCATGCATAACTATTGTCACAACTGTTAGGGTCTATTCACACGTCCTTAAGTGTTTTGTGGATCCACCAAACACGGACACCAGCAATGTGCGTTCCGCATTTTGCGGACCGCACATCGCCGGCACTTAATAGAAAATGCCTAATCTTGTCTGCAATTGCGGACAAGAATAGGACATGTTCTATTTATTTGGGGAACGGAATTGCGGACCCGGAAGTGTGGGTCCGCAATTCCAGATCTGTGCGGCCCCATAGAAATGAATAGGTCCACAATTCCGTTCCGCAAAATGCGGAACAGAATTGCGGACGTGTGAATGGACCCTAAAGTGCCTCTTGTGAGCATGATCAACCCTATTATACCAGGTATACTGTTTGGTAGAGTTGATCATGCTCATTAAAACCACACCTTTCTTTTGTCTGCATGTTGAATGGCTGCAGATATATCTGCGTTTTTATACATATGCAAATAAGCACTCCACGCACCAGGGGGCAGGGCTGAATCCTCAGAACACTGCTTTTGTAACACCCCCTGTGCTCCGCACACTCCCCTACCCCTTAATTGACAGAGCTTGCCATCAGCATGCTGAGGGCAGGTCTTTGTCCTAGCATCTACATATCATATACAATACTAACTATAGCCGCCCCATGTTGAAAAAAAAGAGGTATTCTATGCTTAAAAAGCTAATACATATTACTGGTTTATTCACGGGCACAGTATATGATTATAAAGAGACAAGTAATATGTATTAGCTTTCTAAGCATAGACAGCCACTCTTCTTAATATGATAAGGCTGTGGCCTGGAGGTACGTGGTCAGCCTTGCATACAAATATCCCAGGTTAAAATCCCAGGGGAGACTTCTAAAATTTTTTAGTTACCCACCCACCAATTGAACCCACAATAAAATACTATAGCCTTACTATATTAAGAATAGAGGTTTTCTATACTTAGAAAGCTAATACATATTACTGGTGTCTTTATAATCATATATTGTGCCTCTGATTATACCTGCAATATGTATTAGTTTGCTAATGTCTAGCCCTGTCAATTGAGGGGAGAGGGCAGTCTGCAGACCACAGGGGTGTTACAAAGCAGTGCTCCAAATATTAAGCCCCGCCCCCTGGATGCTCCAACATGCTCATTTACATATGGATACAGATATCTGTGCAACTGTTTAGTATGCAGACAAAAGAAAGGTATAGTTTTAATCGGTGTGATCAACCTTACCGGACAGTATGTCTGGTTTAATAGGTTTGATCATGCTGACAAAGGCTCTTTAAGGTTTATATATCATTACAATAATTTATACAACTTCTTTAAAAGGTTGCCCAAGATTTTTTAAATAATTGGCAAAGGGCAGGAAACTGAGGGGAAAAAAAACACCCTTTAAATGTCCCACTGCTGTGGCCCTGAAGCTCCACACTGGTCCTGCAGCAATCACATGCCATACATTATTTAAGTGACTGTTGCAGGCAATCCCTGGCCTTTGCAGTCATTTGCTCATGACTTTTCTACATTGTTGCCTAGATCCTCACCTGTGGTTGTTGAGTGGGAGTCACTTCTTCCAAATCCTCTTTTTTACTGTCCTCTGCAACGGTTGTCTGAACTGTTCTGTCATCTTGGGTAGGCCACTGCTGGCTGCTTCCCTGGCCTGGAATGGTCCCGATGTTTTCTGTATCATCATCCCATTCCTTTGTTTCTTCCTCTGTAGTAGTAGGCATTAGTGTTGTTAAAGTTGATACTATAATCACAGGTTGTAACCGGCGTACCTCAGTTGTCCTGGCTGTTGCAGTGGTTACAGCAGCAGTAGTTGCTGCTTCTTTGGTAGGACTAGTTGGTGTGGGTGCAGCAGTTATGGATGGTGTTTCTGGGGCTTCAGGAAGAACCCATGGGTGTTGTTGATGTACTAAGGTTGCTTGTGTTGTGGGAGGAAGCAAAGTTGTTTGTAGAGTTGGAATTGTGTCTACCGTAGGTGCTGGTTTCAGGGCTGTGGCGGTGGGTGGAGCAATGGGCGTTTCTGTAGTGAATATGACCCCAAAATCCAGCCTGGACTCCATCTCAAAATCTAAGAGCAGACAAACAGAGTGATTTATTTTCAAAAGTCTCAAAGGTGCCTCCTGAGGGTTGTCAAGGATTAGAAAAACATAACTGCTTCTTCCAAAATACAGCACTACACCTATTCACAGGTTGTGTGCAGTAACTCCAATGAGGCTGAGCTGCAATACCATCCTCAACCGATGGACAGGAGTGGAGGAAGCGCCATGTTTTTCTAATCCTGGACAATCCCTTTAATAGTCATAAAGCCACGTCTTGTAACATCCAACTTATTTGTCTTATAATATCCATTATCACGTAATATCCAACTTATTTTTAGTCTAACGTTTACATCGCAGAATCAATTCTTCCCTCTAGCAGTACACTATATCCTGACCCGCTTACCCTTAAAGCTAAATAGATCTAACCAACACATTTCATGAAAGGATTCTCCTGGACTTCGTCATACGTTTTATAAATGGAGTTATAGAGTTCAATCTTTGCTGCACTGGACCACGGCACTTGATACCAAAATTTCTCATGCTTATATATGTGTTGTAAGGCAGGGATGCCCAACCTGCGGCCCTCCAGCTGTTGCAAAACTACAACTCCCAGCATGCCCGAACAGCCTACAGCTATCAGGGCATGTTGGGAGTTGTAGTTTTGCAACAGCTGGAGGACCGCAGGTTGGGCATCCCTGTTGTAAGGCAGTCTAGATGCACTATCCCATACTTATCAAGGTATTTGCATCTGTTTTTTGGCGTATTATACACCAAAATCTTGTCTTTTCTGCTTTATGACATATTTATTAACAAATCTGCGCAAATCTGGCATTTTGTAAAAATGGAGTGAATAGAGGGTTTTTTATTATATAAAACAATTCTGTAACATTATATACAACTTTGTTATTCCTCCAAAATATGGATGTCATCAGTTGGGGGGGGGGTCCATACACAGAATGAGACTATACAATCAGTGCTGACAGTCTTGGACTGTGTAGGGACACGCCTCTTTGACAGGGGAAATGGTAACAACCAATTGTCAGTTTATTGAAGGATGAATAAAGGTATGGAAAACTGCATGTATTCTGCCTTCCTATGTTTCTCAATGGCGACCCACGCTGTAGAAGGCTGGATCTACATGCATATCCATGCCATGTAAAACAATGGAATAATGCACCTTTTGAACATAGTAACAGCAAGATGTCCACACAGACAAGTCAGAGAAGAGTTCACAGGTCTTCTACCATTTGTTAATGGAATTTAGAGCAATTTGTTTATTTGCATATCGATTGGAAGTACTTTTTCTCCAGAACGAAGTATTGGATCACTAAGTGAGAGGTATCAATACATTCAGTTCAGCTAGCCCTACAGAGAAGTGCGCTTCCTGACCGCTACTGTACATGTGCTGCAGAAGTTCGAACTCAGGGGCTCAGCAGCACCATAGCCGACGGGTTTCTGCTGTTTTACAAAAGCAAATGGAATTATAGATGACAACTTTAATCACTGACTTTTGACCCCTCAGATGACGTGGACAATTGCGAAGACGGCATCTGAGTGACGAAAGCTCAGAAGCGCTGAGCTACCGGGCCCAAACGGCTTTCCAGCACTGAGATCGAGGCGGCCGTTCGGTTGCTGTGACAGCCCCGGGCCCTCTTAAGGATCCAAAGCCTGACACAGCTATGTTCCTGTGGAGCTCTGCCTGGTAACTCACTGCAGTCTATGGGAGAAGAAATCAGACAATTGCATATTCAAGTCCCCTATGGGGGACATAATTAAGTGTAAAAAAAAATAATCATATATATATGCCCGGGCCCCTCACACTGAATATAATTACCTGGCGCCCGGTCCAGGTGACGCTAGGGAGGCTCGTCTCCGTCACTGCCTGCCAGTGGCTGCTCCACCCCCCCCCCCCCCCCCCACAAGATGTTTTCACATTCGTGCATGGGGAGAAGCAGCTATTTCCGTTGAGCCCATAGAAGTGAATGGGAGCGGTGGCAGGTCATGCGCGGTGGGTTCCCATTCACTTTTATGGGGAGCCGCATTGGTGGTGGCCGGACCGGAGTCCTCCAGCCACCACCTTGCGGGGTCCGTTCCCGATATAGGTGCGGGTCACAGCGGTGGAGCCCGCACCTATAAGACAATGGGGCATTGTCTTATGTAGCTGGCTGACCGTTTGGCACGCCCTTGTAAAGGTGAATGACATACTCGGTCTCCTCCGTGCCCTGCGCCGTCCATTTTAGTATTTAGACGCAGGCGCAGTGAGTGAAGGACGCTCGCCTGCTGCCGTCCTTCACTCACTGCGCTTAATACTAAAATAGACGGCGCGGGATTTGCGGGGCACGGAGGAGACCGAGGAGGTCAATCACCTTTACAAGGGCGTGCCAAACGGTGAGAGGACGGAGCCTCTAGGTGCTGCAGCAACAACCCACTAGCACCTAGAGCAGGGGTACTCAACTGGCGGACCGCGGTCCAAATACGGACCGCGGCCGCCAGTTGTCCGGACCCCGGCCATCCTGCAGAGCACTCCTCCTCTCTTGCACACTGTGCCGTGCAGGAGGAGGAGCTTACCGGCGCACTTCCTCCTGTCCCACAGCACAGTGAGACAGGGCTTCCTCCACATGTAGCGCTCCTCCTCCTGCACACTCTGGTACGTGCAGGAGGAGCAGCTTACCGGCGCACTTCCTCCTGTCCCAGAGCGCAGTGAGACAGGGCTCCCTCCACATGTAGCGCTCCTCCTCTCCTGCACACTGTACCGTGCAGGAGGAGGAGCTTACCAGCGCACTTTCTCCTGCACACTCTGGTACGTGCAGGAGGAGGAGCTTACCGGCGCACTTCCTCCTGTCCCAGAGCGCAGTGAGACAGGGCTCCCTCCACATGTAGCGCTCCTCCTCTCCTGCACACTGTACCGTGCAGGAGGAGGAGCCTACCGGCGCACTTTCTCCTGCACCCTCTGGTACGTGCAGGAGGAGGAGCTTACCGGCGCACTTCCTCCTGTCCCAGGGGCGCAGTGAGAGACGGCTCCCTCCACATGCAGGCACCAGCGCTTTCATCCGACACCTGCACGTGGAGGGAGCTTTCTCCCTCAGTGCGCTCACAGGTCCCTCCTCCCCTGCAGCAGCGGCAGCACGTAAGGGAGCTTCAAGCTCCAAAGGACACTGGAGAGGGGAGGGACATCACCACTGCCACCAATGAAATAAATGTCACATTTGGGAAGGAAGGGGGGCGTGGAGAGGGCTACAGAGAGGCGGGAACACGTCAATGACTGCAGGAAAGGACTCCAGTCAGTGTCGTGTTCCCATCTCTCCTGGGCCATCTTCTTTAAAATTAAAGGTAACCTGGGGCATTGGATGCGGACCCCTTAGTTTCAATGGAGCGGAAAAAGATGCAGACAGCACACAGTGTGCTGTCTGCATCTCTTGTGGCCCCATTGTAATTAAAGGGCCGCATCCAATCCCCCAATAATGGGAATTGGATGCGGAACAAAACTATCATATGTCTGTTCTGTGGCTTGGGTTGCCACCCGGCCAGTAGTTCACCAGCAAGGCTGGTATTTTAGTTCCCTTGCCGGTGCCAGAATTTTCCTGTCAGGACTGTTAGGCTCCTTTCACACTTGCGGCAGGACGGATCCGACAGGCTGTTCACCCTGTCAGATCCGTCCTGCCGCTATTTCGCCGGACTGCCACTCCCCATTGACTATAGCGGGAGTGGAGCTACGGCGCAGCATGGCAGTGCACGGCGTGAGGCCGCCAGATGAAAAAGTCGGACATGTAGTACTTTTAGTCTGGCGGCCTCTCACCGTGCTGAGCCGTAGCTCTGCCCCCATCCCCATTATAGTCGATGGGCACAGAGCAGCGGCACGGCGAAGTAGTGGCAAGATGGATCTGACAGGGTGAGCAGTCTGTCGGATCCGTCCTGCTGCAAGTGTGAAAGTACCATTACTAATGAGCGCTTCCATCATGGAACGCCCATTAGTACAGCCTTTACCTCCACCGCTACTTGTGCTAGTAAAAAAATATATATATTACGGTACCTCCACCTCCATTTGCTGACGCTGTGGAGAACACTCCCTGCTGACTAGAAGCTCAGGACAGGACCTACAAGACGTCATCACGTTGGAGCACCGGTCCTGAGCTTGCAGTCAGCAGCGAATGTTCACCGCAGCCAGGTGAATGCTAATTATTTTTTTTTTTTTTTGCAAAAGTAGAGAAGGGGGGCACTAATGGGGACATTATTCTTACTGGGGGCATTATTCTTACTGGGGCACTAGTGTGGCCATTACTAATTCTGGGACTTAACCGGGGCGCTCCACTATAACGTCAGAGCGCCCCACACGCATGGATCACATGATCGCATGGCATCTTTACTGTTGGCGTTCAGCTCGGACCTTCACCTGACTGCAGACCCTGGTATGTGGACCTTTAATAAAACTAGTTGAGTACCCCTGACCTAGAGGCTCAAGTGCATATTATAAAAGTCATGATTTAGTGCGAACGGCAGCAGGCAGGGAGATATAAGTCATACAGTTATGTTCTGCTGACATTAGCACATTGCTAATGTCAGCCAGCTACATAACGATTTTTCTGATGACAGAAACCCTTAATGGCCTAATTCACACTACCGTATTTTGTATCCTCGTTCGAACTGCATTTTTTGCAGATCGCATGCGGACCCATTCGTTTCTGTGGGTCCGCAAAAAATGCAGACAGCACACCGATGTCACCCATGTGCTGCCCACATACATGTGGCCATTCCGCAAATTATTGAACATGTCCTATTCTTGTCCGTTTTGCAGACAAGAATAGGCATTTCTATGATAGGGACTGAGGAAAGTGAGGGATGCATGCGGCCGGTATACGTATTTTGCGGATCTGCAGTTTGCAAACCACAAAATGACAATGGCCGTGTGCATGAGGCCTAATCCTCATCAAATAGGCTCATAAAGTTTTGCATCTATGTAGTATTTTGTAAACCATTTACATGTTGTAGAAAGATATCCGTGCAGAAAAAAATTACGTTTATTTTTCTTGTGGGTCTTGCACGGAAAAGCCATGGATTATCCCCAATAAATTGACAATAGGGGTTAATCCTTGTGCAGATCAATGGCACATCTGCAGCAGAAATTTGAGTGCAACACACTTGTACAACACATGGTAACATAACCTAAGGCTCACGCACTGAACATAACAGCTGTAGATATTTCACAAGCTGGGCACGTTCACATATACACATGTACAACCATTAAAGGTTAATACAGATGGAAAACAAAGTCTCTATACTCCTCATATACTGTGCCCTCCACTCTCCCCCACAGTCTTAGCATAGTTTCTGCTTGTAATCACTATAAATCCACCTGCACAGGAGTGGATGA
Source organism: Bufo bufo (assembly GCF_905171765.1). Taxonomy (NCBI): domain Eukaryota; kingdom Metazoa; phylum Chordata; class Amphibia; order Anura; family Bufonidae; genus Bufo; species Bufo bufo. The sequence goes on from NC_053391.1 coordinate 323,588,494, forward strand.
CGTGAACGCGAGCTGACTTCATACTATTATGCTGGGAAATCCATATTGTCATTTAGACATTGAAATTAACAGAGCCATAAATATAAAATACACGGAAGAACCCAAAATACTGCAGAAAACAGAATTTACCTTTCACACATAGAAATGTAGTGCATTTCAACAAAATCTGCATAGGGATTGTGCCAAGAAACTGGATGTGATGTCCACTGGCTGTGGCAGCCATTTGCTGCACGATTTGAATGCAAAATCCTGCAGCCACTGGTCACAGCAGGTGGGCGAGGGTTGGCTGCAAACAGCCAGTCGCACGATTGGGCCATACCCTGATAGATCCTGTCTTACGTGGCAAATGAACGGTAGTTTTCGCTTTATAAGACACACCGGACTATAAGACGCTTAGGTTTAGACACACCAGACTGTAAGACGCACCCCAGGTTTAGACAACAGAAAATTAGAAAACATTTTTTTTAAGGTCCTCTTTGTAGGGATTGTGGTTTACTGACGTGCACGGGTCAAGGTCAGTCAATTTAGGGTGTAGCATGAAGGAAGGGGGGATAGTTTTAGTCTGCTCCTGTTACCCTTACTGTGTCATCTGCTGACCATTGTAACAACCAGCAATGGTGCATGTGGCCACTTCAGTAAATGTACCTATCCAAATAAATGTGTCTCCTGCCATTGCTCTGTTGTGTCCTGCCATGCTTCTTGTTCTGCTAGATTATTTTTAAGTATTTGTCTGCGACACACACACACAGCTCTGCAAAACACGCACATCACCATCATACACAGATACAGCTCTGCTATACACATACAGCCCTGCTACACACACAGCCCTGCTACACACACAGCTCTGCTACACACACAGTTCTGCTACACACACAGTTCTGCTACACACACATACAAGTTCTATTACATACATTCAGCTCTGCTATACCCATACAGGTCTGTTACACACATACAGGTCTGTTACACACATACAGGTCTGCTACACCCATACAGCTCTGCTACACACATACAGATCTGCTACACATATATACCTTAAATAAAAACTCACATTTCCCTGCACTAGTGCCGGCTGTATAGTCTATCTGCTCTGGCTCCTCCCATTGATGACATCATTATAGGTCCTTAAGCTGTACTTTCCTTTCAGTACAGCTGTAGGACCTTCCTCCCCTGTAGCTCTTTCCTGCTGCCTCTGATCACACAGATCAGTGTCGGCAGGGAAAGAGAAGTGTGTGCAGATGCATAGCTCTGTCACTGATCGGGCAAAGCAACACATGAGAATGGTGGAAAACTACTTTCTGGGCACCTGGCTTATGGAAGAGAGGGTTGCTTCAACAGCCATGGGCTCACTAGTCAGAAAGAAGGGCAGAGGGTGAATGTAGGGGCCTCCAGTGCTGTGGAGCTAATAAGTTTAATGTCTGACTACGACCCTTTTAGTTTTCCACATTCTGGATCCAGCTCCATAAATGCTTCATATTTACTGAAATAATAAGAAATCTCAAACTTAGGGCTCATTATAGAAATACCTATTCTTGTCCGCAAAACAGACAAGAATAGGACATGATTTATCATTTTCGCGGGGCCACGGAAGGAGCAACGGATTTGGACAGCACACAGAGTGCTGTCCACATCTTTTACGGCCCCATTGAAGTGAATGGGTCCGCAGCCGAGCCTCAAAAAATGGTTTGGATTGGTCAATCACTTTCAAAACGGGAAAACAACAGAAACCACGTCACAGTGCAGACCTGTCATATGACAGACACTAATGGCGCCCACCTGACCCCATTACTTATAATTGGGTCCAATAGGTTTGGTCAATGTGCCCGCCGTTTTGCCAGAAAAAAAAATTGCTCTGCATGTGTGTCAAATGTGACACCATTTCCTATGTGAACATACATTTTGTAAAATGCACAAGAAAAAAAGGCAGTTTCTAAAATGTAGGTAATATTACCATTAGTTTAATATGTGGACTGTTATGAGAAGATGAGCCAACATCTTCTCACAGTATGCAGTATACAGAATTTACAGTCAGGTCCATAAATATTGGGACATCGACACAATTCTAACATTTTTGGCTCTATACACCACCACAATGGATTTGAAATGAAACAAACAAGATGTGCTTTAACTGCAGACTGTCAGCTTTAATTTGAGGGTATTTACATCCAAATCAGGTGAACGGTGTAGGAATTACAACAGTTTGCATATGTGCCTCCCACTTGTTAAGGAACCAAAAGTAATGGGACAGAATAATAATCATACATCAAACTTTCACTTTTTAATATTTGGTTGCAAATCCTTTGCAGTCAATTACAGCCTGAAGTCTGGAACGCATAGACATCACCAGACGCTGGGTTTCATCCCTGGTGATGTTCTGCCAGGCCTCTACTGCAACTGTCTTCAGTTCCTGCTTGTTCTTGGGGCATTTTCCCTTCAGTTTTGTCTTCAGCAAGTGAAATGCATGCTCAATCGGATTCAGGTCAGGTGATTGACTTGGCCATTGCATAACATTCCACTTCTTTCCCTTAAAAAACTCTTTGGTTGCTTTTGCTGTATGCTTTGGGTCATTGTCCAGCTGCACTGTAAAGCGCCGTCCAATGAGTTCTGAAGCATTTGGCTGAATATGAGCAGATAATATTGCCCTAAACAGTTCAGAATTCATCCTGCTGCTTTTGTCAGCAGTCACATCATCAATAAATACAAGAGAACCAGTTCCATTGGCAGTCATACATGCCCACGCCATGACACTACCACCACCATGCTTCACTGATGAGGTGGTATGCTTAGGATCATGAGCAGTTCCTTTCCTTCTCCATACTCTTCTCTTCCCATCATTCTGGTACAAGTTGATCTTGGTCTCATCTGTCTATAGGATGTTGTTCCAGAACTGTGAAGGCTTTTTTAGATGTCATTTGGCAAACTCTAATCTGGCCTTCCTGTTTTTGAGGCTCACCAATGGTTTACATCTTGTGGTGAACCCTCTGTATTGACTCAGGTGAAGTCTTCTCTTGATTGTTGACTTTGACACACATACACCTACCTCCTGAAGAGTGTTCTTGATCTCGACAACTGTTGTGAAGGGTGTTTTCTTCACCAGGGAAAGAATTATTCGGTCATCCACCACAGTTGTTTTACGTGGTCTTCCGGGTCTTTTGGTGTTGCTGAGCTAACCGATGCGTTCCTTCTTTTTAAGAATCTTCCAAACAGTTGTTTTGGCCGTGCCTAATGTTTTTGCTATCTCTCTGATGGGTTTGTTTTGTTTTTTCAGCCTAATGATGGCTTGCTTCACTGATAGTGACAGCTCTTTGGATCTCATCTTGAGAGTTGACAGCAACAGATTCCAAATGCAAATAGCAAACTTGAAATGAACTCTGGACCTTTTATCTGCTCATTGTAATTATGATAATGAGGGAATAACACACACCTGGCCATGGAACAGCTGAGAAGCCAATTGTCCCATTACTTTTGGTTCCTTAACAAGTGGGAGGCACATATGCAAACTGTTGTAATTCCTACACCGTCCACCTGATTTGGATGTAAATACCCTCAAATTAAAGCTGACAGTCTGCAGTTAAAGCACATCTTGTTTGTTTCATTTCAAATCCATTGTGGTGGTGTATAGAGCAAAAAATGTTACAATTGTGTCGATGTCCCAATATTTTTGGACCTGACTGTATATACGGTACTGTGTTATAGCCTTAACATTTACCACCAGATCCTGATCCAGAATAAACATCGTCTGTATCGTCCTCATCAAGGAAATCATCATCTCCAGAACTTTCTAGATCAAATGGTTTTTCATCCTCATATTCCTTACGCCATCTTTGAGCCTATAAGGGGCAGAAAAAAAGGTGTTACTTCTAAAAGTAATAAAAATAATTCAGTGTTGCCAAATTGGTTTGTGATATTAAATGTTTAGTACAGTACAGCACAGACGACTAAAACATAATATCATGTATACTGGTCCAGGAGTAGACTTCAGTAGTAACCACACAATAAAAGCTCCATAGACTGCATAGAAAAGAATGAAAAACTATGTTCACACTTGTGTCATTTAGTCAAGGTCCCTTCAGGGTTTCCATCTCTGTTGACAGCCGTGTGATTCTTGCCATGAAAAAGAATCCTTGAGGGATTCAGAACAGCGTTACGGTTTCCATTATTATAGCGACCAACCTGTTCCCTGGTTGTGCACTGGATGTCTGCTTGCCCTGTCCTCCACCGGTCTTATTGTGCTGTGTGATCTCAGATTTGTACGTCCTGGCTTCAGGGTACCTCGCTTCTAAAAACACCATCTGCCACCCCTCAGCGGTTGCTTTTAGAGAACACTCCAGGCACACGACCTGTAGAGTCTTTGCACATGGTCCATAGCCCCATGAGTGCAGGGGTGCACCTAGCCTTTCTGCTGCCTGAGGCGAAAACTGAAACAGCGCGATAAAGACGACACCGGCCTCTGATAGGCTACAGGAACTAGGACTAGAGCCTATTAGAGGAAATGGTGGGCCAGGGAGACATCGCTCCCGTGCCCCGTTGCAGCATTCATCTGTATTGCTGTCCTGAGTACAGCAATGCAGTTGAATATATAGAGATGAGCGTTTCCACAATGGAATTGCTCATTGCCCATAGCCCTTCTGCTGCTCCCCTGGTGCCTCACCTGGCCTCATTGGTGGTGCTCCCCTGCATGAGTGGCATTCTAATGTGAACATACTTTTCACTCTGTCCCGCTCCTAGTTTAAGCGTAGAAAATCCAATAGTGACATAGTGGGTCTACGGTCAAATCCAAAGCCTGACTGTGATCCATATCCATTAAATGGTTCCGTTTTTACATATTCCAAGAATACAGATAAGCAGCCTAATAATAATGTCTGATCGTTTCCATGCTAATACTGTGTGGCTGAGTCTTCAGAATCATGTGTAATATAGTCTACTAATCCCATGAGACGACATTTCATTTGTACGTAATCTCAACCTCTCATACTGAAAAAAGAAATACAAATCCTCAATATCTCCTTCTGAGTTCTCTTTTTTGTGGTGAACATGTGTAAGCCCTTAAGACAACCCCTGTCCGCATGCCCTAGTAGAGAATATAGAGGTTGTAGAGTGCTCTAAAGCTGGTAAGAAGCCATTTATTACTATATGTCTTGTAGGTCTGTCCAGAAGCTTCCTCATAGATTGCCGTAGAGTCCAATCCCCCTGCACTCCACCACTGATGCTCCCAGCCAGTCCTTCTGGTCCTGCAGTGATGACATCCCATGGCCACAGCTAATCAATGGCCTCAATGGCTGTGTGGGTTAGTTGGAGATGTCATTGCTGCAGAGCAGGAAACAAAGTCCTCAATTCTATTTCTCCAAGACACAGCAAAGCCTGGAACCTGTAAGGCAGCAGAAAGAGGCTGCACATATATTGCCATATGGGCTTCTTCAGGCTGTGCGTATACATTAGAAGGCTTCATGGAAGCCCTATTGACACTCTGTATAAAACAGAGCTGTGATACGGCCGTGTGCACGAGCCCAAACTCCACCGTTTCCTTACTTGCTCTAGGCTGATCAGGTCTTTTCTCCAGTGCCTCCGCTCAATTATACCGTACTAAACAGCATAGCTACATTTCACATACCCCTTCCATGTGATTCCACTCATTGTCCATGATTACAATAGGCCAGAGACTGGTCATCACCTAAATAATACGTTTCAGATGATCATTCTTGATAAGCAGAGAATTATATTCATGGAAATGGAACATCTTTTAGCTCACAGTGACAAACGCCCACCTACATAAACCCCAAATAGTGACAGTAATTGGAGGGATACAGTTGTGACACAACTGATTTTAAAGAGGTTGTCTCAAAAAGCAATATTTAGGGCTTATAAACGTCGTCACACAAGAAAAATAGTTCAACCGTTTACTCCATGGTCAGCCATGACCAATGGGGGTCCAAACTACACAGCTCTGTCTATTGTGTAGTGGATGGGGCTGGTTACTGCAGCACTGTACCCACTGAAGTGAATGGGAGCAGTCCTGCAGTAACTAGCTGAGTAGTTCTGGTACCGGAGTTACTCTGACTGACATGGCTGCAGGGTGTCGGACCCCTGCCAATCAGACACTGATGTCTTATCCTGAGGGTAGGCCATCACTTGCCATTTAAAAAGAGTCTATGTGTTCATGAGACCAACCCTTTTAAAGCTCCACTGTCATGAGGCCCCAGCCCTTTACATGTTCCACATTTCAAGCATAAGTACAAAGCATATTCCTGCAAACCGGGTTGTGACTCCAAAGCAAATATCAAGCTGCCTTCTATGTACATGGCATCCAGAACTAATCCTGCATCAAATAATCGTACACAAAATGTTCGCTTCACACTAGCCCACTATAAAGCCTTGATGTTATTCTACCAACCATAAATATTAGTCACCGCGGACTGCAAAATACATACGGTTGTGTGCAAGAGGCCTTATATAATACATTGCAGAACTCTAAGGCCTCTTTCACACGAGCGTGACGGATTAGGTCTGGATGCGTTCAGTGAAACTCACACCATTTTGCAAGCAAGTTCAGTCCCCTTTCACACAAGCGAGTTTTCCGCGCGGGTGCAATGCGTGACATGACTGCATTGCACCTGCACTGAATCCGGACCTATTCATTTCAATAGGTCTGTGTACATGAGCATTGTTTTTCACGCATCACTTCTGCGCTACGTGAAATTCGCAGCATGTCCTATATTCTGCGTTTTTCCCGCAGCCCTGGCCCCATAGAAGTGAATGGGGCTTCAGTGAAAAACACATTGCAGTCCAGTAGCAAGTGCGGATGCAATGCGTTTTTCACTGATGGTTGCTAAGAGATGTTGTTTGTAAACCTTCAGTTTTTTTATCACGCGCGTGAAAAATTTATCAAAACGCAAAAAACTGACCAACTGAACGCAATCGCAGACAAAACTGACTGAACTTGCTTGAAAAATGGTGCGAGTTTCACTGAACGCATGCGGACCTAATCCGTCGCGCTCGTGTGAAAGAGGTCTTAGAGTTCTGGAATGTACAGTATTATATAAGGCCTCTTGCACACGACCATATGTATTTTGTGGTACGCAAAAAACTGATCCGCAAAAAATACGCATGACATCCGTGTGCATTCCGTATTTTGCGGAACGGAACAGCTGGCCCCTAATAGAACAGTATTATCCTTGTCCGTAATGCGGACAATAATAGGACATGTTCTATTTTTTTGCAGGACGGAAATACGGAAACGGAATGCACACGGAGTACCTTCGTTTTTTTTGTGGACCAATTGAAATGAATGGTTCCGTATACGTTCCGCAAAAAAAACGTAACGGACACCGAAAGAAAATACATTTGTGTGCAAGAGGCTTAACACTGACAGCATTATGCGACCCCCTCAGTGCTGGGAGGTCAGAACGGGAGCTGCTGTATACTCACACTGCGAGTCTGGAGTGTAGAACTTGCTCATATGAAAGGGGCCTAAATGACTGCTGTAGCCAATCACTGAGCTCATACCTCTGAAGCCAGTGATTGGTTACAGCGGTGATGTAGGGTATATGGCCATGTCAACAATGTCCAGCAAAGACGACTGGAAGTGGAGAGGGGTGAAAAGGGTGAGTATAGGTTCTATTATCAATTTATAAACATTTTTATGGTATTTTCTACAAATAATGTTTGAGTGCAATTTGTTTGTGTGCCATACATGAAAAGTATGCAACCCTCTGATGTCAGTTCTATGTAGATCTCTATAAATAATGCCATTGTAAAAAAACAAATTATGTAAAAACGCTATAAAACTGCAACACACATTGACACATACATTTTTTTTTAGCTGGGGCAGAAAAAAAAAATCAAAAATAATAATGGATGTCTATGGATTAAAAAAACATCAATGGAGCACCGGGTGGAAGAGTAAAGTCACTATTAAAAAAACCTATGTTTATACTGTGTTTTATACAGTCATTCCTATAGACTTACTAATAACATCTAGAGGTAGAGTTGTTTTATCATGAAAAGCTCTGATAACAAAAAAAACACGAAAATTGGGATAAACCCCACAAGAAACCTATGGGGGAGATTTACCAAGGCGTTTATGGAGCAATTAGCACCATAATTAGCAATGTTTTGTGCTTTTCTAAAGTAGTGAGAAAAGGGGGTGGGGCTTAGCAGGCGTGGCAGAGCCTCTTGTGGCCCCCGGATTCACTATAATTTATGCCAGAAGTCTACTTCAGCCCCTAAGCTGGCATTGATTTGAGTTTCTGGAGCACAGAGGGCCAGAGATGCTAATTTATTAAGAGGTGTATCTTACTAAATAAGCAACATCTGATTTCAGTATAGAGGAGATCAGAAAGGAAACCAGCCTAAGGGCTCATGCACACAAATGTATTTTCTTTTCGTGTCCGCTCAGTTTTTTGTTTTTTTTTTGCGGACAGGATGCTGAAGCATTCATTTCAATGGGTCCGCAAAAAAAACTGAAGTTAGGGCTCGTTCACACGAACGTGTGATGCCCGTTGCTGTATTGCGGACCGCATTTGCGGATACGCAATACACGGGCACCATTCCGTGGCCATTCCACATCACAGATCCGCAAATGGATGCGAAACGGAACACTACGGAGTGCTTTCTGGGGTTCCGTGCTTCCGCACCGCAAAAAGATAGAACTTGCTCTATCTTTTTGCGGAACGGAAGGATCGTGGACCCATTTAAGTAAATGGGTCTGCGAACCCCATGCCCCTGCCCCACAGACGGTGCCCGTGCATTGCGGACCGCAATTTGCGGTCCACAGCACGGGCTTCATACGTCCGTGTGAACGAGCCCTTACTCTGTGTGAATTTCATTTCCGTATGTCCGCATGTCCATTCTGTAGAAAAACAGAACATGTCCTATTATTGTCCGCATTACAGACAGGGATAGGACTGTTCTATTAGGGGCCAGCTGTTCCGTTCCGCAAATTACGGAATGCACACAGACGTCATCCATATTTTTTGTGGATCCATGTTATGGGGACCACATAATACATACGGTCGTGTGCATGAGCCCTAATACGATGTGAAATGCAGAGCTGGGTTGCACAATAGACGACTAGATGTAAGAAGAGACATGGCACCTACGGTGAAAGTCCTTCTTTCACCAGTGGATAGATACTGCATCATTTCAAAAAATATGGAGAGAAATCAGCCTTGAAAATCCAGATGCTTTTTCGGTGTAATAATTTTTTAAGCAGTGTAATCTCCTGCAATATACCTGGCAAATGGAGGGTATATTGGGGTAATCAGCTTCCAATGCCCATCGAAGAAGTGACATGCCACTTTCTGCAGCCTTTTTGAAAACAGTGGAGTAAAAATATATGCCTGTGTGAACTATAGTGCGTACTCTCCATTGAAAAGAATGGGAGCCTGTTTTCAAGCATTTTTGAAGCGTATGACAGCACAAAAAATAGGTGCTTTAGGCTACATGCACACGACCGTATGTGTTTTGCGGTCCGCAAAAAAAAAAACGGATGACATCCGTATGCTATCTGTTGTTTTTTGCAGATCCATTGTAACAATGCCTAAAACGGACAAGAATAGGACATGTTCTATTTTTTTTGCAGGGCTACGGAACGGACATACGGATGCGGATAGCACACGGTGTGCATGAGGCCTTAGGCTACTTTCACACTTGTGGCAGTGTGATCCGGCGGGCAGTTCCGTCGTCGGAACTGCCCGCCGGATCTGCCGATCTGGATGTGACTGAAAGCATTTGTGAGACGCATCACAAATGCATTGCAAGAACGGATCCGTCTCTCCGCTTGTCATGCGGACAGACGGATCCGTCTTGTATCTTTTTTCACATTTTTACCAGTCTGCGCATGCGCAGACCGGAAGGAAGAATCCGTCATTCCGGAAAAATGGGAAAAAATGCCGGATCCGGCAAGTCTTCAGTTTTTTCGCCGGAGATAAAACCGTAGCATGCTGCGGTATTTGGGTACTTTCACACTTGCAGCAGGACGGATCCGACAGGCTGTTCACCGTGCCACCGCTCCGTCCCTATTGACTATAATGGGGATGGGGCAGAGCTTCGGCGCAGTACGGCAGTTCGCGGTGAGAGGCCAGTGGACTAAAAAGTCGGACATGCAGGACTTTTAGTCCTGCGGCCTTTCACCGTGCACTGCCGTGCTGCGCCAGAGCCCCAGTCCCCATTATAATCAATGGGGACGGAGCGGTGGTCCGGCGGCACGGCGAAATAGCGGAAGGACGGATCCGACAGGGTGAACAGCCTGTCCGATCCGTCTTGCCGCAAGTGTGAAAGTAGCCTTATCTCTGTCCTGATCAGTCAAAAAGACTGAACTGAAGACATCCTAAAGCATCCTGAACGGATTGCTCTTCATTCAGAATGCATGGGGATAAAACTGATCAGTTCTTTTCCAGTATAGAGCCCCTGTGACGGAACTCTATGCCGGAAAAGAATAAGGCAAGTGTGAAAATACCCTTACACCCCTTTCACACGGGCGAGATTTCCGCGCGGGTGCGATGCGTGAGGTGAACGCATTGCACCCGCACTGAATCCGGACTCATTCATTTCTATGGGGCTGTGCACATGAGCAGAGATTTTCACGCATCACTTGTGCGTTGCGTGAAAATCGCAGCATGCTCCTCTTTGTGCATTTTCCACGCAACACAGGCCCCATAGAAGTGAATGGGGCTGCGTGAAAATCGCAAAGCATCCGCAAGCAAGTGCGGATTCGGTGCGATTTTCACGCACGGTTGCTAGGAGACGATCGGGATGGAGACCCGATCATTATTATTTCCCCTTATAACATGGTTATAAAGGAAAATAATAACATTCTTAATACAGAATGCATAGTACAATAGGGCTGGAGGGGTTAAAACAAAAAGATAAATAATTTAACTCACCTTAATCCACTTGTTCGCGGAGCCCGGGTTCTCTCCTGTCTTCATCTTTGCTGTGCACAGGAATAGGACCTTTGATGACGTCACTGCACTTATCACATGGTCCATCACATGATCTTTTACCATGGTGATGGATCATGTGACGGACCATGTGATGAGCGTAATGACGTCACCACAGGTCCTTTTCCTGTGCACAGCAAAGATGAAGACAGAAGAGAAGCCGGGCTGCGCGAGCAAGTGGATTAAGGTGAGTTAAATTATTATTATTTTTTTTAACCCCTCCAGCCCTATTGTACTATGCATTCTGTATTAAGAATGCTATTATTTTCCTTTATAACCATGTTATAAGGGGAAATAATAAAAACTACACAACACCTAACCCGAACTTCTGTGAAGAAGTCCGGGTTCGGGTTTGGGTACCAAACATGCCGATTTTTCTTGTGCACGTACAAAACGCATTACAATGTTTTGCACTTGCGCGGAACAATCGTGCATTTTCCCGCGACGCACCCGCATCTTATCCGGGCCAAAAACATGATGCCCGTGTGAAAGAGGCCTTATGCAGAGAGACGCTGCATATTGTAAGCATGGCCTATACCTGAAAGATACATTGTGAAAATGTACTTAAAAGGGTTGTGTCACGAAACCTATTGTACATTATTCAAATCAGCACCTGGATCTGAATACTTTTGTAATTGCATGTAATTAAAAATGTATTATAGCCACTGAGTTATTCAACAAAATGTATCTGTATAGCGCCACCTGCTGCTTGTTCTTTTTCTTATTTTTTGTTCGTCTCACTGAGCTGGTCAAGCGCACTCAGTTAAAATCTTCAAGTGCCAGCAGTCATATGTTCTGTTAGTAGTTGTGGCAATTACAGGGAGAGAGCTGCAGTAGAAAGGGCATGCCCCCTGAGCTGCCAGGCTGAACACAATCTAGCAGAGCAATATGAGCAGTGAATGTGGAGATCTCTGGATCCATGTGAGGTACAGGGCTGGTTCTAGCTTTGAGAGATTGTGATGTCTATATGATGTCTGATTTTCATATTTGACATCAATCATGGGCTAAGCCCTTTTACTGTGAAACATTTAACCAACTTTTTCTTTTTTTATAAATATGTCTTGTCTGATGGGATTTTTGTCATCTACTAATATGAAGAGGGACTCACACCATCCATTGGTATCAGGGAAAATGAGGGCTTCCTACACTCCATGGACTCTGAGGTGTACGCACCCACATCTAAGGCCTCGTCCACGTGGCATAACCATAGCCTGTATATGTATGATTTATACGATTATGTACAAATCCTATGATCTCAACTGGTAAGGAGACGTAGGGGCCCAGAGGAGTCCACACCATTAAAAAGTTACTGAAGTAATATATCCGCTTTTTGTTTCTTACACACTCATTTGACCTGTAAAACCCCACAGGAAATACCAAAAGGAGAAGTGCTAATTCAGGTATGGAGGGTTTGACAGAAAGGTCATAGGCTCGGGACAATTTCCTGCTGTTGTTTATAATGATTTCCAGATTCCTCCATTCTTTCTTTAGAACCACACCAAAATCCTCTTACCCTCTCCAATTGCAAACAGATGAGACGTAGAATCCAGACTCACTGATTCCACCCCCTATATTTCTTCCTAACAAAGTTCTGCAACTGCCAGGACCAGAGCTATTCCTAGGCACTCATGGGGTTAAGCAGATTAATTCTCACAAGGCACAGACAGAAATCTAATCCCATCAACATCGGGTGCCATACAGTATAGACGCGGTAATTAGCGGAGAAGGGGCATTAATGCATCAGCCGGGTGTCTGGAGCATGGGCCTCAGCCGCTGCTGGCTGGGCACCTTACTGAGCAGTCCAGTGAATTAGTGCTGCTATATATACCTGGATCTGAGCAGCCCAGGAGGCCTTAAGGCTCATGCACACGATAGTATGGCTTTTTCAGTGTTTTGCGGTCCGTTTTTTACGGATCCGTTGTTCCGTTTTTTGTTTCCGTTTTTCCGTATGCCATATACAGTACACAATAATTACATAGAAAAAATTGGGCTAGGCATAACATTTTCAATAGATGGTTCAGCAAAAACGGAACGGATACGGAAGACATACGGATGCATTTCCGTATGTGTTCCGTTTTTTTTGCGGACCCATTGACTTGAATGGAGCCAAGCACCGTGATTTGCGGACAAAAATAGGACATGTTCTATCTTTTCACGGTATGGAAATACAGAAATAGGCCTAGTTCACACGAACGTTTTTTTTTGCTAGTGTACGGGCCGTTTTTTTTGTGTTCCGTATACGGAACCATTCATTTCAATGGTTCCGCAAAAAAAACGGAATGTACTCCGTATGCATTCAGTTTCCGTATTTCCGTTCCGTTGAAAGATAGAACATGTCCAAAAAACTATAAAAGCCATACGTTCGTGTGAACTAGGCCATACTGAAACGGAATGCACACGGAGACACTTCAGTTTTTTTTGCTGAACCATTGAAATGAATGGTTCAGCATACTGAACTCAAAAAACGGCCAGTATACTGAACGCAAAATACTGTCGTGTGCATGAGCCCTTACACACAGGAATTTTGTCCGGCTTCATTTTACCACAAAAAACGCAGAAATGTCCACATACATTTTGTTTTGTGTTTGCCCACTAGCATTTTCTTTCTGGTGTTTCCCCCAATAGAGAAGGTGATGTGAAAGTGCAATATTTCCCGCAGACTTTCAGCTAACATCTGAGGTGGCATTTTTACCTGAAAAAATGCACCAAAAATGCAGATGCAAAAAATACCACTAAAAACGGAAAGGATAAACACCGGCAAAAACCTATGTGTGAAATCACCCTTAGGCCTCATGCACACGATGCTGGCCGTGCCCGTGGTGCAGACCGCAATCACAGGCACCAACCATGTGCCCGCGTCTGCAGACCCATTCACTTGAATGGGGTGCACTATTTTTTTGCCGTGGACAGAAAACCGTGCCTACATTCCGCACCACATCTTCCATGATACGGTGTGCACACGAGCGGTGCCCGTATATTGCGGACCCTCTGCTGCAGAAATTTCTGTGACTAAAGAAAAAAACTGGGTAATTTTCTATCTGAATATATTCAGACAATCAGGTTGTATGTAAGAAAGTACTTACAAACGGATTACTGCACATTTACTTGTGGCAGTGATTGGCTGAGGAGAAAGACTAGGCCATTTCCTGTGGACGGGATAAGCGTTGTAATGACGGCAATATTTTTAACCCATTCTGGCCCATTTTTTAACCACCTCAGCCCCCAGTGCTTAAACACCCTGAAAGACCAGGCCACTTTTTACACTTCTGACCTACACTACTTTCACCATTTATTGCTCGGTCATGCAACTTACCACCCAAATGAATTTTACCTCCTTTTCTTCTCACTAATAGAGCTTTCATTTGGTGGTATTTCATTGCTGCTGACATTTTTACTTTTTTTGTTATTAATCGAAATTTAACGATTTTTTTGCAAAAAAATGACATTTTTCACTTTCAGTTGTAAAATTTTGCAAAAAAAACGACATCCATATATAAATTTTGCTCTAAATTTATTGTTCTACATGTCTTTGATAAAAAAAAAATGTTTGGGTAAAAAAAAAATGGTTTGGGTAAAAGTTATAGCGTTTACAAACTATGGTACAAAAATGTGAATTTCCGCTTTTTGAAGCAGCTCTGACTTTCTGAGCACCTGTCATGTTTCCTGAGGTTCTACAATGCCCAGACAGTACAAACACCCCACAAATGACCCCATTTCGGAAAGTACACACCCTAAGGTATTCGCTGATGGGCATAGTGAGTTCATAGAACTTTTTATTTTTTGTCACAAGTTAGCGGAAAATGATGATTTTTTTTTATTTTTTTTCTTACAAAGTCTCATATTCCACTAACTTGTGACAAAAAATAAAAACTTCCATGAACTCACTATGCCCATCACGAAATACCTTGGGGTCTCTTCTTTCCAAAATGGGGTCACTTGTGGGGTAGTTATACTGCCCTGGCATTCTAGGGGCCCAAATGTGTGGTAAGGAGTTTGAAATCAAATTCTGTAAAAAATGACGAGTGAAATCCGAAAGGTGCTCTTTGGAATATGGGCCCCTTTGCCCACCTAGGCTGCAAAAAAGTGTCACACATCTGGTATCTCCGTATTCAGGAGAAGTTGGGGAATGTGTTTTGGGGTGTCTTTTTACATATACCCATGCTGGGTGAGAGAAATATCTTGGCAAAAGACAACTTTTCCCATTTTTTTATACAAAGTTGGCATTTGACCAAGATATTTATCTCACCCAGCATGGGTATATGTAAAATGACACCCCAAAACACATTTCCCAACTTCTCCTGAGTACGGCGATACCAGATGTGTGACACTTTCTTGCAGCCTAAATGCGCAAAGGGGCCCAAATTCCTTTTAGGAGGGCATTTTTAGACATTTGGATACCAGACTTCTTCTCACGCTTTGGGGCCCCTAGAATGCCAGGGCAGTATAAATACCCCACATGTGACCCCATTTTGGAAAGAAGACACCCCAAGGTATTCAATGAGGGGCATGGCGAGTTCATAGAAATTTTTTTTTTTTGGCACAAGTTAGCGGAAATTGATATTTTTTATTTTTTTCTCACAAAGTCTCCCGTTCCGCTAACTTGGGACAAAAATTTCAATCTTTCATGGACTCAATATGCCCCTCACGAAATACCTGGGGGTGTCTTCTTTCCGAAATGGGGTCACATGTGGGGTATTTATACTGCCCTGGCATTCTAGGGGCCCTAAAGCGTGAGAAGAAGTCTGGAATATAAATGTCTAAAAAAATTTACGCATTTGGTTTCCGTGAGGGGTATGGGGAGTTCATGTGAGATTTAATTTTTTGTCACAAGTTAGTGGAATATGAGACTTTGTAAGAAAAAAAAAAAATAATTCCGCTAACTTGGGCCAAAAAAATGTCTGAATGGAGCCTTACAGGGGGGTGATCAATGACAGGGGGGGTGATCAATGACAGGGGGGGTGATCAATGACAGGGGGGGTGATCAATGACAGGGGGGGTGATCAATGACAGGGGGGGTGATCAATGACAGGGGTGGTGATCAATGACAGGGGGGTGATCAATGACAGGGGGGTGATCAATGACAGGGGGGTGATCAATGACAGGGGGGTGATCAGGGAGTCTATATGGGGTGATAACCACAGTCATTGATCACGCCCGTGTAAGGCTTCATTCAGACGTCCGTATGCGTTTTGCGGATCCGATCCATCTATCAGTGGATCCGTAAAAATCATGCGGACGTCTGAATGGAGCTTTACAGGGGGGTAATCAATGACAGGGGGGTGATCAGGGAGTCTATATGGGGTGATCACCACAGTCATTGATCATGCCCCTGTAAGGCTTCATTCAGACGTCCGGATGCGTTTTGCGGATCCGATCCATCTATCAGTGGATCCGTAAAAATCATGCGGACATCTGAATGGAGCTTTACAGGGGGGTGATCAGGGAGTCTATATGGGGTGATCACCACAGTCATTGATCATGCCCCTGTAAGGCTTCATTCAGACGTCCGGATGCGTTTTGCGGATCCGATCCATCTATCAGTGGATCCGTAAAAATCATGCGGATGTCTGAATGGAGCTTTACAGGGGGGTAATCAATGACAGGGGGGTGATCAATGACAGGGGGGTGATCAGGGAGTCTATATGGGGTGATAACCAGTCATTGATCATGCCCCTGTAAGGCTTCATTCAGACGTCCGGATGCGTTTTGCGGATCCGATCCATCTATCAGTGGATCCGTAAAAATCATGCGGACATCTGAATGGAGCTTTACAGGGGGGTGATCAGGGAGTCTATATGGGGTGATCACCACAGTCATTGATCATGCCCCTGTAAGGCTTCATTCAGACGTCCGGATGCGTTTTGCGGATCCGATCCATCTATCAGTGGATCCGTAAAAATCATGCGGACGTCTGAATGGAGCTTTACAGGGGGGTAATAAATGACAGGGGGGTGATCAATGACAGGGGGGTGATCAGGGAGTCTATATGGGGTGATAACCACAGTCATTGATCATGCCCCTGTAAGGCTTCATTCAGACGTCCGGATGCGTTTTGCGGATCCGATCCATCTATCAGTGGATCCGTAAAAATCATGCGGACATCTGAATGGAGCTTTACAGGGGGTTGATCAATGACAGGGGGGTAATCAATGACAGGGGGGTGATCAGGGAGTCTATATGGGGTGATCAGGGAGTCTATATGGGGTGATCAGGGGCTAATAAGGGGTTAATAAGTGACGGGGGGGGGTGTAGTGTAGTGTAGTGGTGCTTGGTGCTACTTTACTGAGCTACCTGTGTCCTCTGGTGGTCGATCCAAACAAAGGGGACCACCAGAGGACCGGGTAGCAGGTATATTAGACGCTGTTATCAAAACAGCGTCTAATATACCTGTTAGGGGTTAAAAAAAACACATCTCCAGCCTGCCAGCGAACGATCGCCGCTGGCAGGCTGGAGATCAACTCTCTTACCTTCCGTTCCTGTGAGCGCGCGCGCCTGTGTGCGCGCGTTCACAGGAAATCTCGCGTCTCGCGAGATGACGCGTATATGCGTCCACTCGGAATGAATCAACCACCTCCAGGACGCGTCTGTGCGTACAGCGGTCCGGAGGTGGTTAAAAGTGTTCCCTGGAAGATTCCAGGGAATTTGTCTAAGGGCTCGTTCACACGAACTTATTTTGCGTTCCGTATGCGGATCGTTTTCTGCGTTCCGCATACGGTCCGTATACGGAACCATTCATTTCAATGGGTCCGCAAAAGATGCAATGGGTCCGCAAAAATTATGAGTCCTGTCCTATTCTTGTCCGTTTTGCAGACAAGAATAGAAATTTCTATAATGGGCCTCCTGTTCCGTTCTGCAAATTGCGGAAGGCACACGAGCGGCATCCGTTTTTTGCGATCAATGTTATCCACTAGTTTTTGCTTTTGTTAAAAAATATTGTGGTCATTTATCAAACTGGGGTAAAGTAGAACTGGTTCAGTTGCCCACAGCAACCAATCAGATTCCACCTTTCATTTTTGACAGCTCCTTTTGATAAATGACCCCATATGATTGTAAAGTATGCCAGTCTAACATGTCTGGCGAGCTGGGCCCAATTTGCGCCATTTTCATGACACTGTAGAATTCTGCCTTGTACAGCATTATCCATAGCGTAGTATGGCAGTGGAGCACTGGCTATATGTATCTGAGAGGGATGGCAATGTCACGCAGCAGATAATAAGAAATGCAGCGCAAATGGATCACTAAGAGGTGCCATGTTCTATCTAGAGTGATATGGTGTTATTTCTGCATTGGGAACACTGCAGGGAGGGCAGAGGAGCAGAAGCAGCAGGCGCGGATATCCATGATGCTGTTGACGGGGGTCATTTCCTCAGTGATACGTAATCTGCTGAAGCTGCAAATACAGAAAGAGCTTAAAGCAGCACATAATGAAGCAATCTGCAGCGGGCGTGATGGAGAACGGGAGTGTAGTCCTCCTGACGTGCCTGCCAGGTATTACACCGTGCACACTTTGTATGCAGGTTTAGTAACTGCTCCATGAATTATCTGGGATAAGTGAATGCGCACATGAGCGTACAGGAAAGTCCTTGCATCTCCCCATGGGATCCATTTCTCCGCTGCCTCCTCCCGTCCTCTCAGGTGCCATTTCTATCTCTAGATTACAATTTAAACATCCTTTTCTAGGCCCGGGTCCCTGGTGCCGTTTCCATAGTGACCATCACCATGGCAACTGCCTACTGCATCCTATGAGTGTGTGTGTGATGGGGGGGGGGGGGTGATGTTGCTCTTTAACTGTTTGCTTTATGGTATACCTGGCCATTGCTCTGAAGCGCCGCCCAGTGTAAGGGGGACAGCAGTACGATGGCTGCCTGTGACAGAAATGGTTAACGCTGCGTCTATCTAACATTGGCGCTGGCAAGAGCATTAGGCTGTAAGTGTCTCAGAGTGAGGGGACATGTTTGGTACGGACACATATTCTAGAAGGGTGGAGCAGTATGGATGTCACTGCTACCAACACAAGTGCCTTCAGATTACATTCATGTCAGCCAAACCCAGGTAACGACCTAATGTGTACAGGGGCCTCCAGCAGATTCAGAGGAAAGAAGGACTGGGCATCTGGATTTCAGGTAGATAAGCCTACCTACAGTCGATGCCTGGCAGCGGCAGAACACATGCATGCTCGGCTCAGTGTACGGGGATCGGAGGACATACAGTGGATATAAAAAGTCTACACATCCCTGTTAAAATGTCAGGTTTCTGTGATGTAAAAAAAAATGAGACAAAGATAAATCATTTCAGAACTTTTTCCACCTATAATGTGACCTATAAACTGTACCACTCAATTGAAAAACAAACTGAAATCTTTTAGGTGGAGGGAAGAAAACCCCCCAAAAGAATATATATATAATGTGGTTGCATAAGTGTGCACACCCTCTTATAACTGGGGATGTAGCTGTGTTTAGAATTAAGCAATTACATTCAAAATCATGTTAAATTGGAGTCAGCATACACCTGCCATCATTTAAAGTGCCTCTGATTAACCCCAAATAAAGTTCAGCTGCTCTAGTTGGTCTTTCCTGAAATTTTCTTAGTCACATCCCACAGCAAATACCATGGTCCACAGAGAGCTTCCAAAGCATCAGAGGGATCTCATTGTTAAAAGGTATCAGGAGAAGGGTACAAAAGAATTTCCAAGGCATTAGATATTCCATGGAACACAGTGAAGACAGTCATCATCAAGTGGAGAAAATATGGCATAACAGTGACATTACCATGAACTGGTCGACCCTCCAAAATTGATGAAAAGACGAGAAGAAAACTGGTCTGGGAGGCTACCAAGAGGCCTACAGCAACATTAAAGGAGCTGGAGGAATATCTGGCAAGTACTGGCTGTGTGGTACATGTGACAACAATCTCCCATATTCTTCCTATGTCTGGGCTAGAGGGGGTAGAGTGGCAAGACGAAAGCGTCCAAGCCAGGCTACATTTTGCAAAAACACATCTGAAGTCTCCCAAAAGCATGTGGGAAAAGGTGTTCTGGTCTGATGAAACCAAGGTTGAACTTTTTGGCCATAATTCCAAAAGATATGTTTGGCGCAAAAACAACACTGCACATCACCAAAAGAACACCATACCCACAGTGAAGCATGGTGGTGGCAGCATCATGCTTTGGGGCTGTTTTTCTTCAGCTGGAACTGGGGCCTTAGTTAAGCTAGAGGGAATTATGAACAGTTCCAAATACCAGTCAATATTGGCACAAAACCTTCAGGCTTCTGGTAGAAAGCTGAACATGAAGAGGAACTTCATCTTTCAGCATGACAACGACCCAAAGTATACATCCAAATCAACAAAGGAATGGCTTCACCAGAAGAAGATAAAGTTTTGGAATGGCCCAGCCAGAGCCCAGACCTGAATCTGATTGAAATCTGTGGGGTGATCTGAAGAGGGCTGTGCACAGGAGATGCCCTCGCAATCTGACAGATTTGGAGTGTTTTTGCAAAGAAGAGTGGGCAAATCTTGCCAAGTCAAAATGTGCCATGCTGATGGACTCATACCCCAAAAGACTGAGTGGTGTAATAAAATCAAATGGTGCTTCAACAAAGTATTAGTTTAAGGGTGTGCACACTTATGCAACCATATTATTTTATTTTTCAATTTTTTCTTCCCTCTACCTAAAAGATTTCAGTTTCTTTTTCAATTGAGTTGTACAGTTTATAGGTCACATAAAAGGTGGAAAAAGTTCTGAAATGATTTATCTTTGTCTCATTCTTTTACATCACAGAAACCTGACATTTTAACAGGGGTGTGTAGACTTTTTATAGCCACTGTAGGTGCCGATCAAACCAGCCAACAACTATCTAAAATATATGTCCTGCATAAGTCAATGAGGGACATTTACCAATACTCACATTACAAATCAAAAGTAGCCATCTGTTTCACCTCATTTTAAAAAGGTGCACGCCACTTTTAAAATGTGTCTATGCTAAATAATTTTTTTAAATCCATACTGTTTTCCTGATATTGCGACTTTTTAACACTAAAAATCAAAATGCAACTTTTAATAGGTATCTGCAACCTGTTAGAAGCTGTCCCAAATCAGCAGAATGTGCAACCATTAGCGGCTGATTTGCAACACTTTAAAAAGGGAACCTGTCATCAGCTTTATGCCAACCGTAATGAGGGCAGCATAAAATAGTGACAGAAATGCTGATTTCAGCGGTGTGTCACTCATGAGCTAAATGTAAGTGGTTGCTGAGAACCAGCATCATAATCATTGGAGCCCAGGCCTTGAAAAGAGTCACATCTACCTGAGAAGTAGGGATGTCCCGATACCGATACCAGTATCTGTATCGGGGCCAATACCGGACATTTGCACGAGTACTTGTACTCAGTGAGCGTGACGTACAGTGAGTGAGTGAGCGCCGCACTGCCTGCTTGTTACCGCCCGCCCTGAGCCCCTGAGCAGTGCTGATGTGAGGCGAGCCTGACAATTTTTTTACAATGGGGACACTGTGGATGGTCTGTGGGGGGGCATTAATTACAATGGGGGGCGGGGGCCACTGTGGGAGACATGAAAGTGGGGGCCACTGTCACTGTGGGGGACATTAAGTTTAATAAGGATCACTATGGACATTATTTAGAATGGAGGCTGCTGTGGGTGTCATTATAACTATAATGTCTGATAGGCCTAGTCCTGAGCTGAGTTATATTACCCTGTCCATGCCCTGTATAATAATGTACCCATCCCAGATACCCCTTAGTTATATTACCCCGCTGGGGTAATATAACTAAGGGGTATCAGGGTACAGTATTATACAGGGCAGGGTAATATAACTCAGGACTAGGCCTATCAGACATTATACAGTTATAATGACTCCCACAGCAGCCTCCATTCTAAATAATGTCCATAGTGATCCTTATTAAAAATAATGTCCCCCCACAGGCAGGCTCTGCGGGCGGCGGCGCTCACTCACTGTACGTACAGTCCTGCCCGCCCGCACTGCCTGCCTGTTACCGCCCGGAGCAGTGCTGAGAAAGAAGCCTGCTGTGAGTGAGAGCCTGTCTGTGGGACAGTGGGTCACTGGGTGCGTCACTGTGACCGTCCGTGCAATGTGGTTACACATTTTTTACAGTGGGGAGACACTTATTTCATCGAGCAGTTTTGAGGGGAGGGGGGGGGGGGGGGGTTTTTTTGTCACTCGCCCTGAGAGAAATTTTACCTAGAAACTGCACTGGCTGAGACCCATGCCAAACGCTAAAACGAGGAATTATAAACACTTACATAGTGAGAACTCTGTCTCCTCGCTGCTAAAGTTGGACTGGTGACAGACCCACAGACTTTATATTGAGCTCGTCTTCAGCACTGAAAGACAGTACTTCTAACTCCTCGGACCCCCACCATTCAAAGCCTTTGTCACTATGACATATTTAAAGTTTTTTTGAAAGTACAGCCACACTTTAACTTCAGACATAAGAAGTGAAGAAAAATGATGCAAGACTCACAGAGAATGTGTTAAGAGCAACCCAAGCAAGATGGCTGCCTCCTTAATGACCTTCAGGAAAAAGAGTAAACACATTTACAGTCATAAAGTAAAAACAGATTAGACAAAAAGAAGGTTTTAACTGGCAAAAAAAATAAATTCGGAGGACCCATTCCCTTTCAGTAATGCAAGTTATTAAGTGTTCTTGCATGGCAAGATCACTTACTGTTATCTCA
Organism: Bufo bufo; assembly: GCF_905171765.1. NCBI lineage: Eukaryota > Metazoa > Chordata > Amphibia > Anura > Bufonidae > Bufo > Bufo bufo. The sequence goes on from NC_053391.1 coordinate 323,611,144, forward strand.
CATATATATTCTTATTATTATAGTCAAATTTACCACCCTAACTCCTCCCACAGTTTTTACACTACATAGACAGTAATATACCGAAACGCGCGGATTGTTCCCGATTGGTGTGCTATTACTTTGTGAAACATTTCGCCGAATGGTACTCGAAATATGGGCGTTTTTGTGGCGAAATTGGTCCAATAGGAAGGTATAAATGGCGGAATGTTCAAAACTAGAGTGAGAGCTGACAAAAGCTAGAGTGTGAGCTGAAAAATCAGGACATGATTTCTAAACTGCCACCACTCCCTCATTTTCAAGACCACCTACACAAATCTTATATCAAAACATTCAGCTACCCCTGCCACTAAAAATGTACACGGCTAAGCCATAGTCCTGATAGTTTTCACAATATGACTACTTGTTTGCAACTCACGCCGCCCATTGACATTCATTGAAACTCCACTCAAATTTGAAGGGCAATTTCTAAACTGCGCCTTCATTTTTTATATTTTAGAGACATGCATCAAAATGTAGGTCTGGGTCTTGTGATTCTCACAATATAAAGCTCTTCACTGTAGGATTTATAGTTTTTAAAACTATGACCGTTTGAAGATGGCAACCGCCAGTGAAGTGAGCAATTTGGAGCAGTTTGTTTTTAACAGCTCTTCTCTGCCCTTGCTGTAGAGTGAGTGAACCACACTCCAGCCTTTCCACAGTTACTCCAGCCACTCCAACCACACAACAGTTACTCAAGCCACTCCACCCAGTTACTCCGCCCACTCCAGTTGAAACTCCACTGTAGCCACGTCAAATTTGAAGGGCAATTTCTAAACTGCGACTGTGCCTTCATTTTTTATATTTCAGAGACATGCATCAAGATGTAGGTCTGGGTCTTGTGATTCTCATAATATATAGCTCTTCACTGTAGGATTTATAATTTTTAAACTACAACCGTTTGAAGATGGCAACCGCCAGTGAAGTGAGCAAGTTGGAGCAGTTTGTTTTTAACTGCTCTTCTCTGCCCTTGCTGAAGAGTGAGTTGCCATAGGAACCCAAGTGTGTGAGCAGCCAGCAGAGTGACAAAAGCTAGAGTGTGAGCTGAAAATTCAGGACATGATTTCTAAACTGCCACCACTCCCTTATTTTTAAGCCCAACTACACAAATCGGCTGCTAATATTTTTATAAATGTATGTTTTAATGTAACTGTGAAGCACTTTGGGCAACAACATTGCAATTAAATGAGCTATATAAATAAATAAAAGTTTAAATGCATTTCTCACTCTATCAAGCTTGCCATGTGCACTTTTTAAATTTGATCAATCAATTGGTTAGTGCAGGGCTCGACAAATCCCAGGCGCCAGGTCGCCATGGCGACCAGGAATTTAGTCCTGGCGCTTGGGTATTTGTCAGCCCGTTTTCAAAGGTGCCCGGGCGATGGGTGCGGAGCTGCCGTTCTGTCCGGAGGCAGCACAGTTTGAAACAGCTCCGTCACAGCACACAATAGCAGAGACGCTGGCAGCAGGGAGGGGAGGGACTCGGGAGGAGTGTAATCTGATCCTAGAGTGGAAGCTGCTTCTGCCAGCCCCGCCCACCAACCAATCAGAGCTGAGGCAAGGCAAGCACTAGCAGCTCTGAGACAGGGAGTCTAAGTAAGAAAGAATCGAATGAGTCACAGGTTAAAAGAATCTAAAGATACCATTAGTTAGAGACTCATTCGATTCTTTGAGTTAAAAGAACAGTCAGTCAGACTCTAGAACAGTTTACACTGAGGCTGTTGGCTGATGCTTTTGCAGCAGTGATAAGATTAAGGGACAGGAGCAGAGAGATAAGAGAAGTGACAGGACAGTTTAGATTACAGGTTGAATTAACCCTTTAGGATCAAATTGGCTTCTCAAGGAGATCTATATGTTAAAGGCATCCCTTCTTCTGTCTCATTCAGTAGCTATATAACTATAAGGGTACTTTCACACTTGCGGCAGGATGGATGCGGCAGGATGGATCCGGCAGGCTGTTCACCCTGTGGGATCCGTCCTTCCGCTGTTTCGCCGGACCACCGCTCCGTCCCCATTGACTATAATGGGGGTGGAGCTCCGGCGCAGCACGGCAGTGCATGGTGAAAGGCCGCCGGACTAAAAGTACTGCATGTCCAACTTTTTAGTCCGGCGGCCTCTCACCGCGAACTGCCATGCTGCGCCGGAGCTCCGCCCCCGTCCCCATTATAGTCAATAGGGTCCGGGGACGGAGCGGTGGTATATGTAACATGGTATACAGCATTATTGGGGGGGCTCTATGGAGAAGTGGGGGGGGCACTATGGGGGCACCTACTAGGGGCTTTATGACGCGGCTCTGCCTGGCTCCTAACTTTTTTAGCTGGCTCCTAGATTCCAAGGAAATTTGTCAAGCCCTGGGTTAGTGCAATGTTTACTATCTTTACTCCGTCCAAACACTCCAGTTACTCTGCCCACTCCATAAAGTTATTCTGCCCAGTTAAACCTGTCCACAGTTACTCCAGCCACTGCAACCGCACAACAGTTACTCAAGCCACTCCACCCAGTTACTCCGCTCACTCCAGTTGTAGACTACTGGTGGAGGCAAGAACACTTCACACAATTTCCCCAGAAATTTTTGCTTTTCAAGTTTCCAAGTAATTTCACAATTTAAATAGACTTTTGGGGTCATTTATCAATCTGGTATAAAGTAGAACTGGCTTAGTTGCCCATAGCAAACAATCAGATTCCACCTTTCATTTTAAGAGCTCCTAGGAAAATGAAAGTTGGAATCTGATTGGTTGCTATGGGCAACTAAGCCAGTTCTATTTTACACCAGTTTGAAAAATCTCCCCCTATGTGTGGTCTGATTCAGCGATCATACTTTTTTTCCCATCTGTTCCCTACTTTGTGGCAACTTACAATTAGATGCATTAAACTGTACGCAATGAGTAATGTTCAACCGCCATCAATCGATCACAACACCCAATCGGTATCCACTGTGGTGACGTTTCAGTCACATTATGCAGTGCACTGACATAACGTTTCTAGATCTTTTTAGTAGGGTCATTTGTTATAGTCACTGTCTCTGTTATTACCAGTACTGCCTTTTATAAGAAAGATTCTGCAGAAGAACTACTTATTGCGGCGGTTGCTCCCATCAGCAGAGATCCTGACAACAACTATATATCCATTAATGTATATATATATATATATATATATATATACACACATATATATATATAAAATTAGGGATGGATGACATAGAGTATTCCTTCTAATGGATACTAAAGACTGCTGATCACAGCATGATGAAGATGAAATCTATGAGGGAAATGAAATATATGTCTGATATAAAGAAACAATATTAATATTTCATGATGTACAATAGGAAATAAGGTAAAGTATGGCAGACAGGAACGACTACTTAGAAAACAGTTCAGAAAGTTCTAACATAAACAAACTTCCCAGGTTCCCCTTCGATCTCTACTTCCTGCTCCCTCTTGACATGTGATCGTTGCAGTCAATTAACAGCTGTAGTGGGTAACCCCTGAGAGAGCTGATGTCACGAACCAGCGGGTGTGCACTGTGAACCCACTGTGCCACGTGTCCTACCTCCCCTAAGGGCGTTGTCTAAGTGAAACCCACGATTCTTCACAGTACCCCTGATGGTGTGGATAGACTTTCTGAGGGGAACACCAGGTCGCTACCTCTTGAGGAGGGTAGGCACACAAGGCAGCTGGTTCAGGGGGACCAGCGGGTACCTGAGAAAAGTACCAGAAGTACAAGCGTAGTCAGGTAGGCGGAGTCGTTACCAGGAGCAACAGTGCAGGACCGAAGGATGAGGCAGAGGTGTAGTCAAACAGGCAAAAGGCAGGGCAGGCGGCACTGGTACAGGTCTAGCCATCCGGATCGGCATCAGGAGAGTCAAGGCAAGCAGGCAGGGATCAGACGGTTAGCAGAATCCAGGAACGAAGTACAAGTCAGGAACACAAGTGAGTATCAGGATCTTTAGCAAAACACAAGGACCTTGACACTGAGACATCTGGGAAGATGGCTGAGCCACTTATATATGTGCAGGAGGGCTAGGGTTGGTCAGCGAGGTCACATGACCTAACCCATAAAGCCCAGAAAGTGATGCGCGCCAGCCCTTAAGGAAGTGCTGCAAGAAACCAGCAGCAAGCATGCTGTGGCCAGGACCTACACAGACAGAGCCCAGGGATGCAGCGGTGAATGGGAAGCACTGGCCACAGATCACCACTAAGCACGGCGCCCGGGACCGCGGTGGTAAGCAGGGGAACAGCGGCGCACAGCAGCCGCTGTTACAGAGACCACCTGTCCAATAACTATTTTGTTGTCCCTAATAAAAAGTAAAATGAACATGAGTCAAATTAGACCTGCAGAATAAAGCTGTCCAAGCTTAAAGGGGCTGTCTCATTTCAGCAATTGGCATTTATCATGTAGACAAAGTAAACAGGAAGTGTATTATGCAATGAAAAAAATGAATCAAGCCAGCAAAGGAGGCAATACATTAGTAAGCGCCTTGTATTAACTTTGTCTACATGATAAATGGCATTTGCTGATGTGAGACAACCCCTTTAAGTTGACATTCCAGATGTTGGCTTTGAGATGTTTTCAGAAACATAGAAACATAGAATATAGTACATTGAAACATAGAAACATAGTACATTGTGTGCTCACTATGTAGGTTTTTATTTTATTTTTTACAAAAATGGGAGGAGTGTCTCACCTCAGACATTGGTGGCATATCGCTAGGATACACCCACCAATATTAGATATATGGAATTCAGAGAAGCAGCGAGAATTCAGGGAAGTGCATGGTTTACTTTTTTCAATGTGGTGACAGGTCCTACTTACCTGGCTACAGACATGAGATATTTGTAGGCAGATTCTGATGGCAATCTTTATGGACAATCTAACTGTCTTCTGATGGTAAACATCAAAGAGAACTGTGATTTATCAGGTTCTCTTGAGATAAGTGGTACCTGAGGTATCTGACAACCACTAGTTTCCCTCCCACATAGAACTAACAGCTTCTTGACTGAGCTGAACAGGCTTGTTAATAGGAGAGTCATGAAGACCTCTCTTTCACGAGTTTTACGTTATAAAATAAAAGTCAGGCAAGCAGAAGCAGAGCAATTGGTGGATAATGAGGAAGTCATGACATTTTCCATCAAGGTGATGACTAGATCTAGTTTGACACTCAGACTTATTCAGTATCTGACCACACTTCTTATCTGTCTTCAAGTCATTAACAATGGATACTGTTTCAAGACAAATAATATCTTGGATTCAAGGTCAAGTGCTATGTCTAAAGTAAACACCAACCAACCAGTTGTGATCAATAGTGGCAGAATAGGTATGCAGGAGCTTCCATTCCACAGCCTAACGAAGATACCACACAGGGTGTCCAATCTGGATAAAACTTGCTCAAACATGGTCCCTGATGTTCGATTAAACGGCTGTCATGTTCTGGTCTGGAGACTAATAATACTGTACAAAACAAGATGAACCAAAAACAGTTCCCACTATTAAAGGGGATATCCCACAATTAAAGCAAAAAAAATAAAAAATCAGACATCATATAGTACATGACACCCTCTTTCTAACAAAGCCAGAACCAGCCCTGTATCTCACATGGATCCAGAGATCTCCCCAATCATTGCTCTGCTAGATTTATATCAAGCTGCAGCTCAAGGGGAGGGTCTTTTCTGCTGCAGCTAAGGGGGCGTGTCTCAGCTCTCCCTATCACAGCTCAGGAGGCAGTTTTATGGATCAAACTGAGCATGTGTGGCCTTCCCAGTGAGCAGGTCAAAGAAATAAGAAGAAGACAAACTGTAGGTGCCATACAGATACATTTTTATTGAATTGCTCGGTAACTATACTAAATTACAAAAGTATTTAGATACAGGTGCTGGTCTGAAAACTGTAGAATATTTTTCATGGGACAACTCCTTTAACCATTACAGTATTTCAGCAGGATAGCGCTAGAATATTACCAGTGAAAAGAATTCACTGACCACACTATTTTAAAAAAGAACCTTACAGAGCAGGAGGAGCTGAGCAGATTGATATATAGTTTTGTGGGCAAAGATTCAGGAAAGAAATTTCATTTTTACATTCAAATCCTATTCACTTGAATGGGAGCTGAGTTGCAGTAAGCTGGCACGGCCACTACCCAGTAGACAGAGCCTTATGCTTCTGGCTCTGTCCACTGCTTAGTTACCAGCGCCTAGCATAAACAACTGATCGTTGGGGGTGGCGGACCACCACCAATCTGCTTTTGATGACTTTTCCTGTGGCTATGTTGTCAATATTGCAAGGTTTTGAACCATGGTAGAAACTGAGGCTTGGAAGATTATAGGTCACATTCTCAAATCCCAAAATCTAGCCCACATGAAAATATGAAACATTTTTTAAATTAACCACAAGGACAAGGCGCGCTTTTGTGTGGAGCCAGATCCCAGCAGGACATCAGGAAGCCGCAGAGTGGGGAAACAGGGGGTGGTAGCAGTAAGACATAAGAAGATGCTCTTTATTGAGAGCTCTTGACCTTCACTTACAACTAAATTGCCATTAATATATTTTTGTTCGCTAGTGTGAATGACCCATTAACCAAGTGGGTCCCTGATAAACAAACTGCTTGTTGCTGTGCAGTGGAGATGAGGAAGTTAAAAACTAGCATGCAAGCAATTTTTGTAGACTCAGAGGAAGAGCACACAGGCCAGCTCTGTCGTCTCAAGTGACTTTGTCACTCTTAGTAACAATGGCATGAAACAAAGACGGCATTGAAGCTCACTGTTTGAAGATGGCTGGGAGAATGAGGGGGAGAAAAGACATGGGAAATTTTGCACTCCATACTCACTTGGACAGAAGGCCACTGTATAGAGAAGTCAACTTGTTTGTCATGACCTGGTGATACATTGCTACTAAGAGAAAGTCTCAGTAATAGCCGGTCTATACGACAGTACAGAAATAACATACTGAAATGAGACACACTTATATATGCCTATTAAAAGCAACAAAATGCTAAGAGGCATAAAAATAACCACCAAATGTTGCTGATTGACATTGCTAATTACGAGGATTTTTTTCTGTGGTCTCCTTTAAGACGTCCTTTTCCACAAGCAGGTGTCACTTTTCTCAAAGAATCACTGTCAAAGTGGACTGAAAAATACCAGGCTCCACAGACACTAGATATGAGGCTTCAGAACTGAAGAAAACCCCACACTCAGAGGAACTTTGGCATTTTGTACAAGAATGTCTAGCCTTTAGAAAAAAGAAGCTCAAAGTATTTTCACTTCAAATGCCGATGATGCGAGAAATCAGACACCTCAATTTACACTGGTCATCTAATATCAACCCATTCTAGCCCCGGCGATTTTCTCTTTTTGCATTTTTCTTTTTCTTTCCCTATCTGCCTGGAGCCATAACTTTTTTATTTTTCTGTTCACATAGACAATTGAGGGTAGAGTTGTTGCGATACCAAATTTTTGATTCGGTTTCGATACCATAAAAAAGTATTGCAATACTCGATACCACGCGAAAAAATAAATCAAAAAAGCCACGTGCATTCCGCATTTTAAAAAATGGCGAATCACGCAGTTTTTATTAATTTTTTCTGTTCCGGCGTTCACCGCATAGATTTTTTAAATGTTTTAATAGTTTGGACTTTTCTAATGTGACGATATGTAATATGTTTATTTATTGTTTATACATTTTATATGTGAAATTGGGAAAAGGGGTGATTCATACTTAATATTTTGGTTGTTTTTTTTTTACTTTTTGTTTTACATTTTTTATTTAATAACTATTCCCCCCCCCTTAGGGGCTAGAACCTGGGATTTTTTCATCCCTTGTCCTATTCACCCTGATAGAGCTCTATCAGGGTGAATAGGACTTCACACTGTCCCTGCTGCTCTGTGCTTTGTGCACACAGCATCAGGGATGTTACCATGGCAGCCAGGGCTGCAGTAGCATCCTGGCTGCCATGGTAACCGATTAGAGCCCCAGGATTACACTGCTGGAGCTCCGATCAGAAGCTGCCACTGCACCATAATGAGGGGGAGGGGAGAGGACCCTGTGGCCACTGCCACCAATGATTTTAATACTGGGGGGTTGAGAGGGGCGGGCGCACTGTGCCACCAATGATTTTAATGGGGTGGGGGGTTGAGGGGGGGGCGCACTGTGCCACCAATGATAATTACCCCTTAATACAGGAAGCGGGTAGTGGCAGATCAGCCGCTTGAGCGCTCGGCTCCCACCTGCACCGCCGCAATCTGGCCAGCGACACCCACATTATCGGCTAAATGGGGGAAAAAACTGCTCCCCACAGGTCCTCTCTTCCTACCCGATCTCCCTCACCGCCCAGGATGCTCGAGGAGTGCTGGACGTGGGCTTTCAAAATGGCACTCCCTGCGAGGCGCTCCACGCAGCAAGGAGCCTCCCGCCATTGCTCTCTCCTACCACCCCGACAAAGCGCTTGAGTGGGAGCACGGGAAGAGCCACAGGAGCGAAGGAACGAGCCACCAACCATCACAGAGGCGGCCTCACTACCCAGGAGACCTTACACCACTGAGGACCAGACCTGAGCTCTCTCCTGCAGCAAGGGAATTCCTGCCTGCCACATCCAGGAGGTCAGGAGATAACGTGGCGGCCCTTGAGGCCAGTGCACAACAGAGGTCTGAGGATTCAGTTGCTGTGCCCTTACCCGCCCCACAGATCCCAGCCTCCTCATCCTCTTCTAGTAGACCACTTATGGCCCTTTTTGGGGACCCCTAGTCTGCCCCTCCTGAGGGTACCCCACCTGCCCTGGCTACTGAAAACAGAAGCTCCCCATTCCCCACAGATGCCTGGGGTAGCTCACCAAGCCCTCCCCCGCTGGCTGCTATATCGCCCCATGCTGCTCCTGAACCCCCAAATTCCTGGGAAGTCTACCTCAGCCAATTCCCTACAAAAGAGGACTTTCAGATGCTCATATCTGATTGCTGCTGTCCCCCACCGATATTAAGCATATTGTCAACCGAGTGAAAATGCACACGATTAAACCAGACAGTTCATCTCCACCCTTCACGAGTCTGTAACATCTCAAAACGGCGGCTTTTAGGGAAATGGGTCAGCATCTGGAGGACCTTGATAATAGTCCGGGGTCTCCCGGAGGCAACTGGGGATGAAGACCTTTTTGTCACCTTGGAGGCTATATTTAATATTATTCTTGGAGAGCCGCCCTCACACAAGATTAAATTGGACAGGGCCCACAAAGCGATCAGACCTAAGGGCACCTCCACTCGTCCTAGGGACATAATTTGTTGTGTCCAAGAATATACTCTCAATGAGGCCATTATGGCGACGGCCCGGACCCTACGCAGCTCTTCCCTGATCTCTCCTGGATTACCCTTCAAAAAAAGAGACACCTACAGCCTCTCCTCACACTGCTACAAGACCGTCAAATAACATATAGCTGGGGGTTTCCGTTTGCTTTGTCAGCGCGCAAGCAGGGAAAGCAAGCAAACCTTCGCTCCTTATCAGACCTGCACCCTTTCTGTGAGATGCTGGGACTTACTATACCTGCAATGACAGACTAGTAGATTGAACCCCCCGTGCCACCGCCGCCCTGTGTCTGGTCCCAGGTGGCAAGGATGAGAAGAGCGGGTGCGAATGCGGGTCCATCCACATCTTCGCGGAACCCCCCCCCCCATCTCCAGGACATCGATCGCCAGATTGAGCCCTCTAATCTAAGTGGAGGGAGACTACCCTGATTCTACCTCTGAGCTACTTAACGAGCAGTAGTTCTCAATTGTTGCGCACACTTATGCTCCTACTGTATTTGCCTTATCTATTTGCTATATAGCCAGTAACTTAAATAATGTTATTTTGTTTTTGCTTTCATGGTGCAGGCCCCCCCCCCCAAGCACCGGTTGACCTTAGAAGGTCTTGTTAGTTAGTATTTGCTCCAAAAGCAGCCTCGGTCAGTTGACCTCTGATACTACAACCCCAGAAGAGGTTCTTGTTGTTGCCTCTAGCAGAGATATACATCCCTGGGAATCGCCATTCACTGTTAGTTATATGTCTTTGAGTTTTGTCTTGTTTTGTCGTGTCTGCCCCTCCCCCTTGTTTCCATATCCCTTTCTAGCTACCTCACACTCCTCGATCAAAGCTCTTACGAACCCTGATCCCGGATGAGAATTCATCAGATGTGAGGTTCTTGGGGCTAAGCAACAAGGAACACGCAGAATTACTTTATGTGAATATTGGTGAGCTGTATTCTCCCTGCACTCCACTTCTTCCTACATTACCATGGTGCAGTGTATGACCCTAAATGTCAAGGGTCTCAACTCCAACACCAAGAGGAGACTTTTGCTTTTGGAGTTGAAGTCCCTCAAATCGGAAATAGTGTTTCTTCTGGAAATCCACTTTGACAAAAATTCCTCCTTTCGCTTTGCATCTCACGTATATCCTACTGCATACTCGGCCACCCATTCTCGCCAGAAGGCGGTAGTCACCATTCTCATATCAGCCCACTGTCCCATCAGAATTAAGCAGGGTGGATAAAAATCTATGATTTTTTTATTTAAATCAGATTTTTTTATATAAAATGCTTTTTGAGGAAAATATATTACCATCCAAAGGTTATTCCATCATGAAATAAAGATTTGTTTTTTAATTATGTAGAATAAGGCTGTACGTGGACTCCCATAATGGATTAGGCAGTGGCTGAGGGACAGACAACAGAGGGTTGTAGTCAATAGAGTATATTCAGACCATGGTCTTGTTACCAGTGGGGTACCTCAGGGATCTGTTCTGGGACCCATATTGTTTAATATCTTTATTAGTGAAATTGCAGAAGGCCTCGATGGTAAGGTGAGTCTTTTTGCTGATGATACAAAGATTTGTAACAGGGTTGATGTTCCTGGAGGGATACACCAAATGGAAAAGGATTTAGGAAAACTAGAGGAATGGTCAAAAATCTGGCAACTAAAATTTAATGTTGATAAGTGCAAGATAATGCACCTGGGGCGTAAAAACCCAAGAGCAGAATATAAAATCAGTGATACAGTCCTAACCTCAGTATCTGAGGAAAGGAATTTAGGGGTCATTATTTCAGAAGACTTAAAGGTAGGCAGACAATGTCATAGAGCAGCAGGAAATGCTAGCAGAATGCTTGGGTGTATAGGGAGAGGAATTACCAGTAGAAAGAGGGAGGTGCTCATGCCGCTCTACAGAGCACTAGTGAGACCTCATTTGGAGTATTGTGCGCAGTACTGGAGACCATATCTCCAGAAGGATATTGATACTTTGGAGACAGTTCAGAGAAGAGCTACTAAACTGGTACATGGATTGCAAGATAAAAGTACCAGGAAAGATTAAAGGACCTTAACATGTATAGCTTGGAAGAAAGACGAGGCAGAGGGGATATGATAGAAACTTTTAACCCCTTAAGGACTCTATTTCACCTTAAGGACTTACCCAAAATTTGTAAAAAAAAAAACTGCAAATTTCCAAGTTTCAATTTCTCTACTTCTATAATACATAGTAATCCCTCCAAAAATAGTTATTACTTTACATTCCCCATATGTCTACTTCATGTTTGGATTGTTTTGGGAATGATATTTAATTTTTTGGGGATGTTACAAGGCTTAGAAGTTTAGAAGCAAATCTTGAAATTTTTCAAAAATTTTCAAAAACCCAATTTTTAGTGACCAGTTCAGGTCTGAAGTCACTTTGCGAGGCTTACATAACAGAAACCACACAAAAATGACCCCATTCTATAAACTACACCCCTCAAGGTATACAAAACAGATTTTACAAACTTTGTTAACCCTTTAGGTGTTCCACAAGAGATAATGGCAAATGGTGTTAAAATTTCAGAATTTAGATTTTTTGGCAAATTTTCCATTTTAATCCATTTTTTCCAGTAACAAAGCAAGGGTTAACAGCCAAACAAAATGCTATATTTATTGCCCCGATTCTGTAGTTTGCAGAAACACCCCATATGTGGCCGTAAACTACTGTACGGGCACACAGTAGGGCGTAGAGGGAAAGGTGCGCCGTATGGTTTTTAGAAGGCAGATTTTGCTGGACTGTTTTTTTTGACACCATGTCCCATTTGAAGCCCCCCTGATGCACCCCTAGAGTAGAAACTCCATAAAAATGACCCCATCTAAGAAACTACACCCCTCAAGGTATTCAAAACTGATTTTACAAACTTTGTTACGCACAAGATTTTCCATTAAATCTTGTGCAACACCTAAAGATACAATTTCAAAACTTTTTTTGGAAGATTTTCCATTTTAATAGTTACAAAGTAAGGGTTAACAGCCAAACAAAACTCATTATTTATGGCCCTGATTCTGTAGTTTACACTGCTGTACGGGCACACGGCAGGGCGCAGAAGGAAAGGAATGCCATACGGTTTTTGGAAGGCAGATTTTGCTGGACTGGTTTTTTTGACACCATGTCCCATGATGCACCCCTAGAGTAGAAAAACTCCAAAAAAGTGACCCCATTTTAGAAACTACGGGATAGGGTGGCAGTTTTGTTGGTACTAGTTTAGGGTACATATGATTTTTGGTTGCTCTATATTACACTTTTTGTGAGGCAAGATAACAAGAAATAGCTTTTTTGGCACAGTTTTTTTTTGTTATTTACAACATTCATCTGACAGGTTAGATCATGTGATATTTTTATAGAGCAGGTTGACACGGACGCGGCGATACCTAATATATATACAATTTTTTTATTTATGTAAGTTTTACACAATGATTTCATTTTTGAAACCAAAAAAAAATCATGTTTTAGTGTTTCCATAGTCTGAGAGCCATAGTTTTTTCATTTTTTGGGCGATTATCTTAGGTAGGGTCTCATTTTTTGTGGGATGAGATGACGGTTTGATTGGCAGTATTTTGGGGTGCATATGACTTTTTGATCGCTTGCTATTACACTTTTTGTGACATAAGATGACAAAAAATGTTTTTTTTTACACCGTTTTTATTTTAATTTTTTTACGGTGGTCATCTGAGATGTTAGTTCATGTGATATTTTTATAGAGCCAGTCGATATGGACGCGGCGATACCTAATATGTATACTTTATTTTTATTTATGTAAGTTTTACACAATGATTTCATTTTTGAAACAAAAAAAAAATCATGTTTTAGTGTTTCCATAGTCTAAGAGCCATAGTTTTTTCAGTTTTTGGGAGATAATCTTGGGTAGGGTATGATTTTTGCGGGATGAGATGACGGTTTGATTGGTACTATTTTGGCGTACATGCGACTTTTTTGATCCCAAAAAAGGTAATAAAAGTGAAGTAAGGTGGGCAAAATTTCAATTTTCTCATAGTTTTTATTTTTTTATTTTTATGGCGTTCACCGTGCGGGGAAAGTAACATGACCGTTTTATAGATCAGGTCGTTACGGACGCGACGATACCTAATATGTGTAGTGTATTTTATTTTTTTCATTTTTATTCAGTGATAAATGTTTTTTTTTTTATCTTTACTTTTTTCACTTTAAAAAATAATAATTTTTGACCCAGACCCACTTGGTTCTTGAAGATCCAGTGGGTCTGATGTCTGAATAATACAGTACAGTACACTATATAGTCTACTGTACTGTATTTTACTTACACTTTATCTGAACAGATCTATGCCTTTAGCACAGATCTGTTCACCACCATGGACAGCAGGATGCCTGAGAAGGCGTCCTGTTGCCATGGGAACCTTCCCCGTCTGCTCAGTTGTGGCCACAACTTCGCAGATGGGGAAGGGTAAGGAGGGGGGCTCCCTACCTCTGTGACCCCATCCTGTCTGGGGGCTGCAAAGGCACAGCAGCCCCCCGATGGGTGAGGGAGGGAGCTCCCTGACCCTGACAGTTAACCTTTTCCATACAGCGGTCCGTTCGGACCGCGGTATGGAAAGGGTTAAACAGCTGACATCTGCACAGATGTCAGCCGTTTATACCAGAGTGTCAGCAATGTGCTGACACTCTGGTATAACCACTGGCCACCAACGAATTTTCAAGAGGAGGCACCGCTCCTGCACCGCCCACAACCCCCCTGCACCACCCGCCGGCAAAAAATCATGCAGGGGTGGGTGAAACATGCCCCCCCCCCCCTGGCGTTGTGACAGGATGCAGGCTGAATGATTTCAGCCGGCATCCTGTTCGGATTAACCCCCGCGGCGCCGCAATCGCGATTTAAACTTAGGACGTACCGGTACGCCCTGAGTCCTTAAGGATTCGGGAAATAGGGCGTACCGGTACGCCCTAAGTCCTTAAGGGGTTAAATACATAAAGTGAATCAACAAGGTAAAAGAGGAGAGAATATTTAAAAGAAAAACTGCTACAAGAGGACATAGTTTTAAATTAGAGGGGCAAAGGTTTAAAAGTAATATCAGGAAGTATTACTTTACTGAGAGAGTAGTGGATGCATGCAATAGCCTTCCTGCAGAAGTGGTAGCTGCAAATACAGTGAAGGAGTTTAAGCATGCATGGGATAGGCATAAGGCCATCCTTCATATAAGATAGGGCCAAGGGCTATTCATAGTATTCAGTATATTGGGCAGACTAGATGGGCCAAATGGTTCTTATCTGCCGACACATTCTATGTTTCTATATGTGTGATTTTTTTGGTAAATAAATTCCATTAATCCATTCACAATGTCATGCTCTTCCAGAGGATTTTGTAAGATTATTGGGCAGTTTATCTGCCTACAAGATATTATCACAGATGCTTGGTTTACTTTTGCAGTTCTCAAAACTGAATTTGACTAAGCAGAGATCACATGCCTCTTCTTCACAGCAAAAATGTTATAACATGAACAGAGTTGAGAAAAATACCTTAATCCTAACTTCTACAAACCTATGAATGCAGAATCAACCTAATCAAACTAATATGAAAAGTTGTTATTCTAAAAATCTTCATCTACTTGCATATTATAAGTTATACCAGCAAGAATTTGTCTTTATGTAGAAAACTATGATTTAAATCACGCCTTACTGACTAGTGATTTAAATCGTGATTTAAATCATTTTGATTTAAATCAAATCCACCCTGGAATTAAGTCTTCAATACTAGATCTGCAGGGGGGCTATATTATTCTGAGAGGTAAACTTGCAGGTCAGTCAATCACGCTTTGTAATTTGTATGCCCGAACACATCCCAGATTAATTTCCTTAGCAGAGTGTTCCACAAGGTTTTCGTATTTCCTGATCCATTGGTCCTACTAGGAGGAGACTTTAACACTATTTTCTCTGACTCTATGGACAGGCTGGCTTTGCCAGGCAGGCCCTTACACTTAACACAACAGCGATTAACTAGGGATTTTCGCAAATTAATCCGGTGATCCTCCTTATACGACCTTTGGCGACTTAACCACCCTACTGATAGGTCCTTCTCCTTTTACTCTGCCCCCCACGGTACCCACACCCGAATTGATTTCTTTTTTGGAACCATCTCCACGTGTGCTGAACGGAGCTAATATGGGTCAAATCACTTGGTCCGACCATGCCCCAGTAAATGGTTGTAATAGACCTGGGGTCAGGTCATACTCACCAATGTCATTGGCGTCTCAATTACACCCTCCTTAAGAGACCAATATTACGGGATGAATTGGTCACCTCAAATCCTATTTTGAGCTTAATGAAGGGTCGGTGGGGGATGTACTTTCCTTATGGGAGGCCTATAAGGCGTTAATAAGAGGGCAATGTATCGCCCTGGGCACAAGACAAAAAAAGGACTCAGTAGCTACAGTATGGTCCCTGAAATTCCATTTGCATAACCTGGAGGAGACAATGTCTGCCCATCCCACCCGCTGCACGCTAAAGAGCATAATTGATGTTCGAGCCCACCTGCATAGGATCGCTCTGGGTAGGGGAGACAAACTAATGTTATACGCCCGACAACTGTATTATGCATGGGGGAATAAGCCCCACACGCTGTTGGAAAGACAACTTAGAAATCGCCCCCATGTGCAATCAAGGGAGAGGACGGGACGGTTCACTATGACCCCAGGGAAGTTGCGGAGCGATTCTCGACCTACTATACCGCCCTCTATAATCTGCCTTGTAACCTTCCCACAAACTAAGGGACCAGAGAGCGCTTATTGCAGTCATATTTGGCCTCATGTAACCTCCCCACCCTCTCGACTGCAGATACTAATGCCCTTAATAGACCTGTGACTATGGAAGAGATAGAGGAGGTAAATGACCACCTACCGGAGGCCAAGTCCCTGGGCACAGACGGCTTCTCCTATAAATATTATAAGATTCTTAAGACAGAACTGATCCCCCATATGGCAAATCAGGCGATGCGGTACCTACTTCCATGTCGCACTCCTATCTTATGTTAATCCCGAAACCCGGAAAGGACCCTCTCGATCAGGTAGGTTTTGTTCCATGTCGACAGGGCAGTGACAATACACAACGGAACATTGACTTGATGGAGGTGGTTGGCCGCTCGGGGGAGGAGGCATTGCTTCTTAGTTTGGACGCCGAAAAAGCGTTTGACTGCTTAAGCTGGCCGTTTCTGTTACCGACCTTGAAGGCATATGGTCTCTCTGGCCCTTTTGTTCAGGCCATCCGAGCCTTATACTCCTCCCCCACAGCGACAATCAAGCTTCCACACGCTGAGTCTCGACCAATACACATAACCAATGGGACAAGACAGGGATGTCCCTTATCTCCCTTACTATTTGCAATGTGTATTATAAACCTAGCGGCTAAAATCAGGGCTTGCCCGGATGTCAGGGGTATCATGGTCAGGGATAAAGAGTTTAAGCTGTCACTATATGCGGACAATGTCCTTCTCACCCTCACTAAACTTCATGTCTCCCTCCCAAACCTCCACTCCATATTACAAGAGTTTGGATGACTGTCGGGGTATAAGGTCAACACCCATAAAACTGAGGCCCTCCCCCTCAATATACCTCAGGCGGCACTTGGCCCCCTCCGGGCAAACTTTCCTTTCCATTGGGTGTGGACCTTCCCCCCCTGTTACACAGACCTCTACAGAATTAATTTCCCAGGTATATATAAAGAAACTAGAGATCTCCTTGGCAAACACTCTCATTATCCTTCCTAGGTCGCATTGCGGCGGTAAAGATTACAATCTTAACTAAGATCCTGTACCTGTTTGAGACATTACCCGTTCCGGTCCCCCTCAGAGATTTGAGATCCGTTCAGTCCTAGCTCTTCCGATTTATATGGGCTGAGAGATGCCATAGAATCCCTAGGTCTGTACTACTGTCTAGCAAGTCTCAGGGTGGTCTGGGAGTACCTGACCTGATCAAATATTATTGGGCAGCTCAGGTACGCTGCATCACAGCTTGGGCATCTCTGTAAACTTATTCTATCTGGATGCAGCTAGAGAGCCTCCGGCTGGCTCCTATACACCCTAATTTTCTGCTATGGTCTAGCCCATATAGTACGTCATCAACTAGGGAACTTTTGGGGCCTATGGTTTGCACTAAATCCGTATGGCGGACCTGTAGTAGTAGGTTTCTTTCTGGTCTCCCACCACTCTTCCATGACCTCCTTTCTATATCATCCACTACTCCCAGTGAGTCTCACCACTTCACAAGACTATGGTTTCAGCGTGGCGTCTTTCGCTATGCGGACATTGTAGACCCATTCACTAGGAACCTATTACCCTTCTCAGCTATTTAGAACAAATATAGCCTTCCCTCTTCGACCAATTACTTCTACATTCAGATTAGACACTTTGCCCAGTCTATCATCTCGGGGTTCAATGTCTCCCTCCCGACTGCATTTGAGCGCCTTTGTAGAAGAGGGGTGCATATGAAGGGGCTAATATCTGAGCTACAGTCTTCACAGTGCAGATGGACAATGACCCAAAGCATACTGCTAAAGCAACCAAAGAGTTTTTTAAGGGAAAGAAGTGGAATGTTATGCAATGGCCAAGTCAATCATCTGACCTGAATCTGATTGAGCATGCATTTCACTTGCTGAAGACAAAACTGAAGGGAAAATGCCCCAAGAACAAGCAGGGACTGAAGACAGGCCTGGCAAAGCATCACCAGGTATGAAACCCAGCGTCTGGTGATGTCTATGCGTTCCAGACTTCAGGCTGTAATTGACTGCAAAGGATTTGCAACCAAGTATTAAAAAGTGAAAGTTTGATTTATGATTATTATTCTGTCCCATTACTTTCGGTCCCTTAACAAGTGGGAGGCACATATGCAAACTGTTCTAAATCCTAAACCGTTCACCTGATTTGGATGTAAATACCCTCAAATTAAAGCTGACAGTCTGCAGTTAAAGCACATCTTGTTTGTTTAATTTCAAATCCATTGTGGTGGTGTATGGAGCCAAAAATGTTAGAATTGTATCGATGTCCCGATATTTATGGACCTGACTGTATACTCCATTTTGCTGACCCCCTTCCCGGAACGGATTCATAGACACTCTTAGGCTACTTTCACACTAGCGTTCGGGTGTCCGCTCGTGCGCACCGTTTGAAGGGGCTCACGAGCGGCCCCGAACGCATCCGTCTGGCCCCAATGCATTCTCAGTGGAGGCGGATCCACTGAGAATGCATCCGCCTGCCAGCGCTCAGCCTCCGCTCCGCTCAGTGAGCGGACACCTGAACGCTGCTTGCAGCGTTCGGGTGTCCGCCTGGCCGTGCGGAGGCGAGCGGATCCGTCCAGACTTATAATGTAAGTCAATGGGGACGGATCCGCTTGAAGATGACACTATATGGCTCAATCTTCAAGCGGATCCGTTCCCCATTGACTTTCAATGTAAAGTCTGAACGGATCCGCTCAGGCTACTTTCACACTTAGAAAATTTTCTAAGTTTTAATGCAGACGCATCCGTTCTGAACGGATGCGAACGTCTGCATTATCGGAGCGGATCTGTCTGATGAAACATCAGACGGATCCGCTCCGAACGCTAGTGTGAAAGTAGCCTTACATGGTCCGATGGGAGTAATATTTAGGGAGAGCTCTACCAGACATACTGTGGCACCTTATATGGAGGAGAGCAGCAAAATGTCAGTTCTCTGCCAAGAGAACCAGTATAAGATCCTGATGTACTGGTAACCATACTCCTGATCTCCTCCATAGATAGAACCCAGCAGTTGCGAAAGGTCTGTTGGAGATGCGGGACACCTGGGGATACGTTACATCACATTTTCTGGGACTGCCCCTTAATACGCACCTTCTCGACCAGAGTCAGCACTCTTTTGAGTGATATTTTTGCCTGCAGTACACCACCTGACCCCATATCCTTCCTACTTAATATCACACCAGCACATATAAGGAAACATTCACTTAAACTGTTAATACAAGTATTGATTGCAACCCGCTGCCTTATTGCCCGCTTCTGGAAATGATCCGACCCCCCAAAAGTCTCCGACCTATATGCCAGGGTGACGGAAATCTGGACCCTGGAATACACAACTGCAATATTCCAGGACAAAATAGACCTATTTCATGCTATTTGGGATGTTTGGGAGAATTATTGGGCTACCAACTTATTGGGCTACAACCCTGAGATGAGCCCAAGAGAATAATGTAATCCCCCCCCCCCCCCTCCTTCCCTTGATGTGTCATTGTCTGTACTGTCTAAGTCTTTCTTTACTCTGTTGTTACAGTGTTGTTCAAATAGGCTTCAGCATAGATCACACTCACCCTAATAATAGATTTATGTAGCTACTTCCTCAGGAACGTTCTTTATACGATGGGACGCCGTTGATAATGGTCTTTTTTTACTTTTCTTTTTTTTTTCAATATCTATTCTTTTCAAAGAAATGAGTACGACAAGACACTGGATTTTCATGTAACCTATTGGTTTTTGTCTGATTTAGGACTCATGCACACGACCGTAGTTCTGGTCCGCATCCGAGCCGCAGTTTTTGTATTCACCCCCTTGACTTTTTTTGTGTTTTGGTGCCTCACAACCTGGAATTAATATGGATTGTTTGAGGGTTTGCATCATTTAATTTACTGAACATGCCCACAACAAATAACAGAAAAGGTCAATGTGCATAACTATTTACTAGGGGTGCACCGAAATGAAAATTCTGGTCCGAAACCGAAAATTCAGGATGCCCTTCACCGAAAACCGAAACCGAAACTGCCTTTTTGCCCAAATACTTTTAAAATACTTTTTTTTTAATGATTTTATTAATAATTCTTTTTCATGAATGAAATTCATCTGTGGGTGGCGCTGTTATGGAGAGGGGGATCTGTGGGTGGCGCTGTTATGGAGAGGGGGATCTGTGGGTGGCGCTATGGAGAGGGGGATCTGTGGGTGGCGCTGTTATGGAGAGGGGGATCTGTGGGTGGCGCTGTTATGGAGAGGGGGATCTGTGGGTGGCGCTATGGAGAGGGGGATCTGTGGGTGGCGCTGTTATGGAGAGGGGGATCTGTGGGTGGCGCTGTTATGGAGAGGGGGATCTGTGGGTGGCGCTGTTATGGAGAGGGGGATCTGTGGGTGGCGCTATGGAGAGGGGGATCTGTGGGTGGCGCTGTTATGGAGAGGGGGATCTGTGGGTGGCGCTGTTGTGGAGGGGGGGATCTGTGGGTGGCGCTATGGAGGGGGGGATCTGTGGGTGGCGCTGTTATGGAGAGGGGGATCTGTGGGTGGCGCTGTTATGGAGAGGGGGATCTGTGGGTGGCGCTATGGAGAGGGGGATCTGTGGGTGGCGCTGTTATGGAGAGGGGGATCTGTGGGTGGCGCTGTTATGGAGAGGGGGATCTGTGGGTGGCGCTGTTATGGAGAGGGGGATCTGTGGGTGGCGCTGTTATGGAGAGGGGGATCTGTGGGTGGCGCTGTTATGGAGAGGGGGATCTGTGGGTGGCGCTGTTATGGAGAGGGGGATCTGTGGGTGGCGCTGTTATGGAGAGGGGGATCTGTGGGTGGCGCTGTTATGGAGAGGGGGATCTGTGGGTGGCGCTGTTATGGAGAGGGGGATCTGTGGGTGGCGCTGTTATGGAGAGGGGGATCTGTGGGTGGCGCTGTTATGGAGAGGGGGATCTGTGGGTGGCGCTGTTATGGAGAGGGGGATCTGTGCACTGTTATGGGCATAACAGTGCACAGATCCCTTTCCCCATAACAGTGCACAGATCCCTTTCCCCATAACAGTGCACAGATCCCCCCTCCCCATAGCAGTGCCATAGACCGATCCCCCTACCAATAACAGCCCCGGCCCTGCTGCTCACAGCAGACTAATCACTCACTGCATCTTTATTTTACCTTTACAATCGTGACGCTCCGGTAACAACTCTGCAGGCAGAGCGGAGGGCGGCGTAACGTCACTTACTCACGTGACGCACCTGCTCCGCCCACTTTATGAATGAAGGAGGCGGAGCAGGCGCGTCACGTGAGTAAGTGACGTTACGCCGGCCTCCGCTCTGCCTGCAGAGTTGTTAGTTACTGGAGCGGCACGATTGTAAGGTAAAATAAAGATGCAGTGACAAAGTAAACCGCCCGCCCGCAGATGGTGGGTGACAAATCCCACACCCCATATTTTCGGCCGATATGTAACAATATCGGCCGAAGTGGATTAGGTGCATTTTCGGCCGATATTTTCGGCTGCCGGAATTTCGGTGCACCCCTACTATTTACCCTCCTAAAGTCAATACTTTGTAGAGCCATGTTTTGCGGCAATCACAGCTCCAAGTCGCTTTGGATAAGTCTCTATGAGCTTGCCACATCTTACCACTGGGATTTTTGCCCATTCCTCCTTGCAAAACTGCTCCAGCTCCTTCAAGTTTGATGGTTTGCACTTGTGAACAACAATCATTAAGTCTGACCACAGATTTTCTATTGGATTGAGATCTGGGCTTTGACTAGGCCATTCCAACACATTCACATGTTTCCCCTTAAACCACTCAAGTGTTGCTTTAGCAGTGTGTTTGGGGTCATTGTCCTGCTGGAAGGTGAACCTCCGTCCTAGCCTCAAATCACGCACAGAGTGGTACAGGTTTTGCTCAAGAATATCCTTGTATTTAGCACCATCCATCTTTCCCTCAACTCTGACCAGTTTCCCAGTCCTGGCTGCTGAAAAACATCCCCACAGCATGATGCTGCCACCACCATGTTTCACTGTGGAGATGGTGTTCTTTGGGTGATGTGTTGGGTTTGCACCAGACACAGTGTTTTCTTTGATGGCTGAAAAGTTCAATTTTAGTCTCATCAGACCAGAGTACCTTCCTCCATACATTTGTTGGAGTCTCCCACATGCCTTTTCTCAAACTCACAACGTTCCTTTTAATGGCTTTCTTCTGACAACTCTGCCATAAAGCCCAAATCTATGGACTGTACGGTTTATTGTCGTCCTCTGTACAGACACTCTAGTCTCTGCTGTGGAACTCTGCAGCTCCTCCAGGGTTACCTTAGGTCTCTGTGTTGCCTCTCTGATTAATGCCCTCCTTGCACGGTCCGTGAGTTTTGGTGGGCGGCCGTCTCTTGGCAGGTTTGCTGTTGTGCCATGTTCTTTCCATTTGGTTATGATAGATTTGATGGTGCTCCTGGACATTCACTAATTATGTACTTCTGAAGGTAATTGGTTGCACCAGAGCTTTTTATGGTCTTCCTAACAAAGGGGGTGAATACATACACACATGCCAATTTTCTGTTTTCTAAACAATAGTTTTATTTATATTTTTTTCTCATTTCACTTCACCAACTTAGACTATTGTGTTCTGATCCATCACATAAAATTCAGATTAACAAAACATTGGATTTAAGGCTGTAATATAACAAAATATGAAAAAAGTCAAGGGGGTGAATACTTTTGCAAGGCACTGTATGACCCATGGTGGCTGCTGTAAAGCAATGCCTTCTAAATGCTGTTAACATCACCTCAAACAAGATGGCTGCCCCCTTTAATCACATTCAGGAAATAGAATAAAAAATGTAATCAGAAAATAAAAGCAGATTAGAAAAAAGGATGTGTGCTGGTATCTGGTTTTAACTAGCAGATAACATTTTTGGCGACACATTCCCTTTAACGAGACTGAGATGCTTGGACAAGCATTGTAGTCTCGTCATACTCTAGAAAGCACGGCGCTGTACATTGTATAGTGGTTGTGCTTGGTATTGCAGCTTAGACCCAATCACTTCAATGAGACTGAGCTGCACAAAGACCATGTGGCCAATGGATATGATGTCACAGGCTGAGAAAGAGGCCACAGTTGAGCGCAGTGGCTTCTTCAAACAGCTGATCACTGGGAGTGCCAGGAGTCGGACCCCCAAGATCAGATCTTTCCTGAGGATGGGTCAATATTTATTGTAGTTCCTGGAAACTCCCTTTAAGACTTCTCATTTGAAGAGTAGACAGAAAAAAAGGGGAAGTATTTTGTATTTTCTTTTTTGAGACAGCAAAAAGAGGAAATGGGAGAGACTGCTGCAGAAGTTTTAATTATAAAGCATAGGACATTGTCTATACAAAGAAAATAAGATGATGAGTTGCACAGGTATAGAAGGCAGAGCTGTGTAGGCAGCGGCACATATGTGCTGCCCTATAAAGCTACCTGCACATGTTGCGGATTATGTTCGGTTTTTCTGCGTTGATTTCATGCGGAAAAACTGCAGCGTAATACTCGTACAGTATCAGAAAAATGAACGAGATTTTACAAATCTCATGTACACTTTTCTTTTTTCTTCCGTGTAGAAATCAGCCTGCCATGCGGATTTTGAAATCTGCAGCCTGCCAACTGTTTGTGAGATTTTTGGTGTGGATTTCACCCTTTGGATTTCGGGTCATTGTTATGCTGGAAGACCCAGCCACAACCCATCTTCAATGCTCTTACTGAGGGAAGGAGGTTGTTGGCCAAAATCTTGCGATACGTAGCCCCATCCATTATTCTTTAAATACGGTGCAGTTGCCCCATCCCCTTTGCAGAAAAGCATGTATGATGTTTCCACCCCCATGCTTCACAGTTGGAATGGTGTTCTTGGGATCCTTCTTCCTCCGAAACACAGGGAGTGGAGTTGATACCAAAAAGTTCTATTTTGGTCTCATCTAACCAAATTTCCTTCTCCCACGCCTCCTCTAGCTCATCCAGATGGTCATTGGCAAACTTTAAATGGACCTGGACATGTGCTGGCAAGAGCAGGGGGACCTTGCGTGCCCTGCAGGATTTTAATCCATGATGTCGTAGTGTGTTACTAATGGTGATCTTTGAGACTGTGGTCCCAGCTCTCTTCAGGTCATTGACCAGGTTCTCCTGTGTAGTTCTGGGCTGACTCCTGACCTTTCTCAAAATCATCCTTACCCCACGAGGCAAGATCTTGCATGGAGCCCCAGACCGAGGAAGATTGACAGTCATCTTGTGTTTCTTCCTTTTTCAATTAATTGCACCAACAGTTGTTGCCTTCTCACCAAGCTGCTTGCCTATTGTCCTTTAGCCCATCCCAGCCTTGTGCAGTTCTACAATTTTGTCCCTGGTGTCCTTAGACAGCTCTTTGGTCTTGGCCATGGTGGAGAGGTTGGAGTGTGATTGATTGAGTGTGTGGACAGGTGTCTTTTATACAGGTAACACATTGAAACAGGTGCAATTAATGCAGGTAATGAGTAGGAGGGCTTCTTAAAGAAAAACTTACATGTCTGTGAGAGCAAGAATTCTTGCTGGTTGGTAGGTGATCAAATACTTATTTCATGCAATAAAATGCAAATTCATTATTCATTATGCATCACAGACACAGAGCGAAAAGCGCATGTAAATACACATGGTTATACCACTGTTTAAGATTTTTCCTAAAGAAACAGCTGTAGGAACTGCGTCTATGGAAAACCATGATCATTTTACCACATGCATCATCCGTGATCCCAGTTCTCACATGTGGTTTTCAATGATCTGCATCTTCTCCAAGGATAACAATGGGAAAGACTGCAGCAAAACCAAAAGGAGCTGAGGTTTAAAAAACTGGAAAAAACTTAAACCCTACAGACACTCCTGTGAAACACACACAAAAAAAAGAAATAGAACATGTGTGTTACCAAATCATTTCTAAACATATGCCAACTACCAAGCCAGGTGCCCTAAGGTATTATCTAAGCAGGGTCCTGTGCCTGGCAGGCAGTGGGGGCTCTTACATTCCAGGGCGCAGCTGTCTGTGTACATTGGGCATGTGCTGGCCTTTTCTGTTACCATAATCTTCTCCAGTTTCTCCAGGTCACTTACAAGTTAATCCGGGAGCTAATTATGCCTTTCATTTTAAGTCTTTTCCCCTACTTGGCATGCAGGACGGGAAATACAGTTTTATCAACCAGCATAGAGATGTCATGTGTCTATTGGGTTCATCTGTTTTTAAACAAGCATTTGCTAATTTATCGGCTGATTGGCGGCATGATTATAGGGGCCAATTATTGTTCCTATAAATGCTTTTTCTAAATAATTGGCCCACAATCGCTTAGTGTAATACAGGCTTTAGAGGTCTAAAGGTTTTGGGTTTTTTAAAACTCAATGGGGGAAACATACTCAGTCCATTAGCGAAGAATGTGCACAGGCCTCTTAAAGGGGTTATCCCACTTTGCATTTTCATACTTACCTGCTGCCAGCACGCCGTTCACTTCCTAGATTCTGGCTGGGGGCGGGCTTCATCTTGATTAAAGTCTTCTCCCGGCCGCGCCGCGCACGCATGTGCCATTGTCACTTATTCCTGGCCAGTATAGTACAGAGCCAGCGTGCGCGTTCGAGGATCTGTACTATTCTGGGCAGAAAGAAGTCACCATTGCGCATGCGCGGCAGCGTGCGCGTTCAGGACAGCGAGCGGCCCGGCCGGGAGAAAAGAGGGAGTCTTCTGCGCAAGCGGAGAAGAGCGGTGGTCATAACCAGGGGAGACCGAATGACAACAATGAGGTAAGTGGGGATGAATTTTCTCCTAAAAGGTGAGAATTGGTTAATCAAATATATTTACAAAAATGATCACTGTCAAATCATTAACAGATTTAACAGTGATCATTATGATGGGATAACCCCTTTAATAAATTTGCCGCATTTCCAGGCAGTCCATGTGCCAGACTTTCAAATCTACACCAGCTATGAAGCTGAGGTTTAAAAAACAGGAAAAAATCTACTTATATCTACAAATATCATTAATGCCGGTTTCTAGAGTAAATTATAGTAAATCTGGCAGGCAAAGAGAAGCCACGCTCCATTTACTTTTCTTTGCCATTTTAAAATCTGAAGAGACAAGTGAAAAATTACTTGGCTTGCACCATAATTTGCAACTTTTTACCTCACAATAGTAGCAAACACTTTAATAAATGTCCCTCAATATTCATAGCAAACAATTTGTTTTCAAATTTTTAGCAGATAAATTTTTTCATTTTGGCAGTACGAAACAATTGAAAATTAAATACTAAATATTGTAGTAAGGAAATGCTATAGTCACTGTTCAGAAGCTAAGGCTACCCTTAGGTTCCTCATCAGAACCTGCTGCAAGGTTGGATGGACATGGATGCAAGGGGCCCAGGTAGGGTTGTTGCGGGTATCGAAATTTCGATACCCAATCGATACTTTTGTCCCGGTATCGATACGATACCGGGATTTCCGTTTTTTCGATACTGGGCTGCGCTTCTGCGCAGTCTAGTATCTCTGAACATGAGCGCGCTGCTATCGGCGCGCTCATGTTCTCTCTCAGCAGCACGGGGAGAAGGAAGCTGTCCTCCCTCCCCCTGTGCTGCTGCCGCTGCCACCAATGAGAAGAGAGGGGCGGAGGAGGGGCGGCAATGAGAAGAGAGGGGCGGAGGAGGGGCGGCAATGAGAAGAGAGGGGGTGGAGGAGGGGCGGCAATGAGAAGAGAGGGGCGGAGGAGGGGCGGGCGCACTGCGCCACCAATGATAGGATTACTATCGGAGCGATGGGAGGAGACATCAGCTTCACTAGTGGGCGTTCCTTTTCCCTGCGCTGCGATTGGACAGCGCTACAGCCAGGGAGAAGGAACGCCCACTAGTGAAGCTGATGTCTCCTCCCATCGCTCCGATAGTAATCAGCAGCATGTGGAGCAGGAGAGGAGACAGTAATGGGGCACTGCGGGCGAACGGAGCGGCGCCCAGGACTAAATGGTGAGTGCTGAGACATCGCTGGGCGCCGCTCTGTGTGGCCTAATAGTGAAAGTCTGGACTCATATACAGTAGTCAGTCTTTAACACATACAGGAGGCGGGTGCCGGCAGCAGAATCGCATTGCCGGCACCCTGCCCCTGACAGGGAGCTGCGATCAGCGGCAGTTAACTGCCGCTGATCTGCTAGTACCCGCCTCCTGTATAAAGGGGTAAAATCATTGGTGGTGCAGTGTGCCCCCCCCCCCCCCTCAATCCCCCCATCCCATTAAAATCATTGGTGGCACAGTGCGCCGGCCCCTCTCAACCCTCCAGTATTAAAATCATTGGTGGCAGTGGCCATAGGGACCTCTCCACTCCCCCTCATTGGTGGTGCAGTGGCAGCTTCTGATCGGAGCCCCAGCTGTGTAAGCCTGGGGCTCCGATCGGTTACCATGGCAGCCAAGAGGCTACAGAAGCCCTGGTTGCCATGGTAACATCCCTGATGCTGTGTGCACAAAGCACAGAGCAGCAGGGACAGTGTGGAGTCCTATTCACCCTGATAGAGATCTATCAGGGTGAATAGGAAAAGGGATGAAAGATCCCAGGTTCTAGCCCCTAAGGGGGGAAATAGTTATTAAATAAAAAGTTAAAAAAAAAAAAACACTAAAATATGAAGTATAAATCACCCCCCTTTTCCCAATTTCACATATAAAATATATAAATAAACATATTACATCGCCACGTCAGAAAAGTCCAAACTATTAAAATATTAAAAAAAAATCTAGGTGGTGAATGCCGGAACAGAAAAAATAAAATAAAAACTGCGCGATTCGCCATTTTTAAAAATGAGGAATGCACGTGGCTTTTTTTGTTTATTTTTTTCGCGTGGTATCGAATGGTATCGAGTATCGCAATACTTTTTCATGGTATCGAAACCGAATCAAAAATTTGGTATCGCAACAACTCTAGGCCCAGGCTACATCTGCTGGGTAAAATAGCTGAAAACTAGTGCAAGTTCACTAGATGCAGACCTACCAGAATTACTGGACAGCAAAGAGCAGTAGACAAGCAGGGTCAGAACCAGGAGAGACAAAGGACCAAAGGTAAATCCAGAAACTAGCCACAGTAACAATACCAGGAGAATCAGTAGAAGCTAATTCAGCATACGAAGGATTAATACAGAATACATGCCACAGTCAGGATACCAGAAGAATCAGTAGAAGCCAGATAATCTGACGAGAGGTTGATCCAGAAAACAAGCCACAGTTATATTACCAAAAGTTCAAATGCAGAAGTAATGACTAGCACACAGCACAGAAGCCAGGGTAACAAAATTACAGGCAACCATTGAGTTGCAGAATTAAATCCTCCATCTTGCTGTAGGACTGGACGCTGAGACAGGAACCTTATTGGCTCTGCTTGCAGCCTCACTGATATATCGACCAGTTGGAGCTTGACTGGTCAGCATGTTAACCCTCCCAGCACAGCCATGCAGACAATCTCAACTGGGTAAACTCCTGACAATTGTACTTCAGACATATAAAACTCCTATATAGATAGAGATAGATAATCTATTGTCAGTTTACTGCTGCTGTGAGGGGAAGAAGCTTTCTGCTAGTATAATAGTAGGTTTAAAATTGGTATAACAGCTCTATAGTTCACCTGATAGGCTTAGATAAAGATGCCCATGGAAGAACATTGCACTTATACATGTAATGTGTGACGGTTTTACTGGTGACCTATCCTCTGGATAGGTCATCAGTGTCTGAAGGGTGGTGGTCCAACACCCAGGACCCCTATTGATCAGCTATTTGAGAAGGCACCGGCACTCGCAGTAGCGTCACGGCCTTCTCCCTGCGTACCAAGCACAGTGCAGTACATTTCATAGTGGCTGTTCTTGGTATCACAGCTCAGCCCCATTCACTTCTAGGCCATGTGATGGATGAACATGATGTCACATGGCGTAGGAACAGCTGCATGAGGCCACGGCACTTCTGTGAGCTTAGCTGCCTTCTCAAACAGCTGATCGGTGGGGTCCCGGGTGTCAGGCCCCCACCGATCAGATACTGGTGACCTATCCAGAGGATAGATCATCATTAAAAACCTGTTGAAAAACCCCTTTAAGATTGACCACAGACCCAGATCTACATTACATGCTTTTAGATTGTCTCAATAACTGCATTCAGACCACGGTTACACAGTTCTGTATAGGATCTCATCATGTGTTATAGTTTTATATGGGATCTCATCATCTACTGTATATTCAGAAAAGCTATCTAAGGAGGATCGTCTGAATGCAACCTGAAACTATATAGCGTGTACATACAGTATGTTAGACCACAACTGTATTTTACATTAAACACATGGAGATGATGTGTGAATAGAAGCTTGTGCAAGTAAAAAAAAAAATGATATGGAACATATAAAGCAGAAACATGGTTGCTTGATTGCAAATGAAGATAAAAGAAATGTGGTCTGGTAAATCTATAAAAAGCGGGGAAATATGATGGAATGAAATGAGATCCACAAGTCCCCCTCTCACCACTACCCTCCCCTATATCCAGCATTCATAAGCCTACAATCACTTCCAGATGCGAGGCCAGGCCTGGATACAGAGGGGGTGAGGGTCGCTCCCCCAGCCACACACAGATTAACACTGCAACACACTGTGCGGCTATATAAGAAGAAAGACGTGTAGGCAAGTGAGGGGGATGATGACTGGCTGAGGGTGAAACATGGCAGGACAGCGGAGGGTCTGAGAAATAACGAGGGCAAATATGAAACAGAAGGAAATGGAAGGGATGCAGACAAGAGAAAAGGAGGACAAATAACTACTAGAAATGGAAGGGTGGGGGAGGAAAGGGAATATAATGCTGAGGACTCCTTCTGTCTGTCCATAGCTTTACCATAAACGCCAGGAAATACCAAGGCTTGAAACAACAGGGTACTGGATCTGTCCACTGCAAGTGTACATGTAACAGCTCACACTCGCGTTTTGTGCGGATCCGTCATGGATCTGCACAGACGGATCCGTTCAGATAATACAACCGTCTGGATCCTTTCAGAACGGTTCCGTTTGTATTCTTCTTCTTTAACATTGCCAAGACGGATCCGTCATGAACTCTATTGAAAGTCAATGGGGGGGACGGATCCGTTTTCTATTGTGTGAGAGAAAACAGATCCGTCCCCATTGACTTACATTGTCTGCCAGGACGGATCAGTTCATCAGACAGACACACTGCAAGCAGCGTTTTGGTGTCCGTCTCCAGAGCGGAATGGAGACTGAACTGATGCAAACTGATGCATTCTGAGCGGATCCTTATCCATTCAGAATGTATTAGAATGCAAACTGATCCGTTTTGGACCGCTTGTGAGAGCCATGAACGGATCACACAGACAGAAAGCCAAAACGCGAGTGTGAAAGTAGCCTAATTCTCTATAGTCACCTGTTATTCACGTAGCACATCATGGATTGCATCTTGTATATCAAGTAAAAAAACTAAAGGACCGATATAATTTTAACCCCTTACGGACACCACCTACCGGTACGTCATGTGTTGTTCTGATCACCGCCGCCCGGTGAACGGAACAAGGTGCCTGCTCAAATCATTGAGCAGGCACCTCGGCTAAATGCGCTGCCTTCCGGTGAAGAGCCTGTGAGATCCAGCCCCCTGGATCTCACAGGCCCCGGATGCTGCATGAGTAATACACACAGTATTACTCATACAGCCAATGCATTCCAATACAGAAGTATTGGAATGCATTGTAAAGGAATATACCCCCCAAAAAGTTCAAGTCCCAAAGTGGGACAAAAAATAAAGTGAAAAAAAAAAAAGTTGAAAAAATAAAGTTTTCCCCCGAAAAAAAATTAAAAGTTTCAAGTAAAAATAAACAAAAATGTCATTTTCCCCAAATAAAGTAAAAAAAAATTGGTAAAAAATTGGTAAAAAATAGGGAAGGGGGGGGGGGGGGGGAAGTATACGCGACCATATCGACCGGCTCTATAAACATATCACATGATCTAACCCCTCAGATGAACATCGTAAAAAATAAAAACTGTTCTAAATAAACCATTTTTTTGTCACCTTACATCACAAAAAGTACAACAGCAAGCGATCAAAAAGGCGTTTGCCCACCAAAATAGTACCAATCTAACCGTCACCTCATCCCGCAAAAAATGAGCCCCTACCTGAGACAATCCCCCAAATAATAAAAAAACTATGGCTCAGAATATGGAGACACTAAAACATAATTTTTTTTGTTTGAAAAAAGCTGTTATTGTGTAAAACTTACATAAATAAATCAAAAGTATACATATTTGGTATCGCCGCGTTCGTATCGACCGGCTCTATAAAAATATCACATGACCTAACCTCTCAGATGAACACCGTAAAAAATTTAAAATAAAAACTGTGCTAAATAAACCATTTTTTGTCACCTTACATCACAAAAAGTGTAATAGCACGTGATCAAAAAGTCACACGCACCCCAAAATAGTGCCAATAAAACCGTCATCTTATCCCGCAAAAATCATACCCTACCCAAGTTAATCGCCCAAAAACTGAAAAAATGATGGCTCTCAGACTATGGAAACACTAAAACGTGATTTTTTTTTGCTGCAAAAATGAAATCATTGTGTAAAACTTACATAAATAAAAAAAAAGTATACATATTAGGTATCGCCGCATCAGTGACAACCTGGTCTATAAAAATATCACATGATCTAACTTGTCAGATGAATGTTGTAAATAACAAAAAATAAAAACGGTGCCAAAACAGCTATTTCTTGTTATCTTGCCTGACAAAAAGTGTATTATAGAGCAACCAAAAATCATATGTACCCAAAACCAGTACCAATTATACTGCCACCCTATCCTGTAGTTTCCAAAATGGGCCACTTTTTTGGAGTTTCTACTCTAGGGGTGCATCAGGGGGGCTTCAAATGGGACATAGTGTCAAAAAAACCAGTCCAGCAAAATCTGCCTTCCAAAAACCGTATGGCATTCCTTTCCTTCTGCGCCCTGCCGTGTGCCCGTACAGCTGTTTACGACAACATATGGGGTGTTTCTGTAAACTACAGAATCAGGGCCATAAATATTGAGTTTTGTTTGGCTGTTAACCCTTGCTTTGTTACTGGGAAAAATGGATTAAAATGGAAAATTTGCCAAAAAATTTAAATTTTAAAAGTTTCTTAGATGGGGTCAATTTTATGGAGTTTCTACTCTAGGGGTGCATCAGGGGGCTTCAAATGGGACATGGGTGTCAAAAAAACCAGTCCAGCAAAATCTGCCTTCCAAAAACCGTATGGCATTCCTTTCCTTCTGCGCCCTGCCGTGTGCCTGTACAGCGGTTTACGGCCACATATGGGGTGTTTCTTCAAACTACAGAATCAGGACCATAAATATTGAGTTTGGTTTGGCTGTTAACACTTGCTTTGTAACTGGAAAAAAATTATTAAAATGGAAAATCTGCCAAAAAAGTGAAATTTTGAAATTGTATCTCTATTTTCCATTAATTCTTGTGGAACACCTAAAGGGTTAACAAAGTTAGTAAAATCAGTTTTGAATACCTTGAGGGGTGTAGTTTATAGAATGGGGTCATTTTTGGGTGGTTTCTATTATGTAAGCCTCGCAAAGTGACTTCAGACCTGAACTGGTCCCTAAAAATAGTTTTTTGAAAATTTCTGAAAAATTTCAAGATTTGCTTCTAAACTTCTAAGCCTTGTAACATCCCCAAAAAATAAAATATCATTCCCAAAATTATCCAAACATGAAGTAGACATATGGGTAATGTAAAGTAATAACTATTTTTGGAGGTATTACTATGTATTATAGAAGTAGAGAAATTGAAACTTGGAAATTTGCAATTTTTTTTACAAATTTTTGGTAAATTTGGTATTTTTTTTATAAATAAAAATTATTTTTTTTAACTTCATTTTACCAGTGTCATGAAGTACAATATGTGACGAAAAAACAATCTCAGAATGGCCTGGATAAGTCAAAGCGTTTTAAAGTTATTAGCACTTAAAGTGACACTGGTCAGATTTGCAAAAAATGGCCTGGTCCTTAAGGTGAAATAGGGCTGAGTCCTTAAGGGGTTAAAAAGGCTTTGTAGGGGTAGCTCACCTAAACATTAATACTAGGGATGAGCGAATCGGCTTCAGATGAAACATCCAGTCGATTCGCATAAAACTTCGTTAAAATACTGTACGGAACTCTGTACAGTATTAGAATGTATTGGCTCCGATGAGCCGAAGTTATTACTTCGAGAAGTCTCGCGAGACTTCTCGTAATGACTTTAGAAATTGATTTCTACTGTAAAAAAAAAAATCCCGAACTCGGGTTCGGTTCTAAGTGGTGCCTCTGGCGCATGCTCAGTAGCTTCTGAGTGTACTTTGATAAGCCTGGCCGGGTTCTTGGGAGTGCGTCTGGTGCAGAGTAGCTTCTGAGCTGTCTTGTCACTAGGTATAAGAAACAAGTAGAGCAGAGACCTTATCATGGCCTTCACGTTGTGCTCGCTTCAAGGCACACTGTTATCTCTATATGTAAACTGATCTTCACAATTATTTTCATTAAAAAAAAAATCATGTTTAAGAAACTGCCTTATTAATTTGAGAGCTGGGCGTAAGATTTTACATGGGGAAGTTAGCTACTTGTTAGGAACTCTCTGCTCTGGCTAATATAGACGTGACTCCGTGTGCCCTATAAGGGCAAATGCACACATCTTGTCCTGATAGGACAACCCCTTCAAGCATGGTATGATATTCTTATGGCACAGACATTAGGGACATATTATCATCCAGTTACTGGATGACAGGAAGAAAAGCTGAATCCACTGTATGTTACTCATCCTCTAAGACAAATGCCAGGAAGCGATCCATATAGTTCCCCTTCCAAACTCTGTCATATGCTATTGTCCTCATATGTATGACTTCCCCTTGTAAGTCACAAGATGGTGCAGGTTTCAGTTCACTAAATAAAGAAGAACTCATTCCCAGGCAGCCATTATCTGATGTGTAGATCATTCCCCTACCGCCTGCTACCTTCACTTCTATCTTCTCAAAATCAGGACTGGATCTTTCTGGTGAATAAAGCTGTTCCTTCCACCCATCTCCTGAGGAATTCAGCCGGGTCTCTGTGTGGACGCCAACACTAAGTCCCAGTTATATGGAGATGCCTGTACATACAGTATATCTATAATAACAAATCTTCCCATACATGCACAGCAGATGTAGTTGTTTTTCCGTACTGAATATGCATTTTTTATGTTTTTGTTTTTTTTTGCTTATACACAACCTTAGTATTTCTGATGGGGTAGGCAAAGTGAAGGAGACCCCCAATTGCACGCCATCAGTTCCAGGTTCACTGGTAACAGGAGCCAAAGTTGCCATCATTATTCTTTCCATAATTCTTTCTCGGGATGACATCTTGCCTCCTCATCATCACCGAGGAGTAGAAGAGACACCACACAGTCTTAAAAGGTTGTATTCTGATCTCTGCAAATAATTATTTGTTTCATAATGTTACACTCTTCACCATGTAGTTTAATAGACATTTATTCAGCAGGCTGAAAACGATTACAATACCAAAAAAATAGTTTAAGTATTTTTTTTATTTTTGAAATAAATAATATATTTTTTAAATTTCTTTTGTGTCGCTGCATTCAAAGACCCATCCAATTTTCATTTTTGCTGTGACAGAACTGAATTTGGCCATCAACAAGGCCCAGGGGAAACAAAACGTTGGCAAGCTATTTGTCTATCTCACCTGACTTAATACTGTACTAATTAATAAACAGAACTTTTTCATTACATATGAATGCTGTGATTTCTTTATACATATTAGAATAATGCTAGCAGAATATACGGATTTCATTACCAGACCCCCATTTAATGTTATACGAGGGCCTCTTGAAGATCAACCTGTTGGTTTACAAATTGCCTAATCTCATTGTTCTTAACCCCTTAAGGACACAGCCTTATTTCACCTTAAGGACTTGGCCATTTTTTGCAAATCTGACCAGTGTCACTATAAGTGGTGATAACTTTAAAACGCTTTGACTTATCCAGGCCATTCTGAGATAGTTTTTTCGTCACATATTGTACTTCATGACACTGGTAAAATGAAGTCAAAAATTTTTATTTTTATTTATTAAAAAAATACCAAATTTACCAAAACATTTTTAAAAATTGCAAATTTCCAAGTTTCAATTTCTCTACTTCTATAATACATAGTAATACCTCCAAAAATAGTTATTACTTTACATTTCCCATATGTCTACTTCATGTTTGGATCATTTTGGGAATGATATTTTATTTTTTGGGGATGTTACAAGGCTTAGAATTTTAGAAGCAAATCTTGAAATTTTTCAGAAATTTTCAAAAACCCAATTTTTAGGGACCAGTTCAGGTCTGAAGTCACTTTGTGAGGCTTACATAATAGAAACCACCTAAAAATGACCCCATTCTAGAAACTACACCCCTAAAGATATTAAAAACTGATTTTACAAACGTCGTTATCCCTTTAGGTGTTCCACAAGAGTTAATAGCAAATGGAGATAAAATTTCATAATTTAGATTTTTTGGCAAATTTTCCATTTTAATCCATTTTTTTCCAGTAACAAAGCAAGGGTTAACAGCCAAACAAAATGCTATATTTATTGCCCCGATTCTGTAGTTTGAAGAAACACCCCATATGTGGCTGTAAACTACTGTACGGGCACACAGTAGGGCGTAGAGGGAAAGGTTTTTGCTGGACTGGTTTATTTACACCATGTCTCATTTGAAGCCCCCCCAATGCACCCCTAGAGTAGAAACTCCATAAAAGTGACCCCATTTTGGAAACTACAGGATAAGGTGGCAGTTTTGTTGGGACTATTTTTAGGGTACATATGATTTTTGGTTTATCTATATTACATTTTTGTGAGGCAAGGTTACCAGAAATAGAAATTCTGAAATTTCATCTCCATTTGCCAATAACTCTTGTGGAACACCTAAAGGGTTAACAACGTTTGTAAAATCAGTTTTGGATATCTTGAGGGGTGTAGTTTCTTAGATGGGGTCGCTTTTATAGAGTTTTTACTGTAGGGGTGCATCAGGGGGGCTTCAAATGGGACATGGTGCCAAAAAAAAAAAGGCCATCAAAATCTGTCTTCCAGAAACCATACGGCGTTCCTTTCCTTCTGCGCCCTGCCGTTTGGTCATACAGCATTTTACACCCACATATGGGGTGTTTCTGTAAACTGCAGTATGAGGGTAATAAATATTAAGTTTTGTTTGGCTGTTAACTCTTACTTTGTTATTGGAAAAAAAACGGATTAAAATTGAAAATTTGCCCAAAAATTGTTTTTTTGGCATCTTTTTTTTTTTTTACCGTGTTCATTATTTTTTTCACCGGTAAGGGGGTGTATTTTTATAGAGCAGATTCTTACGGACGCGGCGATACCTAATATGTCTACTTTTTTTTAAAAAAATTATGTTTTACACTATATTATCTTTTTATAAACAAAAAAAAACATTTTAGTATCTTCATAGTCAGAGTAAATTATTTTTTTTTAGCCGATTATCTTAGGTAAGGGCTCATTTTCTGAGGGATGAGAGGACGGTTTTATTGGAACTATTTTGGGGGGCATATGACTTTTTGTTCGCTTGCTATTACACTTTTTGTGATGTAAGGTGAAAAAAAATACCTTTTTTTGCACCGTTTTTTTTTTTTTACCGTGTTCATCTGAGGGGTTGGTGGGGGGGTATTTTTATAGAGCAGATTCTTACGGACACGGCGATACCTAATACGTCTACTTTTTATTTTTATTTTACTAAATAATATTTTTGAAAAATGTTCTTTTTAGTTTTAGTGTCTCAAGTCTGAGAACCAGTTTTTTATCCGATGTCAGTGCTAAATTGGGATATAAATTTAGTACTCCATGGAAGTGTGGTACTCCCTGAAGCAACCAATAATACAGAGGCCCGGATGAGCACATGTCACATTGAGTAGTGGTGTGTTTCCGTATCCCCCTCCTGTGACACACTCTGCCCTTTTTTTGGGTCCGTCTCTTCTTTCCAGTATGGGGGACCACACCTGGAAAGTGTTGGCCAGGGACGATCCGGGCACCTACAGTTCCCGAGGTACTCCGGCCTGCTCTTTCCCGGTCAGAAAAGATCCGGGCCTTGAGTACTGCCTCATAGAACTGAAGGAATCTCCCTGTGTTGCCAGCGCTCCGGGACAGCACAAAAGAGTTGTACAAGGCAACCTGTACCAAGTAGACCGCAACTTTTTTGTACCATGCCCGGGTTTTGCGCATGGCGTTATATGGCTTGAGGACTTGATCAAAGAGATCAACTCCTCCCATTGCCGCGGTACCTCGCACAGGGACAGGGGTGATTCCGTTACCATGAATTGTGGACAGTACATGGACATCCCTCTTGTCCTTATATCTGACCAGCAACAGGTTTCCAGTGGTAAGGGCACGGGTCTCACCCCTGGGGATAGGTACCTGGAGGGGGTAGGTAGGGAGGCCGCGTTGATTTTTCCGCACGATCCCACAAGCGGACGTGGATCTGGCGGCGAGGGACTGGAACAAGGGGATACTAGTATAAAAGTTATCCACGTACAGGTGGTAACCCTTATCTAGCAGTGGGTACATAAGGTCCCACACAAGTTTCCCGCTAACACCCAGTCACCATCACCTCTCAGGATCTAAGGATGGTGATTGGTGGTGTATCATCACACCACCGATCACCATCCTGTTCCGGGTTATCGGGTCCCCAGAGACCCGAATAACCCGGTAACGCATCAAACCGCAGGTCTGAATTGACCTGCGGTTTGCTGCGATCGCCTACACGGGGGGGGGGGGGGTCACAGGACCCCCCCTCGCATTTAGCCAAGGTGCCTGTGTCCTTAACGATCGGGAAATCAGGGCGTACCGGTACGCCCTATGTCCGGAAAAGGTTAAAGGGGTTATCTAAAATCTATAATGCCATACCATATGCTCAGGCCCCTCACAGAGGTTGTACTTACCTTGCTCCCTGGCACCCGTGCCAGTTCTGATAACGGCATGGCCACCTCTGCATCTCCTCGTCGCATGGATGAAAACATCTGGCGACCATCACGGGTGACGCTAGGGAGGCTTGTTCGCAGCCTGTTATTGGCTGCGCCTCCCATAGCTAGATGTTTTCATTTTCAGGACGGGGAGATGTGCCGGCATCAGAAGGTAAGTACAACATCTGTGAGGGGCCTGGGAATATGGAGGCGCATTATAGATCTTGGATAACCCCTTTAAGGGGGGCAAGCTGCTGCTAGAGGTTTCTGGCAGCTGCTCACTCTCCTCTTCCCATTTTAAACACATGCAAGCTCCCTCGTGCGGCAATCAAAGGATCCTTTTGTTCCTTGTAGTTGCCTCGGTCCCTCTGAACGAACTGAGGCTACTACAGCAGTAGTTACTATGGAGGCCTGCAGGTTGCGCAACTCCTATAGGCTTCAATGTCAATTTGCATGTTCAAGTCCCCCAAGGGGACTTAAAATATGTGTTAAAAAAGTTTTCAAAGATATAAAAAGTCTAATCACCTCCACTTTCCCCATAATAAAAATAAATAAACAATAAAAAAATAAAGATCATCTGCGTCGCCGCATCCCAAAACTCCTGAACTATTAAACTGTAAACATTTATCCTGTATGGTGAATGCCATAAGTGATAAAAAAAAGTCATATACACTCAAAAATAGTATTAATAAAAACTACAGATCACCCCACCAAAAAAATATCCCTCCCTCAGCTCCGTAGACACAACTGTAAAAAAGTTCTGGGGTGAGAATATGGAGATCCAAAGTTTTTATTTTTTTGTAAGTATTAAAACACAGGCAAAACTATATAAATATAGTATCAATATAATCATGCTGACCTGTAGAATTATGGTAACAGGCTAATTTTACTGAAAACGGAACAACATAGACACAAAACCCATAAAACTATAGCGAAATTGCGTTTTTTTCCAGTTCAACCCCATTTGGATTTTTCCAGCTTCTGACTACATTGAATGCAATAATAAATGGTGCCATTAGAAAGTACACACACAAAAAAGCCCTAGAATGGCTCTGGGAAGTCAGGGAGTGAAAAACGAAAATGTACAAATCTCCCAGGGCTGAAAGAGGTAATGTACCAGTGCTTGAGTAGAATATATTTTGATACAACGGTTTACCCAGAAAGCAATTACATCCAGGGACAAGAAACTACTATTTGATCTATTACTATGGCCTGCCTGTCTCTCCTTCACAGTATGGAGCAAGGTATAGAATGACTACGGGTTATTCTATAGAACAAAGGACCTATAGAAATACATAAACAGCAAAAAAACTCAGTTTCAGCTCTCAGTTTGCTGGCAAAACACATACCAAGCCAGGTTTTATCCCAGACTTCCCAATGTGCTTACAGAAACATCTTTCTTCAAGTCTGGACTGCATGCCAGCGTGCAAAATAATATGTACAAGTCCTGAAGTCCAGCCAGCTCCACAAATATTATCAGTGAGTAGAAGTCGCCGACCCGGATTGGGTTGTCAATTACTTGATTACTCTCTTTACCTGGGTTTAAGCTGATATGCCTTGATTTCTCAATCCATGTCTTTATGGTATAAGATAAGATCTGTGTAGAGGTATAGAAGGCTGAATATGGGCGTCCATCAGGTGAAAGATAGTAACGCCATGAGCCTATTTTAAAGAAGACCACCCATGACATACCTGCTTTAGTAAATAATTGCATTCCACCCATCAGTGCTGCCAGTGTCAGACTATGTAGGGACATGCCTTCAACTGCTAACACCCAGTTGTACCTTTATTCATAGAGGGACGGCACAACATAAGATTCATAAGAATAAATGCACCAGAAATGTTATTACTGTATTTTTCGGACTGTGAGACACACTGCCCCCCCCCAAAGTTAGAATAAAGCAGAAGCGCTTCCACTATGGAAGTGGTCATCAGCATGAGGGAGCACCCTCCTTGGTCTTCTTCCGGGCCCCGCTCTGCACTGTGTCCTGATGGGGGTCTGATCTGAGGCTGATGGAGGTTGCACGGTCCTGATCTGAGGTTGATGGATCTTCGGGGTCTGACTAGGGTCTGATGAAGAATGGGGGGTCTGATGAGGATTGGTAGTCTGATCTGAGGTCTGATGACATTTTTTTTATTTATATTCCTCCTCTAAATCCTGGGTGCATCTTACAGTCCCAAAAATACGGTATGCAGAGAATTAAAGTAGTTACTAAAACAGACGTGAGGAGAGGTGACAAATCCTCTTTAAAGAGGACCTGCCACATCCTTTGAGAAATAGAGAGTCAATGGCTGAGGTGAGGTTCCATGGCCACTGGGAGAACACCCAGCTGACAGTTCAGTTTTGTGAGGACAGGGCCCCTTAAAATGTATGTTTGCAGCATCCAAAGCAAAATAGAATCACTAGATTTGCTTGGATGAAGAAATCCCAAAACGTTTTACGGCTGGTCTTCATTAAAGAGGGTTTTCAGGAGTAAAAGGCAAAAAAGCAAAGGTTATCTAGTCCAACTTATAATCCTACTGTATGGATCGAGAGGAAGGCAAAAACCCCTATGAGCTGGATGCCAATTACCCCTTATTAGAGGAAAAATTCCTTCTCAATCCCAAATACGGCAATCAGAGAAAATCCCTGGGATCAACATCTCATCTCCAGAAATGGAATTCATATAAATTATACCATTACATCTTTCAAGAAAGGCATCCGGGGCCTTCTTGAACGTGTACAATGAATCAACCATCATAACATCTTGTAGCAAAGAGTTTGACAGTCTCACTGCTTTTACAGTAAAGAACCTCTGTCAAAGTTGATGGTAACATTGATGGCCTATATGTAGGACAAACCATGTTTATAGTTATGGCCTGGATAAAGCCGATGTCTAAGTAAAAATTAATGGCCTATACGTAGACTTTATCCAGGCCATAATTATAAACATTGTTTGCATTTATACTTATTAATGCTTATATCCCCAAATATTGGAATAATGTTAGTATGGTGCCACCTGCTATTTCTATTGAGCAGCCCTTCACCTCAATAAACGTACTGAGGAGGACACTCATGCTGTCTTGCCTGTCTCTGTGCTCCTTCAGGTATGTGGAG
The DNA here is from genome assembly GCF_905171765.1 of Bufo bufo. Taxonomy (NCBI): domain Eukaryota; kingdom Metazoa; phylum Chordata; class Amphibia; order Anura; family Bufonidae; genus Bufo; species Bufo bufo. The sequence goes on from NC_053391.1 coordinate 323,652,279, forward strand.
GGATGCTTGGTGTGGTGAGTCGGCTAAACGACTTGCTTCTCAAACTGAACAATGTCTCACTCTGTATTCATTTGCTCAGTACCTCTTCTGACACTTTACCTTCAGAAGCAGCCAGCTCACTACACCGGGGATCCCTCGCCATTCTGAAGGAGCACAGTGAGCATCAAGACTGAGCATGTGCGTCCACATTGGCAAATTTACTGAGGTGGACAAAGAAAGGCTGTTCAGTAGCAACAGTAGGTGGCGTTATACTAACATTATTACTGGAATATCTGAGGATACCTGCACTAATAAGTCTAAATACAAAAAACTTTCAGCAATCACTGGAAGTCAAGATCCACTAAAACTCAAACAAGGTTTGTAGGATCGATAAATAAGTTTTACTATGTGTAATATGGGACGGCAAAACAAGTTATAATATACTTGCCCTACTGATTCTGTTCTGTTCTTGCACCAACTATCCGCAGCCCCAGGTCCACGTAATGTGTTGTTTGTATAGCAGCCACGTGAACAGGTCAATTTTACTATTAACTAGACAATTGTTTAGGTGTTGGGGAGGCTGTACATTCTCCATACAGATCACTACAATTGAGGATTTGATAAGTGTGCATCTCGGGTTGTTGTCGTTTTACCACAGCTGGAGTGCCGGAGGTTAGCAGCCACAGGCCTATACTTTCCTGATCCCAAAAAGTTGTTTATTAATTATCAAGCAATGTAGAAGTAAAATGGTCATTTCAAAGAAAACTTCCAATAGGAGTTTAGGAAAGACAAAAGGATGCCAGGAAACATGTCTGTCATGCTGTAAAGCCTTCCCATGGCCAGCAGGATGACAGTCAGACCGCTGGGGAAGAGAAAAGTATTGTGATGGTTCACACAAAATGGATAACAAGTGACACCCTGAAGGGAAATATGGAATGAAGAACGGCCACTGTTGGTCTTTGCTGTCTGACCTAGCGCAGGTGCCTGCCTGTGATAACTCCGTCTAGGAAGTGCCTTTCATCGTGTTAGATGGAATGGAAGGAAATATACTAGGAAGACCTGCACTGGAATTTCTTTCCATGTAACAGAAGGCAGATTCTGTCAGCCTGTGTTTAATTGCTGGCAGGAAAAAGAGCACAAATGCAGCTCTGTGGGGTCTACAGGTATCCTTAACTGACTGCATATTTATTAGCATGGCATAAAATCTGTAGGACGACCTTGATGAACCTACACCCAGGACAAGGAGACCAGCGAGGGCACGGCAAGTAGACGGGGATCGGTAAAGTGAATATAGACAGCAGGATTCTTAGTTCACTCCACATATTATAAGATACAAGAAACAAATGACTGATATTTACTGCATGTGACAGCTATGCATTCAGCTACATGAATGGCTGCATCTGGCTCTTTGTCTGGCATCTCCCTCATGCGCTCTCTCATATTTAAACACATCTGATTCCTCCGAGTGAGATGTAAATCCCTTAAATCTCCTTAGAAAGAGTCCCTCCCTCCAATCTCACCCTGAGTACACAGCGTGCAGAGGGGGTAGCAGAACACCCACTGCCATCATGTACTGGGAGGTCTGATTCAGCGTACACTACTGTACGGAAAAAACATATATGACTGCACATTGCTGCGCAGCGCGGCCCAGTTATAGAAGGCTATCTGTGACACTTTAATTGCTGTTGTATTTCTGTTACAGCGTCAGAGATAACAGGTCACAGTTTAATAATGATGATGACGCGAGAATAAGATCACATGTACATGGCACAGGCTTGGCCATAGTTGGTGTAACAACATTTTGGAGATATTCTAGAATACATTTATAGGATGTTGCCTTCATAATATGGAAGCATGCTGCAAAACGAACAAAACAAACCTCTGTATAAGGGATCATGCACATGACTGTTGGCTGGTTTTTTTCGATCCGCAAAATGTGGATCCACAAAACACGGATACTGGCCGTGTGCATTTTGCAAAACGGAAAGGCTAGTCCCTAATAAAACTACCCTATTCTCGTCAAGGACAAGAATAGGACATGTTCTAAAATTTTGCAGACAGCATGGAATAAACATCTTTTGTGGCACCGCTGAAATGAATGGGTCTGCATCCAATTAGGGCTACAGCTAACGATTATTTGTTCTTTTTCTAATTTTTCTGTCTACCTGACTGAGGTGGGAGCACATGCTCCGTTCCATCCTTCAACTGCAACCAGCTGCCAAAAAAAAGACACACTCTCCGGGAAAGGACATGCCCATTGAACTGCCAGCTTGAAATAACTCTAAGGCCCCTTTCACACGGGCGAGTATTCCACGCGGGTGCAATGCGTGAGTTGAACGCATTGCACCCGCACTGAATCCTGACCCATTCATTTCTATGGGGTTGTGCACACGAGCGGTGATCGCAGCATGCGTTTTTCACGTAACGCAGGCCCCATAGAAATGAATGGGGTTGCGTGAAAATAGCAAGCAAGTGCGGATGCGGTGCGATTTTCACGCACGATTGCTAGGTGACGATCGAGATGGGTACCCGATCATTATTATTTCCCCTTATAACATGGTTATAAGGGAAAATAATAGCATTCTGAGTACAGAATGCATAGTAAAATAGGGCTGGAGGGGTTAAAAAAATAATTATGTTATAAGGGGAAATAATACAATCTACAGAACACCTAACCCAAACCTGAACTTCTGTGAAGAAGTTCGGGTCTGGGTACCACAGTCGGTTTTTTATCACGAGCGTGCAAAACACATTGCACCCGCGCGATAAAAACTGAACATCGGAACACAATCGCAGTCAAAACTGACTGCAATTGCATTCCTACTCGCGCGGGTTTGCCGCAATGCACCGGGACGCATCTGGACCTAATCCGGACACGCCTGTGTGAAAGAGGCCTAACAGATCAATTGAAGCAATAAATTGAGACATCTCAGGGCTCCAGATGGCGACCAAAATGGTCGCCAATACGAATTAGAATTTACAAATGGCGACAAGACTTTTTAGTCTTGTCGCCATTTGCGACTAGACCCGCCGCCGCAGCTCTGCTCAATACAGCGGCGGGCACAGCAGATGATAGTTCTCAGCAGCGCAGGAGGAGTCTCTCCCTCCCCCCTGTGCTGCTGCCCCCGCCGCTGCCAATAAGAAGAGGCAGGAGGAGGAGGGGAGGGGCTGTGGCCACTGCGCCACCAATGAAGAAAACTGACCTGTAAGGCCTCTTTCACACGGCCGTTTTTTTTTTTTTCGTTTTGCGGGCCGTTTTTTGCGGTCCGTATACGGTCCGTATACGGAACCATTCATTTCAATGGTTCCACAAAAAAAACGGAATGTGTTCGGTATGCATTCCGTTTCCGTATTTCCGTTTTTCCATTCCGTTTAAAGATAGAACATGTCCTATATTTGGCCGCAAATCACGTTCCGTTGCTCCATTAAAGTCTATGGGTCCGCAAAAAAACGGAATGCATACGGAAATGCATCCGTATGTCTTCCATATCCGTTCCGTTTTTTGCGGAAAAATCTATTTAAAATGTTATGCCCAGCCCAATTTTTTCTATGAAATTACTGTATACTGTATTTGCCATACGGAAAAACGGAACGGAAAAACAGAACGGAAACGGAAACACAACGGAAACAAAAAACGGAACAACGGATCCGTTTAAAACGTACCGCAAAACACTGAAAAAGCCATACTGTCGTCTGAAAGAGGCCTAATACAAATACAGGAGGCGGGTGCCGGAATCAAATAGCCGGCACCCGACCTCTGTGACAGGGAGCTGCGATCAGCTGCAGTTGAGTTAACCCTTCAGGTGCGGTACCTGAGGGGTTAATTGTAGCTGATCGCAGCCCCCTGTCACAAAGGTCCGGTGCCGGCTATTTGATTCCAGCACCCGCCTCCTGTATTCGTATAAGAAACGTTGGTGGCACAGTGTGCCCCCCCCCCCAGTATAATAAACATTGGTGGCACAGTGGGAAGTGCCAATGAGGGTTAAAAATAATAAAAGAAAATTAACTCACCTCCTCCAGTTGATCGCGTAGCTGCCGGTCTCCTGTTCTTACTTCTTTCTTCAGGACCTGTGGTGACATCACTGAGCTCATCACATGGCCCATTACCATGGTGATGGATCATGTGATGAGCACAGTGATGTCACCACAGGTCCTGAAGAAAGAAGTAAGAACTGGAGACCGGCAGCTACGCGATCAACTGGAGGAGGTGAGTAAATAATTTTTTTATTTTTTAACCCTCATTGGCACTGCCCACTGCGCCACCAATGTTTATTATATTGGGTGGGGGGCACACTGCGCCACCAATGTTTATTATATTGAGGGGGGGCGCACTGCGCCACCAATGTTTATTATACTGGGGTGATGGGGGGGCGCACTGCGCCACCAATGTTTATTATATTGAGGGGGCGCACTGCGCCACCAATGTTTATTATACTGGGGTGATGGGGGGGCGCACTGTGCCACCAATGTTTATTATATTGGGGTGATGGGGGGGCGCACTGCGCCACCAATGTTTATTATACTGGGGTGATGGGGGGGCGCACTGCACCACCAATGTTTATTATATTGGGGTGATGGGGGGGCGCACTGCGCCACCAATGTTTATTATACTGGGGTGATGGGGGGGCGCACTGCACCACCAATGTTTATTATATTGGGGTGATGGGGGGGGCGCACTGCGCCACCAATGTTTATTATATTGGGGTCATGGGGGGGCGCACTGCGCCACCAATGTTTATTATACTGGGGTGTTGGAGGGGCGCACTGCGCCACCAATGTTTATTATATTGGGGTGATGGGGGGGGGCGCACTGCGCCACCAATGTTTATTATACTGGGGTGTTGGAGGGGCGCACTGCGCCACCAATGTTTATTATATTGACCTTCTACTATGCATTCTGTATTAAAGAATACTATTATTTTCCCTTATAACCATGTTATAAGGGAAAATAATACAGTGAATAGACTTTCATCCTAGCAACCATGCGTGAAAATCGCACCGCATCCGCACTTGCTTGCGATTTTCACACAGCCCCATTAACTTCTATGGGGCCTGCGTTGCGTGAAAAACGCACAACAGAGCATGCTGCGATTTTCACGCAAATCACTGCTCATGTGCACAGCCCCATAGAAGTGAATGGGTCCGGATTTAGTGCGGGTGCATTCCGGTATTTTGAATGCCGGATCTGGCACTAATACATTCCTATGGGGAAAAATGCTGGATCCGGCATTCAGGCAAATCTTCATATTTTTTTCGCCGGAGATAAAACCGTAGCATGCTGCGGTTTTATCTTTTGCCTGATCAGTCAAAATGACTGAACTGAAGACGTCCTGATGCATCCTGAACGGATTGCTCTCCATTCAGAATGCATGGGGATATGCCTGATCAGTTCTTTTCTGGTATAGAGCCCCTATGACGGAACTCAGTGGAAAAGAAAAACGTTAGTGTGAAAGTACCCTAAAATATTAAGTTTAAATCCCCTCTTTCCCAATTTTACATATAAAATATATAAACAATAAATAAATAAACATATTACATAGCGCTGTCCAAACTATTAAATTATTCAAAAATATCTCCTATGCGGTGAGCATTCGCCATTTTTTAGTCACCTTGTCACCCCAAAAAATAGCATAGGACTGTTCTATTATGGGCCGAATGTTTCATAAAATGCGAAATGCACGCAGCTTTTTTGGGTGTTTTTTTTTTTTTTGCGCGGTATTGAGTATCGCAATACTTTTTTATGGTGACGAAAGCGAATCAAAATTTTGGTTTCAAAACAACCCTACGCCGATCTGATCGGCGTAGCGTTGTCACGATACCAAAATTTTGATTCAGTTTCGATTTGGCGACTAAAAATTTGATTTGGCTCCTAAATTTTTCAGTTCAGGAGCCAATGGCTACTAGGTATTTTTTTTAGGCTGGAGCACTGCATCTCTGGATCCACGTGAGGTCCAGGGTTACTTCTAGAGACTGTCATGAACTTTATATCTGATTTTAATTTTTTACATGGGATAACCCTTTTAATGTCCCAGAACCATTTAACAGAAGGCTCTACAGGCGTGTTCATTAGGTGAAGGAAGGCCTCATTCACACTTCAGTGTTTGGTCAGTGATTTGTGAGCCAAAACCAGAAGTGAAGCCTACACAAAGCTAAGGTATAATGGAAAGACCTGCGCATCTTCTGTGGTTTTGACCCGCACATGGTTTTGGCTCATAAATCACTGACCAAACACTGAACGAGGTCTTACCCTTACAACAGTTCACATAGGACCTAGGAGATAAAGTAGATTTGATGTGATAATGTTACAGGTTTAGCGGTGGCATATAAAACTATAAACAGGAAGACATTGCTACACAAAATGTACAGTAGGGTTGCACCCGGTATAGTACCCAATCGATACTTTTGTACCCGGATCGATACGATACCGGGATTTGCTATTTTCTGATACTAGTATCTCTTAGAGAACATGGCGCGCACCATGTTCTCCTGAGCTGGCACAGTGGAGAAGGAGAGAGTCCCTCCCTCCCCACTGTGACGTGGCCTCCACTGCCACCAATGAGAATTTAATACTGAGGAGGAGGGGAGGGGCTGTGAAGCTGCCACTGCCACCAATACATACAGGTGAAATTTGAAAAATTTGAATATCGTGCAAAGTTCATTTATTTCAGTAATCCAACATAAATGGTGAAACTAATATATGAGATAGACTCATTACATGCAAAGCGAGATATTTCAACGATCTTTTGAAAAACGATCTTTTATCCCCTGAGTCACTTTTAAAGTCAAGCGGGCAGCGGCCTCCTTGCTTCAAGTCAAGGTAACCGCACCCCCTTCCCTGCCCCTTCTCCTGTGACTGACAGCCGGCTGTTTGGCAAAGCCATCCGGCTGTCGGGCATAAGCAGGGGCAGGGAAGGGGGCGCGGTTACCTTGACTTGAAGCAAGGAGGCCGCTGCCCGCTTGACTTCAAGAGTGACTCGAAAATAGCGCGGACGGAGGATAAAAGAATGTTTTTTTCTGCTTTTACCGCATCTGACTGCAGGAAGAAAATCATCATTAGAAACACACTGCCGGCTACTTGAAGGTACTGCTGGCGGTTTGGGGTGGTTTATGCCACTGACAGGTTCCCTTTAATGACAGGGCATGGCATTCACGCGAACCCCATCAATTAACCCCTCAGGTGCTGCACCTGAGGGATTAATTGACGCGGTTCTTTATAATCCCTGTCTTTGCAATCCCTGTTAACGGGTTAATTATATTCATTGGTGGCGAGGGCACCCCCCCTCCTAATTATAATCATTGGTGGCACAGCGGCCTCCCCTCCCCAGTATTATCTTCATTGGTGGCAGTGTCCACAGGGTCCCCTCTACACCTCCTTAGTTGGTGGCAGCTTCTGATCGGAGCCCCAGCAGTGAAATCGCGGGGCTCCAATTGGTTACCATGGCAGCCAGGACGCTACTGAAGCCCTCCATGGCTGCCAGGGTGAGCTCCCTGCTGCTGTGTGCACAAAACCCAGGAGAGTGTAAAGTCCTATTCACCCTAATAAAGCTCTATTAGGGTGAATAGGACAAGGGTTCTAGCCCCATAAGGGGGCTAATAGTTATTAAATAGAAAGTAAAAAAAAAGTTAAAAAAAACACCAAAATATTAAAAGTTTATATCTCCCCCTTTCCCAATTTTACATGTAAAATATATAAACAATAAAAAAAAAAACATATTAGTTACGCCACGTCCGAAAAAGTGCGAACTATTATTATAAAAAAATATCTCCTATGTGGTGAAGCTGCAACAGAAAAAAAAAAATAGCACGCGATTTTCCATTTTTAAGGGTACTTTCACACTAGAGTTCCGTCCTAGGGGCTCTATACCGGAAAATAACTGATCAGTTTTAGGCCTCATGCACACGACCGTTGTGTGCATCCGCGGCCGTTGTTCCGTTTTTTTTTCGCGGACCCATTGACTTTCAATGGGTCCGTGGAAAAATCGGAAAATGCACCGTTTGGCTTCCGCGTCCGTGATCCGTTTTTCCAGTCCGTGAAAAAAATATGACCTGTCCTATTTTTTTCACGGACAACGGTTCACGGACCCATTCAAGTCAATGGGTCCGTGAAAAATCACGGATGCACACAACATAGTCATCCGTGTCCGTGATCCGTGTCCGTGATCCGTGTCCGTTTTTCCTATCATTTTCAATGCAAACTTGACTTAGTTTTTTTTTTCACTTTTCATGTCCGTGGATCCTCCAAAAATCAAGGAAGACCCACGGATGAAAAAACGGACACGGATCACGGAAAAACGGAACCCGTTTTTGCGGACCGCAAAAAAATACGGTCGTGTGCATGAGGCCTAATCCTAATGCATTCTGAATGGAGAGCAATCCGTTCAGGATGCATCAGGATGTCTTCAGTTCAGTCTTTTTGACTTTTCAGGACGGAGATAATAATGCAGCATGCTACGGTTTTATCTCCGGCCAACTAAACTGAACACTTGCCTGAATGCCGGATCCGGCATTTTTTTCCATAGTGTGCCGGATCCGTCTTTCCAGTCTGCGAATGTGCAGACTGAAAAAAATGTGAATTTTTTTTTTTAAACGGATCCGTTTGTCCGTATGACAAACGGATCCGTTCTTGCAATGCATTTGTGAGACGGCTCCGCATCCGGATTAGTCTACAAATGCTGTCCGGTTGCATGCAGATTGCCTGATCCAGCAAGCAGTTCCGTCGGATCACTCTGCCGCAAGTGTGAAAGTACCCTTAATCACCTTGTCCCTCCAAAAAATAGGATAGGACTGTTCTATTATGGGCCGAATGATCCATAAAATGCAGAATGCACAGAGATTTTTTTGTGTTTTATTTTTTTCGTGCGGTGTCGAATGGTATCGCAATACTTTTTTATGGTATCGCAATCAAATCAAAATTTGGGTATCGTAACAACCCTAATGTATAGTACAGAAAAATACTGCATATGTGGTAGGAAGCCTTAAAGGGGTTGTCTCACTTCAGCAAGTGGCATTTATCATATAGAGAAAGTTAATACAAGGCACTTACTAATGTATTGGTATTATCCATATTGCTTCTTTCGCTGGCTTTATTCATTTTTCTATTGCATTATACACTGCTCATTTCCACAACCATCCTGCAATCCTGCAGCAGTGGCTGTGCTTGCTTCATAGGAAAAACTGCTCATCTATGTGCACTCCTGCAGTCCCGGCCACCTGAGAGACAGGCTCTTTTTTCTATAGTGTGCAGGCACGTCCACCACTGCTAGATTATAGGGTGGTCATAACCCTGGAAACAAGCAGTGTATATTGCAATGGTAAAATGAATCAAGCCAGCAAAAGAAGCAATATGGATAATAATAATAATACATTAGGAAGTGGCTTTTATTAACTTTCTCTAAATGATAAATGCCATTTGCAGAAGTGTGACAACCCCTTTTAGAGAGTATCGGAATAAAAGAAGGACAATATAACAAGAGCCAACAAGATCATGAACATCAATTCTATGACTAAATAATGTATTGGCCGAAACAGAAAAAAAAATTAATAATAAATGGACCCCAACGTAAAAAAAAAAATGATTAACCTCATAAGAAAAAACAATGCACATCAATCACCTCATGAATAATTCACCTCACGTCTAACCCTACCAGTGAACAACCCTCAACCCAGCTATACACGTAGCATCCCCCGCTTCACTGACATGTGCCTGCTGGAATATCATTTTGTTCTACAACACAGAATTATGCTATTATCTGGCTTTTCACAAAATCTGCACAAATCCTGTAGAGTAAGACTAAGCCATGAAGATGATCACATTCTGTCAGTTTTCCAGCCTTTCCTCACAGCCAAGAATAAGCACATGTATTAGGAATGTAGGGAAAGGTGCACTCCTTCCCCTCTCGGAGGCGGTGTGTTTTCCCTCTCCTCCTCCTCAGCCATGTGTAGTGGACACCACCAGATAGTAGGACAGAGGGTTATGACCACAAGTGGTGTAAATGCTGAGGATATCCCACAGTAGAACTGCATACAGAAAATCTGCAGCAGCAAAGTGGATAAAACTTGGGGCTCATGCACACAAACTTATTTTCTTTCAGGGTGGATAAAAATCAATGATTTAAAAAAATTAATTTAAAAAAAATCTGATTTCTTTTAATTTAAATCGGATTTCTTTTATTTTTGAGGAAAATATATTACCATCCAAAGGTTATTCCATCATGAAATAAAGATTAGTGTTTTAATTATGTAGAATAAGGCTGTATATGTTTAATTTTTTGGGTAAATAAATTCCTTTAATCCATTCACAATGTCATGCTCCTCCAGAGGTTTTTGTAAGATTATTGGGCAGTTTCTCTGTCTACAAGATATTATCACAGATGCTTGGTTTACTTTTGCAGTTCTCAAAACTGAATTTGACTCAGCAGAGATCACATGCCTCTTCTTCACAGAGTTGAGAAAAATACCTTAAAGGGCTTCTGTCAGCCCACTAAACCGTTTTTTTTTTGTTGTTGTTTATTAATAATCCCTACACTGCGAGCTCTGCATACATAAGTTAAATAATCATTTTTGTTCAGTAGAATTTGCTAAAAAGCGATTTTTAAAATATGCAAATTACCTTGCTACCAGCAAGTAGGGCGGCTACTTGCTGGTAGCAGCCGCATCCTCCGACCCTAATGACGCCCCCTCCGCATTGTGATTGACAGGGCCAGGGAACGGAATCGTTCTCTGCTGGCCCTGCCTGTTAGAATTCAAAATCTGGCACCTGCGCCGCGGCCGTACCTATCTTCAATCTGCGCAGGCGCACTGAGAGGCGGCCGCTCTCTCCTCAATGCGCCTGCGCCAGGTGTAGATGTGACGTCATCGGCGCAGGCGCATTGAGGATGGAGCGGCCGAGCGAGTGGCCGTCTCTCAGTGCGCCTGCGCAGATTGAAGATAGGTACGGCCGCGGCGCAGGCGCCAGATTTTGAATGCTAACAGGCAGGGCCAGCAGAGAACGATTCCGTTCCCTGGCCCTGTCAATCACAATGCGGAGGGGGCGTCATTAGGGTCGGAGGATGCGGCTGCTACCAGCAAGTAGCCGCCCTACTTGCTGGTAGCAAGGTAATTTGCATGCATAGTGAGTTCATAGAACTTTTTATTTTTTGTCACAAGTTAGCGGAAAATTATGATTTTTTTTTTTTTTTTTTTTTTCTTACAAAGTCTCATATTCCACTAACTTGTGACAAAAAATAAAAAGTTTTATGAACTCACTATGCCCATCAGCGAATACCTTGGGGTCTCTTCTTTCCAAAATGGGGTCACTTGTGGGGTAGTTATACTGCCCTGGCATTCTAGGGGCCCAAATGTGTGGTAAGGAGTTTGAAATCAAATTCTGTAAAAAATGACCTGTGAAATCCGAAAGGTGCTCTTTGGAATATGGGCCCCTTTGCCCACCTAGGCTGCAAAAAAGTGTCACACATCTGGTATCTCCGTACTCAGGAGAAGGTGGGGAATGTGTTTTGGGGTGTCATTTTATATATACCCATGCTGGGTGAGAGAAATATCTTGGCAAAAGACAACTTTTCCCATTTTTTTATACAAAGTTGTCATTTGACCAAGATATTTATCTCACCCAGCATGGGTATATGTAAAAAGACACCCCAAAACACATTCCTCAACTTCTCCTGAGTACGGGGATACCAGATGTGTGACACTTTTTTGCAGCCTAGGTGGGCAAAGGGGCCCATATTCCAAAGAGCACCTTTCGGATTTCACTCCTCATTTTTTCCTGAATTTGATTTCAAACTCCTTACCACACATTTGGGCCCCTAGAATACCAGGGCAGTATAACTACCCCACAAGTGACCCCATTTTGGAAAGAAGACACCCCAAGGTATTCCGTGAGGGGCATGGCGAGTTCCTAGAATTTTTTATTTTTTGTCACAAGTTAGTGGAAAATGATGATTTGTTTTTTAATTTTTTTTTTCATACAAAGTCTCATATTCCACAAACTTGTGACAAAAAATAAAAACTTCCATGAACTCACTATGCCCATCAGCGAATACCTTGGGGTCTCTTCTTTCCAAAATGGGGTCACTTGTGGGGTAGTTATACTGCCCTGGCATTCTAGGGGCCCAAATGTATGGTAAGTAGGTAAATGACCTGTGAAATCCGAAAGGTGCTCTTTGGAATGTGGGCCCCTTTGCCCACCTAGGCTGCAAAAAAGTGTCACACATCTGGTATCTCTGTATTCAGGAGAAGTTGAGGAATGTGTTTTGGGGTGTCTTTTTACATATACCCATGCTGGGTGAGATAAATATCTTGGTCAAATGCCAACTTTGTATAAAAAAAATGGGAAAAGTTGTCTTTTGCCAAGATATTTCTCTCACCCAGCATGGGTATATGTAAAATGACACCCCAAAACACATTCCCCAACTTCTCCCGATTACGGAGATACCAGATGTGTGACACTTTTTTGCAGCCTAGGTGGGCAAAGGGGCCCATATTCAAAAGAGCACCTTTCGGATTTCACAGGTCATTTTTTACAGAATTTGATTTCAAACTCCTTACCACACATTTGGGCCCCTAGAATGCCAGGGCAGTATAACTACCCCACAAGTGACCCCATTTTGGAAAGAAGAGACCCCAAGGTATTCGCTGATGGGCATAGTGAGTTCATGGAACTTTTTATTTTTTGTCACAAGTTAGTGGAATATGAGACTTTGTATGAAAAAAAAAATAAAAAAAAAAATAAGCATTTTCCACTAACTTGTGACAAAAAATAAAAAATTCTAGGAACTCGCCATGCCCCTCACGGAATACCTTGGGGTGTCTTCTTTCCAAAATGGGGTCACTTGTGGGGTAGTTATACTGCCCTGGCATTTTCCAGGGGCCCTAATGTGTGGTAAGTAGGTAAATGACCTGTGAAATCCTAAAGGTGCTCTTTGGAATATGGGCCCCTTTGCCCACCTAGGCTGCAAAAAAGTGTCACACATGTGGTATCGCCGTATTCAGGAGAAGTTGGGGAATGTGTTTTGGGGTGTCATTTTACATATACCCATGCTGGGTGAGAGAAATATCTTGGCAAAAGACAACTTTTCCCATTTTTTATACAAAGTTGGCATTTGACCAAGATATTTCTCTCACCCAGCATGGGTATATGTAAAATGACACCCCAAAACACATTCCCCAACTTCTCCTGAGTACGGCGATACCAGATGTGTGACACTTTTTTGCAGCCTAGATGCGCAAAGGTGCCCAAATTCCTTTTAGGAGGGCATTTTTAGACATTTGGATACCAGACTTCTTCTCACGCTTTGGGGCCCCTAGAATGCCAGAGCAGTATAAATACCCCACATGTGACCCCATTTTGGAAAGAAGACACCCCAAGGTATTCAATGAGGGGCATGGCGAGTTCATAGAAATTTTTTTTTTTTGGCACAAGTTAGCGGAAATTGATATTTTTAATTTTTTTCTCACAAAGTCTCCCGTTCCGCTAACTTGGGACAAAAAATTCAATCTTTCATGGACTCAATATGCCCTCACGGAATACCTGGGGGTGTCTTCTTTCCGAAATGGGGTCACATGTGGGGTATTTATACTGCCCTGGCATTCTAGGGGCCCTAAAGCGTGAGAAGAAGTCTGAAATATAAATGTCTAAAAAATTTTACGCATTTGGATTCCGTGAGGGGTATGGTGAGTTCATGTGAGATTTTATTTTTTGACACAAGTTAGTGGAATATGAGACTTTGTAAGAAAAAAAAAAAAAAATTCTGCTAACTTGGGCCAAAAAACTATCTGAATGGAGCCTTACAGAGGGGGGGATCAATGACAGGGGGGTGATCAATGACAGGGGGGGTGATCAATGACAGGGGGGTTGATCAATGACAGGGGGTTGATCAATGACAGGGGGGTGATCAGGGAGTCTATATGGGGTGATCACCACAGTCATTGATCATGCCCCTGTAAGGCTTCATTCAGACGTCCGGATGCGTTTTGCGGATCCGATCCATCTATCAGTGCATCCGTAAAAATCATGCGGACATCTGAATGGAGCTTTACAGGGGGGTAATCAATGACAGGGGGGTGATCAGGGAGTCTATATGGGGTGATCACCACAGTCATTGATCATGCCCCTGTAAGGCTTCATTCAGACGTCCGGATGCGTTTTGCGGATCGGATCCATCTATCAGTGCATCCGTAAAAATCATGCGGACATCTGAATGGAGCTTTACAGGGGGGTGATCAATGACAGGGGGGTGATCAGGGAGTCTATATGGGGTGATCACCACAGTCATTGATCATGCCCCTGTAAGGCTTCATTCAGACGTCCGGATGCGTTTTGCGGATCGGATCCATCTATCAGTGCATCCGTAAAAATCATGCGGACATCTGAATGGAGCTTTACAGGGGGGTGATCAATGACAGGGGGGTGATCAGGGAGTCTATATGGGGTGATCACCACAGTCATTGATCATGCCCCTGTAAGGCTTCATTCAGACGTCCGGATGCGTTTTGCGGATCGGATCCATCTATCAGTGCATCCGTAAAAATCATGCGGACATCTGAATGGAGCTTTACAGGGGGTGATCAGGGAGTCTATATGGGGTGATCACCACAGTCATTGATCATGCCCCTGTAAGGCTTCATTCAGACGTCCGGATGCGTTTTGAGGATCGGATCCATCTATCAGTGCATCCGTAAAAATCATGCGGACATCTGAATGGAGCTTTACAGGGGGGTGATCAGGGAGTCTATATGGGGTGATCACCACAGTCATTGATCATGCCCCTGTAAGGCTTCATTCAGACGTCGGATGCGTTTTGCGGATCGGATCCATCTATCAGTGCATCCGTAAAAATCATGCGGACATCTGAATGGAGCTTTACAGGGGGGTGATCAGGGAGTCTATATGGGGTGATCACCACAGTCATTGATCATGCCCCTGTAAGGCTTCATTCAGACGTCCGGATGCGTTTGAGGATCGGATCCATCTATCAGTGCATCCGTAAAAATCATGCGGACATCTGAATGGAGCTTTACAGGGGGGTGATCAGGGAGTCTATATGGGGTGATCACCACAGTCATTGATCATGCCCCTGTAAGGCTTCATCAGACGTCCGATGCGTTTTGAGGATCGGATCCATCTATCAGTGCATCCGTAAAAAATCATGCGGACGTCTGAATGGAGCTTTACAGGGGGTTGATCAATGACAGGGGTGTAATCAATGACAGGGGGGGTGATCAGGGAGTCTATATGGGGTGATAACCACAGTCATTGATCACGCCCCTGTAAGGCTTCATTCAGACGTCCGGATGCGTTTTGCGGATCTGATCCATCTATCAGTGGATCCGTAAAAATCATGCGGACATCTGAATGGAGCTTTACAGGGGGGTAATCAATGACAGGGGGGTGATCAATGACAGGGGGGTGATCAGGGAGTCTATATGGGGTGATCAGGGGTGATCAGGGGCTAATAAGGGGTTAATAAGTGACGGGGGGGGGGTGTAGTGTAGTGTAGTGGTGCTTGGTGGGACTTTACTGAGCTACCTGTGTCCTCTGGTGGTCGATCCAAACAAAGGGGACCACCAGAGGACCAGGTAGCAGGTATATTAGACGCTGTTATCAAAATTAAAAATCGCTTTTTATCAAATTCTACTGAACAGAAATGATTATTTAACTTATGTATGCAGAGCTCGCAGTGTAGGGATTATTAGTAAACAAAACAAACAAAAAACGGTTTAGTGGGCTGACAGAAGCCCTTTAATCCTCCTCACTTCTACAAACCTATGAATGCAGAATCAACCTAATCAAACTAATATGAAAAGTTGTTATTCTAAAAATCTTCATCTACTTGCATATTATAAGTTATACCAGCAAGAATTTGTCTTTATGTAGAAAACTATGATTTAAATCAAGCCTTACTGACTAGTGATTTAAATCGTGATTTAAATCAGTTTGATTTAAATCAAATCCACCCTGTTTTCTTTCCACTTCTGTTCCGGTTTTTTTGCAGACCATATGCGGAACCATTCACTTCAATGGGTCCTCAAAAACAACGGAAGGCACTCCGTGTGCATTCCGTTTCCGTATTTCCGTTGCGCAAAAAAGTAGTTCTCATGCAAACAAACGTATTTTCTTTCCGCTTCCGTTCCGGTTTTTTTGCGGACCGTATGCAGAACCATTCACTTCAATGGGTCCGCAAAAACAACGGAAGATACTCCGTGTGCATTCTGTTACCGTATTTCTGTTCCATAAAAAAGTACTGCATGTCCTATTATTGTTCGCAAATCACGGTCCGAGGCCCCAATCAAGTCAATGGGTCAGCAAAAAATATGGAACACATCCGTATGTCCTCCGTATTTTGCGGATCCATACTGTAGAAATGCTATGCCCAGCCCATATTGCTCATGTGTTTGGTAATTAATAAGTTACTGTTTCTTATCCGCAAAAAACGGATCGCATACGGAAACCATATGGATATATTTTGTGGAATAACGGAACGGAAGAGGACTTAAATCAGAGGAAAAAAAAACCTCAGATGCGGAACAACGGATCCGTGAAAAACGGACTGCAAAACAACAACGGTCGTGTGCATGAGCCCTTAAACAAAGCTAATCCACATGCTGTGTAACACATCCGCCATGTTAA
Organism: Bufo bufo; assembly: GCF_905171765.1. Lineage (NCBI taxonomy): Eukaryota > Metazoa > Chordata > Amphibia > Anura > Bufonidae > Bufo > Bufo bufo. The sequence continues at coordinate 323,668,882 of NC_053391.1, forward strand.
ATGACTTGCGTTGCGAATTTTAAAACCACAGCATGTCAACATATGCTCTGTATCTCTACCTCATATCTCACTGAAAAATCCATAGCGTAGTTTCCCATGTGGCCGTCCCCTAACTGCAGCAGTAAAAAAGTGCGCTAATCTGGGGAAAGGTGCAGGCAATGACCTGGACATTCATGCATGATGTGAGAAAGGTACTAATCGTGTATGGATGGACATAGACATTTGTGGAAGGAGCAAATGAAAGGGATTGTCTCATTAAGGGGACATGTGTTTGATAGGAGTCTGACCTCTGGGGCTCCAGCCAATCATAAGAATATTTGAATGGAGCAGCAGTCACACATGCGCTCTGCCGCTCCATTCAGCTCGATGAGTTGCAGGACACAGTCTAGTATTGGTACTCCGCTCTCTCCTGCAGTCCCACAGAGTTGAAAGGAGCAGCGAACACGCATGCATATTTTCTGCTCCAGGCAATCGTGGAGCACAGGTGAGGGTCCAGCCATTGGAGCCCTGCCGATCAGACACTTATGCCCTATCCTGTGGATACAGGATAAGTTGTCTTAAAGAGACAATCCCTTTAAAGGGGTTGTCCGGGTTAAGAGCTGAACCCGGAGATCCCTTCATTTTCACCTAGGCAGCCCCCTGACTTGAGCATCGGAGCAGTCCATGCTCCGATGCTCTCCTTTGCCCTGCGCTAAATCGCGCAGGGCAAAGGCATTTTTAGGAGTTCTGGTGACGTATCAGGGCTCTCCATGTGGTTGCCAGGAAGCCCGGTGACGTCACCGGCAGTGACGGGCGGGCTTTAGCGCTGCCCTAGCCAGTAAAATGGCTAGGGCAGCGCTAAAGCCAGCCCATCAGAGCCGGTGACGTCACCGAACACACTGCCGGGCGGAAGTTTCCGCCCGGCAGTGTGTTATGATAAACAAAAGAGCCCTTGCCCTGAGATGCTCCGACCATTGCCCTGAGATGCTCCGATGCTAGCCTTAGGGATGCTGCCGGGGTGAAAATAAGGGTATGTCCGGGTTCAGAGCTGAACCCGGACAACCCCTTTAAGTTTGAATTTACTATTAAACAGTTTGTCCAACCAATGAAAATTTTGACTAAAAGCCTACAATGGTATAAAATAATAAACTGAGTAAGGGCTCATGCACACGACCGTATGGGTTTTTCAGTGTTTTGCGGTCCGTTTTTTACGGATCCGTTGTTCAGTTTTTTGTTTCCATTTCCTTTCTGTTTTTCCGTTCCGTTTTTCCGTATGCCATATATAGTATACAGTAATTACATAGAAAAAATTGGGCTGAGCATAACATTTTCAATAGATGGTTCAGTAAAAACAGAACGGATACGGAAGATATACGGATGCATTTCCGTATGTGTTCCTTTTTTTTGCGGACCCATTGACTTGAATGGAGCCAAGCACCGTGATTTGCGGACAAGAATAGGACATGTTCTATCTTTTCACGGTACGGAAATACGGAAATACTGAAACGGAATGCACACGGAGACACTTCAGTTTTTTTTTGCTGAACCATTGAAATGAATGGTTCAGTATATGTACCGCATACTGAACTCAAAAAACGGCCAGTATACTGAACGCAAAATACTGTCGTGTGCATGAGCCCTAATATTCACCTTCACCATACTTTGCCAGTCCTATGCCACCACTTCCCAGAACCTGCTCCCACCAATCTCTGTATCCTAGCCTCCAGCAATAGTGTTTTTTCCACTGCCTGTGTAACTGTGCTGCCGATAACCCCACGAATGAGCAAATGTTTGTTCATCAAGTAACAACACCTTTTATTCGGCACATATAGCCCCAATCATAACTGCATGTAAATGCAACTAACGAGCTGGCGATGGTCATAAAAAATGTTTATAGGATTGGTTCATTCCTGCCCACTGCCTACTCTCTCAATGTAAAAGCACCTTTAAATGCAGCAATGATCACAGTTGTAAGGGGCTGAATGATCGTTACCATGATCATTCTTCCCCAGACAGTTTCCTTTTGGTGGCACATTCCTGCTTACACCGGATGATGTGCTGAAGATGATCAATCGTATGCTGGTTCCTTGAGTGATTAGTGGCAATTATTGGGAACAAGCTTTTGTACCAATGCTCATCCCTGGTACATTTCCCGATCCTCAACCAGTGTAAAAACAAGCTGACACACAGTGAAAATACAAAAGCTGTCACTGAAATCACTGATGTAGAACAAAAAACAGTTATCAGGAGGCAAGTCCTTACCTGACTGCGTCTCATTTTGCGATCACTGCCTTTCATTTAACATTGAGGGGTGATTTGTGGAATGCTAATGCCGCACTAGTTATTTCCCCTGATATTTATCCGGATGTTACACAACTCAACGCCAGTGCATCATCTGAAGACAAGAACTGCAGCAGTCTGCAGTCTTCTACCAAGGGTTACTGTACTGATTGCATGGATTGTGTGTTTATTTCAGATAAAACTACGAAGGAGACATTGCTGGAGATGTTGGGTGTTCTTATTTCTTTCCCTCTTCCACACGGCCACAGCAGGCAATATGAGCAGACAGCCATGGGGGTCCTTTAGTGGTCCCTTGATTGCCTGATTGCTACACAGCTGGGTCTGATGGTAGTATATGAAATCAGTACAAACCGCACTACATGTAAACCTTACAATGAGAGTGAAAGAGATGGTTTGTCAAGAAGAGAAGCATTCCCTTACCAACAGGTAAAGAGTTAAAGCCTTTTCTAAGCCTCTGAGACTCTAGAGCTATTATCTCCAAATGGAGAAGACCTGGAATAGAAGAGAATCTTCCCAGTAGGCTGCCTGTCAAAAAACATCCCCAAAAACTGCACGCCACCCAGCTTCATCTACAGCCAACGAGAAAGACTGGGCAGAAAGGAAGACATGGCAGACAGTTAGTGCGACTTACCTAGCTAACCCTACACACTTACCCATCCAGTTCACCAAAATTAGCGTTTTGTTTGTTTTATGCCAGAAAACTGGCGTACAAGGCTCCATGAATTCCCTCCTAAGTGCTTCAGACAATGTCTAAATCTGAGAAAACCTGCACCAGGCATTTTTTTTTTTTTAAAGGAATGTTTATTCAAAGAAACGTGGTATGAAAGACATACAATACAAAGGATATGTAACAGTCATCTGCTAGAAAAAAACATAACCACTGTTTCTGCAACTTTTTTTCTTTAGCCCAACCAATGTGTATGAGGGCATCAAAGCAATGTCCAGTATATGACGCTACTTACATATACTCTGCATCAACAGACAGCCCGACCCCGATCAACACAAAACCTAAACAATAACTAACATAAAATATAGTAATAATGGAAAAGCCTTTTTAGTTGTAGTGTTGTAGTCACATTTCTTGGGTCAGTGGTGATTTTTCTGGTGTTTCTGAAAGCTTATTGGAAAAAACACCTATGACTCAAGAAATATGACTACAATGCTACAGCTAAAAACTAAGGCTACTTTCACACTGGCGTTTTGGCTTTCCGTTTGTGAGATCAGTTCAGGGCTCTCACAAGCGGTCCAAAACAGATCACTTTTGCCCTAATGCATTCTGAATAAAAAAGGATCCGCTCAGAATGCATCAGTTTGCCTCCGTTCCGTCTCCATTCTGCCTTGGAGGCGAACACCAATACTGAGCCAAACTGATCCGTTATGACACCCAATGTAAGTCAATGGCGACAGATCCGTTTTCACTGACACAATAGAAAATGGATCTGTCTCCCATCCGTCTTGGCTATGTTACAGATAATACAAACAGATCCGTTCTGAACGGATGCAGGCTATTGTATTATCTGAACGGATCCGTCTGTGCAGATCCATGACGGATCCGCACCAAACGCGAGTGTGAAAGTAGCCTTACTAAAAAAAAAGTAATGTTACAAATGTAACAAAATTTAAAATGCCACTAAAACCTCTCGTAAAAAAAAAAAAATTTTTTTTTTACAAGCAAAAATAATTTTTTTTAATTGTGCATGAAGAAGGCCTTATGCTTTTTTCACTTTTGCAAAAAAACCTCATGTATGAGCACTACGACCTAGGATAAAGATAGAGAGCAGTTGCCCACAGCTGACAATCTACACTCACCTAAAGAATTATTAGGAACACCTGTTTCTCATTAATGCAATTATCTAGTCAACCAATCACATGGCAGTTGCTTCAATGCATTTAGGGCTGTGGTTCTGGTCAAGACAATCTCCTGAAATCCAAACTGAATGTCAGAATGGGAAAAAAAGGTGATTTTAAGCAATTTTGAGCGTGGCATGGTTGTTGGTGCCAGACGGGCCGGTCTGAGTATTTCACAATCTGCTCAGTTACTGGGATTTTCACGCACAACCATTTCTAGGGTTTACAAAGAATGGTGTGAAAAGGGAAAAACATCCAGTATGCGGCAGTCCTGTGGGCAAAAATGCCTTGTGGATGCTAGAGGTCAGAGGAGAATGGGCCGACTGATTCAAGCTGATAGAAGAGCAACGTTGACTGAAATAACCACTCGTTACAACCGAGGTATGCAGCAAAGCATTTGTGAAGCCACAACACGCACAACCTTGAGGCGGATGGTCTTCAACAGCAGAAGACCCCACCGGGTACCATTAATCTCCACTACAAATAGGAAAAAGAGGCTACAATTTGCACGAGCTCACCAAAATTGGACTGTTGAAGACTGGAAAAATGCCTGGTCTGATGAGTCTCGATTTCTGTTGAGACATTCAAATGGTAGAGTCCCAATTTGGCGTAAACAGAATGAGAACATGTATCCATCCTCTGATGGCTACTTCCAGCAGGATAATGCACCATGTCACAAAGCTCGAATCATTTCAAATTGGTTTCTTGAACATGACAATGAGTTCACTGTACTAAAATGGCCCCCACAGTCACCAGATTTCAACACAATAGAGCATCTTTGGGATGTGGTGGAACGGGAGCTTCGTGCCCTGGATGTGCATCCCTCAAATCTCCATCAACTGCAAGATGCTATCCTATCAATATGGGCCAACATTTCTAAAGAATGCTATCAGCACCTTGTTGAATCAATGCCACGTAGAATTAAGGCAGTTCTGAAGGCAAAAGGGGGTCCAACACCGTATTAGTATGGTGTTCCTAATAATTCTTTAGGTGAGTGTATATCAGCTGCCAATCATAAAAATGAAAAAAGTGGCAGCCTTATTGGTTGCTATAGGTAACTGCCCGATTTTTCTTTTGCACTTCAAGTGAATGGGTCCGCATCCGTGATGCGGGGCGCACGCGGTCGGTACCCATATATAGCGGACCAGCTGTTGGCGGGCCGCAATACAGCCACAGCCAGGCAACGGCCGTGTGCATGAGGCCTAAGGGATTCTGTACATGGTCTGTACTATTTACTGCATTTTTTCATGGGCAATTTGCTGTTTTCATAATGAATATTAAAGAGGTTTTTCGAGATAGGACCGCTGTTTAAAGAGACAGTGGCACTCACTGGCTTTTCTTACCTGGCTGCAAAGAGGATGTGCCCGTCTACACACATGAACGCTGCAGCCATTCACTCAGCTTTGTAGACGGCCACTATATTCAGTTTGTAAATCTGTAGTTGATACGCTGAGTGTTCATCACAGGAGCTTTGACTGCTGACCTGGGTATATTATATTACAAGATGATTTATTAGATTGTATATTATATTACATTATTGTTAGATTGTATATTTAATTATATTGTAGTGCTGATCTCCAACTATCAACAGTGGTAAAAAAGTATCTACCTGTAAATAATTCATATAAATAGGTCTTTCTTTACTGAGTGGAGACGCCTAGAGACTACACATCCTCGATCTAAACTCATAGGATGTGGTAAAGATAAGAAAATTGGAAGACAATTAAAAAAACGCGTCGCTCAATATCCAGTGAAATTCCAAGGCAATCCATACATTTGTTGATGAATTCAGCATTGATCACAGCATGTCAGCCGGCCAGCAAGAAATCCATCACCCTCTATGAAGGAAGGCTAGCATTGGGCTTTAGGCCTCATGCACACGACCGTTGTTTTATTCCGTGTCCGTTGTTCCGTGATTTTCTGCGGACCCATTGACTTTCAATGGGTTAGTTGACATCTCAGCTAATGCACCGTTTGTCATCCGCGTCCGTCATCCATGGTTCCAGTCCGTCAAAAAAATATAACCTGTCCTATTTTTTTCACGGAAAACGGTTCGCGGACCCATTCAAGTCAAAGGGACCGTGAAAAAAACGCGGAGGCACACAAGATGGTCATCCGCGTCTGCATCCGTTTTTTTCCTATCATTTGCATGGCAAACTTGACTTAGGGCTCTTTCACACTTGCGTTGTCCGGATCCGGCGTGTACTCCATTTGCCGGAATTACACGCCGGATCCGGAAAAACGCAAGTAAACTGAAAGCATTTGAAGACGGATCCGTCTTCAAAATGCGTTCAGTGTTACTATGGCACCCAGGACGCTATTAAAGTCCTGGTTGCCATAGTAGTAGTGGGGAGCGGGGGAGCGGTATACTTACAGTCCGTGCGGCTCCCGGGGCGCTCCAGAATGACGTAAGGGCGCCCCATGCGCATGGATGACGTGTCCATGCGACACGTCATCCATGAGCGTGGGGCGCCCTGACGTCACTCTGGAGCGCCCGGGGAGCCGCACAGACGGTAAGTACACTGCTCCCCCGCTCCCCGCTACACTTTACCATGGCTGCCAGGACTTTAGCGTCCTTGCAGCCATGGTAACCATTCAGAAAAAGCTAAACGTCGGATCCGGCAATGCGCCGAAACGACGTTTAGCTTAAGGCCGGATCCGGATTAATGCCTTTCAATGGGCATTAATTCCGGATCCGGCCTTGCGGCAAGTGTTCAGGGTTTGTGGCCGGAGCAAAAAGCGCAGCATGCTGCGGTATTTTCTCCGGCCAAAAAACGTTCCGGTCCGGAACTGAAGACATCCTGATGCATCCTGAACGGATTTCTCTCCATTCAGAATGCATTAGGATAAAACTGATCAGGATTCTTCCGGCATAGAGCCCCGACGACGGAACTCTATGCCAGAAGAAAAAAACGCAAGTGTGAAAGAGCGCTTAGGGCTCTTTCACACTTGCGTTCTTGTCTTCCGGCATAGAGTTCCGTCGTCGGGGCTCTATGCCGGAAGAATCCTGATCAGGATTATCCTAATGCATTCTGAATGGAGAGAAATCCGTTCAGGATGCATCAGGATGTCTTCAGTTCCGGAACGGAACGTTTTTTGGCCGGAGAAAATACCGCAGCATGCTGCGCTTTTTGCTCCGGCCAAAAATCCGGAACACTTGCCGCAAGGCCGGATCCGGAATTAATGCCCATTGAAAGGCATTGATCCGGATCCGGCCTTAAGCTAAACGTCGTTTCGGCGCATTGCCGGAGCCGACATTTAGCTTTTTCAGAGTGGTTACCATGGCTGCCGGGACGCTAAAGTCCTGGCAGCCATGGTAAAGTGTAGCGGGGAGCGGGGGAGCAGTGTACTTACCGTCCGTGCGGCTCCCCGGGCGCTCCAGAGTGACGTCAGGGCGCCCCAAGCGCATGGATCATGTGATCACATGGATCACGTCATCCATGCGCATGGGGCGCTCTGACGTCATTCTGGAGCGCCCCGGGAGCCGCACGGACTGTAAGTATACCGCTCCCCCGCTCCCCGCTCCTACTATGGCAACCAGGACTTTAATAGCGTCCTGGGTGCCATAGTAACACTGAACGCATTTGGAAGACGGTTCCGTCTTCAAATGCTTTCAGTACACTTGCGTTTTTCCGGATCCGGCGTGTAATTCCGGCAAGTGGAGTACACGCCGGATCCGGACAACGCAAGTGTGAAAGAGGCCTTAGACTTTTTTTTACTTTCCTTCATGTCTGGTGATCCTCCAAAAATAAAGGAAGACACACGGAAACAAAAACGGAAACGGATCACGGAACCCCATTTTGCGGAACGGAACACAACAACGGTCGTGTGCATAAGGCCTTAGTGGCTGATCCTCTCTGAAGGTGCATGGGAGTTGTATTGATGTGTGCTATATTGATAACCTGGTGGATAGCCGACAGTCAATATACATTTACAAACCCGTGATTTCCTGTTCCAATATTACATATCCAGTGTGTGACAGATTCTTAAAGCACTCACATCAATCACTCAACGCCAACATTTGCTTGCATATCTTTATATATGTATATAGTATGTGAGATTGAAAAAAAAATTCAGAACTAGTTACACTTTTGGGCTCATGTGCCCATGTGTCTTGTGTGGTGGAGGCTTATTATACACCTCAGGGAATTTGTACAGACACTTAACCACCTAACTGTTCTGCCCGAACTCAGCTCCGGCATTGGGGAAAGTACTTAACTGTTCTGCCCGAGCTCAGCTCCGGCATTGGGGAAAGTATTTAACTGTTCTGCCCGAGCTCAGCTCCGGCATTGGGGAAAGTACTTAACTGTTCTGCCCGAGCTCAGCTCCGGCATTGGGGAAAGTATTTAACTGTTCTGCCCGAGCTCAGCTCCGGCATTGGGGAAAGTACTTAACTGTTCTGCCTGAGCTCAGCTCTGGCATTGGGGAAAGTATTTAACTGTTCTGCCTGAGCTCAGCTCCGGCATTGGGGAAAGTACTTAACTGTTCTGCCCGAGCTCAGCTCCGGCATTGGGGAAAGTATTTAACTGTTCTGCCCGAGCTCAGCTCCGGCATTGGGGAAAGTACTTAACTGTTCTGCCCGAGCTCAGCTCCGGCATTGGGGAAAGTACTTAACTGTTCTGCCTGAGCTCAGCTCCGGCATTGGGGAAAGTACTTAACTGTTCTGCCCGAGCTCAGCTCCGGCATTGGGGAAAGTACTTAACTGTTCTGCTGGAGCTCAGCTCCGGCATCGAGGAAAGTACTTAACTGTTCTGCCCGAGCTCAGCTCCGGCATTGGGGAAAGTACTTAACTGTTCTGCCCGAGCTCAGCTCCGGCATTGGGGAAAGTACTTAACTGTTCTGCTGGAGCTCAGCTCCGGCATCGAGGAAAGTACTTAACTGTTCTGCCCGAGCTCAGCTCCGGCATTGGGGAAAGTACTTAACTGTTCTGCTGGAGCTCAGCTCCGGCATCGAGGAAAGTACTTAACTGTTCTGCCCGAGCTCAGCTCAGGCAGAAAGTGGAGGGGGGAGGGCTGTTTGAGCAGCTGATATCTCCTTAATGGTAGCAGCTAGAAACATGCAACTGATCTTGTACGAAAGAAAAATTATTTTAGGGCATTTAGGATATTTTAAAAAAACTTGAATAAAAATTTAATTACTCTTTAATACTAAGGAATAAATTAACTATATTTAGAGAAATTATCATAACATATAATAATAGCCCAGTAAAATAATAGCCCAGTATAAACTAGCTGACTATATGAAGCATGAAAGTCCATTTACTTACTTTTCAATGACTGAATTTTTTTATCAATTCTGCCTGAAAATGTTCCAGACTGGAAAAGGTTTTGATAAATTAGGATTCTCTGATAATTTCTAGTAAATTTTAATAATCTATTCACAGATATTCAGATATACAACGGCATATGTGAATATTTATTTTACAATTTTTGGCTGATTTTCTTTTTCATTTCGGCAGTACTATGTCACTGAAAATTAAATACAAAATACTGTCCTTCTATAGCAGTCAACACAAATGATACAGCCTCCTATATACATAAGTAAGGGCTCTTTCACACCTGCGTTCTTTTCTTCCGGCATAGAGTTCCGTCGTCGGGGCTCTATGCCGGAAGAATCCTGATCAGGATTATCCTAATGCATTCTGAATGGAGAGTAATCCGTTCAGGATGCATCAGGATGTCTTCAGTTCCGGTACGGAACGTTTGTTGGCCGGAGCAAAAAGCGCAGCATGCTGCGGTATTTTCTCCGGCCCAAAAATCCGGAACACTTGCCGCAAGGCCGGATCCGGAATTAATGCCCATTGGAAGGCATTGATCCGGATCCGGCCTTAAGCTAAACGTCGTTTCGGCGCATTGCCGGAGCCGACATTTAGCTTTTTCTGAGTGGTTACCATGGCTGCCGGGACGCTAAAGTCCTGACAGCCATGGTAAGTGTAGTGGGGAGCGGGGGAGCAGTGTACTTACCGTCCGTGCGGCTCCCCGGGCGCTCCAGAGTGACGTCAGGGCGCCCCAAGCGCATGGATCACGTGATCCATGTGATCACGTGATCCATGCGCATGGGGCGCTCTGACGTCATTCTGGAGCGCCCCGGGAGCCGCACGGACTGTAAGTATACCGCTCCCCCGCTCCCCACTACTACTATGGCAACCAGGACTTTAATAGCGTCCTGGGTGCCATAGTAACACTGAAAGCATTTGGAAGACGGTTCCGTCTTCAAATGCTTTCAGTACACTTGCGTTTTTTCCGGATCCGGCAGGCACCTCCGGCAACGGAAGTGCATGCCGGATCCCAACAACGCAAGTGTGAAAGAGGCCTTATCCATTGTCAGTTTACTGCTGCTGTAAGGATATTATCTGGAGGGCACTGATGACAATAAATGCAGAGTTGACAGATAACAGCTCTATTGTTCTCTTAATAGGCCTAGATAAAAATACCCACAGAACAGCGCTTCATTGGATAGTGTTATGTGTGATGCACTTAGTGTAAATGTTGTCATCAATCAGTCCAAAATCTAGTGTGGTCAGTGCACAGTGTAGTGTAAATGTTATGATCGGGCAGTGCACAGTGTAGTGTAAATGTTGTGATCGGTCCAAATGTCGCATTTATACTGTTCTACAGCCATTCAATTTAAAGGCAATCTACAGTCTGGTATAAATAATTTCATTATTTTACATGTAACAATGCACATTTTTAATCTGGCAACTAAAAAATATCACTTAGCTTCTCATGTTTAAGACTAAGGAGCCAAAGGTGTTCAAATGATATTTTTTTGGCCTGCATCACTGTGTTAGGCTACTTTCACACCTGCGTTAGGTGCGGATCCGTCCCCATTGACTTACATTGTAAGTCAGGACAGATCCGTTTGGCTCAGTTTCGTCAGACAGACATCAAAACGCTGCAGGCAGAGTTATGGTGTCCGCCTCCAGAGCGGAATGGAGACGGAACGGAGGCAAACTGATGCATTCTGAACGGATCCTTATCCACTCAGAATGCATTGGGGCTAAACTGATCCGTTTTGGGCCGCTTGTGAGAGCCCTGAAACGGATCTCACAGGCAGACCCAGAAACGGCAGTGTGAAAGTAGCCTTAGCTGTATAATTTGGATAGAAGATCTACAGCCTGTCTATGGGCTGCAGGCTGTGGTGAAACAGCCTGTAAGCTGTTGATAGGCTTCAGGAGAACCACAGGGAGTTTGATTTCCCCATGGCTTCCCTGTTGTCGCACCAGATCCAGTATATTAGCGAACTGCCGATATGGAATTCTCTAATGTAATAGTCGTGCGCATCTGCAACAAGGAATGCTTTCGACAAGTGGTTGGATGAATATTAACCCTTTCCTTTTAAATTCAATGGCTGTAGAACAGTATAAATGCCACATTTTAAATAGCGCTATCAAAGGGTATCACAAACCAGACCAACAGCATCAAGCAGTGACATCTACAAAAAAAAGAGAGCAGTGCCGGAGAGCGAACCAGAAAAAGCTGCATGTGAGAGCTCACAAATCTATAACTGCAAACGGTCATCAGGGTCTGTCAATCTCAATAATGGTGGGGGTCCCAGATGTCAGACCCACCTATCATGTACCATCAATCTATCTGACAGGTCATAAAAGTAAAAAAAATGCCACTAATGGCACAATACCTTTAATGTGACAACTTCTCCATTTGTCATTCCACAGTGTGTCAACCATGCAACAACTGATATTCGCAAGTATCCGGGGAAAAAACTTTGCGCACTTTTAAGAAATCTGTTGATATGTGAAGTCTTTGCAATGCTTGTATCAGTTTCTGACAGATGATCTGGAGATTTACGGAGAGGTGCTGTCCAAGGCCGGCCACACATTAGTCATATACATGCAGAGCATGCATGTGTCCTGAACAGGGAGAAGGTGCTTCCCAAGAACAGAAGGATCAGGTAGCTGAAATCCCATGGTGTCATAGATTCCAAATGTGACTATAAATTATTAGCCGTTAGTAAATAATGATTAACCACCTTCATTTCTTTTATAAGTGGAAAGATATTGGCCACGGTGCTTAATGTTACCCATTATATAATATAACTAACCAATTAAATTATCCATATCTAATAAACATAATAACTTAACCAACAACATTCTCTGCACCGTGACATTATGTATTAAATTAATAAAATAGGGGGGAGGGAGGGGGTTTCGTCGCTGCCACTTACGTGTGCGCGCAGCTGTCTCTCTCCTTCTCTTAGGCCCCTTTCACACAGGCGAGTATTCCGCGCGGGTGCGATGCGTGAGATGAACGCATTGCACCCGCACTGAATCCGGACCCATTCATTTCTATGGGGCGGTTCACATGAGCAGTGATTTTCACGCATCACTTGTGCGTTGTGTGAAAATCACAGCAAGCTCTATATTGTGCGTTTTTCACAACGCAGGCCCCATAGAAGTGAATGGGGCTGCATGAAAATCGCAAGCATCCGCAAGCAAGTGCGGATGCGGTGCGTTTTTTTTATGCATGGTTGCTAGGAGATGATCGGGATGGGGACCCGATCATTATTATTTTCCCTTATAACATGGTTATAAGGGAAAATAATGGCATTCTTAATACAGAATGCATAGTACAATAGGGCTGGAGGGGTTAAAAAAAATAAAAAATACTTTAACTCACCTCATCCACTTGTTCGCGCAGCCCGGCTTCTCTTCTTTCTTCTTTGATGACCAGGAGGTAAAGGACCTGTGGTGACGTCACTGCGCTCATCACATGGTCCATCACCATGGTGATGAATCATGTGATGAGCGCAGTGACGTCACCACAGGTCCTTTTCCTCCTGGTCATCAAAGAAGAAGAAAGAAGAGAAGCAGGGTTGCGCGAACAACGGTGCTTAATGTTACCCATTATATAATATAACTAACCAATCAAATTATCCATATCTAATAAACATAATAACTTAACCAACAACATAGTCCACTCAATAGTGACTTAACCCAACAGGGAGAAGATGCTTTCCAAGAACAGGAGGATCAGGTAGCTGAAATCCCTCATCATCTGCCGTCAGGAGGCCCCCCATAGACATCAGATTATTGGCAAGTCCAACCGAAAAACAGCACATTTGGCTGAAGTGTATCTAATGTGTATGGCTAGCTTAACCTGGGTGGTGACTGTCTCCATCTTGGCCATGCACTCCTCCCATCTGTCAAGTTTTTCTTTAGCGCAGAAGCCAGTTCTGACACACCCTGCATACATTTTTTAGATCCAAGGCCAAGAGAGGCGAGTCTTCTGTTGTAGATGTCTATGATACCCCGTGCGCTGCACCTAAGTTATGACAAGGTGTTCGGCAGTCCACACGCCTAAACTGAAATCTGTGCCAGAAAACTAACGTAAAAGAAGATAAAGGTGGCAGGGCTGCTGACCCCATCATGCGCCCTTCTTGGGAATATGGCAAAATCGGGGGAGAAACACCACTTGTGCAAAAAGTTCTGCACAAGTGGTGTTTAAAAAGTTACAAACACACTGGAAAACTGGCTAAAAATAATGATACTTCAGACCCATAATTGCCGTTGATCAAAATGTGCAGTAAGAACATTAAATAAAACGAAACTAAATCTAGCAGTAATGCAATGTAAAATAATACAAATAGTCAATGTTGGCGCACGTCTTGGTACAGTCACAGCAGGTCAGCAACTCTCCTTTTATTTGACTTTATTAGGCTGAGTACTGTTAACATCTTTGCCTGGAAAATCTCCCAAATTATACACTATGGGGACATTTACTAAGCAATTTAGACGCTGGTCTCAGTCCATGTCTGCTGGCGCTTTATGTGCACTGGCCTCTACATAACTTAGGCGCATAAGATTAAATCTAGGCCAGCTCCCTAAATCTGGTGCATCTTTAGGCCACTGGCACTTGTCGCACAGGATTCCTGTGCAGAACAACCACAGCGGAGTACAGTACCAGCAAAGTGTACTAGATTACACAAATGCCGATTTTTTTCTGTGTGGAAATTGATCTGCCGTGCGGATTTCCAAATCCACGGGATGTCAAATATGTTTGTGGTTTTAGCTGTGGATTTAACCCTTTTCAATGGAAGGGGGAGATCTGCGGCAAAACCGCATCAAATACAAAGCAAAAGCAATAATTAGAAATTGTGGATTTTGGCATGGATACGCTGCAGAAATGCACATAAATCCACATGGAAATTCGTGTGGATCTTATGTGCGTTCACCCACACCCGTGTGCAGGTGGCCTTAAACATAATGCTTTAGTCTAGATACGTTCCTTCAGTTTCTGTAGGCTACACCTCTACTGGAGTAAGATTGCGCCTTTTTTTTTTTTACTTTTTAAAAAGTTGCCGTTAAAGGGGTTGTCCAGGCTTTTTCTATTGATGACCTATACTCAGGATAGGTCATCAATATCAGATCGGCCAGGGTCCGGACACCCGCCTCCCCCGCCGATCAGCTGTCTGAGGAGGAGGCCCACATGGCGCGCATGTGCCGTCTGCCTCTCTTTTCCTATCCGCTGCTGCTGTCCCATAGACATACATCAGTGAGCAGGAAGAGAGACAGGAGACAGCACGCGCGCACTGTGTGCGCCGTGTCTTCAAACAGCTGTTCTGATATTGATGACGTATCCTGAGGGTAGATAAATCTGGAGTGAAACGAATTATCATAAGTAACCACACCCTCTGCTCCATCCACTCTTCAAAACTGGAGTGAGTAGTCTAAAATGCAGAATGTCGTAAAAAGTTCTGTGCAAATAAGCCCAAAAAGTCAAAAAGCCCTGGCTTGCGACTTCTGAAGCCTGAATTCTGGAGTGCACGACCTGATATATCTCACTCTCAAAAAACGGATCCGCAAAAAAATACGGATGACATCCGTGTGCATTCCGTATTTTGCGGAACAGGACAGCTGGCCCCTGATACTATCCTAGACTGTAATGCGGACAATAATAGGACATATAAAAAAAATTTGCAGAACGGAAATATGGACATACGGAAACGGAATGCACATGGAGTAACATCCGTATTTTTTTTGCAGACCCATTGAAGTGAATAGTTCCACATATGGTCTGCAAAAAAAGACGGACACGGAAAGAAAATACGTTTGTGTGCATGAGCCCTAAGCGTTTACCATCAATTAGGTGATTTCCTTTGGGCAAGAATCATGTGCCTGAATTTTGCCACATCTAAAGTCACGCCCCCTCCTCCTCTAAGCCATGCCAACCTCACACCCCTTCGATGGCAGATGGGTAAAAGAAAGTGCAAGACAAAATGTGGTACATGGTCTCTGTGCCGGAATTTTGCTGTATTTGCAACAGTAAATGTACTGTTATGTAAGGGCTCATGCACACCGTGCTGGGCACTGTCCGTGTGCACGCTGTTTGCAGATGCAGACCCACTGACTTGAATGTGTCCGTGATGTTCTAATTTTTTGTGGTGCGGAGACATTATGAAGCTCTTCCGTGGGCTTCCGATCCGTGACTCCGCTCCGTATCTTGAGGAGTGCAGACCCATTCAAGTCTTTGGGTCCATATCCGTGATACGGAGTGCACACGGCCGGTCCACACTACGGGCACGGGGCACACACGCTGGTGTGCATGAGTCCTAAGAAGCCCTAAAATACAGATCCCCCAGAGCCCAGCTCAGACAGAATCTCCCCCTAACCTATCCATACCAGTCGTTCTGCCCGTCTGTGTCATACATAGGCGCCATCACTTTTACCAAATAGGACAAATGAGACGCCATATAGCACATGTCTGCACAACATAGATCCAACTAAGAAAAGGAATATAACCTGAAAATACAATGTATGGCTACAGAAGCCAAATTAGATCTAGTTCTCCTAACCACTTGGCTGTTTTTCCCGTACCGAGCATAATAAATAAGACATAGTTCAAAGTTGCGACATTTCGATGGAAATTGCAACATATTTCTGCCAGTTTGTGGGACTTTTTCAATTGCTGTGTGCGACTTTTCATGAGTGTACGCCTGTCATGGGTATGCTTACAACATTGTCTATATTTGCGCCTTGTCCTAAATGTGATGGTCCTAACGCCACTTTAATAACCACGCCCACTTTTCTCTGCAGATTTCTATTTTGGCGCGAATCCTTCTTTATGGAGTGAATACTGACGTCGGTAGGATGTGATAAATTTGATGCAAATCAGATGGCCTGTAATTTTGGTGCATTTTCCACTACTTATTTGGCGCAGGTTGATAAATCTCCCCTTATATGTGTTTAGCATATACTTTTATTGCTCCTATTAGCCGCTTTGGCTACTACTAGTATGGCCTGTAGCTGTAATGTGCTGCCCTTACATAGGGCTGCATCTTAAGCTGTCTCCAAACCAGAAGAGCCTCAGTAAGGAGGAGCCTGGAGAAAAACGTAAGTCTGATGCATAGACGGTAAATGTGGGCCATCTTTCTACTCTCAGTCCGACACGAAGCACAAGGGGTTAACGGGATCCAGTTTCACGCGCCCATATTAATTGCAGCCTCGCTTATGTTTGCTCTCTGCCACACAATGAAGCAATTACAGAGGATCATATGCTCTCGGCTGTCACCTTTAGTGAGCCTCCTCTCCTGTCATTATGTCGAATGTTGACTCACGGTAATTACCCGTCTCTCCTATGCACCGATACATATGATAAAAGTCTACCATGCAGCCATCGCACTATTGATCCTCTTGTATTGTTTGAGGCGGACTGCTTTGATATTAGCACTAGAAATAGTCATTACTAATAGCACACAGATCAAATCTGTATGGCTGCCATATATCTGTGGTGAACAGACGGCTGCGGGATCAGATTTCCATACCGTCTGCAACAGGACGTTTACACAGGATACATTCCATACATTTCAAGTCGAAAGCCAACTATTCTTTTCTCTATAAATCCCTTCATTAGAGGCGAGAGGTAGCGAGCGTACAGGTATAGAAACACAGAGGATCGGGGGTCTTTTGCGCTGACGTCCAATTTCCGCCGGGCTGGAAGCGAGCACAATAGCAACTTCTGACTATTGTATCACAAGGAACATGAGGCCATCACCTTCCTTTCTCACCTCAGTGGAGCTTTCTTCAGTGTCATTTTCCCTTTGTAGAAGACAAGGATATTACTTTAGGATATACATTAAAATGTATGTAGGTTCTGTAAGACTAGGGCTACATGTGGGACGAAAAATAAAGATGACATATTACATTGAATTATTGTCAATGGAGTCACAATGTGACACGTGAACAAGCCGCGACTGCGATAGTAACAAAAAATCCAAGCAATGTGACACGTGAACAAGCCGCGACTGCGATAGTAACAAAAAATCCAAGCAATGTGACACGTGAACAAGCCGCGACTGCGATAGTAACAAAAAATCCAAGCAATGTGACACGTGAACAAGCCACGACTGCGATAGTAACAAAAAATCCAAGCAATGTGACACGTGAACAAGCCGCGACTGCGATAGTAACAAAAAATCCAAGCAATGTGACACGTGAACAAGCCGCGACTGCGATAGTAACAAAAAATCCAAGCAATGTGACACGTGAACAAGCCGCGACTGCGATAGTAACAAAAAATCCAAGCAATGTGACACGTGAACAAGCCGCGACTGCGATAGTAACAAACAATCCAAGCAATGTGACACGTGAACAAGCCGCGACTGCGATAGTAACAAAAAATCCAAGCAATGTGACACGTGAACAAGCCGCGACTGCGATAGTAACAAAAAATCCAAGCAATGTGACACGTGAACAAGCCGCGACTGCGATAGTAACAAAAAATCCAAGCAATGTGACACGTGAACAAGCCGCGACTGCGATAGTAACAAAAAATCCAAGCAATGTGACACGTGAACAAGCCGCGACTGCGATAGTAACAAAAAATCCAAGCAATGTGACACGTGAACAAGCCGCGACTGCGATAGTAACAAAAAATCCAAGCAATGTGACACGTGAACAAGCCACGACTGCGATAGTAACAAAAAATCCAAGCAATGTGACACGTGAACAAGCCGCGACTGCGATAGTAACAAAAAATCCAACACTCACACAAGCCTTTGCCATCACAGACCACAATGCAACTGGTATTCAACTGTGACTTGCTTGCAACTTTTCTGCAAATTTGGCTCTTTTTAGGGTACTTTCAAACTAGCGTTTTTGTTTTCAGGTATTGAGTTCCGTCATAAGGGCTCTATACCGGAAAAAATGCATCCGTTTTATCCTAATGCATTCTGAATTGAAAGTATTCCGTTCATTATGCATCAGAATGCTGCGGTATTTTCTTCGGCCAAAATTCCGGAACACATGCCGTAATGCCGGATCCGGCATTAATTTCCATTGAAAAGTATTAATGCCGGATCTGGTACCAAGTGTTCAAGAAATTGACGCATTGACGGATCTGGTTTTCCGGTCTGCGCATGCGCAGACCTTTAAAAATTTGAAAAAATAAATACCGGATGACACCGGAGAGACGGATCCGGTATTTCAATGTATTTGTCAGACGGATCTGCATCCGGAAACAAATTATCTCCGTTTGCATGCGAATTTCCGGATCCGGAAACAAATTATCTCCATTTCCATGCGGATTTCCGGATCCGGAAACAAATTATCTCTGTTTCCATGCGGATTTTCGGATCTGGCAGGCAGTTCGAGCAACGGAACTGCCTGCCGGATTCTTCTAATGCTAGTGTGAAAGTATCCTTACAGTCCAAATAGTCATATGACAGCAAAAAGTCACACAAATTACTTTCGGTTGCGCGACTTTCCTGAGACCTGATGTCGCACAACACATTTAACTGTGTAGCCATAGCCTTATCCTCATGAAGGAAGAGACTTTCATGTGAGCAGTTATTTAATGAACCTCTCCTTAGAGATAAGCAGACACATCTGAAGCTGCTTCTCTCCTGCGGAAACAAAGCATCAGATGGCCTAAAATCCAGATGGTCAGATCCAGGTTTACTCCTACATCTATCTCCATATAACACCTAAGAATTTCATGGGATTCAAGCCACCAAACATCTAATGTATATGGCCACCATCACAGGTTATACTAGTGGCCCACATCCATCTACTGAAGGAAATCTGCAGGACACTACAGTGTACAGGAATTCCTGCTTCACAGGGTTCCCTTGTACAGAAGCGTGTCCCACAACCCGCCCCGCACCTTTAGACATCTTGTCAAATGTCTACAGGTGCCCATACACATTAGTCGATCGTTTTTCAAATTCACCAAAAATCGATTGTTTCATTCAGCCAATGACAGCCTGCCACCCTCTGGAAACAAATTTGTCACTACTCCTTCCTGGATGGCTAGTCTAAACTATGGTGGACTGAAGGTGGCCACACACATTAGACAGAAGTAGGTTGATGGCTGAACAGCAGGTGAACATTCGTTTCACAGACATGGCCGTACACACCTTAGTCCATATTAGCCTTTGCAGTTGTTCAAATTGCCCATACAACGTTCAATGAAACCAGTCGATGGACGAAAGATCTTTATGGGAAAATTCTTTCAACGCAAGATCCTTCATTCATGAATGATCTTTCTTTCTTTGAATGAAAATATCAAAACATGGCCGACTTCTGTTTGATATGCTCTAAATTTCAACCGATCAACGCTCGTTTTGGTTAAAATTGTCTGTTTTATCTTTAGACTAATGTGTATGGCCACCATATGATGTGTATGGCTGTATTGGTGAAATCGCTCAACAATGGTTGTTCAACTATTAACGTACTTCTGTTCAATGTGTATGGCCACCTTAAGACAACTTACTGCTTATAAGTCAGGAGGACAGAGTATAAGAAAATTCTGTACTGTCTTCCTTTCATTGCACTTGAGACGCAGCTGTCATAAGCCACCCGAGAGTATGGACCTTTGCGAGTATACCATCCACCCACAGGTAACTCATACTTTATACATAAAGTCAGAAACTATAAAATATACAGTAAATCTAAAGAAATCTCCTGTTTTATCAGTAATGCCTGTCTATGAACCCTTGTGAGAAGGAAACATTTGTTAGGATTAAATAGGAAGTTATGGCTGTAACACGCCGTCTAGTGAAATGATCTCTACTAGTTTTACCGAAAGACATAGAAAATGTTCCGGGAAATAATTACAGATAATTACCCATTATGACTAGATGGATTAACAAGTGTCAAAACTTTAAGACAACCCAAAGGAGAGGAGAAGGGCGGAAGTTATAAGAGAAATATGCTTCCATCCTTGGTGTTGGCGACCAACACATTAAGGCTACTTTCACACTTGCGTTCGGAGCGGATCCGTCTGGTGTCTGTACAGACGGATCCGCTCCTATAATGCAAACGTTGGGATCCGTTCAGAACGGATCCGTCTGCATTATATTTCACAAAAAAATCAAAGTGTGAAAGTTAGTTCAGACGGATCCGTACAGACTTTGCATTGAAAGTCAATGGGGGACGGATCCGTTTGAAAATTGCACCATATTGTGTCAACTTCAAACGGATCTGTCCCCATTGACTTACATTGTGAGTCTGGACGGATCCGTTTGGCTCCGCACGGCCGGGCGGACACCCGAACGCTGCAAGCTGCATTCGGGGGTCCGCCTGCTGAGCGGAACGGAGGCCAAGCGGAGCCATCCTGATGCATTCTGAGCGGATCCGCATCCACTCAGAATGCATTGGTAGCTGGACGGATCAGTTCGGGGCCGCTTGTGAGAGCCTTCAAACGGAGCTCACAAGCGGAACCCCGAACGCTAGTGTGAAAGTAGCCTAAGATGAATACATTAGTATAATGAGCTAAACGATGGCATGTGGTCATCTGAAAAAGAACAACCCTCTATTCATGCCTACATAATGAATGAAGCCTGGGGCCGGTCCAAAGTCAATCACACGGAGAACCCTTCTAGAGGTCTTGGATGATGTACTTTGAGAGGACGTTTTCAGAACAGGATATTACAAGTTTATCTTACAAGGTCTTATGAGCTATTCGAAGAGTGGTCGGCAAACATCTATCACCTATTACAGGGCTTAGAGCAGCTACTCCCATCCTCCTCACATGCTGCCCACCGCTCTCTCACTGCAAGCTGAGAGGTGCACACTATAACAATATACTATAGATTATAAGGAATAATGAAAAGGTCTGTTACTATATAACCCA
The DNA here is from genome assembly GCF_905171765.1 of Bufo bufo. Classification (NCBI taxonomy): domain Eukaryota; kingdom Metazoa; phylum Chordata; class Amphibia; order Anura; family Bufonidae; genus Bufo; species Bufo bufo. The sequence continues at coordinate 323,690,100 of NC_053391.1, forward strand.
ATATTCTACTAAGGCCTCATGCACACCACCATATCAGTTTTGCGGTCCGCAGATCGCTGATCCACAAAACACAGAAGCGGTCCATGTGTTATCTGGATTTTTTGCTCACCCACGGACTTCAATGGGTCTGTGGTCCACATTTTGTGGACATAATCTATGTTTTCGCAGAACGAACATACGGATGCAGAAAGCACATGTCCTGTATTTGGCTATAAAATTCGGACCACGGACCCATTGAAGTCAATAGGTCCACAACAAAAAATGCGGACGGCAAATAAACCTTTTCTGTATTTTGCAGATCCAAGATTTGCAGACCACAAGATACATACGGTCGTGTTCATAAGGTCTAGCTACCAGTTAGAAGATCACATTGGTGAGCTTGAATCCCCACAGATTTCCAAAAACAAAGGGTTTTATATGGCCAGAAGATCAAGGCAATTATAGGGAACAGAAGTTCCTAGGAACGCTTGAGCTTGACCCTTTTTACCCTGGCAGAAAGTCAGGAACCTTCACAGAAATTAGATGGTTGTTTAGAAATCAGTGGGTGTAACCTAAGGTGTATGGCTGTACATGTATGTCAAGTGTCACCCACCTATATTGTGAAAGGCACATCATCTTCTAGATGGTATCCTTAATCGCAGCACTAGACAGTTAGTTTTCGCTTGGGAGATTCAGAAATGGTTGGAAGCGAAAACAACTACTGTGTTTGTCGAGCTCCCAACTCTCCCCCGACAGAAAATGTTGGAGAAGAGAACGGGGGCTCGGATGGCAGTCTACTGTATGTGGGAAGCTCCCAACTCTCCCCCGACAGATTATGTTGGAGAAGAGAACAGGGGGCTCGATGACAGTCTACTGTGTATGGGGAGCTCTCAACTCTCCCCAGACAGATGATGTTGGGGAAGTGAACAGCAGGGTTGGAGGACAGTCTACTGTATGTGGGGAGCTCCCGACTCTCCCCTGACAGATAAGATTGGAAAGAATAGAGCGGGACTGGGCAACAGTCTATTGTGTGTAGGGAGCTACTGACTCTCCCCCGAAAGATGATGTTGGGAAAGAGAAGAGAGGGATTGGATGACAGTCTACTGTGTGTAGGGAGCTCCTGACTCTCCCCCAAAAGATGACGTTGGGAAAGAGAAGAGAGGGATTGGATGACATTCTACTGTGTGTAGGGAGCTCCCAACTCTCCCCAATAGATGATGTTGGAGAAGAGAATAGGGGGTCGAATGACAGTCAACTGTGTGGGGAGCTCCTAACTCTCCCCAATAGATGATGTTGGAGAAGTGAACAGGGGGTCGAACGACAGTCAACTGTGTGTGGGGAGCTCCTAACTCTCCCCTAACAGATAATGTTGGGGAAGAGAACAGTCGGCTCGGAACGACAGTCTACTGTGTGTGAGGAGCTTCCGACTCTCCCCTGACAGATGATGTCGGAGAAGAGAACAGTGGGCACAGACATCAGTCTATTGTGTGTGGGGTGATCCTGACTCTCCCATGACAGATGATGTTGGGAAAGAGAAAGCGGGATGGAATGACAGTCTAATGTGTGTGAGCAGCTGCCAACTCTCCCTAACAGATGATGCTGGGGAAGAGAAGGGTTGTGCAAATTGAATATTTTTGTCCAATCATTTTGTTCTCCAAGGTGATAAGCTGCTCCTTTAGGTGTCTGGTAGCAGCTTTCACTTTTCTCCCCATTGAATACACACACATGTTCAACCAAAATTAAAGGGTATGTGTATGGGGGAGTCAGGAGGGAGTCGAGAGAGATAGCCGTTAGCCATCAGTTATTGAATATGTATGGCAGCCTTAAAGGGGTATTCATTGTTCGTGAAAGTGAGGACCTATGCTCAGGACAGGTCATCAATATCAAACTGGTGAGGTTCTGACTCTTGGCATCCTTATCAATCAACTGTTTAAAGCAGGGCTGTGGAGTCGGTAGATAAATGCTCCGACTCCAACTCTTCAGTTTTTGGTACTTCCGACTCCGACTCCCCTGTATTTAATATGCAAATGTGTTTTATACATTCTTTGAAGGAAAGAAAGGCAACATACATGTCATTACCACAGAACTACTGGCTAGGAAGCCAACAGTCTACTGTATTGAACAGTTTAAGCAAAAGACAAACACAATGTGTTCCACCAAGTTCTTCTAAGCTCTTATAGAAGAGAGAGGTAGTTGGGCAGAAGCTGCTGCCTTCTCCTTTGTGTGCTGATCTTCTGCTGAAGATTGGGAAGTGGGGGGATCCAGGACGGGGCAGGGGAAGGGGCATTTATTGTAAAACGTGATTTCCCTAGTAGAATCCCATAGTCGTGTTTAAAGTTTAAACTAACAATCTGAGTTTACAAGTTTTTATAGCCTTAGCTGAATGACAGCAGTTTTTCAAATGGTTTACAGCTTCAGTCTTGAACTATTGACTATCCATTCCCTTCACTTATACAAGTGTCTCCAGTCCTGCAAAAAATATATTTACTTAATCAGTTATCAGTGAGAGGCTAGGTTAACCATGGGTGTTGCGTTCCCTGTAACAGCGGAAAGTCTAAGTATTGCCGCTCCTTAACTGTGTGTTGCGTGCCATATAGTGAAGCATATGAAAAGCATGCTTCTCATGGTCACTTAACGTGTTCGTTTTGCGGTAACGTGACGCACTGCATGCATTGGCCTTTATTCTTACAGTAGAGAAGTAATTAATTATAACTTTTTGTGAATTGTCATTTATACTTGCTTTTTTTTAATTTTTATTACAATTAAAATTTAGTAGGAGTCGGAGTAGGAGGCGGTTCATTTTTGCCGACTCCAACTCCAGGCAGGTACCCAAAATTGCCTCTGACTCCGACTCCTCAGCCCTGGTTTAAAGGGGCTGTGGCGCTAGCACCAGTGCTGTATCCATGTCAGTGTTTACCTGCATGCTGTCTACAGGGTGATTACAGCTATTCTTCTCATTCAAGTGACTAGGAGAGGAAGGTGTAATTACACTGCCTCACCACTACAATGTAGATGTCGTGCAGGTAAACACTAACTGACTAAGGCTACTTTCACACTTGCGGCAGAGAGATCCGACAAGCAGTTCCGTCGCCGGAACTGCCTGCCAGATCAGGCAAAATGTATGCTAACTGATGGCATTATTAAGACTGATCAGGATCCTGATCAGTCTTAAAAATGCCTGATCAGTCGAAAAAATGCATTGAAATGCCGGATCCATCTTTCAGGTGTCATCCGGCAAAAACGGATCCGGCATTTATTTTTTCACCTTTTTTTCAGTCTGCGCATGCGCAGACCGGAAGGACGGATCCGGCATTCCAGTATTCTGAATGCCGGATCCGGCACTAATACATTCCTATGGGAAAAAATGCCGGATCCGGCATTCAGGCAAGTCTTCAGTTTTTTTAGCCGGAGATAAAACCGTAGCATGCTACGGTTTTATCTTTTGCCTGATCAGTCAAAACGACTGAACTGAAGACATCCTGATGCAAACTGAACGGATTACTCTCCATTCAGAATGCATGGGGACATACCTGATCAGTTCTTTTCCGGTATAGAGCCCCTGTGACGGAACTCTATGCCGGAAAAGAACAACGCAAGTGTGAAAGTAGCCTGAAGCGACTAAGGGTACTTTCACACTAGCGTTTTTCTTTTCCGGCATAGAGTTCCGTCCTAGGAGCTCAATACTGGAAAAGAACTGATCAGGCATATCCCCATGCATTCTGAATGGAGAGTAATCCGTTCAGTTTGCATCAGGATGTCTTCAGTTCAGTCGTTTTGACTGATCAGGCAAAAGAGAAAACCGCAGCATGCTACGGTTTTATCTCCGGCAAAAAAAACTTAAGACTTGCCTGAATGCCGGATCCGGCATTTTTTCCCATAGGAATCTATTAGCGCCGGATCCGGCATTCAGAATACCGGAATGCCGGATCCGTCCTTCTGGCCTGCGCAGACCAGTAAACAAGACGGATCCGTCTGTCCGCATGACAAGCGGAGAGACGGATCCATCCTTGCAATGCATTTGTGAGACGGATCCGCATCCGGATTCGTCTCACAAATGCTTTCAGTCAGCGGCAGATCGGCGGGTCCGCTGGATCACACTGCCGCAAGTGTGAAAGTAGCCTAATGATACAGCCCCGTTAAACAGATCGGCAGGGGTGCAAAGAGTCGGTCCTCCACCAATCTGGAGATAGACAGATATTAGATAGATAGATAATAGATAGGAGATACTAGATAGATAGAATACATTATGCCATTAACCTGGTTTTAAATGTTCTGTAAATTGCATGGAAAATTCAAAAACATTTCCATAAGGATCCATTCACACATCCACAGTGTTTTGCGGATCCGCAAAACACTGGGCTGGCACTCCAATAGAAATGCCTATTCTTGTCCACAGCTGCGGACAAGAATAGGACATGTTCTATTTTTTTGAGGAGCCGCGGAACGGAAGTTCAGGGCCGCGGACCGAAAATGAATGGGTCTGCACCCTTCGACATAATTGCTGAATGGATTTGGACCCAAAGTGCGGACGTGTGAATGGACCCTAATATGGTGACTTGTTTTGTCCATCCAGTTTACAGTAGTTCTATGTCATTCTCTATGCAGATGGCCCTCTAAATATCCACTGGAAATCTAGAAAAAATATTTCCTACTGAAGCATTACAACCTTACAATAAGCATGTCTTATAAAGGTGAAAGTATAGTTAGAGTACTACATCTTCTAGCCTTTAGGCACAATTTAGACCAGTGATGGGGAACCTTTTAGAGACCGAGTGCCCAAACTGCAACCCAAAACCCACTTATTTATCGCAAAGTGCCAATACGGCAATTTAACCTGAACACTAACGAATATACACTGCTCAAAAAAATAAAGGGAACACAAAAATAACACATCCTAGATCTGAATTAATTAAATATTCTTCTGAAATACTTTGTTCTTTACATAGTTGAATGTGCTGACAACAAAATCACACAAAAATAAAAAAATGGAAATCAAATTTTTAAACCCATGGAGGTCTGGACTTGGAGTCACACTCAAAATTAAAGTGGAAAAACACACTACAGGCTGATCCAACTTTGATGTAATGTCCTTAAAACAAGTCAAAATGAGGCTCAGTAGTGTGTGTGGCCTCCACGTGCCTGTATGACCTCCCTACAACGCCTGTGCATGCTCCTGATGAGGTGGCGGACGGTCTCCTGAGGGATCTCCTCCTACATGAGAATAGTTATAAGGTACTCAATCAATGGTACTATACGCCACAAAGAATTAACCGAATGTTCCCCGAATGTAGTCCAAACTGTTGGAGATGTGAACAGGATATAGGTAATCATAGCCATATATGGTGGAAATGTAATAGGATCTCTCCTTACTGGGAAAAAATATGTAGAGTCCTGTCAGAGATATGTAAGATACCATTTCCGGTCTCTCCGAAGGTATGTCTCTTTGGGGTGTTCGGAGATCTCAGGTACCCTAAAGAAACGCAAAAGTTGAGCCAGATTTTACTGGCAGCTTCCAGAATACTCATTGCAGTTTATTGGAAAAAAACGGAGATTCCCCCATTAAAACAATGGATCGCTAGATGTGATCAATTGTACCGCCTGGAGCAGATAGCTCACTGGGAAGCCTGAACACCACACAGATTTGAAGCGATATGGAAACCATGGAAAGATTACAGAGGTTTTTCGACCTGATTTGTATAGTCTTAGTGATCTCGTGACCATCGAAGGTAGCATAGCAACAACTACTTGGTATTAGTCCTACCTTTTGGTATCTCTGAAGAGTTCTTTCTTACCCCCCCTCCCCTTCATCCCCTCAGACCTCCCTACGTTATTGTATCCCCCCCTTTTATTTGTTATTATGTGATATGCACTTTCTCATACGACTGTACAACTTCAGATGCATTCGTGTTCTTATGCCTATGTAGGCAAACAAAGTTTGTACATCCTTCAGCTGTAAAACCAATAAAAACAATTTTAAAACAAACTGAGGGATCTCCTCCCAGACCTGGACTAAAGCATCTGCCAACTCCTGGACAGTCTGTGGTGCAACGTGACGTTGGTGGATAGAGCGAGACATGATGTCCCAGATGTGCTCAATTGGATTCAGGTCTGGGGAACGGGCGGGCCAGTCCATAGCATCAATGCCTTCGTCTTGCAGGAACTGCTGACACACTCCAGCCACATGAGGTCTAGCATTGTCTTGCATTAGGAGGAACCCAGGGCCAACCGCACCAGAATATGGTCTCACAAGGGGTCTGAGGATCTCATCTCGGTACCTAATGGCAGTCAGGCTACCTCTGGCGAGCACATGGAGGGCTGTGCGGCCCTCCAAAGAAATGCCACCTCACACCATTACTGACCCAATGCCAAACCGGTCATGCTGGAGGATGTTGCAGGCAGCAGAACGTTCTCCACGGCGTCTCCAGACTCTGTCACGTCTGTCACATGTGCTCAGTGTGAACCTGCTTTCATCTGTGAAGAGCACAGGGCGCCAGTGGCGAATTTGCCACCAATCTTGGTGTTCTCTGGCAAATGCCAAACGTTCTGCACAACCCCCACCTGTGGACATCGGACCCTCATATCACCCTCATGGAGTCTGTTTCTGACCGTTTAAGCAGACACATGCACATTTGTGGCCTGCTGGAGGTCATTTTGCAGGGCTCTGGCAGTGCTCCTCCTGTTCCTCCTTGCACAAAGGCGGAGGTAGCGGTCCTGCTGCTGGGTTGTTGCCCTCCTACGGCCTCCTCCACGTCTCCTGATGTACTGGCCTGTCTCCTGGTAGCGCCTCCATGCTCTGGACACTATGCTGACAGACACAGCAAACCTTCTTGCCACAGCTCGCATTGATATGCCATCCTGGATAAGCTGCACTACCTGAGCCACTTGTGTGGGTTGTAGACTCCGTCTCATGCTACCACTAGAGTGAAAGCACCGCCAGCATTCAAAAGTGACCAAAACATCAGCCAGGAAGCATAGGAACTGAGAAGTGGTCTGTGATCACCACCTGCAGAACGACTCCTTTATTTGGGGTGTCTTGCTAATTGCCTATAATTTCCACCTGTTGTCTATCCCATTTGCACAACAGCATGTGAAATTGATTGTCACTCAGTGTTGCTTCCTAAGTGGACAGTTTGATTTCACAGAAGTGTGATTGACTTGGAGTTACATTGTGTTGTTTAAGTGTTCCCTTTATTTTTTTGAGCAGTGTAGTATATCTTCCATGTACTTAATCATGTAGCTATAATAGCCTGAGTCCATTCAGTGCGCTGCCTGTGCTGTTCATAGTGCGCCCTGCACTGATGAATGGCAGGAAAAGTCTAAGGCCATATCCTCTGCCAGAACAGCCTGCCTATACCTCTAGCACATGTGTAAAACCTGCCTAAGGCTATGTTCACACAACTGCTTCAAATGTGGTGTGTATTTTACGTGGCACAAATCCAAGCCTGGCCCTTTGATTTTTTTCCATAAAAATGTTGTGTGAACACAGCCTAAAGGAGGCTTCAAAGAACTGCAAGAATTTCCATAAAGCTCATAGAAAACAAAAAAAAGGCTTCCCAATATACTGTACCAACCTTATAACATTCCCCTGCTGCCACTCCTACATCCCCAGTCCTATGTGACCCTGATAAGCTCCACCCCGTTCCGCTACGCTTTGCTCTGTCACACCCCTAAGCTCCACCCCCACCAGTCTGCTAAGCTTTACTCTCAGCTCAGCAGTGCAGACTGGGCACCTCTGCTGATTCTCTACAGCTGGGAAGGGCCCCCTCCCCCACTGGGCCCCTGTACAGTTCAACCAGTTGCACAGGTGGGATGTCCACCCCTGGTTTAGTTTTATTTTATTTTTTTTCAGCCAGTAACATGTGGGCGGCAAGGGGCCCCCTGATCCCTGAGGCCCCCGAGTGGTTGCAATGTCAATGTTACAAGCTCAGGAGTGGCACAAGAGGACTGAGTACCGGTGTGTGGGAACCGCACAGAATTCATAAAGTTAGCATATTGCAATGGGCACCACTTTTGTGGGCTCTTCATCTGATTTGTACAATACCTCTTTAAAAAGGTAGGAGAAGGTCTACCTGGTGCCACCTGTATGCCCTTTTTGGCCCATATAATGGCGGCGTAAACGTCATGCCTTACTTGCGCTCCTTAGCCGTGCCCCCTTATAGGTATGAGGAGGAAATTAGTACCAAATGTTAATAAATACTGTGCAAATTCTGATAAATTTACTCCATTAATACTCATTCACTAATCATGACCAGAGCCCAAATGTGGGAACCTTATCTTCTTCTCTTTTGACGTGAAGAAACCACGACCCTCTGCCATAGGTATCATATGCACAATAAGGCCTCCATGTGCTTTCCACATTCATATGTCCCATACTTGGCCACAAAATGTGGACCATGGACCCACCGAAGTCTTTGGGTCCGTAAAAAAACAGGATGCAACATGGACATCACCCTATCCATCTATTGTGGACTGTAAAATACATACAGTCGAGCGCATGAGGTTACAGGCCACATGGACACGACCGTATCTGTTTCGTGGTTCACAAATTGTGCATCGTCAAATTCGGATGCAGACGTGTGCCGTCCGCATATTATTTGCAGACCCATTATTTTCATTGGGTGTGTGGTCTGCCTTTTGCGGATATAGGAGCACATTTATTAACACCGGTGTTTTAGATGGTGGATCCGCCGCAGTTATGTAGAAGCACCGGCCTCTCCATAACTTCGGCGGATCCACCGCCACTTCTAAATGTAAGACCGCTCCCTAGCTCCATTTTCTACGCTTGTTTTAGCCGGCCCCCCCTCTTCCCCGCCACGCCCACTTTATTTAGACCTGGCGTGAGCTGGGAAAAGTCAGCGCCAGAACTACGCCTAATTTAGGCATATTTCTGTTTAATAAATTTCCCCTATAGTCTTTCCGTATCCGTATCTCAGTTCCACAAAGGGATAGAACATGTCCTATACTTGTCTGCAAAATGTGGACCACAGACCCATTGAAGTTTCAGATGCAACACGGACTGCGGCCATAAACTGCGGATCTGCAATTTGCGGACCGCAAAACACATACGGTCGTGTGCATGGGGGCCTTACATGGATTATTTTTTTTCCCCTTTATAAATATACCTTCCCCGTAATACAATTCAGCATAAAAGAAACTATAAAAGAAATATGGTGTACCATGAGGCATGGGCGTAACTATAGCCATAGCTGCCATGGCACTGGCTAAGGAGCCCTGAGGTTGGGGGGTCCAATCTGATGCAAGACCATTGTACCTTATTATAGGGATCGGCGGCTATAATGTGTGCTTTCTAATTTATTGGCGCCATTATACATACCTGGCACTTACTGTAGGCTGCTGTTTTAATTTTCTTACTCTAGGTGGTGGGGGCCCCATCTAAATTTTGCAACGGGGCCCTATGACTGATAGTTACGCCCGGGCCGCGTGAGGCCACATTTATCCGCCTTCACATGAATAATTAATTCATATTCCCAGTATACACGCTATTACGGTTGCAATTTTTGTATCCGCAGACCTGAAAGCGGTATCTTAAATATTCCAGTACTTTACAGGAATCCATCTTGTCAGGAAGCCCACCAGCACTCGGAGACACTGACAGGCGTTCAGTATGGAGACCATGGAAATGGGAACATGAGGTAAAACATGATGACATGCACATTCCACGCACACAATACATGAGGAGGATGATGATACAATGGCATGTAAGACTTCAGGATGTCGCCGCAGCCATGCAGGGGTTAATGGGGGGGGGGGGGTGATGGATGGGCAGCGATGTGATGTTACTCACCAGAGCAGCCTGTGAGATGAGGAGCAGCAGCCCTGCGCCATGTATAATTCCAAAGGCAAAATGCATCCTCCTTGTGCCTGAGCAGCTGCCTACGAAGAGCCGGTTGTCTAGTCGTCCTTATACTGTGCTATCAGCTCCCTGTTATTCCTCCATGGGGCAGGATAGCGCCTTCACTATGACAAATCCTTCTCCTCCTGCTTTCTCAGCCCTCTCCCTTAGCCTCTTCTCCCTCTCCTCCTCTAGCTCTCCTTGCCCTTCAGTATTTTGTTCGCCTTCTCCCACCCGCCACGGTTTTTCTCCCTCTCCTCGTCCTTCTTCTCTTTACCGTTCAGCAGGAAATGTCTCCCCTCCCTCTTTCCCTAGCAATCAATGTGAAGAAGGTAAAAGGAGGAGAGGAGAGGCGAGGCATCCTAGGCGCCATCTTGTGGTCACGCGCCAGTATTGCGCTGGAAGGGATGCGCGCCATTAGTCATCGTGATACAATACCTGTCCCTCACAAGGTTGACCTCATCCCCGGGATATAGAGAAGCGTGTTCCTCAAGGGAATCAGGCTGCTTAATATGGCATTTCATGTTCAGTGGCCAGGCTGCTGTGGGAGGAAGCAGGGGCCTACAGGCAGTGACAGGAGGAATGTCTGCAGTACACTAGCCATATACTGCACATACACTGTAATTAGGGATGAGCCAACTTCATATTTTCAAGTTCGTGTTGGGGTATATGCTGAATTGCGTTATGGATTCAGTTACCACGGACCATAACGCAATCCCATAACGGAATGCATGGAGGCATTCCGTCATAATAGAAGTACATGGCCAGCATCCTGCATAACGGAAACCGGACGGATCCGTTATGCAGGCCATGGACTGCCTCTAACGGCATTCCGTTATGCATTCCATCACGGAATTGCATTATGGTCCGTGGTAACGGAATCCATAACGCAATTCAGCATATACCCCAACACAAAATATCAAGTTCGCTGAACCCTAACTGTAATATGTACAATGTAGTATGTCAGATAATCGCGTACAGAAAATCTGTGCTAAATGTGACATGTACAAGGGTACTGTCATACTTGCGTTAAACTTTTCTGGCATTGAGTTCCGTCCTAGGGGCTCAATACCGGAAAAGAACAGATCAGGTTTATCCTAATGCATTCTGAATGGAGAGCGATCCGTTCAGGATGCATCAGGATGTCTTCAGTTCAGTCACTGGACGGTGAAAATACTGCAGCATGCTGCGGTATTTTCTCCGTCCAAAATTACGGAACACTTGCCAAATCCGGCATTATCTTCTATTGAAATGCATTGATGCCCAAGTGTTCCGGAAAAACGGATCCGGTTTTGCGGTCTGCGCATGCGCAGACCTTTAAAAATGTGAAAAGAATAAATACTGCATCCGTTTTTCCGAAACGGATCCGCATCTGGATCTGTCTACAAATGGTATCCGTTTGAATACAGATTGTCGGATCCGGCAGGCAGTTCCGGCGACGGAACTTCCTGCCGGAATCCAAAAACGCAAGTATGAAAGTACCCTAAAGGTTTATGCAATTTCTTTACATACAAAATAACAAATATTAATACAAATGACTCATCATTATTAAATACAGTAGGTTATAAAGGTATAATAGAGGAGAATCTCCCAGAGGATCACCACGAAATTCAGTGATATGCTAGTGCAGTGCGGTACCTCTGTAGGACCCAGTTTTATTATATTAAGGACTCAGTCACACGACCGCGCTGTGTTTTGTGGTCTGCAAGTTGGGGATCTGCAAAACACGGATGCTGCCTGTGTGCGTTCTGAAAGTTGCGTAACGGGCCGCCCATTATAGAAATGTCTATACTTGTCCGTATTGCGGGCATGTTCTATCTTTCTTGCGGTGCCACAGAACGGAGCAACGGCTGTCTGCATCTTTTGCGTTCCCATTGAAATGAATGGGTCCGCACCCTTTCCGCAAAATTGTAGATGGTAGGTAGATAGATAGATAGATAGATAAATAGATATGCGATAGATAGATAGATAGATAGATGATTGATAGGTATTAGATAGGTGATAGATAGATGATTGATAGATAATAGATAGGTGATAGATAGATAGATAGATATGCGATAGATAGATAGATAGATAGATAGATAGATAGATAGATAATAGATAGATAGATGATTGATATGTATTAGATAGGTGATAGATAGATAGATAGATAGATAGATAGATAGATAGATAGATAGATAGATAGATAGATAGATTAATAGATAGATAGATGATTGATAGATATTAGATAGGAGATAGATAGATAGATAGATATGAGATAGATAGATGATTGATAGATAATAGATAGATAGATAATAGATAGATATGAGATAGATAGATAATAGATAGATAATAGATAGATAGATAGATAGAAGATAGATAGATAGATAGATAGATAGGAGATAGATAGATAGATAATAGATAGATATTAGATAGATAGATAGATAGATAGATAATAGATAGATGATAGATAGATATGAGATAGATAGATAGATAGATAGATAGATAATAGATAGATATGAGATAGATATGAGATAGATAGATAGATGATTGATAGGTATTAGATAGGTGATAGATAGATAGATGATTGATAGATAGATAGATATTAGATAGGAGATAGATAGATGATTGATAGATATGAGATAGATAGATAGATATGAGATAGATAGATGATTGATAGATAATAGATAGATATGAGATAGATAATAGATAGATAGATAGATAGATATGAGATAGATAGATGATAGATAGATAGATAATAGATAGATAGATATGTGATTGATAGATAGATAGATAGATAGATAATTGATAAATATTAGATAGGTGATAGATAGATAGATAGATAATAGATAGATATGCGATAGATAGATAGATAGATAGATAGATAGATGATTGATAGGTATTAGATAGATAGATAGATGATTGATACATAATAAATAGGTGATAGATAGATGATTGATAGATAGATAGATATGAGATAGATAGATGATTGATAGATAATAGATAGGTGATAGATAGATAATAGATAGATATGTGATAGATAGATAGATAGATAGATAGATAGATAATAGATAGATAGATATGAGATAGATAGATAGATATGCGATAGATAGATAGATGATTGATAGGTATTAGATAGATAGATAGATAGATAGATAGATAGATGATTGATAGATAGTTAGATGATAGATAGATGATTGATAGATAATAGATAGGTGATAGATAGATAATAGATAGATATGTGATAGATAGATGATTGATAGATATTAGATAGGAGATAGATAGATAGATAATTGATAGATATTAGATAGGAGATAGATAGATAGATAGATAGATGATTGATAGGTATTAGATAGGTGATAGATAGATGATTGATAGATAATAGATAGGTGATAGATAGATAGATATGCGATAGATAGATAGATAGATAGATAGATAGATAGATAATAGATAGATAGATGATTGATATGTATTAGATAGGTGATAGATAGATAGATATGAGATAGATAGATGATTGATAGATAATAGATAGATAGATAATAGATAGATATGAGATAGATAGATAATAGATAGATAATAGATAGATAGATAGATAGATAGATAGATGATAGATAGATAGATAGATAGATAGATAGATAGATAGATAGGAGATAGATAGATAATAGATAGATATTAGATAGATAGATAGATAGATAGATAGATAGATAGATAATAGATAGATATGCGATAGATAGATAATAGATAGATGATAGATAGATATGAGATAGATAGATAGATAGATAGATAGATAGATAGATAATAGATAGATATGAGATAGATATGAGATAGATAGATAGATGATTGATAGGTATTAGGCCTCTTTCACACTTGCGTTGTCCGGATCCGGCGTGTACTCCACTTGCCGGAATTACACTCCGGATCCGGAAAAACGCAAGTGTACTGAAAGCATTTGAAGACGGATCTGTCTTCCAAATGCTTTCAGTGTTACTATGGCACCCAGGACGCTATTAAAGTCCTGGTTGCCATAGTAGGAGCGGGGAGCGGGGGAGCGGTATACTTACAGTCCGTGCGGCTCCCGGGGCGCTCCAGAATGACGTCAGAGCGCCCCATGCGCATGGATGACGTGATCCATGCGATCACGTGATCCATGCGCTTGGGGCGCCCTGACGTCACTCTGGAGCGCCCGGGGAGCCGCACGGACGGTAAGTACACTGCTCCCCCGCTCCCCACTACACTTACCATGGCTGTCAGGACTTTAGCGTCCCGGCAGCCATGGTAACCATTCAGAAAAAGCTAAATGTCGGCTCCGGCAATGCGCCGAAACGACGTTTAGCTTAAGGCCGGATCCGGATCAATGCCTTCCAATGGGCATTAATTCCGGATCCGGCCTTGCGGCAAGTGTTCCGGATTTTTGGCCGGAGCAAAAAGCGCAGCATGCTGCGGTATTTTCTCCGGCCAACAAACGTTCCGTACCGGAACTGAAGACATCCTGATGCATCCTGAACGGATTACTCTCCATTCAGAATGCATTAGGATAATCCTGATCAGGATTCTTCCGGCATAGAGCCCCGACGACGGAACTCTATGCCGGAAGACAATAACGCAGGTGTGAAAGAGCCCTTAGATAGGTGATAGATAGATAGATGATTGATAGATAGATAGATAGATAGATATTAGATAGGAGATAGATAGATGATTGATAGATATGAGATAGATAGATAGATATGAGATAGATAGATGATTGATAGATAATAGATAGATATGAGATAGATAATAGATAGATAGATAGATAGATAGATAGATATGAGATAGATAGATGATAGATAGATAGATAATAGATAGATAGATATGTGATTGATAGATAGATAGATAGATAGATAGATAGATAGATAGATAGATAATTGATAAATATTAGATAGGTGATAGATAGATAGATAGATAGATAGATAGATAGATAGATAGATAGATATGCGATAGATAGATAGATAGATAGATAGATAGATGATTGATAGGTATTAGATAGATAGATAGATGATTGATAGATAATAAATAGGTGATAGATAGATGATTGATAGATAGATATGAGATAGATAGATGATTGATAGATAATAGATAGGTGATAGATAGATAATAGATAGATAGATATGTGATAGATAGATAGATAGATAATAGATAGATATGAGATAGATAGATAGATATGCGATAGATAGATAGATGATTGATAGGTATTAGATAGATAGATAGATGATTGATAGATAATAGATAGGTGATAGATAGATAATAGATAGATATGTGATAGATAGATAGATGATTGATAGATATTAGATAGGAGATAGATAGATAGATAGATAATTGATAGATATTAGATAGGTGATAGATAGATGATTGATAGATATTAGATAGGTGATAGATAGATAGATGATTGATAGATAGATAGATATGAGATAGATAGATGATTGATAGATAATAGATAGGTGATAGATAGATAATAGATGATAGATAGATATGAGATAGATAGATAGATATGCGATAGATAGATAGATGATTGATAGGTATTAGATAGATAGATAGATGATTGATAGATAGTTAGATGATAGATAGATAGATGATTGATAGATAATAGATAGGTGATAGATAGATAATAGATAGATAGATATGTGATAGATAGATAGATGATTGATAGATATTAGATAGGTGATAGATAGATAGATAGATGATTGATAGATATTAGATAGGTGATAGATAGATAGATAGATGATTGATAGATATTAGATAGGTGATAGATACATAGATATGTGATAAATGCAGTACGCAGCCCTGCAGGGTATTGCGATAGTGAGGTCACGGTTACTAGGCAATCGAGGGTTGCTCTTGGTTACTCACAGTTTATAGGAAGACCCTGGGCAGGCGTACAGCAGTGATGGAGAGGCTGGCACAGAAGTGCTCTGGGGCACTCTCAATGTATAGGGACCAGGCCGGTGGTAGGTGAGGTGCCCTGGTTGTTGCAGGATTAATGTGCCGGTGGAAAGATCCCTTTAAGATTTGTGACGCCAGTGCCTGTAACGGTGGCACACCATTTTATAGTAGTAAGAACTGAGGAACACAGTTTGTAGTAAACCAAAACTTCCGTTACTGGAAACAGTTAACTTTGTACAGTCTTTTAGGTTCAGTTCCATAGGTCAATAGCAGTCACAAGCAGGCTTTTACAAATAATGGCAGGCAACAATGTTCTTGCAAGATACTCAGAGGGTTAAATACACTCACAGATCAGGCTGCACCTTTTCCTCAGAAATCCTGTGCACTATTTCTCAGAACTCCTGTCTGTCTTAATCCCAAGGCCCGTATGCCCTATTGGTGGCTTTATCCTTGGTAAAGAAACTTCCTCAGGTATATATCTCCTTGCATTAGATAGATCCTTCTGCCCTTCAGCTCTCTTGTCCGGCTGGAAACACTTCTGCTCTGCTCTGTACTGTGCTTTGTAGGAACTGCTGAGGTTTCTCAGGAGGTAACTCTTCCCCTGGTAAGATCTAGAAGCCTGGGCTGTCTAGCTGCATGTCAGAAGCTTACTTCAGCGGATGCCTAGCCAAAGTCCACACTCCCTTCTGACTCTACACACCTCTTCCTGAACAGGACCTGACTATTTATATTAGGGGTTCCCTAGCGCCCTCTACTGTCTTGGAGGAGGAATTACACCCTAACAGGCCTGATACTCAGATACAACAGGGAAATACACATAAAAGCATAGAAATACACATTAAAATGTGGTGTAAAATACAATGCCACTGTTCCACAGGAGATGGAGTAACAACGTGGCCCAATTGACACTTGTGTAGTGCCCACATTTACCTAGTGGGACACTACATAGATATTAGATAGGTGATAGATAGATAGATAGATAGATAGATAGATAATTGATAGATAGGTGATAGATATTAGATAGGTGATAGATATGTGATAGATATTAGATAGGAGATAGATAGATAGATGATTGATAGATATTAGATAGGCGATAGATATGTGATAGATCTTAGATAGGAGATAGATATGAGAGATAGATAGATAGATAGATAGATAAATAGATAGATATGTGATAGATATTAGATAGGAGATAGATAAATAGATAGATATGTGATAGATATTAGATAGGAGATAGACAGATATGAGAGATAGATGATAGATAGATAGATAGATAGATAGATAGATAGATAGATAGATAGATAGATAGATGATAGATAGATAGGAGATAGATAATAGATAGGTGATAGATAGATAGATAATAGATAGGTGATAGATAGATATTAGATAGGTGATTGATACATAAATAGATAATAGATAGATAGATAGATAGATAGATAATAGATAGATGATAGATAATAGATAGATGATAGATAGATAATAGATGATAGATAATAGATAGATGATAGATAGATAGATAGATAATAGATGATAGATAATAGATAGATGATAGATACAAATCGGATTCCGAAAAAGTTGGGACACTAAACAAATTGTGAATAAAAACTGAATGCAATGATGTGGAGATGGCAAATGTCAATATTGTATTTGTAATAGAACGTAGATGACAGATCAAACGTTTAATCCGAGTAAATGTATCATTTTAAAAGATGGGTAGAGGATCACCAATTCCCACAATGTTGCGCAGAAAGATAGTGAAGCAATATCAGAAAGGTGTTACCCAGCGAAAAATTGCAAAGACTTTGCATCTATCATCATCAACTGTGCATAACATCATCCGAAGATTCAGAGAATCTGGAACAATCTCTGTGCGTAAGGGTCAAGGCCGTAAAACCATACTGGATGCCCGTGATCTCCAGGCCCTTAAACGACACTGCACCACAAACAGGAATGCTACTGTAATCACAGAATGGGCTCAGGAATACTTCCAGAAACCATTGTCAGTGAACACAATCCACCGTGCCATCCGCCGTTGCCAGCTGAAACTCTACAGTGCAAAGAAAAAGCCATTTCTAAGCAAGATCCACAAGCTCAGGCGTTTTCACTGGGCCAGGGATCATTTAAAATGGAGTGTGGCAAAATGGAAGACTGTTCTGTGGTCAGACGAGTCACGATTCAAAGTTCTTTTTGGAAATCTGGGACGCCATGTCATCCGGACCAAAGAGGACAAGGACAACCCAAGTTGTTATCAACGCTCAGTTCAGAAGCCTGCATTTCTGATGGTATGGGGTTGCATGAGTGCGTGTGGCATGGGCAGCTTGCATGTCTGGAAAGGCACCATCAATGCAGAAAAATATATTCAGGTTCTAGAACAACATATGCTCCCATCCAGACGTCATCTCTTTCAGGGAAGACCCTGCATTTTTCAACAAGATAATGCCAGACCACATTCTGCATCAATCACAACATCATGGCTGCGTAGGAGAAGGATCCGGGTACTGAAATGGCCAGTCTGCAGTCCAGATCTTTCACCTATAGAGAACATTTGGCGCAACATAAAGAGGAAGGTGCAACAAAGAAGGCCCAAGACGATTGAACAGTTAGAGGCCTGTATTAGACAAGAATGGGAGAGCATTCCTATTTCTAAACTTGAGAAACTGGTCTCCTCGGTCCCCAGACGTCTGTTGAGTGTTGTAAGAAGAAGGGGAGATGCCACACAGTGGTGAAAATGGCCTTGTCCCAACTTTTTGGGGATTTGTTGACACCATGAAATTCTAATTCAACATATTTTCCCCTTAAAATGGTACATTTTCTCAGTTTAAACTTTTGTTCCGTGATTTATGTTCTATTCTGAATAAAATATTAGAAGTTGGCACCTCCACATCATTGCATTCAGTTTTTATTCACGATTTGTATAGTGTCCCAACTTTTTTGGAATCCGGTTTGTAGATGATAGATAGATAGATAGATAGATGATAGATGATAGATAATAGATAGATAATAGATAAATAATAGATAGATGATAGATAATAGATGATAGATAGATAATAGATAGATAATAGATAGATAATAGATAGATGATAGATAATAGATGATAGATAGATGATAGATAATAGATAGATGATAGATAATAGATAGATAATAGATAAATAATAGATAGATGATAGATAATAGATGATAGATAGATAATAGATAGATAATAGATAGATAATAGATAGATGATAGATAATAGATGATAGATAATAGATAGATGATAGATAATAGATGGATGATAGATAATAGATAGATAATAGATAGATAATATATAGATGATAGATAATAGATAGATGATAGATAATAGATAGATAATAGATGATAGATAGATAGATAGATAATAGATAGATGATAGATAATAGATGGATGATAGATAGATGATAGATAGATAATAGATGATAGATAGATAATAGATAGATAATATATAGATGATAGATAATAGATAGATGATAGATAATAGATAGATAATAGATGATAGATAGATGATAGATAGATAATAGATAGATAATATATAGATGATAGATAATAGATAGATGATAGATAGATAGATAGATAATAGATAGATAGATAATAGATAGATGATAGATAGATAATAGATAAATAGATAGATATTAGATAGATAGATAATAGATAGTTTTATTTTGTGTCAGAGAAAACGGATCTGACTTACATTGCGAGTCATGACAGATCCGTCTTGCTCCGCATCCCAGGACACACTCAACAACCCTGCTTGCAGCGCTTTTGTGTGCGTCATGTGAACGCAATAAATGGAACGGAACGCATTCTGGTGCACTCTGTTCCCTTCAGTTCAGTTTTGTCCCCAATGACAATGAATGGGGACAAAACTGAAGTGTTTTCGTCCGCTATTGAGATCCTATGATGGACCTCAATAGCAGAAAGGGAAAGCGCAGATGTGAAAGTAGCCATAATTAGAAGATGGATTTTGTAAATTTGTAAAAAGGTTCTCCGTTTATAAAAATGAGCACATCTATGAATGAACTATTAAGGCCTCTTGCACACGACCGTTGTTCGGGTCCACATCCGAGCCACAGTTTTTGCAGCTCGGGTGCGGACCCATTCACTTCAATGAGGCCGCAAAAGATGCGGCCCCTCCAAAAAAATATAACATGTCCTATTCTTGTCTGTTTTGCGGACAAAAATAGGCATGTCTACAATGGGCCGCCTGTTCCGTAAATTGCGGAAGCACACGGGTGGATTCCGTGTTTTGCAGATCCGCAATTTGCGGACCAAAAAAAACGGAGCGGTCGTGTGCATGAGGCCAAAACCTAGAGAACCCCTTCAGGGTGGAGTCACAAAGTTATTTTTCTTTCACATTTTTAGGCGTTTTTTTCCTTTTTTTCTGTTGTATTACTGCCATTTTTAGGAAAATCACCAGCTTCAGATGTTACATGTAAGGGCTTGTTCACACGACCGCGTGATGCCCGTTGCCGTATTGCGGACCGCATTTGCGGATCCGCAATACAAGGGTCCCGTTCCGTGGCCATTCCGCATCACGGATGCGGACCAATTCATTTCAATGGGTTCGCAAATCCGGAGATGCGGAACGGAACCACGGAACAGAACACTACGGAAGCACTACTGCTTTCTGAGGTTCCGTTCCGTGCTTCCGCACTGCAAAACGATAGAGCTTGCTCTATCTTTTTGCGGAACGGAGGGATCACGGCCCCATTCAAGTGAATGGGGCCGCGATCCCTATGCGGCTGCCACGCGGCAGGTGCCCGTGCTTAGCGGACCGCAATTTGCGGTCCACAGCACAGGCACGGGCTTCACACGGTCCTGTGAACAAGCCCTAAGTCTGTGTGAATAATGTAGATTGTAATCTCACGTCAGCAGCGTCCTTTCCCTCAGTCTGTTAACCCCTTAAGGACCCAGCCATTTTCTGCAAATCTTACATGTGTCACTTTATGTGGTGATAACTTTAAAACGCTTTTACTTATCCAGGACATTCTGAGATAGTTTTCTCATCACATATTCTACTTCATGACACTGGTAAAATTGAGTCAAAATATTTCATTTTTATTTATTTAAAAAATAAAAAAAATTGAAAAATTAGCAAATTTCAATTTCTCTACTTTTATAATATATAGTAATATCTCCAAAAATAGTTATTACTTTACATTCCCCATATGTCTACTTCATGTTTGGATCATTTTGTGAATGCCATTTTATTTTTTGTTAACGTTAGAAGGCTTAGAAGTTTAGAAGCAAATCTTGAAATTTTCTGAAAATTTTCAAAACCCACTTTTTAAGGCCTCATGCACACGACCGTTCAGTTTTTTGGGGTCCGCAAATTGCTATTTGCGGAACGGAACAGGCGGCCCATTGAAGAAATGCCTAATCTTCTCTGCAAAACGGACAAGAATAGGACATGTTATATTTTTTTTGAGGGGGGCACCGAATGGAGCAACGGATGCGGACAGCACACAGAGTGCTGTCCGCATCTTTTGCGGCCCCATTGAAGTGAATGGGTCAGCACCCGAGCCGCAAAAACTGCGGCTCGAATGCGGACCAGAACAACGATCGTGTGCATGAGGCCTAAAGACCAGTTCAAGTCTGAAGTCACCTTGTGAGGCTTACATAATAGAAACAGCCCAAAAATGACCCCATTTTAGAAACTACAAAACTGATTTTACAAACTTTGTTAACCCTTTAGGTGTTCTACAAGAATTAAAGGAAAATGTAGATGAAATTTCAGAATTTCACTTTTTGGGCAGATTTTCCATTTTACTTCACTTTTTCCCAGTAACAAAGCAAGGGTTAACGGCCAAACAAAACTTAATATTTATTGCCCTTATTCTGTAGTTTACAGAAACACCCCATATGTGGTCGTAAACTGCTGTACGGGCACACGGCATTGCGCAGAAGGAAAGGAATGCCAGATGGTTTTTGGAAGGCAGATTTCACTGGGATCATTTTAAGCTGCCATGTCATATTTGAAGACCCCCTGATGCACCCCTAGAAAATAAACTCCAAAAAAAAAAAAAACATTTTGGAAACTATGGCATAAAGTGGCAGTTTTGTTGGTACTATTTTAGGGTATATATGATTTTTGGTTGCTCTATATTATACTTTTTATGAGGCAAGGTAACAAAAAAATAGCTTTTTTGGCACAGTTTTTATTTTATTTACAATGTTTATTTGTGCTCGGATCGGCTCATGCTGAGAGGGTACCCTACCTAAGCCTATACTCCACCCACCCAACCTAGAAGCAGCAGAGTTATGCCGGAACTGCTTATCGAAGGATAGCCTAAAGGGGGCTACCCCAATGATGAGACCTGAAAGAGGGGAGGGCTCCTGGGTGGGTTGAAATCGTTCGAACCGACAAGTGGGGGCAGGAGGGCCAGGTTTAAATAGTGAACGCCCCGCCTCCCCTCACACAAATGCGGCACTCTCAATTGCCTACCACTTGTGCTCGGATCGGCTCATGCTGAGAGGGTGCCCTACTTAAGCCTATACTCCACCCCCCCAACCTAGAAGCAGCAGAGTTATGCCAGAACTGCTTATCGAAGGGTAGCCTAAAGGGGCCAAAAGAACCATGCATAGGAGTTTGAAAACTTGATAACAGAAACTACAGACCAAAACTCGAAAGCCAGTGATATTTCGTATAAGGATCCGGGATATTACGCATGGAACACGCGGAACTGCGACGACCCAACCGTTTGATGACATGTACTGGCACCTTATGCATGGACGCCGCCGCTGCCGCGCCCATGCGGAAGGAGTGTCCTGTGATCCAGCGAAGACCGACTCCTGAACCTGTCAACTAAACCTGAATGTACGTAAGAAAGGCTGCGGTGGTTAGCCGGGCATTGCCTAGTTCGAGTATGGGAGAACATGCCGCTTGAACTAAATACTGCGCAGCCAAGCCTCCAAGGCCTGCACCGGACACCATCTGCTGTCCGTGGAAAAGTATCTGACCGCCACTGATTGCCCCAGCCGTGACGTCTTGGACGAGGCCAAAGTGAGGACATAGATGGACCCGCGCCGGATGAGCTGACCTTTCCGCAAGCACCCAGCCAGCGTATTGGTGCCCATGAGCTCGCCTGACCTGAGGAATCCATGGAAGGCCAGGTACAAGGCTGTTTCTACCAGAGCGCTAACCTGCGGCCCGAACGGTTTGCCCCTGCAGTTTGCCTGTCACGGCCTGAACAAGCTACCGGTAAATGGCTGACGCCCATGTCGTTTCACAACAGACATCTTGCGCAAACCCTTCAACGCTGCTTTGAACGGGTGGGCGGAGAAGAGTGACGGTAGGTCCGGATGTAGCCTGTACCAATGGTGCTGAATACCTGCCATGTATAGTTAACAATGCTATAGGACAGGTTTAATTGAGAGTGGCAAAACCCTGACAAAGCCCAATAGGTGAGTGATAGGCCCCCGGCCAGCGGCCGGGTAGGTGTTCTCATATCTCTGAAACAGGCGCCAAGCTGTCTTGTAAGCCCTCAGAGTATTACTGGCCAAGGAATTGGCCATCAGTCTCTTAGCTATGGTGAGATGGGAGACTAGTCCCAGCGCAGCTGGGCCTGGTGAGGAATCTTTTTTTTTTTTACCGCCATGCGTGAGAGACTCTAATGGCGGAGTCCTGTGTGTAAACCTAAAGCGGAGAAGCCATGCACGAGAGACTAATGGCGGAGCCATGCGTGAGAGACTAATGGCGGAGCCATGCGTGAGAGACTAATGGCGGAGTCATATGTGTAAAACTAAAACGGAGAAGCTCTGCGTGAGAGACTCTAATGGCGGAGTCATATGTGTAAAACTAAAACGGAGAAGCCATGCGTGAGAGACTCAGATGGCGGAGTCATATGTGTAACCTAAAACGGAGAAGCCATGCGTGAGAGACTCAGATGGCGGAGTCATATGTGTAACCTAAAACGGGGAAGCCATGCATGAGACTCTAATGGCGGAGACATATGTGTAAACCTAAACGGAGAAGCCATGCGTGAGAGACTAATGGCAGAGTCATATGTGTAACCTAAAACGGAGAAGCCATGCGTGAGAGATTCTAATGGCGGAGTCATATGTGCAAACCTAAAACGGAGAAGCCATGCGTGAGAGACTCTAATGGCGGAGACATATGTGTAAAACTAACACGGAGAAGCCATGCGTGAGAGACTCTAATGGCGGAGTCATACGTGTAACCTAAAACGGAGAAGCCATGCGTGAGAAATTCTAATGGCAGAGTCATATGTGCCAACCTAAAACGGAGAAGCCAGGCGTGAGAGACTAATGGCGGAGTCGTATGTGTAAAACTCACACGGAGAAGCCATGCGTGAGAGACTCTAATGGCGGAGTCATATGTGTAACCTAAAACGGGGAAGCCATGCGTGAGACTCTAATGGCGGAGTCATATGTGTAACCTAAAACGGAGAAGCCATGCGTGAGAGACTCAGATGGCGGAGTCATATGTGTAAACCTAAAACGGAGAAGCCATGCGTGAGAGACTCAAATTTATTTTATTTTTTTTCACTATCAACCACTTAAGCAGCTCCCGTATGGGCACAGCTCTGAGTACGAGCATGAAGAGCATGGTATAACGCAGATCACCTGCACGGACTAACTAACATCCTGTGCCTAAATAACCCCCTTGGAACCTTATGTACGGCCGGCAGCAGGAAGCCAGCCACCGCCTATGATCTGCTCCCCCTGACCGAGCCTAGTACTCCTTCCCCTGATCCCTGCCTACCTAACAGCACGGCGGCCCATGCCAGACTTTATTGAAGATGAGGAGCCTTACCCCCCAGCCGCGTGGGGAGCTCACGCTGCTCCCTGGCAGAATGCACCAGTGCGGGGGAGCGCCCCTCCTCAGCTAGGGCCGACCCACCGCCGGCTGGACACTCGTACCGCGTGGGGAGCAGCGCCACTCCCTGGCAATGTGCACCGGATCAGAGGGAGCCCTTCCTTTACCGTGGGCCCCGGCCCCCGCTGGTTTGAACCGTGTGCCGCGTGAGGAGCCGCACAGCTCCCTGGCATTGTGCGCCGGTGCGGGAGTGCCCCCCCTCACCTAGGGGCTGGTTATTGTGACTGGAACCCGCTGGGAGACTGAAGCCTAACTGGACCTACCTGTGACCGTGAAGGCTGACCTCCCAGGCCGTGGCTGACCCACCTGCGTAGTCGTGACGCAACTACCCGTAGATGCCCACCCAGTGCCTGTAGTTAACGGGAGTGCGACCGAGTCTGTGGATGTGACCGACTAGCCCCTGTAGTCGTGAGGGGACCCTACATCGAGAGTAGCGGTAACGGACCATCGCCTGTAGACGTGGTAGTATTACCTCACGAGTCTGTTGACATGAGACTAATGCCTGCAGTCGTGGCCGGCCTTAATAATGAGTCTGTAGTCGTAACGGATTTGTGCCTGCAGTCGTGGCAGGGCTTTAGAGCGGGTCTGTAGTCGTGACAGACTGATGCCTGCAGTCGTGGCAGGACTTTATAACGAGTCTGTAGTCGTGACAGACTGATGCCTGCAGTCGTGGCAGGGCTTTATAACGGGTCTGTAGTCGTGACAGACTGATGCCTGCAGTCGTGGCAGGACTTTATAACGAGTCTGTAGTCGTGACAGACTGATGCCTGCAGTCGTGGCAGGGCTTTATAATGGGTCTGTAGTCGTGACAGACTGTTGCCTGCAGTCGTGGCAGGGCTTTAGAGCGGGTCTGTAGTCGTGACAGACTGATGCCTGCAGTCGTGGCAGGGCTTTATAAGGAGTCTGTAGTCGTGACAGACCTGGCAAAGCAACATTCCTATCTATACCATTTTTATTTATTTTTTTCCTTTCCCCCCCACCAAAGGCCACGACTGTAGGCGCCACCCTGTAAGAGATGCGCCAGAGGCCTGGACATAATAGTCCACCATCCCCCGTCCCCCAAGCCTATGCATGAGAAAAAGAGGGGGTTGGCCCCCGCATGCACCACCCCTGACTCACCTAGCGGCCATGACAGCCACGAACCCCACAGTATCGTAAGTTTAGCCAACCACCTGTGGACCTGAATAACCAAGGACAGACGTGTGAGTGAGCGCACGCCGGCTGGGTGACCCTTCACTCATGCCACCGCTCCCTAGCTAACCACCGGATTATTGTGACTGCGCCCGAACCAACCCCCTGACTCACTGTATGGGCTTACGGGCGGCCCGGCTGCGTGCGCAAAGTGACGTGGCCAGCCCCCCTCCTTGAAGCCCTCTTTATATTTGATCCTTAAACATATTCCAAATTTATTTATATATATCTATATTTTTTTTTTTTAACTCCTGCCTTAGTACCTAGCCACTGTGCCTAAGCAAAGGAGCCCTGCACCTGGACTGCAGTACCAGTATGGGCCTGTAGGTGTCGCCCTCTATCAAGCCAGGACCTGCTGGAGCGCAGCAAGCCAGTGATTCCCTTCTAGGTTAGAATTAACCATTGAAATCATAACTTGTTATACAGTGAACATGTCTGAGTATCTGCTTATTTTGTCTTGCCTGAGTTTGGCGCAGTAAAGAAGACGAGTTTGTTCTGCAGCGGATTCCTAGACATGACTGAAAGTCACATAAGCATGTCCACCTTCACTGCCTCGCTAATTGTAATTACCAGGAGAACGTGCATCAGGAGCGGCTGTGAGGGATTTGCGCTCCGCCATGTGGAACATTGCATCCCGTGCCCACCGCTATCGACTATTTGTACAGGTAAAGCCGCGGCGTTTTAATCGCCTATAGGTTTCGGGTTCCGCCCCCTGATCCTGCAGCTGGACCTCCGCTTACTGATTGCAGCTAATGAATAGATCCCTGTGTGAGCGGACGGCGTTTTCCTCTACGGCGGAACGAATGTTTATGTTCTGATACGGGAGTGAGTGATATATAACGCTGCGTCGTGGAGCCGACGGCCGGCGTGACCGATGCTCAGGGTATGCGAGCGGACGTTGTGACCCGTCGCTGCTGAGCCACAGGTGAGGGGTGCCCGCCTGGGGGACGCTGCATGTGGGAGCGGGGGTGCTTGGCGCAGGGCCTGGAGCGGATCGGGGTGCCTGTATCGGGGTGCCGGAAGCGATCGGGAGTGCGGGCAGTCTCCAGCGCAGCTGGGGACCGGCGGCATGCTCGGCAGCCCCACATGTTATACATAGCGAGATGGGTGTGCAAGCCACCCTGCCTACCTAATCACCGTAGCAACGAGCCCGACGCAGCCGATCCCCCGATCCTCCAATGACGCACGCACTTCTCTGGCACCAACCCACAAGCCGATTCGAAATCGTTCGAACCGACAAGTGGGGGCAGGAGGGCCAGGTTTAAATAGTGAACGCCCCGCCTCCCCTCACACAAATGCGGCACTCTCAATTGCCTACCACCTGACAGGTAAGATCTAGATATTCTGAAAGCCATAGTTTATTTTTATTTTTATGGGCGACTGTCTTATGTAGGGGCAATTTTTTTTCGGTATGAGATGACGGTTTGATTGGTACTATCTTAGGGTGCATATGACTTTTTGATCGATTGGTATTACACTTTTAGTGATGTAAGGTGACAAAAAATGGCTTTTTTGACAAATTTTTTATTTTTTTTTACGGTGTTCATCTGAGGGGTTAGGTCATGTGATATTTTCATACAGCAGGTTCCTAAGGACGCAAAGATACCTAATATGTCTACTTTTTTATTTATTTCAGTTTTACATAACAACAGCATTTTTTAAAACCTCAAAAAATTATGTTTTAGTGTCTCCATATTCTGAGAGCCATAGTTTTTTTATTTTTTGGGCGATTGTTTTAAGTAGGGTCTTATTTTTTGTGGAATGATATGACGGTTTGATTGGTATGATTTTGGGGTGATTATGACTTTTTAATCGCTTGGTATTACACTTTTTGTGATGTAAGGTGACAAAAAAATGGCTTTTTTTTACCTGAGGGGTTAGTTCATGTGATATTTTTATACAGCAGGTTCTTACAGATGAGGCGATACCTAATATTTATACTTTTTAAATTTATTTACGTTTTACACAATAACAGCATTTTTGAAACAAAAAATATCATGTTTTAGTGTCTCCATATTCTGAGTGCCATAGTTTTTTTTATTTTTTGGGAGATTGTCTGAGTTAGGGTCTTATTTTTTGCGGGATAAGATTATGGTTTCATTGGTATGATTTTGGGGTACTTATGACTTTTTAATCGCTTGGTATTACACTTTTTGTGATGTAAGGTGACAAAAAATGGCATTTTTTTACCTGAGGGGTTAGTTCATGTGATATTTTTATACAGCAGGTTCTTACAAATGCGGCGATACCTAATATGTATATTTTTTTACTTTATTTATGTTTTACACAATAACAGCATTTTTGAAACAAAAAAAATCATGTTTTCGTGTCTCCATAGTCTGAGAGCCATAGCTTTTTTATTTTTTGGGCGATTGTCTTAGGTAGGGTATAATTTTTGCGTATGACTTTTTGATCACTTGCTATTACACTTTTTATGATGTAAGGTGACAAAATATGGCTTTTTTGACACCGTTTTTTTTTTTTGTTGTTTTTTATGGCGTTCCCCTGAGGGGTTAGGTCATGTGGTATTTTTATAGAGAAGGTCGTTACGGATGTGGCGATACCGAATATATTTTTTTTACATTTAACACAATATATGCATTTTTGAAACAAAAAAAAAATCAAGTTTTAGTGTCTCCATAGTCTGAGAGCCATATATATATATTTTTTTTGGGCGATTGTCTTACGTTGGGGCTCATTTTTTGTGGGATGAGGTGACGGTTAGATTGGTACTATTTTGGGGGGCATACGCCTTTTTTATCGCTTGGTGTTGCACTTTTAGTGATGTAAGGTGACCAAAAAATGTTTTTTTAGCACAGTTTTTATTTTTTTACGCTGTTCATCTGAGGGGTTAGGTCATGTGATATTTTTATAGAGTCTGTCGGTACGGATGCGGCGATACCTAATATGTCTACTTTTCTTTTTTTCCCTATATTTTACAAATTTTTTTTTTACTTTATTTTGGGAAAAGGGCGCTTTTTTTTTTTTTTTTTACTTGAAACTTTTACTTTTTTTGTAAAACTCAATTTTTTTACTTCTTTTTTTCACTTTATTTTTTGTCCCACTATGGGACTTCAACATTTCAGGGTCTCATCCCTGTTTCAATATAGCACAATACATTTGTATTGTGCTGTATTGAACTGTCAGTGGATCTCTTGGGCTTCCGTAGCTGCCTGTTCAAGGCAGCACAGGTAACCGATGGGGATATACAAGCTGCTGCAAACCCCCTGTATGCCGCGGTCTTTTTCAACCTTTTTTTCCCCAATGTATACATTAAACGTAGGTAAAAACGTCATTTAAATCTAGCCTAAGGCCTCGTTTACATTTCCGTTTGACGTCTGTGGAAAAAAAACTGCTTAAAGATGTCCATGAAGATATCTGTGTTTGGTCCGTGTGTCTGTTTTTTGCCCTCCATGAGTCATCTAAATTCCATAGACACTGCTCAGCTGAAAATTACTTTCCAAAGCATCTCCTATTTCAGGGCTCATGCACACGACAGTATTTTGCGTTCAGTATACTGGCTGTTTTTTTAGTTCAGTATGCGGTACATATGCTGAACCATTCATTTCAATGGTTCAGC
This sequence comes from Bufo bufo, assembly GCF_905171765.1. Classification (NCBI taxonomy): domain Eukaryota; kingdom Metazoa; phylum Chordata; class Amphibia; order Anura; family Bufonidae; genus Bufo; species Bufo bufo. The sequence goes on from NC_053391.1 coordinate 323,719,449, forward strand.
AAAAAAACCTGAAGTGTCTCCGTGTGCATTCCGTTTCAGTATTTCCGTACAGTGAAAAGATAGAACATGTCCTATATTCCGTATGACTTCCGTATCTGTTCCGTTTTTGTGGAACCATCTATTGAAAATTTTATGCCCAGCCCAATTTTTTTTATGTAATTACTGTATACTGTATATGCCATACGGAAAAACGGAACAGAAACGGAAACAAGAAACGGAACAACGGATCAGTGAAAAACGGACCGCAAAAAACTATAAAAGCCTAAGGCCTAAGATAGTGCATGTCACTGTGGTTTTTTCACTGACTCATGGTCAGTAAAAAAATACAGATGTGTGAACAAACAATGGGTATCCAATGGTACTCAATAGGTACGTGTGCTGTCTGTGGAAAATGCATTAGGAAAAAACGGAAATGTGAACGAGGCCTTAGATGTGCAGAGGCATGGAATTTATGGCATTTTCAAATAAATCTGTTAACTATAATATTGGATGGCGCTCAAAATGAGAAAACAAAAGCACTTTATTAACTCACATTTAAAAATAAGATGGCTATCTGCCTCTTAAAGGGGTTGTCCGAGTTCAGAGCTGAACCCGGACATACTTATAATTTCACCCAGGTAGCCCCCCTGATGTTAGCATTTCATGCTCCGATGCGCTTCCTTGCCCTGCGCTGGATCGCGCAGGGAGGGGCTCTTTTATTTACAATAACACACTGCCGGGCGGAGGCTTCCATCCAACAGTGTGTTCAGTGACGTCACTGGACCTGATGGATGGGCTCTAGCACTGCCCTAGCCGTTTTACAGGCTAGGGCAGTGCTAAAGCCCTCCTATCAGTGCCTGTGACGTCACCGGGCTCACTGCGGATGCTCAAGTCAGGGGGGCTGCCTGGGTGAAAATGGGCATATGTCTGGGTTCAGCTCTGAACCCGGACAACCTCTTTAAAGGGGTTATCCGAGTAATTTTTTTGTTCTTTCTATGTTCCTAACTGGGCAAATATAACCGCTTTCCAATTAACTCACTTTATCTCCAGTGGCTGGTTTCTCCGATTTCACTGAGGGTCACATGACCTGTGATGTCAGCTTCTCTCCCTGCTCTGATAATGTTCGTTTACAAGCCTGCACGCCCCCCTTCACTGCCAGCTGTCTGCTCTCTCCTAAGATTCTTAACCCCTTCAGCTGCACATACTGGCTAGCTGCAGCAGTGACAATTCTGGGCACAAGATCTGACAGACTAGAGAAAGAATTGCACAAGAAGATAGGGGGAAGATCCTGTATGTATTAACAGTGTCATTATACAAGTGAGACTTGTAGTCCTACACATACAACCAGGGCCGGCGCCACCGTGCGGTTTAAAAAAAAAGCGTTGCCGCAAGTTGTTGTTTTTTTTAAGTACAGCGGGCGGCGGTGGGCCCTCCCCCGCACCGGGCGGCTGCTGCACTGCCCAGAGAGAGGGACTGATAGGAGGGAAGCGCCTCTAATGTAGCGTGGCCGAGCTCTGTTCGGTCCGCGGTACAGAAGCATTTGTTTTCTGTACCCGGCCGGACTGACAGGAAGTGCTCACTTAGTGTGCACTTCCTTTCAGTCCGGCCGAGTACAGGAAGCAAATGCTCCTGTACCGCGGACCGAACAGAGCTCGGCCACGCTACACTAGAGGTGGGGGGGGGGGGGAGAATGGAATGAGAGTGACAAGGGAGTGGGGGGGGGGATAAGAGTGACAAGGGAGGGGGGGGAGGAAATGATGAGAGTGACGGGGGAGGAAATGATGAGAGTGACAAGGAAGGGGGGGAAATGAGAGTGACAAGGGAGGGGGGAATGAGAGTGACAAGGGAGGGGGGGAGGAAATGATGAGAGTGACAAGGGAGGGGGGAGGAAATGATGAGAGTGACAAGGGAGGGGGGAGGAAATGATGAGAGTGACAAGGGAGGGGGGGAAATGAGAGTGACAAGGGAGGGGGGAATGAGAGTGACAAGGGAGGGGGGGAGGAAATGATGAGAGTGACAAGGGAGTGGGGGGAAGAATGAGAGTGACAAGGGAGTGGTGAGGGGAGAATGAGAGTGACAAGGGAGGGGGGGAGGAAATTATGAGAGTGACAAGGTAGTAAGGGGGGGAAATGATGAGAGTGACAAGGGAGTGGGGGGGAAGAATGAGAGTGACAAGGGAGGGGGGGTGAGAGTGACAAATGAGGGGGGGGAATGAGAGTGACAAGGGAGGGGGGAATGAGAGTGACAAGAGAGGGGGGGGGGGGAGAGAGTGACAAGGGACGGAGGGGGGGAGAAGAGAGTGACAAGGGAGTCCCCAGAGCCAGACTGCAGCCAGAGACCAGATCATCTTATTGTCCTGGTGGTAAGTAGACAATGCAATATGTTTATTATGTAATTGTTTAGTTATTAATACTACATTGGAAACTAATTTACCTCACATTAAGGCTCCCTTCACACGTCCGCAACGTGTTTTGCGGATACACGGAGCCGCGGATCCGCAAAACACGGAAAGCGGCAATGTGTGTTCCGCGGACTGCACATTGCCGGCACTAATAGAATATGCCTGTTCTTGTCCGCAATTGTGGACAAGAATAGGACATGTTCTATTTTTTTGCAGAACGGAAGTGCGGACACGGAAGTGCGGACCCGGAAGTGCGGATCCGCAATTCCGTGTCCGGGCAGCACATCATGCTGCCCCTTAGGAATGAATGGGTCCGCAATTCCGTTCCGCAAAATGCAGAACGAAATTGCGGACGTGTGAATGGAGCCTAAAAGAACACTATAGTCCCAGAACCAGTACAGTTTAATGTAGTGGTACTGGTGTCTATAGCCTGTTCCTGCAGAGAAAAGACACTGTGCAGTACTGGTGTTAACCCCTTAAGGACTTAGGACGTACTGGTACGCCCTATTTCCCGAGTCCTTAAGGACTCAGGACGTACCGGTACGTCCTAAGTTTAAATCGCTATTGCGGCGCGGCGGAGGTTAATCGCAACAGGATGTCCGCTGAAATCATTCAGCGGGCATCCTGTCACAACGCTGGGGGAGGGTCCCGTCTCAATTCAGACCTGCGGTTTGCGGCCTTTACCTGGTGCGGCGGGCGGCGCTGCCATCGGGTCCCCATGCGGCTGTAGGGGGGACCCGATGGCTGCCTTCCGGTGACGAGCCTGTGAGATCCAGCCCTCTGGATATCACAGGCCGGAAGCTGTATGAGTAATACACACAGTATTACTCATACAGCCAATGCATTCCAATACAGAAGTATTGGAATGCATTGTAAAAAGGATTAGACCCCCAAAAGTTAAAGTCCCAAAGTGGAACAAAAAAAAAGTAAAAAAAAAGTTGAAAAAATAAAGTTTTCCCCCCCAAAAATTCAAAAGTTTCAAGTAAAACTAAACAAAAACTTCATTTTCCCCAAATAAAGTTATTTTTATTTTTTTTTAAATAGGGGAAAAAAAATAAGTATAGATATTAGGTATCGCCGCGTCCGTATCGACCGGCTCTATAAAAATATATCATGACCTAACCCCTCAGATGAACACCGTAAAAAATAAAAACCTTACATCACAAAAAGTACAACAGCAAGCGATCAAAAAGACGTTTGCCCACCAAAATAGTACCAATCTAACCGTCACCTCATCCCGCAAAAAATGAGCCCCTACCTGAGACAATCTCCCAAAAAATAAAAAAACTATGGCTCAGAATATGGAGACACTAAAACATCGTTTTTTTTGTTTCAAAAATGATATTATTGTGTAAAACTTACATAAATAAAAAAAAAGTATACATATTAGGTATCTCCGCGTCCGTATCGACCGGCTCTATAAAAATATCACATGACCTAACCCCTCAGATAAACACCGTAAAAAATAAATAATAAAAACTGTGTTAAATAAACCATCTTTTGTCACTTTACATCACAAAAAGTGTAATAGCAAGCGATAAAAAAGTCATATGCACCCCAAAATAGTTCCAATCAAACCGTCATCTCATCCCGCAAAAAATGAGACCCTACCTAAGATAATCGCCCAAAAACTGAAAAAACTATGGCTCTCAGAATATGGAGACACTAAAACATGATTTTTTTTTTGTTTCAAAAATGATATTATTGTGTAAAACTTACATAAATAAAAAAAAAGTATACATATTAGGTATCGCCGCATCCGTATCGACCGGCTCTATAAAAATATCACATGACCTAACCCCTCAGATGAACACCGTAAAAAAAAAAAAAAAAACTGTGCTAAATAAACCATTTTTTGTCACCTTACATCACAAAAAGTGTAATAGCAAGCAATTAAAAAGTCACACGCACCCCAAAATAGTATCAATAAAACCGTCATCTCATCCCGCAAAAATCATACACTACCCAAAGTAATCGCCCAAAAACTGAAAAAATTATGGCTCTCAGACTATGGAAACACTAAAACATGATTTTTTGGGCTTCAAAAAAGAAATCATTGTGTAAAACTTACATAAATAAAAAAAAGTATACATATTAGGTATCGCAGCGTCCGTAATAACTTGCTCTATAAAAATATCACATGACCTAACCCCTCAGATGAATACCGTAAAAAAATAAAAATTAAAACGGTGTAAAAGAAGCAATTTTTTGTCACCTTACATCACAAAAAGTGTAATAGCAAGCGATCAAAAAGTCACACACACACCAAAATAGTGCGAATAAAACCGTCATCTCATCCCGCAAAAATCATACCCTACCCAAGGTAATCGCCCAAAAACTGAAAAAATTATGGCTCTCAGACTATGGAAACACTAAAACATGATTTTTTTTGTTTCAAAAAAGAAATCATTGTGTAAAGCTTACATAAATAAAAAAAAGTATACATATTAGGTATCGCCGCATCCGTGACAACCTGGTTTATAAAATGGGGTCATTTTTTTGGAGTTTCTACTCTAGGGGTGCATCAGGGGGGCTTCAAATGGGACATGGTGTCAAAAAAAACAGTCCAGCAAAGCCTGCCTTCCAAAAACCGTATGGCATTCATTTCTTTCTGTGCCCTGCCGTGTGCCCGTACAGCGGTTTACGACCACATATGGGGTGTTTCTGTAAACTACAGAATCAGGGCCATAAATATTGAGTTTTGTTTGGCTGTTAACCCTTGCTTTGTAACTGGAAAAAAAATATATTAAAATGGAAAAACTGCCAAAAGAGTGAAATTTTTAAATTGTATCTCTATTTTCAATTAATTCTTGTGGAACACCTAAAGGGTTAACGACGTTTGTAAAATCTGTTTTGAATACCTTGAGGGGTGTAGTTTCTAGAATGGGGTCATTTTTGGGTGGTTTCTATTATGTAAGCCTCGCAAAGTGACTTCAGACCTGAACTGGTCCCTAAAAATTGGCTTAAGATTTGCTTCTAAACTTCTAAGCCTTGTAACATCCCCAAAAAATAAAATATCATTCCCAAAATGATCCAAACATAAAGTAGACATATGGGGAATGTAAAGTAATAACTATTTTTTGAGGTATTACTATGTATTATAAAAGTAGAGAAATTGAAACTTGGAAATTTGCAATTTTTTACAAAATTTGGGTAAATTTGGTATTTTTTTATAAGTCCTTAACCCCTTAAGGACCGGGCTCATTTTCACCTTAAGGACCAGGCTCATTTTCACCTTAAGGACCAGGCCATTTTTTGCAAATCTGACCAGTGTCACTTTAAGTGCTCATAACTTTAAAACGCTTTGACTTACCCAGGCCGTTCTGAGATTGTTTTTTCGTCACATATTGTACTTCATGACACTGCTAAAATTGGGTCAAAAAAGTTAATTTTTTTGCATAAAAAAATACAATTTTTACCGTAAATTTTGAAAAATTAGCAAATTTCAAATTTTCAGTTTCTCTACCTCTGTAATACATAGTAATACCCCCAAAAATTGTGATGACTTTACATTCCCCATATGTCTACTTCATGCTTGAATTGTTTTGGGAATGATATTTTATTTTTTGGGGATGTTACAAGGCTTAGAAGTTTAGAAGCAAATTTTGAAATTTTCAGAAATCTTCAAAATCCCACTTTTTATGGACCAGTTCAGGTTTGAAGTCATATTGTGAGGCTTAGATAATAGAAACCTCCCAAAAATGACCCCATTCTAGAAACTACACCCCTCAAGGTATTCAAAACTGTTTTTCAAACTTTGTTAACCCTTTAGGTGTTCCACAAGAGTTAATGGCAGATGGAGAAACAATTTTGAAATTTATATTTTTTGGAAAATTTTCCAATATAATCAATTTTTTCCAGGAGTAAAACAAGGGTTAACTGCCAAACAACACTCAAAATGGGTTGCCCTGATTCTGTAGTTTGCAAAAACACCCCATATGTGGTCGTAAACTACTGTTTGGCCGAACGGTAGCACATAGAAGGAGGGGAACACCATATGGGTTTTGGAAGGCAGATTTGGCAGGACTGGTTTTGTTTATACCATGTCCCATTTGAAGCCCCCTGTTGCACCCCTAGAATAGAAATTTCAAAAAAGTGACTCCATCTAAGAAAGTACACCCCTCAAGGTATTCAAAACTGGGTTTACAAACTTTGTTAACCCTTTAGGTGTTCCACAAGAGTTAATGGCAGATGGAGAAACAATTTTGAAATTTCTATTTTTTGGAAAATTTTCCAATATAATCAATTTTTTCCAGGAGTAAAACAAGGGTTAACTGCCAAACAACACTCAAAATGGGTTGCCCTGATTCTGTAGTTTGCAAAAACACCCCATATGTGGTCGTAAACTACTGTTTGGCCGAACGGTAGCACATAGAAGGAGGGGAACACCATATGGGTTTTGGAAGGCAGATTTGGCAGGACTGGTTTTGTTTATACCATGTCCCATTTGAAGCCCCCTGTTGCACCCCTAGAATAGAAATTTCAAAAAAGTGACTCCATCTAAGAAAGTACACCCCTCAAGGTATTCAAAACTGGGTTTACAAACTTTGTTAACCCTTTAGGTGTTCCACAAGAGTTAATGGCAGATGGAGAAACAATTTTGAAATTTCTATTTTTTGGAAAATTTTCCAATATAATCAATTTTTTCCAGGAGTAAAACAAGGGTTAACTGCCAAACAACACTCAAAATGGGTTGCCCTGATTCTGTAGTTTGCAAAAACACCCCATATGTGGTCGTAAACTACTGTTTGGCCGAACGGTAGCACATAGAAGGAGGGGAACACCATATGGGTTTTGGAAGGCAGATTTGGCAGGACTGGTTTTGTTTATACCATGTCCCATTTGAAGCCCCCTGTTGCACCCCTAGAATAGAAATTTCAAAAAAGTGACTCCATCTAAGAAAGTACACCCCTCAAGGTATTCAAAACTGGGTTTACAAACTTTGTTAACCCTTTAGGTGTTCCACAAGAGTTAATGGCAGATGGAGAAACAATTTTGAAATTTCTATTTTTTGGAAAATTTTCCAATATAATCAATTTTTTCCAGGAGTAAAACAAGGGTTAACTGCCAAACAACACTCAAAATGGGTTGCCCTGATTCTGTAGTTTGCAAAAACACCCCATATGTGGTCGTAAACTACTGTTTGGCCGAACGGTAGCACATAGAAGGAGGGGAACACCATATGGGTTTTGGAAGGCAGATTTGGCAGGACTGGTTTTGTTTATACCATGTCCCATTTGAAGCCCCCTGTTGCACCCCTAGAATAGAAATTTCAAAAAAGTGACTCCATCTAAGAAAGTACACCCCTCAAGGTATTCAAAACTGGGTTTACAAACTTTGTTAACCCTTTAGGTGTTCCACAAGAGTTAATGGCAGATGGAGAAACAATTTTGAAATTTCTATTTTTTGGAAAATTTTCCAATATAATCAATTTTTTCCAGGAGTAAAACAAGGGTTAACTGCCAAACAACACTCAAAATGGGTTGCCCTGATTCTGTAGTTTGCAAAAACACCCCATATGTGGTCGTAAACTACTGTTTGGCCGAACGGTAGCACATAGAAGGAGGGGAACACCATATGGGTTTTGGAAGGCAGATTTGGCAGGACTGGTTTTGTTTATACCATGTCCCATTTGAAGCCCCCTGTTGCACCCCTAGAATAGAAATTTCAAAAAAGTGACTCCATCTAAGAAAGTACACCCCTCAAGGTATTCAAAACTGGGTTTACAAACTTTGTTAACCCTTTAGGTGTTCCACAAGAGTTAATGGCAGATGGAGAAACAATTTTGAAATTTCTATTTTTTGGAAAATTTTCCAATATAATCAATTTTTTCCAGGAGTAAAACAAGGGTTAACTGCCAAACAACACTCAAAATGGGTTGCCCTGATTCTGTAGTTTGCAAAAACACCCCATATGTGGTCGTAAACTACTGTTTGGCCGAACGGTAGCACATAGAAGGAGGGGAACACCATATGGGTTTTGGAAGGCAGATTTGGCAGGACTGGTTTTGTTTATACCATGTCCCATTTGAAGCCCCCTGTTGCACCCCTAGAATAGAAATTTCAAAAAAGTGACTCCATCTAAGAAAGTACACCCCTCAAGGTATTCAAAACTGGGTTTACAAACTTTGTTAACCCTTTAGGTGTTCCACAAGAGTTAATGGCAGATGGAGAAACAATTTTGAAATTTCTATTTTTTGGAAAATTTTCCAATATAATCAATTTTTTCCAGGAGTAAAACAAGGGTTAACTGCCAAACAACACTCAAAATGGGTTGCCCTGATTCTGTAGTTTGCAAAAACACCCCATATGTGGTCGTAAACTACTATTTGGCTAAACGGCAGGACATAGAAGAAGGGGAACGTCATTTTTGGAAGGCAGATTTTGCTGGACTGGTTTATTGACACCATGTACCCTTTCAAGCCCCCTGATGCACCCCTAGAGTAGAAACTCCATAAAAGTGACCCCATCTAGGAAACTACGGGATAAGGTGGTTGTTGTTTTGGGACTATTTTTGGGGTAAATTTGATTTTTGGTTGCTCTATATTAGTCTTTTTTGAGGCAATGTAACAAAAAAATGTAATTCTAAAATTGTTTCTACATTCACTATTTGGTTTTGTGGAACACCTAAAGGGTTAACATAGTTTGTAAAGTAACTTTTGAATACCTTGAGGGGTGTAGTTTCTTAGATGGGGTCACTTTTTTGGAGTTTCTAGTCTAGGCTACATCAGGGGGGGCTTCTAATGGGACATGGTGTCAAAAAAAAAACTGTCCATCAAAATCTGCCTTCCAGAAACCATATGGAGTTCCCTTCGTTCTATGCCCTGCCGTGCGGCTATATAGCCATTTACGACCACATATGGGGTGTTTCTGCAAACTACAGAATCGGGGCAATAAATATTTAGTTTTGTTTGGCTGTTAACCCTTGCTTTATTACCGGCAAAATGGATTCAAATTGAAATTTTGCCCAAAAATTGGTGTTTTGGCACAGTTTTTATTTTATATTTTTAACACCGTTCATCCGAGGCGTTTGGTCAAAAGTTATTTTTATAGCGACGACTTTTACGCACGCGACGATGCCCAATATGTATGGCTCTCAGACTTTGGAGACACTAAGCAGGCATCCTAAAACTGCGGCCCTCCAGATATTGTAAAACTACAATTCCCACCATGCCCTGCTGATGGCTGTAGGTTGTCTGGGCATGCTGGGAGTTATAGTTTTACAACATCTGGAGGGCCGCAGTTTGAGGATGCCTGCTCTAAAACTAATATTTTTTGGGGAAAGAAAAATTGTTTCCGTGTCTCCAAAGTCTGAGAGCCATAGTGTTTTATGTTCTCTAGTGGACTGTTGAGGATTATAAAAATTTAGTACTCCATGGAAGTGTGATACTCCCTGAAGCAATTGATAATGCAGAGGCCCGGATGATCGGGGCAAGTGTCACATTGAGTAGTGGTGTCCTTCCGTATCCCCCTCTTGTGACACACTCTGCACTTTTTTTGGGTTCGTCCCTTCTTTCCAGTATGGGGGACCACACCTGGAAAGTGTTGGCCAGGGACGATCCGGGCGCCTCCAATTCCCGAGGTACTCCGGCCTGCTCTTTCCCGGTCCGAAAAGATCAGGTCTTTGAGGACTGCCTCATAGAACTGGAGGAATGTCCCTGTGCTGCCAGCGCTTCGGGATAGTACAAAAGAGTTGTACATGGCAACCTGTACCAAGTAGACCGCAACTTTTTTGTACCATGCCCGGGTTTTGCGCATGGCGTTATATGGCGTGAGGACTTGATCAGAGAGATCAACTCCTCCCATATACCGATTGTAGTCGACGATACAATCGGGCTTGAGGACCGTTGCCGCGGTACCTCGCACAGGGACAGGGGTGGTGCCGTTACCGTGGATTGTGGACAGCATAAGGACATCCCTCTTGTCCTTATACCTGACCAGCAACAGGTTTCCACTGGTAAGGGCACGGGTCTCACCCCTGGGGATAGGTACCTGGAGGGGGTAGGCAGGGAGGCCGCGTTGATTTTTCCGCACGGTCCCACAAGCGAACGTGGATCTGGCGGCAAGGGACCTGAACAAGGGAATGCTGGTATAAAAGTTATCCACGTACAAGTGGTAACCATTATCCAGCAGTGGGTACATAAGGTCCCACACGAGTTTCCCGCTAACACCCAGAGTGGGGGGACATTCTGGGGGTTCAATACGGGAATCTCGCCCCTCGTACACACGAAATTTGTAAGTGTACCCTGAGGCACTCTCACAAATTTTGTATAGCTTCACGCCATACCTCGCCCGCTTTGTGGGAATGTATTGGCGGAAACTGAGTCTCCCCTTGAACGCAACGAGAGACTCATCAACCGCGACCTCCCTTCCAGGTACGTAGGCCTGCTGAAATGTGGCCCCAAAGTGATCGATGACCGGCCGTATCTTATACAGCCGGTCATAGGCAGGATCACTTCGGGGGGGACATGCTGCATTATCGGAATAATGCAGACATTTCCGGATGGCCTCAAACCGGTGACGTGTCATGACCATACTGTACAGTGGGGTCTGGTAGAGTATGTCCCCACTCCAGTATTGCCTGACACTGGGTTTTTGGACTAGACCCATATGCAGCACGAGGCCCCAAAATGTCCTCATTTCGGCTGCACTGACCGGCGTCCAGCCACCGGGTCTAGCCAAAACTGAGCCTGGGTTTTGAGCGACGAACTGTTGGGCGTACAGATTCGTCTGCTCCACCATCAGATTCACCAGTGAGTTACTGAAAAAAAAACTAAAATAGTCTATTTCAGTAAACCCCACTGTGGGAATCTGGATTCCAGGATTGCCAGCAAAATCCGGAATCTCAGGCTCAAAGTCCACTGGGGGACACCAGCTAAGTTCATCGGCAGGGGGCTCCGGTGGACTTATTTGGTGGGCCGGGAAACCAGTACGAACCCCAGGGCGGCTCGTACTAGGGTGGGCCACAGGATCCCTAGCATGTGGGGCCCCTGGCTCCGCCTGGCGGCGTCTCCGCCGCCTTGGTGGCTCATCGTCATCAGATGATGATGAGGAGGATGCGGATGACAAAAGGAATGTGGGGTCATCCTCATCCTCACTGGGGCTCTCAGAGTCGGAGGCAATCTGGGCGTATGCCTCCTCGGCCGAGAACATCCGGTGGGCCATGGGTGTGTGTGCGTGTAGGTGTGCGTGTGTGGCAAACTTTATTATATGTGCGTGTGTGTGGGGGCAACGGGTGTTCGCGTACTAAAAAGTCCAGGCAAAAAAATGGGCAAGTGTTAGAAAAAAAAAAAGTTAAAACTTGCTGATCAGCGGTACAACGCTGATCAGCGGTCGGTGGGGTGGTGGGGCGGGCGATGCGCTAACAGTGGACGGACGCTAAAAAGTGCCGGCCAGTCAGCGCACGCAGAAAAAAAAAAGTGGTGGTGAGTGGGGGGTGGGGGGTGCTGGTGGGGGGTGGGTGGGGGGGGGAGGCAGGTGGGGGGGGGGGGGAAGTGGCTGGTGGGGGGTGGGTGGGGGGGCAAGTGGCAGGAGGGGTCTGGGTTAGGGTTAGATGGAAGTTTGGAAGTTTGGAATAAAAGTACTTTTTTTTTTTTTTTTCTAACTTACTTTTCCCTTCTTTCCCTGCCTAACGGTGCCTCTCCCTCACTGACCCTAACCTACCTGGGTGGCGATGGGTGCAGGAGGGTGATGGATGCCGATTAGGGGGACACAGGAGCTCGTTCTGGACGGTGCTGCACGGTCAGGGTGCTGGACAGGAAGAGGAGGGGAGAGAGGAGCGCAGGAAGTTTGAATCTCGCGCCTCTCTCCCCTGCACCAATCAGCACCCTGGACAGCGGCATTCAGCACCAGGGCCAGCACCGCCTCTCCAAATCCTCGGACTGCGATAGGTGGTGTATAATTACGCCACCGATCGCAGTCTTTTTCCGGTTCATCGGGTCACAGGACACCCGAATGGACCGGAAACGCAGAAAACCGCAGGTCTGAATTGACCTGCGGTTTTCTGCGATCGCCGATACGGGGGGGTCAAATGACCCCCCCCTGCATTGTTACGGGATGCCGGCTGAATGATTTCAGCCGAAATCCCGTTCCGATTAACCCCTGCGGCGCCGGAGTTCCGATTTTAAGTCAGGACGTACCGGTACGTCCTCGGTCCTTAAGGACTCGGGAAATAGGGCGTACCGGTACGTCCTAGGTCCTTAAGGACTCGGGAAATAGGGCGTACCGGTACGTCCTAGGTCCTTAAGGGGTTAAGGTGAAATAGGGCTGAGTCCTTAAGGGGTTAAAGGAGCACTATAGTGCCAGGAAAACAAGCTCATTTTCCTGGCACTATATAGTTGTTAGGAGTGGGGCACCCTCGTGTCCCCCTCCCACTGGGCTGAAGGGGTTAAAACCCCTCACTGGTAACTCTTCTCCCCGATCCTCCTCTCTGCTGCGAATGCGCATGCGCAGGCATTCAAAACTATGTTCCGCGTCTTCCCACTGTAATTTTCACAGTGAGAATCGCGGAAGCACCTCTAGCGGCTGTCAGGGAGGCAGCTACAAGAAGCTTGATTAACCCTAAGGGAAACATAGCAGTTCTTTTAATTTAAATGCTGAGAAAGGGGTGGAACATGATATCAGATGATCTGCCCATATCATGTTCCACCCCTTTCTCAGGCAATTTTTATCTTGCCTAGGGCGGCAAAAATCCTTGCATCGGCCCTGCATACAACATGCTGTTGAGTCTCCCAGCAGGCAGACATGTCACTCAGGGCAGCTCTTGTATTCACTCCCTTAGCAGTGTCATTATACAGCTGGAACTTGTAGTTCTACACATACAACATGCTGCAGAGTCTCCCAGCAGGCAGACATGTCACTCAGGGCAGCTCTTGTATTCACTCCCTTAGCAGTGTCATTATACAGCTGGGACTTGTAGTCCTACACATACAACATGCTACAGAGTCTCCCAGCAGGCAGACATGTCACTCAGGACAGCTCTTGTATCCACTCTCTTAGCAGTGTCATTATACAGCTGGGACTTGTAGTTCTACACATACAACATGCTGCAGAGTCTCCCAGCAGGCAGACATGTCACTCAGGGCAGCTCTTGTAGCCACTCCCTTAGCAGTGTCATTATACAGGTGAGATTTGTAGTCCTACACATACAACATGCTGCAGAGTCTCCCAGCAGGCAGACATGTCACTCAGGGCAGCTCTTGTAGCCACTCCCTTAGCAGTGTCATTATACAGGTGGGACTTGTAGTTCTACACATACAACATGCTGCAGAGTCTCCCAGCAGGCAGACATGTCACTCAGGACAGCTCTTGTATCCACTCCCTTAGCAGTGTCATTATACAGCTGGGACTTGTAGTCCTACACATACAACATGCTGCAGAGTCTCCCAGTAGGCAGACATGTCACTCAGGGCAGCTCTTGTATTCACTCCCTTAGCAGTATCATTGTACAGCTGGGACTTGTAGTCCTACACATACAACATGCTGCAGAGTCTACCAGCAGGCAGACATGTCACTCAGGGCAGGTCTTGTAGCCACTCCCTTAGCAGTGTCATTATACAGGTGGGACTTGTAGTTCTACACATACAACATGCTGCAGAGTCTCCCAGCAGGCAGACATGTCACTCAGGGCAGCTCTTGTATCCACTCCCTTAGCAGTGTCATTATACAGCTGGGACTTGTAGTTCTACAGATACAACATGCTGCAGAGTCTCCCAGCAGGCAGACATGTCACTCAGGACAGCTCTGTATTCACTCCTTTAGCAGTATCATTGTACAGCCGGGACTTGTAGTTCTACACATACAACATGCTGCAGAGTCTCCCAGCAGGCAGACATGTCATTTAGGGCAGCTCTTGTATCCACTCCCTTAGCAGTATCATTGTACAGCTGGGACTTGTAGTCCTACACATACAACATGCTGCAGAGTCTCCCAGCAGGCAGACATGTCATTTAGGGCAGCTCTTGTATTCACTCCCTTAGCAGTGTCATTATACAGCCGGGACTTGTAGTCCTACACATACAACATGCTGCAGAGTCTCCCAGCAGGCAGACATGTCATTTAGGGCAGCTCTTGTATTCACTCCCTTAGCAGTGTCATTATACAGCTGGGACTTGTAGTCCTACACATACAACATGCTGCAGAGTCTCCCAGCAGGCAGACATGTCACTCAGGACAGCTCTTGTATTCACTCCCTTAGCAGTGTCATTATACAGGTGAGATTTGTAGTCCTACACATACAACATGCTGCAGAGTCTCCCAGCAGGCAGACATGTCATTTAGGGCAGCTCTTGTATTCACTCCCTTAGCAGTGTCATTATACAGCTGGGACTTGTAGTTCTACACATACAACAAGCTGCAGAGTCTCCCAGCAGGCAGACATGTCACTCAGGACAGCTCTTGTATCCACTCCCTTAGCAGTGTCATTATACAGCTGGGACTTGTAGTTCTACACATACAACATGCTGCAGAGTCTCCCAGCAGGCAGACATGTCACTCAGGGCAGCTCTTGTATCCACTCCCTTAGCAGTGTCATTATACAGCTGGGACTTGTAGTCCTACACATACAACATGCTGCAGAGTCTCCCAGCAGGCAGACATGTCACTCAGGACAGCTCTTGTATCCACTCCCTTAGCAGTGTCATTATATAGGTTGGACTTGTAGTTCTACACATACGACATGCTGAATGGTCTCCCAGCAGGCAGACATGTCACTCAGGACAGCTCTTGTATCCACTCCCTTAGCAGTGCAGGGGGAGGGGCAGAGATTGTTTTTATTGCATGTAAACAAAGGGCCAGAAAAGAACCAGAGAAAGGAGGAAATAGATTTTATTTTTTTTTGCATAAAACTTGCTTAGCTCAGTTATATATTGCTGCCCATCAGATTTTCAGTGCTATATATATTTTTTTCATAACTCGGACAACCCCTTTAAATAAACTTGCTCAGGGTGTATGGGGTAGAGAGTCTACACTATCTGCGTATGCCTATCTCCATCCCCATATAACACTGGATATATTTTTCAGTAGGCTTCTATGTATTAAAGCACTTCTATCTCTAACAGTGCACGTGGGCTCTTGTTCTTTTAACCCACAGAACTCAAGAGGTAGAGATAGATCCTGCACTATAAGGGCTCGTTCACGGCTCGTTCACACAAATGTTTTTTGCGTTTCGTATACGGGTTGTTTTTTGAGTTCTGTATGCGGTCCGTATATGGAACCATTCATTTCAATGGTTCTGCAAAAAAAAACGTAATGTACTCCGTATGCATTCCGTTTCTGTATTTCCATTTCTCCGTTCAAAGATAAAACATGTCCTATTATTGCCCGCAAATCACGTTCCGTGGCTCTATTCAAGTCAATGGGTTCGCAAAAAAACTGAACACATACGGAATGTGCTCTGTATGTCTTCCGTATCCATTCCGTTTTTGCAGAACCATCTATTGAAAATTTTATGCCCAGCACAATCTTTTTAATGTAATAATGTTTACTGTATATGCCACCGTTGGTGTCCTGTTCCCGTATTACGGACCGCATTTGCGGATCCACAATACTCGGGCACCGTTCCGTTGTCATTCCGCATGCTGACCCATTAATTTCAATGGGTTCACAAATCCGGAGATGCGGAACGGAAGCACGGAATGGAACACTACGGAAGCACTACGGAGTGCTTTTCGGGGGTTCCGTGCCTCTGCACCGCAAAAAGATAGAACATGCTCTATCTTTTTGCGGAACAGAGGGATCGCGGACCCATTCAAGTGAATGGGTCTGCGATCCCCATGCGCCTGCCCCACGGAAGGGGCCAGTGCATTGCGGACCGCAATTTGCGGTTCACAGCGCGGGACAGCAACGGTCGTGTGAACGAGCCCTAAGAAGTTACATGCTTTTTTGTTATATTAAAGGGGTTGTCCACTTTTTTCTGTTGATGACCTATCTGTGAGATAGGGAAACAGCTCTCCTTGTCTGACCGCTGTTTGTGTGATTAAGGGTCCATTCACACATCCGTGTGTGTTTTGCGGATCCGCAAAACACGGACAGCGGCAATGTGCATTCCGCATTTTGCGGACCGCACATTGCCGGCACTAAGAGAATATGCCTATTCTTGTCCGCTATTGCGGACAAGAGTAGGATATGTTCTATTTTTTTCAGGATCGGAATTGCGGACCCGGAAGTGCGGGTCCGCAATTCCGGATCGGGGCCACACGTCGTGCGGCCCCATAGAAATGTATGGGTCAGCAATTCCGTTCCGCAAAATGCGGAATGGAATTGCGGATGTGTGAATGGAGCCTTAACTAAATGTTCTGGACTGACATTCTGCTGTTTGGCCACAAGATGCTGCTGTTTCCTAACACAGCTACAGACTGTACATATATCTCCATATTCATGAGATGGGTGGAGTTACAAGTCTGGAGAGGAAGCCAGCAGCCATCTTAGAAGGAGGCTGTGAGAGACACTGAGGAACTGTGTGAGCAGTGAATCTGACGGAATCCAGGTGTGAGAATGACCAGAGATGCAGCTAAGTGAAGCTGATCATGCCCAAGACCCTGATCCTGTTCAGAGGAAAGAAGATTGCTGCCAGGAATGCTGATAAGAGCAGAGGAACAAAGCAACATACACTGCGGTACCGCATGCTTGTTGGAGAGACATTTGTTCTGTTCAGAGTCACCACAAATACAAAGCAGACCCGGGTCGGTAAGATTGTGCACGCACCTCATCACAGTGTTGGCACCTAGAGACTGAGACCAGGCTTGTAGTTAGTTAATTAGGCTCTCTGTTTGTGTGAGGCCACAAGTGTTAATACTGTTCATTGCAAGGACTCCATAACTTAAAGGGACATTTTACCTTGGAGAGCTGATAAATCCCCACAAACTCAAGCCAGGCTGACATTTTGCTCAGAAGGAATACTCAGGCACGTGCTACAGGACCAGTTATGGGAGGGGGAATACTGTAGATCTGTGTAAGATTGTAAGCTGTTGTGCTGCACCGCAGGCCAGCCTTACTATACACCCAACAGTGATTCTTTTTCTTTAAGGGTAATAACAGATAAGGTGTGGCAGTTTAGTTCTGCCCACCGGTAGGTTAATTGCTGCCCTTTCCTCCTGCATACATCAGAGGGCGCCGTGCTGTGCAGCACAAGGGTCTCAGCCTTCTGACTGGGTGTATGTAAATTGGTTGTATGTTCTCAGCATTTGTGGTTGTGTCTATTGCCACATTTAAGTAAAATTCTGTTTTGGCAAAAGCTGGTGTTGGGGTTGCTTTCCTCGTTCGTGTCTTCACTGTATCCTGGGGAACCCACCACGGTACACGACTTACATATCCTCAGCATAGGTCAGGCATCCTCAAACTGCGACCCTCCAGCTGTTGTAAAACTACAACTCCCACAATGCCCTGCTGTAGGCTGATACCTGTAGGCTGTTCGAGCATGCTGGGAGTTGTAGTTTTGCAACAGCTGGATGGCCGCAGTTTGAGGATGCCTGGCATAGGTCATCAATATCAGATCGGTGGAGGTCCAACACCCGATACCCCTGCCGATCAGGTATTTAGGCCTCTTTCGCACGGACGTCGCGTATGACAGCCGGATAGGGTGCGGGTGCGGCGCGGGAAAATCGTGTGATTTTGCCTGAGAGTGGGGTGAGTTTTGTATGCTATTGCGTTGCGTTCTTCAGTTTTTTCCGCGCGAGTGCAATGCATTTTGCACGAGCGTGAGAAAAAACTGAATGTGGTACCCAGACCCAAACCCGGACTTCGTCACTGCGGTCATCACATGGTCCATCACCATGGTGATGGACCATGTGATGAGCGCAGTGACGTCACCAAAGGTTCTTTTCCTCCCAGGTCATCAAAGAAGACGAGCCGGGCAGCGCGAACAAGTGGATGAGGTGAGTTTAATTTTATTTATTTTTTTAACCCCTCCATCCCTAATTTACTTAGCAATCTGTATTAAGAATGCTATTATTTTCCCTTATAACCATGTTATAAGGGAAAATAATAGAGATGGGACGACGAATCTGTCGAATCCACGAATCTTGCTGGATTCAAATGATTCGTGGACTCGAATCCCGACCTTATTTAAAAAATTCGAATCCCGGGCATAGTTATCTGTATTGCCGTCCTCAGGACAGCGATACAGATGCCTTGCCTAAAGATGCCTTGCCTGTGCTGCAGCAGGAGAGGGAGATGGGTGTTTGCTGGGACTCGAACCCACAACCTTCTGTATCAGAGGCAAGGCACTTACCCACACAGCTATTAGAGCTGTATAGCTACTGACTGAAAAAATATGAGACTTCTACTGTAGACTCTGTTAGCTGTTCTAGCCAGTGTACATCTATAC
Source organism: Bufo bufo (assembly GCF_905171765.1). Classification (NCBI taxonomy): domain Eukaryota; kingdom Metazoa; phylum Chordata; class Amphibia; order Anura; family Bufonidae; genus Bufo; species Bufo bufo. The sequence goes on from NC_053391.1 coordinate 323,738,152, forward strand.
ACATGACAGCTGCCCCAACACACAGCTCTGCTATCTCTCTATATTACAGCTGCCCCAGCACACTCATCTCTGCTATATCTCTATATATGATAGCTGCCCCAGCACACCCAGCTCTGCTACATCTATACACATGACAACTGCCCCAGCACACTCAGCTCTACTATATCTCTAAATATGACAGCTGCCCTAGCATACTCCTGCACCCTGCTACTGTCTTTATGGGCTAGTATCAATGCCATCTGTATATTTATTTCAGGTCCCTCAATACTGTGCATTTATAATAATGTTATATAACTGTTCATGTAATGTGCCTGGTTCACCAGCAGGTGGCAGCAAATATAGAAGAGCTGTACTTAGAATCGAACTTACTATTCCATTCTGACCCTCCTCTGGAGAGAAGTTGACTTGTCCCTACTTCCTGCAGGAAGGGTGGGGACCAGTTCTAGTTAGTTCCAGTCTACCCCCTGCAAGGGGAAGGGTGTGCAGGGGCATGTCTCTGCTGGACGTGTCCATGCCAGCCAGAGTACCCTAAGCTCTCCTGGCCATGGAGGCTGAAGCATAGAAGCCTCAGGAGCCAGGAGATTAGTTCCTCGGCTGAAGTTAAGTCCGACTAAAGAGAAAAAAGAAATGCAGCATACAGAAGAAGCTGAGTTATACCGCCAGCCTGTCAGTACAGCAGAGTAAGAGAGAAACAGAGATATAGCAGAGTTCAGTTTGCCTGCCAGTTTAATGCTAAAGCCTGCTGGAACCAAGACAAAGCCTGTAAACCATTTTGGAGACAGTTTTTTCAAAGTAAAGCTGCCATTGAACTTCATCTCAAGGTCTGGACTCCAGTTATTATCTTATTCCTCAATTTTTCCCCCTATTTATTTCTTTGGAGCCAAAGCCTGGGGTCCAGTGGTATCCAGGTAGGAGCACCGTGACACACATAAAGAGACATTCTAGGCCGCAACAGACCACTCTGCATTTCCTACACCTGGGACACGTTATATAGAGCCCGTTGAAGGTGCTCAGTGTATGAGGAGAGATACTGTGGGGGATGGGGGTTCTCAGTGTATGAGGGAAGATACTATGAGGGATGGGCGTGCTCAGTGTATGAGGGGAGATACCGTGGAGGATGATTATGCAAATTCTAAAGCATCGGAAGTCAGGGTTGCAACAGTAAACAACGAAAGGATGAAGTGTTGCCTTGCTATTTTCCCAGTGAAACCCCTGCACTGCATCCTGGACAACAAAGGAGTAGTTTTCAGCAAAGTCCATCAGGACAATTACATGGTCCTCCTCTACATTTTGTTTCAGCTCATTTAGATAAGCACTTTGGTGCTCAGAAATAAAATGGTGTCTAGTCAAGTTACAAATTTTGTCCATTAGTTCTGAGGTGAAATCCTCTAAGGATAACTGCTGTGTTTCTAAGGTATCCCGACCTGTGTGAATCCACTTCCTAAATTCAACAGTATCATCAGGGTCACTTTCCCTAAAATAATCAGCAAGATATTCTTCCAAAGCAGTCCTTCCAGGTCACTTTCACATTGTTGCAACATGCAATCTTTTGATTTTATATCACAGACAGTTTTACTTAAAAGCATTTTGTAGTCATCTGGAAGTGTGGTGGCCAAAAGCATAAGTTTAACATTTTGATGGATTGTGCAGACAGACTGAATGAGTTCCTGATCAGCCAACAGTAACACATCATTTTGGCCGAAACTCACAGAATTTAGAGAACCCAATTTTTAGGCCCATGCTTGTCCCGATAGATAGTGTACAATTCCTTCAAGCTGCACAAGATCACCCCTTTCAGCTTGAATAGCTTTTTCACCATTTATCCTCACAGACACACAATCCTTTCTGCCTGGACATACTCTAGAAAATTCATAATTTTCATAAAAATCCAGTACATGCTGCTTCATGTGCTCAGACAGCATTATTTTTTTTTTTGCTTGGGTTTAGGAACAGCAAAGATGCCAAATGTGTAGCTTGTAGGTCATTTATTCAAGTACATTGAAGCAATATAGGCCATAGGTGGGAACCAATTACATTAAAATTAAATTGAATCCAATTTAAAATGGCAACCCACAATTAATAAAAATATGTGTATGGAAATATATCTAAAAGTTATATTAGGATAACATGCTCAGCAGCATTACATAATCTTATGTTTCTGGCTCACCAGCCTGTCAGACAGGAGGCCACCAAAAAAGTGAAGTTCATGCACACATGCAAAATAGGTACATTCTAGTGAGCTTAGTTCTGGCTGTTGTGGAAATTTTATTATGCGGACATTTTATCTTAGGATGTGTGTGTGTTTTTATAGATTGTCATCTGTCTCCCTGTGTCTGATTTAGCCAAAGAGCGCTCTAGCAGAGGGTACTTTGGCTGAATCGGGACCAGTGGTAAAACCGTCAGTATGAAAACCTTCTCATGGGCTTGGAGACATATCTGCTTTTAAGACATGCATATCTGCCTTGTCGGTATACTAGTACCGTATACTGACAATAGCCGTAGCAATGTCTCGCAGATAATCTCAAACCTATGGGAACCAGTAGAATGATCGTTATTAGATACTGATCACCTTTGAGCAGTATTGAATGAGGTCCATGCTGACAGTGATGGGGGGTGGGCGGCCACCTGGCTGATCAGACAATGGACATGACTCATCCTTCCTTATACAGGGATGGGGTGTGTGCATTGTCTGCCCAGCCACATTGATTGCCCCTCCCTGTCCTTTGACATGTCATCACTTCCTGTATGTTAACACTTCCTGTATCCTTGTCTTGGGCCAGCCCCTTTTATACCTTTTGTTAGTAAATAAAAAACACAGGTTGAGCAGGAAGGAGAGGAGTTGCTCAGAATTTTCAATCAAGATGGTAACACCTGGGTCTGTCTCTGACTGGGGCTGAGGGAAGAGAGTTTCACCTTTTTCCTTACAGAAACTTTGATGCGAGCGGATTACAACTATTAATATTTTCTACAACATGGCCAACATAAGGCCGGGTCAAAGATAAAACAGGGTGACTTTTGTGGCAAAAAACATGCTCTTTTAGATGAGATTAATAAAAAAAAAGATTAAAAACTACACATTTGAGATATTTCCACCCCAATAGTATCAAAAATTGGCAAAAATATGAAATGTAATTTCTTTGTCTAATTATATCTTGTCTTCAAGTTGGTTGGAAAGCTTGTGTATGTGACCTTAAGATATATCTCATGGGCCATAACTCCTGGCAAAATTACAGTCTGGTCGGAAATGCATGTCAGGAGCAGAGGGCAGTCAAAGTAGGCCCTTAACGGTCATTTGTCAATTTTTTGGCCTATTTTGATGGCATGTAGAAATTGAGTCAAGCCTTCTTAAGGCACCAAACTTTGCAAGGAGACTTAGACTAAGTAGTTTGACTAACCTCCTAGCCTAACTACTTTTTAAGATACTGTGCCTTGACAAAGTTGCCACTTTGGGTTACGCAGCAAGCAGCACCTTACAGCTGGTCCATCATCAGCTGCCTGAAACTCTGGAACCAACAGAGGTCCAGATGAAAAAATTTATAAGATTTCATTTAGGACCCTAGGGAATATCTGTGCAAAATTTTATTCAATTTGGAGAGGGTCGGATTTCTAGGTTGGTCCACTTGACATGGAATGACCCTTATCTCATTATAACTTCCTGAGAATAGGTCATCAAAAAAAAAAGCACACAACCCATTTAAATAGTCATGATTAAAGCTCTCTTAATAAAGACAAATGTACTTCGAATCACAGTCCCTGAATGCTGTGGTTTATTGAATCTACTTGGAGATTGCTTCCTACCACTGAGCATCACCTCAAAGAACACCATGGTGCCACCATAAACTCTTCATTATACCAGGATTACATGGTTTTTGGTCCAATCAGGACTTTTATCAAGTTGCCTCTGAAAAAGGAACAACCATAGTACTGTTAAGTTGCAGCCATATGGCACATGTTCAATTTTAACTAAACAGATCATAAATATACATAATGGAAAGTTAAAAATACAGAAGCAGATAAACAGCATTTCCGGCCCTGTTCAAACTGCATGGCTAATTATACAAGCATGCAAAAAAGGTCAATGCTCCCAGTGTCGACACCCCTCCCTCTACAAATATAAATACAGTAACTTGTAATATATCACTGTCTATCCTTCATAATTACCTATCCTGAAGGGTAAGTATATGCAGAAAGTAGGAGTTTAATAAAAGTATATATTTGCAAAGTACCTCATATTCATTTATATAGTGAATATAGCACCAGTAAAATTTACGGTCCATATATTAAATATTTGCAGAGCGCAGTTGCATAATGTTTGCATTTGTATTTTCAGCCACAGTGACACTCACCTGCACATTTATTTTGTTTTATAGGATGTCCTGACTTAGGCTGCATTCACGTGACTGTGTGCGGTTTGTGTAATGCAATCCAGGTGACGCCATGTTTCTCGGACCAACTGCATCTCATGTGAGCAGAACTCACTGCATCATAGTGATCTATGATGCTGTGATTTCCATCCCAAACATAGGTCTACTGTACTATGCACACAGCATAATTTGAGTACGGAATAGTAGATCTACGGCTGGGTTGAAACGTACAGCATCCTAGATCACTGTACTATCACTGCAGTGAGTTCAGTTTACATGAGCCACGGTAATACTGGAAAATGCCACACAGACCACATTTCACAGACCACACACAGCCATGTATATGAAGCCTTTGGTTTTTTTCCCTTTTTTTTATTATGCATATGGCTGTGTGACTGCCTCCCAAGACAGTGCAGTACATAGCTGGATCATACTTTCTGTGAATTCATTTCAGGCCAGTTGGCACAAGGAAAAAAGTCATTAAAGAGTAGAGTCCTATCTAAAAGAGGTCACCTTGCCGTGATGGATGGATGGGCACAAATGATTTTGATCAAAATATATTTGCTAAGTAGCTTATGTTCATTTATATAGAGAATCTAACATCAGTAAAAATTATAATCCATAGATTCAATGTTTGCAAAGTGCTGTTGCATTGTGTTTGCTCTTGCTTTTGTATTTTCAGAAATAGCAACGCACACCTGCATATTTTATTTAGTTTTATAGGATGTGTTGACTAGCATTGTTTTTTGTGTTTGCATTGTCATAGCTGCTTGCCTGACTAGGGCATAGGGCTACACTGAGACTTTTTAAAGCGCTCCTGATTGATTAGAACTATCAACCTACAACTTCAGTCCAAAGAAACACATTAGGTTGTATGAAATGTTGTGGACTGCAGTTGACACTTATGACAGTCCAGCTTTCCTGACTGAAAATCACTACCTGAATCAAACACATCTGTGATGTCACAATAACTCACAAACTCACTTTTGATTTTACAGCAGCTCACCTGACTACAATTCACAGTAGCTTTCGTGACCAAAACGGTTGTGATGTCACACCGGCTTGCCTAGCTGAAACTTACTTATGATGTCACAATAACTTTCCTGGGTAAAAATCACTTATGTTATCACAATAGCTAATCTGACTATGATGTCACAGCAGCTTACGTGAAGCACAGTTGTGATGTTACAGTAAGGCTCCATTCACACGTCCGCAATTCCGTTCCGCATTTTGCGGAACAGAATTGCGGACCCATTCATTCCTAAGGGGCAGCACGATGTGCTGCCCGGACACGGAATTGAGGATCCAATAATCTGTAAAAAGTTAATTTCTTACTTCACATTAACATGTGTCCCACTTTTGCACCACCCCAAATAATTTGTCCCATGATATGTATAGAATATCCAAAAATTTACACTACTCACAAAGAGTTAGAAATATTTGGCTTTCGGGTGAAATTTAGAAAATGTGAAAAGTTCACGCTACAGTGATATTATATCATGAAATTAGGATATTTAATTACGCACCTTCCTGACATCCACTATTTTAGACACCACATACTCAACAGCATCATTAACAAGAACTGGCAGAGGCGAGGCTTTTGATGGTACTACTGGTTCAACATATCTTTTAAGTAGAGATTTATGGAACTCATTATGAATGTGGAATGACTCGGGCAGCTCCAACCTAAACGATACTGGGTTAATCACCTCCATGATCTTATATGGTCCAATAAAACGAGGAGCAAATTTTTTAGAATCTACCTTGAGAGAGAGATTCTTGGAGGATAACCACACCTTATTCCCAACCATAAAATTTGCGCCCCTTGAACGTTTCCTATTGGCTTTGAGTCTTTGAGAACTTTGAGCCTTTTCTAGGTTCATTTGAACCCGGGCCCAAACTGTGCACAGTTCAGAAGAGAGCCTATCCGCCTCAGGGTTAGAGGAGGAGACGGATGACCCAGAATGAAAACGAGGATGAAAACCATGGTTACAAAAGAAAGGGGAGACCCCAGCAGAAGAATTAACATGGTTATTCAAAGCAAATTCAGCCAACGGAAGGTATTTAACCCATAATTGCTGGTCATCAGCAACATACGACCTCAGGAATTGTTCCACAGACTGATTAAGGCGTTCAGTCTGCCCATTACTCTCAGAGTGGTAGGCGGAGGAAAAAGACAACGAAATCTGACATCTTTGACAAAAAGCCCTCCAAAATTTGGACACAAACTGCACACCCCTGTCAGATACAATATTTTCTGGGATACCATGTAACCGTACAATTTCTTTCACAAAAATAGATGCCAGGGTCTTGGCATTCGGGAGTTTAGACAGAGGAATGAAATGAACCATCTTGCTAAACCTATCGACCACTACCCAAACCACAGTCTTACACTCCGCCGGCGGCAGGTCAGTAATAAAGTCCATCGAGATATGGGACCAGGGTCTACTGGGAATGGGTAGGGGTCGTAGGTTACCAGCAGGGCGAGTCCTAGGTGTCTTAGACCTAGCACAAACCTCACAGGCTGACACGTAGGACTTGACATCCCTAAATAGAGTGGGCCACCAATAGGATCTAGAAACCAGCTCTCTAGTGCCCTCAAAACCAGGATGTAAACAAAAGGCAGACACATGACACTCACCCAACAGCTGGAGGCAAAATTGTATGGGAACAAACAACTTATCTGTTGGGGTGGTTGTCGGTGCCAGATGTTGTTCAGCCTTAATGAGAGCCGAGATATCTTGGGTTAAGGCTGCTACAAAGATATTTGCTGGTAGGATGGATTCAGGCGGTGCCTCTGTAGGCTGAAAAGCATGGAAGCTCCGAGATAATGCATCAACCTTCACGTTTTTACTTCCAGGCCTGAAAGTAATGGAGAATTCAAAACGAGTAAAAAACAGTGCCCATCTAGCCTGACGGGGATTCAACCTCTTAGCAGATTCGAGAAACATAAGGTTCTTATGGTCAGTGACAACAGTTACACAATGCCTTGCCCCCTCCAGAAAATGCCTCCACTCCTCAAATGCCCACTTAATGGCCAGCAACTCCCGATTCCCTATGTCGTAGTTTCTCTCGGTTGAAGAAAATTTTCTGGAAAAGAATGCACACAGTCTTAGGTTAGTTAGACTAGCAGGACCTTGTGAAAGGACTGCTCCTGCGCCGTCCTCAGACGCATCCACCTCCACAATAAAAGGTCTCTCCTGATCTGGCTGGATCAGAATGGGAGCGCTACTGAATGCCTTTTTTAGTGTTTCAAACAAAGTAATGGCCTCAGTAGACCAGTTCTCCCACTCCGCCCCTTTCTTAGTAAGGTCGGTCAACGGTTTAGCAATTACTTAAAAATTCTTAATAAATTTACGGTAGTAATTGGCAAAACCTAAGAACCGTTGTAAGGCCTTAAAGAATGAAGGCCTTACCCATTCCTTAATAGCTAGTACCTTACCAGGATCCATCTTGAAGGCGTGAGGGGTCAGGACATGCCCTACAAACAGTATCTCCTGTACACCAAAGACACATTTCTCTTGTTTAGCGGACAACTGATTCTCCCTCAACACCTCTAATACTTGTCTAACATGAGACACATGAGATTTGAAATCAGGAGAAAATCTCAAAATGTCGTCAAGATAGACAATAACAAATTTACCTAAAAACTCTCTAAGAATATCATTCATAAAGTTTTGGAACACAGCTGGGGCATTGCTGAGTCCAAAAGACATAACCTGATATTCAAAGTGCCCTGCCGGAGTATTGAACGCCGTCTTCCATTCGTCTCCCTCCTTGATTCGGATTAGATTATATGCCCCTTTCAGGTCAATCTTAGAAAACCAAGTTGCCCCCAGAACCTGGTTAAATAAATCTGGAATCAATGGGAGAGAGTATCTATTCTGGATAGTGATCTTATTCAATTTCCGGTAATCGATACAAGGCCTAAGACCACCATCCTTCTTCTTAACGAAGAAAAACCCTGCTCCCATAGGAGAGACAGAAGGTCTAATGTGCCCCTTACCGAGGCTTTCCTTACTATAATCCTCCATGGCCTTGCGTTCGGGCTGAGAGAGATTATAAATACGCCCCTTAGGAAACCTGGCACCTTCTACTAACTCTATGGCGCAATCATAAGGTCTATGGGGTGGTAGAACCTCCGGGGTAGGTGATGAGAACACATCAGAATATTCCCTAATAACCGTGGGTAATATATCAGATTCTACTGAGACCCCAGCTTGTACCACAGTGTCATGGTCTTACCTGCTTGCTGCTCTCCTTCGTTTGACATGTGCTGGCGGCCATCTTGGGTCCTGGGTTTCTTGTAGCCTTCCACCCTGCGGCTCCTCCTTCCCCTGGGAGGAGCTGGATGCCTAGCTCATATATATAGGAGGTCTGTGGCTTCAGTTCCTTGCTTGGTCCTCTTGTGTTCACATGCTTCTAAGACTGCTGCTGCTTCTGGTTCCTGATCCTGGCTTCGTCTGACTACCCTGCTGGTTCCTGATCCTGGCTTCGTCTGACTACCCTGCTGGTTCCTGATCCTGGCTTCGTCTGACTACCCTGCTGGTTCCTGATCCTGGCTTCGTCTGACTACCCTTCTGGTTCCTGACCTCTGGCTTCGCAAAGACTCTGCTCGGTTTCACCATCCGTTTGGACTTTTGCTTTACAGCTTTATTTTCAATAAAGCCTTCTTATTTTCATGTATCTCTTGTTGTACGTCTGGTTCATGGTTCCGTGACATTAGGACCAAGCCATGAATTCTGACGGTACAGGGCCATCCTCGCTACCCACGCTGGTTGCCAGACTTGATCAGCAGGATCACCTGTTGGGTCGGTTCGCTGTGGCGTTGCAAACCCTGCTTGAACGCACGGCTCATTTCGCTCCCGTTGCCGATGGGTCGGTTGTCGCTCCTGGGCTCGCTCCTACTGCCGCTCCGGTTGTTGCGCCAAAGTCTACCCCGACACCTGTTGTTGCGCCTGCGGTGTTTCGGGGTATGACCGGTTCTGCCCCTCTTCCACAGCGCTTTGGGGGAGAGCCAACTCAGTGCCGAGGTTTCCTTAACCAGGTGGGCATTTATTTCGAGTTGCTGCCACATGCCTTTCCTACTGAGAGATCAAAGGTGGGCTTCTTGATCTCGCTGCTCTCGGACAAGGCCTTGGCCTGGGCCAGCCCTTTATGGGAGAACAACAATCCGGTGGTTGCCGAGTTTTCCGGTTTTGTTGCTTCTCTTCGGAAGGTATTCGATGTGCCGGCTCGTGCTGCCTCTGCTGCGAAGCTCCTTATGTCCATCAGACAGGGTTCACGATCCGTAGCTGAATACGCCATTGAGTTTCGTACCCTGGCAGCAGAGGTGGGCTGGAATAATGAGGCTCTGGTCGCTGCTTTCTCTCATGGTCTCTCGGATGCCTTGAAGGATGAGGTTGCAGCTAAGGACCTACCAGTTGAGCTCGAGTCTCTTATTTCTTTCCTGATTTTGATTGACACCAGACTCAGGGAGAGACCTTCCTTTAAGGAGAACCTGCGGAGGTCTTCTAACAGATTGGTGCCTACGTTTGCTGTCCCACCCGTGCCTCCCTCTCCTCCCACGCCTCCTGGGGATGACTTGTCTGGGGGTGAACCCATGCAGCTGGGGTTTGCTCGCCTGTCCGAGGGGGAGAGGGCACTCCGGAGACGCGAGGGACGATGCATGTACTGTGGTCTCGGTGGGCATTTTCGGTTGGCATGCCCGAACCGTCCGGGAAACGCTCGTACCCTGAGATCCTGTCGGGGGCAGATCTTGGGTGGAGTCTCCTCGTCCCCGGTTTCCCGTGTTGACAAACCACTGATCACTGTTGTCCTCTCCTGGGTCGGGGGCTCGGTGACGACCCAGGCGTTGGTGGACTCTGGTGCTGGTGGTTTGTTCATTGATAGTGTGTTCGCTGCCGCCAATTCCATTCCTCTGCAGGCTCGAGGTTCCCCACTGGCTCTTGAGGCGATAGACGGCAGACCCCTTCTGCCGCCACACGTGACTCATGAGACCCTTCCAGTGGGGATAGCCATTGGTGCCGTTCACAGAGAGTCGGTCTGCCTCCAGGTTATTTCGTCTCCACACTACTCGGTGGTCTTGGGGTACCCCTGGCTCCAGAAGCATAATCCGACTTTCGATTGGAGATCGGTCGAGATCCTCTCGTGGTCACCGCAGTGTGGGGCTAGTTGCATCCATGGGTCTGTCAAGTTGCTGTGTACTTCCTCGGACTCTCTGTTGCCTCCTGAATACGAGGAGTACCGGGATGTATTCGATAAGGTGCGCGCGGTTGCCCTACCTCCGCACCGCCCATACGATTGTGCCATAGAGTTACAATCTGGTGCCGTTCCTCCTCGTGGCAAAGTCTATCCACTGTCGGTAGCGGAGAATGAGGCCATGGAGGAGTACGTGAGGGAGGCGCTTTCACGCGGACACATTCGCAAATCTTCGTCCCCGGCAGGGGCTGGATTTTTCTTTGTGAAAAAGAGGGGCGGTGAGTTGAGGCCTTGCATCGATTACAGGGGTCTCAATCGCATCACGATCAAGAACGCTTACCCGATACCCTTGATTTCCGAGCTGTTCGATCGCCTTAAAGGGGCCACGGTCTTTACCAAACTCGACCTGAGGGCGGCATATAACCTGGTAAGGATCAAGGCGGGCGATGAGTGGAAGACCGCGTTTAACACCAGGACCGGTCATTACGAATCCTTGGTTATGCCCTTTGGGTTGTGCAATGCGCCCGCAGTCTTTCAGGAATTCATCAACGATGTTTTCCGTGACCTGTTGCAGCAGTGTGTGGTAGTCTATTTGGATGACATCTTGGTATATTCTGAATCCATGGAGGCCCACATTCTGGATGTCAGACGAGTGTTGCAACGGTTACGAGAGAACAAGCTGTTCGGTAAGCTTGAGAAATGCGAATTTCACCGATCCCAGGTAACCTTCTTAGGTTACATCATTTCCGCTGAGGGGTTCTCCATGGATCCTGAGAAGGTTTCGGCTGTCTTACAGTGGCCCCAGCCCAGTGGTCTTCGTTCCCTGCAGCGCTTTTTGGGCTTCGCCAATTATTATCGGAAGTTCATCAGGGACTTTTCCATGCTGGCCAAGCCTCTCACGGATCTGACCAGGAAGGGCAGTAATTCCCAGGTCTGGCCGCTCGAGGCCATCCGAGCTTTTGAGGCCCTAAAGTCCGCCTTTGTGTCGGCTCCGATTCTGTCGCATCCCAACCCTGGGTTGCCCTTTGTCCTCGAGGTGGACGCGTCTGAGACGGGAGTAGGCGCCCTTCTGTCTCAGCGTAGAACACCAGAGGGTCCTCTGCTTCCTTGTGGGTTTTACTCCCGGAAACTGTCTTCCGCGGAGTGCAACTATCAGATTGGTGACAGGGAGTTATTGGCCATCGTGCAGGCCCTTAAAGAATGGAGGCACTTGCTCGAGGGTTCGGTGGTTCCGGTTCTCATCCTGACGGACCACAAGAATCTGACCTACCTTTCTGAGGCCAAGAGATTGACACCACGTCAGGCCAGATGGGCTCTGTTCTTGTCACGTTTTAATTACGTGGTCTCCTACCTACCCGGTTCCAAGAACATCAGGACGGATGCCTTATCACGGCAGTACTCCGAGCTGTCCAGGGAGGAGTCGATTCCGACTTCGGTCATACCTCCGAATCAGATCCTGGCCGCCATTCGCACCAGCCTGACCTCTCCCCTGGGTGAGCAGATTTTGGCGGCTCAATCTGGTGCTCCCTCTGGGAGACCCAACGGCAGATGTTTTGTGCCTGAGGAGTTGCGCACTCGGTTGTTGCGAACCTACCATAACTCCAAGACCGCGGGGCATCCTGGAAAGAATCAGCTGTCCTGGGCTGTTTCACGTCTGTTCTGGTGGCCTTCCCTACGTTCCGACATCGCCGCATATGTAGCGGCATGCTCCGTTTGTGCCCAGAGTAAGTCCCCTCGGCACCTTCCGTTGGGCCTTCTGCAACCCATAGCCACCGGGGAGCGCCCATGGTCACACCTGGGGATGGATTTCATTGTGGACCTCCCTGCATCCCGAGGCCATACGGTCATTCTCATGATTGTGGATCGGTTTTCCAAAATGTGCCACTGTGTTCCTCTCAAGAAGTTACCCTCTGCACAAGAGTTGGCCACGATTTTTGCCAGGGAGGTCTTCCGGTTGCACGGTTTGCCTAAGGAGATTGTGTCGGATCGGGGGAGTCAGTTTGTGTCCAGGTTCTGGCGCGCCTTTTGCTCCCAGTTGGGGATTCATCTCTCCTTCTCCTCGGCCTACCACCCTCAGTCCAATGGGGCCGCAGAACGATCCAATCAGGCCTTGGAGCAATTCCTTCGTTGCTATGTCTCCGATCACCAAGACAATTGGGTTGACCTCCTGCCTTGGGCTGAGTTTGCCAGGAACACGGCGGTGAACTCTTCCTCTGGGACGTCTCCCTTCATGGCCAATTATGGGTTCCAACCTGCCGTGTTACCGGAGGTATTCTCTCCCCAAGATATTCCGGCTGTGGAGGATCACCTTTCCGTCCTACGTGCTTCTTGGGTACAGATCCAGAAGTCCCTTGAGGTCTCTGCGCAGCGCCAGAGATTCCAGGCTGATCGCAGACGAGCGCCTGCTCCTTCCTACCAGGTCGGAGACCGTGTATGGTTGTCCACCCGCAACCTCAACCTTCGAGTGCCCACTCCCAAGCTGGCGCCTCGCTTTGTTGGTCCCTTCCGAGTGCTTCGCAGGGTAAACCCGGTAGCCTATGCCCTTGCGCTTCCTCCTGGCATGCGGATCTCCAACGTGTTTCATGTCTCCCTGTTGAAGCCACTGGTGTGTAATCGTTTCACTTCCTCGGTTCCTCGGCCTCGTCCGGTCCAAGTGGGCAATCGTGAGGAATATGAGGTGAGCAATATCCTGGACTCACGCCTGGTCCGCGGTCGGTTGCAGTTTTTGGTCCATTGGCGTGGTTATGGTCCAGAGGAGCCTTCCTGGGTTCCCTCCGCAGATGTCCATGCTCCTGCCTTGCTCCGAGCCTTCCACGCACGCTTCCCTCAGAAACCGTTTTGTGCTCCGCGGAGGAGGGGCCCTTGAGGGGGAGGTACTGTCATGGTCTTACCTGCTTGCTGCTCTCCTTCGTTTGACATGTGCTGGCGGCCATCTTGGGTCCTGGGTTTCTTGTAGCCTTCCACCCTGCGGCTCCTCCTTCCCCTGGGAGGAGCTGGATGCCTAGCTCATATATATAGGAGGTCTGTGGCTTCAGTTCCTTGCTTGGTCCTCTTGTGTTCACATGCTTCTAAGACTGCTGCTGCTTCTGGTTCCTGATCCTGGCTTCGTCTGACTACCCTGCTGGTTCCTGATCCTGGCTTCGTCTGACTACCCTGCTGGTTCCTGATCCTGGCTTCGTCTGACTACCCTGCTGGTTCCTGATCCTGGCTTCGTCTGACTACCCTTCTGGTTCCTGACCTCTGGCTTCGCAAAGACTCTGCTCGGTTTCACCATCCGTTTGGACTTTTGCTTTACAGCTTTATTTTCAATAAAGCCTTCTTATTTTCATGTATCTCTTGTTGTACGTCTGGTTCATGGTTCCGTGACACACAGACAAGCACGAGTCACACTTAGGTCCCCATTTCACCAACTCCCTCCTGGACCAATCAATAGTGGGGTTGTGTAATCGGAGCCAAGGAAATCCTAGTACCACCTCGACCGGTAAGCTCTCCAGGACTAAGAGGGAACATTTCTCAGAGTGGCACACCCCCACGGTTAAAGAAATCTCTGAGGTACATGACCTCACCATACCACCTACGAGGGGAGGGGCGTCAATAGCCATGACATGGATAGGTGTAGGAAGAGAAAAAATTGGAATACCCAGTCTAATGGCGTACTCAGAGTCAATTAAGCTGGCCGCTGAACCAGAGTCAATAAAGGCCTTACCCGGCCATTTATTAACCCCCAGAGATATTGTTATAGGTACCAAAAGCTTACATTTCATAATATCAGGGTGTACCTGGTCTTTAGGTTGCCTTGTCTTGGGAGACTTAACGGATTAGGCCTTCTTTGGACACTGGTTGATCCAATGGTCAGGATCTCCGCAGTAAAAACACACTCCACGTCTGCGGCGCAGATTCCCTTGAGTCATGCCGACCTGCATGGGTTCTTTGGTAGAGACCTCAGCGTTGTTTCTGGGATAGACCTCAGGCTGGACCACCATCTGAGAAGAGAACTGTCGTTCCTGTCGTCTCTCTCTAACCCGTCGGTCAAGTCGGACTACAAGGGTCATCATCTCCTCTAGAGTCTCTGGAAGCTGATAGCTCACTAGAAAATCCATTAAGTTATCAGACAGACCTGACCTGAACTGACTCTTAAGTGCTGGTTCATTCCATCCTGAGGGAACACACCACCTTCTGAATTGGGTGCAATACTCCTCCGCAGGTAGATCGCCCTGAACCAGAACTTTTAGAGCAGTCTCGGCTACCAGTGTCCTGTCTGGTTCATCATACAGGGTACCCAGGGCCTGAAAAAAAACGTCCACTGATGTTAAACAACTGGCGTCAGCAGGCAAAGAAAATGCCCAGTCCTGGGGATCACCCTGTAACCGGGAAATGACAATGCCCACGCGTTGACTCTCGGGGCCAGAGGATACGGGGCGCAAACGGAAAAAAAGTTTATTATTTTCTTTAAAGGAAAGAAACTTCTTCCGATCTCCAGAAAAGGGCTCAGGAAGCTTAATCTGGGGCTCTAAATGTGGACTGGAGGCCTGAGGGATGGAAGTACCTTGTCCTAGCTCAAAAGAAAAGAGTTTCTCCCCTAGCTCCTGTACCATCTGCGTCAGGTTAGAGACATGGTCAGTCAGGGTCACCAGAGGATTCATGATACAGTGGTTAGGTTACGGCCTGTTAATCTGTGACGGTAACGTACACTACACACAGGGGGGAGGATAGTGACCACTGCGCTCCACCCTCACCCCTGGCCCTGCCTACTTGCCTCGCAAGTCCTAATGACAGGGGACAACTAGACGGCAGTCCCTAACTTAGGATACGTGCTGGGAAGACAGACAAGACAAATAACGGAACGTGACCGGACCGGGTCTATACCTAGAGAGCTACGCAGTACTAAGGAATGAGCAGAGAATAGTCAGGAAAAGCCGAGGTCAAATACCAGGAGAGAAACGAAGTACAACAGAAGTCCGCAAAGAATCGTCAGGTGGAAGCCGGGGTCAGGATACCAGGAGAGATGCGCAGTACAGGAGGAGCAGGCAGAGAATCGTCAGGGAACACAGGATCAGGTAAGTATGCAGGCACAAAACAATCACCAGATACCTAAAATTAACAGGCAACCTGTGGCCAGCAGGCTGCCTGTATTTATAGTGGGGAGTGAGGGTCATGTGACGTGGCCAGCATCACATGACCGACAGACCGACCAGTCGAGCACCGAGTGATCAGCTCGGCGCTCAAGGCAGACCTAGGAGCAGGGAGCCTCCCAGCTAGCAAAGCTGCCCTGGGAACAAGGTCAAACACAGATCCTCGCTCTCGAAGCTAAGCAGATCTGCAGCTGATGGCAGACCGAGCGCGCCTATCGGCACCCCGTTACACTGGATATACAAGGAATAAAATGATAAATCATGAACAATTACTTGCAATGAAAAGGAAAGATAAGCTTGATGATACACAGGTGAGATTTATTACTACCTATAATAGACTAAATAAAGTTTATCAGGTCAATGGATTCGGCAATATCAAAGCATCACTCCTCTCAGCCAAAAATGGTGTACAGAAGATCTAAAAATATTAACCCTTTCAGGACCCTGCCATTTTTCACCTTAAAGGGTTTCTATCACTTCGTTTCACCTATTTAGCTTTCAGACACTAGCGATCCGCTAGTGTCTGCTTTATCTAACCATCCTAATATAAGAGCTTATTGTCCTGCCGTTTAGCTAAAAAAATAACTTATATAGATATGCAAATGAGCCTCTAGGTGCTATGGGGGCGTGATTAGCACCTAGAGGCTCCGTCTACCTTAACAAACTGCCGCCGCCCAGCGCGTCCCTCCAGCCTGCCCATCTCCTCCGGAATGCGATGCTCCTCGTATTCGGCGCATGCGCAGTGAATGTCTGATCGCTTCCCTGCTCAGACATCTCCACTGCGCCTGCGCCGATGACGTCATAGTGCTCCGAGGAACAGGCGCAGTGGAGATGTCTGAGCAGGGAAGCGATCAGACATTCACTGCGCATGCGCAGAACAGAGACGCGCACGGAGAGGATCGCTTCAGCTGGAGATGGGCGGGCTGGAGGGACGCGCTGGGCGGCGGCAGTTTGTTAAGGTAGACGGAGCCTCTAGGTGCTAATCACGCCCCCATAGCACCTAGAGGCTCATTTGCATATCTATATAAGTTATTTTTTTAGCTAAACGGCAGGACAATAAGCTCTTATATTAGGATGGTTAGATAAAGCAGACACTAGCGGATCGCTAGTGTCTGAAAGCTAAATAGGTGAAACAAAGTGATAGAAACCCTTTAAGGACCAGGCCATTTTTTGCAAATCTTACATGTGTCACTTTATGTGGTGATAACTTTAAAACACTTTTACTTATCCAAGCCATTCTGAGATTGTTTTCTCATCACATATTGTACACTGCTCAAAAAAATAAAGGGAACACAAAAAGAACACATCCTAGATCTGAATTAAATATTCTTCTGAAATACTTTGTTCTTTACATAGTTGAATGTGCTGACAACAAAATCACACAAAAAAAAAAAAAGGAAATCAAATTTTTTAACCCATGGAGGTCTGGATTTGGAGTCACCCTCAAAATTAAAGTGGAAAAACACACTACAGGCTGATCCAACTTTGATGTATTGTCCTTAAAACAAGTCAAAATGAGGCTCAGTAGTGTGTGTGGCCTCCACGTGCCTGTATGACCTCCCTACAATGCCTGTGCATGATCCTGATGAGGTGGCGGACGGTCTCCTGAGGGATCTCCTCCCAGACCTGGACTAAAGCATCTGCCAACTCCTGGACAGTCTGTGGTGCAACGTGACGTTGGTGGATAGAGCGAGACGTCATGTCCCAGATGTGCTCAAATGGATTCAGGTCTGGGGAACGGGCGGGCCAGTCCATAGCATCAATGCCTTCGTCTTGCAGGAACTGCTGACACACTCCAGCCACATGAGGTCTAGCATTGTCTTGCATTAGGAGGAACCCAGGGCCAACCGCACCAGCATATGGTCTCACAAGGGGTCTGAGGATCTAATCTCGGTACCTAATGGCAGTCAGGCTACCTCTGGCGCGCACATGGAGGGCTGTGGGGCCCTCAAAAGAAATGCCACCCCA
Source organism: Bufo bufo (assembly GCF_905171765.1). Taxonomy (NCBI): domain Eukaryota; kingdom Metazoa; phylum Chordata; class Amphibia; order Anura; family Bufonidae; genus Bufo; species Bufo bufo. The sequence goes on from NC_053391.1 coordinate 323,755,817, forward strand.
CACTATTACTGACCCAATGCCAAACCGGTCATGCTGGAGGATGTTGCAGGCAGCAGAACGTTCTCCACGGCGTCTCCAGACTCTGTCACGTGCTCAGTGTGAACCTGCTTTCATCTGTGAAGAGCACAGGGCGCCAGTGGCGAATTTGCCAATCTTGGTGTTTTCTGGCAAATGCCAAACGTCCTGCACGGTGTTGGGCTGTAAGCTCAACCCCCACCTGTGGACGTCGGGCCCTCATATCACCCTCATAGAGTCTGTTTCTGACCATTTGAGCAGACACATGCACATTTGTGGCCTGCTGGAGGTCATTTTGCAGGGCTCTGGCAGTGCTCCTCCTGTTCCTCCTTGCACAAAGGCGGAGGTAGCTGTCCTGCTGCTGGGTTGTTGCCCTCCTACGGCCTCCTCCACGTCTCCTGATGTACTGGCTTGTCTCCTGGTAGCGCCTCCATGCTCTGGACACTACGCTGACAGACACAGCAAACCTTCTTGCCACACCTCACATTGATGTGCCATCCTGGATAAGCTGCACTACCTGAGCCACTTGTGTGGGTTGTAGACTCCGTCTCATGCTACCACTAGAGTGAAAGCACCGGCAGCATTCAAAAGTGACCAAAACATCAGCCAGGAAGCATAGGAACTGAGAAGTGGTCAGGTCACCACCTGCAGAACCACTCCTTTATTGGGGGTGTCTTGCTAATTGCCTATAATTTCCACCTGTTGTCTATCCCATTTGCACAACAGCATGTGAAATTGATTGTCACTCAGTGTTGCTTCCTAAGTGGACAGTTTGATTTCACAGAAGTGTGATTGACTTGGAGTTACATTGTGTTGTTTAAGTGTTCCCTTTATTTTTTTGAGCAGTGTACTTCATGACAGTGGTAAATTTGAATCAAAATATTTCATTTTTATTTATAAAAAAATACCAAATTTACCCCAAATTTTGAAAAATTTGCAAATTTAAATTTCTCTACTTTTATTATAGATAGTAATACCTCCAAAAATAGTTATTACTTTACTTTCCCCATATGTCTACTTCATGTTTGGATCATTTTGTGAATGCCATTTTATTTTTGGGGACATTAGAAGGCTTAGAAGTTTAGAAGCAAATCTTTTTTCAGAAAATTTCCAAAACCCGCTTTTTAAGGACCAGTTCAGGTCTGAAGTCACTTTGTGAGGCTTACATAATAGAAAACACTCACAAATGACCCCATTTTAGAAACTACACCCCTCAAGGTATTCAAAACTGATTTTAAAAACGTTGTTAACCCTTTAGGTGTTCCACAAGAATTAATGGAAAATGGAGATTAAATCTCAGAATTTCACTTTTTTGGCAGATTTTCCATTTGAATCCATTTTTTTCCATTAACAAAGCAAGGGTTAACAGCCAAACAAAACTCAATATTTATTGCCCTGATTCTGTAGTTTACAGAAACACCCCATATGTGGCCGTAAACTGCTGTATCGGCACACGGCAGGGCGCAGAAGGAAAGGAACGCCATATGGTTGTTGGAAGGCAGATTTTACTGGACTGGTTTTTTGACACCATGTCACATTTGAAGACTCCCTGATGCACCCCTAGAGTAGAAACTCCAAAAAAGTGACCCCATTTTGAAAACTACGGGATAAGGTGGCAGTTTTGTTGGCAGTATTTTAGGGTGCATATGATTTTTGGTTGCTCTATATTACACATTTTGTGAGGCAAGGTAACAAAAAAATAGCTGTTTTGGCACCGTTTTTATTTTTTGTAATTTACAACGTTCATCTGACAGGTTAGATCATGTGCTATTTTTGTAGAGCAGGTTGTTATGGATGCGACAATACCAAATATTTTTTGGTTGCTTGTTTCAGTTTTACATAATAAAGCATTTTTTATTTTTTGAGCGACTGTCTTATGTAGGGGCTCATTTTTTTCGGTATGAGATGACGGTTTGATTGGTACTATTTTAGGGTGCATAGGACTTTTTTATCGCTTGGTATTACACTTTTTGTGATGTAAGGTGACAAAAAATTGCTTTTTTGACACTTTTTTTTATTTTTTACGGTGTTCACCTGAGGGGTTAGGTCATGTGATATTTTTATAGAGCAGGTCATTACAGACGTGGAAATACCTAATATGTATACTTTTTTATTTATTTAATTTTTACACAATGATTTCATTTTTAAACAAAAAAAAAATCATGTTTTAGTCTGAGAGCCATAGTTTTTTTTTATGTTTTGGGCGATTGTTTCAGGTAGGGTATCATTTTTGTGGGATGAGATGACGGTTTGATTGGCACTATTTTGGGGTGGATATGACTTTTTAATCGCTTACTATTACACTTTTTTGACACCGTTTTTATTTTATTGTTTTACGGTGTTCACCTGAGGGGTTAGGTCATGTGGTATTTTTATAGAGCAGGTTGTTATGGATGCTGCGATACCTAATTTGTCAACTTTTTTATTTTATTTCTTACATTTAACACAATAAAAGCATTTTTTAAACCAAAAACATAATATTTTAGTGTCTCTATAGTCTGAGAGCCATAGTTTTTTTTTTTTTTTTGGGCGATTGTCTTAGGTAGGGGATAATTTTTTGTGGGATGAGGTGACGGTTAGATTGTATGATTTTGGGGGGCATACGCCTTTTTGATCGCTTAGTGTTACACTTTTAGTGATGTATGGTGACAAAAAAATGTTGTTTTTTAGCACAGTTTTTATTAATTTTTTTTGACGGTGTTCACCTGAGGGGTTAGGTCATGTGATATTTTTATAGAGCCAGTCGATATTGTGATGCATTGGCTGTAAGTCTATTACACACCGTAATACACTTACAGCCTGTGAGATCCAGGGGGCTTGATCTCACAGGATCTCCTGGAAGGCAGCCACGATGCCTAAGGAAGGCATCGGGCTGCCTTCCCTGCCATCGGGTCCCCGTCACAGCAGCACGGGGACCCGATGGAATCTCCGATCTCCGCACGGACATCGCACATGCTGCGGTCAGCGCTGACCGCGGCACATCAAGGGTTAATGCGGTGATTTCATGATGAGGGGGCTGCTGAAAAGAAGTGTAAGGGAGAATTTATTAGGTATCAAGGCTGCTAAAGCAGAAGATGATGTTTCAGATTTCAAAACAATTCCATGACATTTTAAGACAGTACCCAATTGTGATGCATCATAATGTTGATTCAAAAGTATTGATGGGGCCGTGATATCTCCCAGAGGTGATAACTGGAAGAGGCTGCTTGCCCACAAAGAGATCAGGTGGATTTATACTTTGGATACAGTCACTCCAAAGGTATTCAATGAAGGAATCAGCTTTGATTTATTTTATAAATAAACATTTTACATCTTAGTCTGCTGCATAGAAAGGGGCACATTGTTGGTTATGTGGTCCATATGGCTATTTTTGATTGCGTTTCCTCTTGTCTAGGATCCACAGTTATTTTAATGGCGTTTTTAATTATTTATTCTTTTCTTTTTAGTGAAGACAGTTCATATAGGGATGAGCTATTTTGAGTTATTATTGGGCATCATAAGGACATTTTGTGGGGCACAGTATAATTTATTATTGTGGGGGCAGGAGTGGATGTGTAAGGTATTTGATGTTATTATCATGTGGTTTTGATTTGATCTACTTTTGATATGAATTCTTATAGGTATATACATTTTGATGTTATTCGCTATTTATTTATTCAGCATAATTATGGTACACTTATATTGAGAGATGGCAAAGTTGAAAAAATTAAGCAGCACTGTGGCTTCAAAAGAAATGTGTCACCAAAAATCTTTTCTGCCATTTAAAACTAGATAGTAGCACAAATCCTTTTTTCTAATATGTTTTTAGTTTCTGATTGCAGATTTTTTTTAATTCTATTTCCTGAACATGATTATGGGGGCTGCCATCTTGCCTAAGCAATTCTTAACAGCGTTTAGAAATTATTAAGAGAATTGCTTTATGGCAGCCATAGACACAAAGGTCAGGAGGAGACCTCATTTACTTCTATGGGAAGTTTTCTAGGCATGCTCTGTGACCTGTGCAGAGGTCATTGTACAAGGAAAGATGTGGATCCTGTCTTATCATTCTAATTCTGCCTGTAATGATATCACTAATGATGAGCGAAGCGAGCTTCGGATCCTAGATCCTAAGTCAATCGTTCAAAAATTTGTTTGAATACTGTACAGAGATTGGTCTCCATATAGTGTTCAAATGTATGGGTTTCCGCGGAGTAGAAATTAGTTAATGAGAATAACTTTAGCATTAGATTTTTAAAATTGAAAATTATTTTAAAACCGGAATCTGAAGTCGATTTCAGTATACCTCGGTACCAAATCTGACTTCAGAACCAAGTTTTAAAATGGTTTTCAAGTTAAAAATCAAATCCTGAAATTATATACCGAAGTCCCGCGAGACTTCGGGGATAACAAATTTCCCTCACCAGAGCCCATACATTTTAATGCTGTACGGAGACGGATCTCCGTACAGCATTAAAACAAAGTTTTGGGCGAATTGGATACGAAGCTCGATTTGCTCTTCCCTAGATATCATGCACCGTCTCCTCATACAGCTGATCGGTGGGTGTGCAGGGTGTAAGACCCCCGCTGATCTGATATTGAGGACCTATCCTGAAGATAAGTCATCAATATTAAAAGCCCAGACAACTCCTTTAACCTGCACACATGCCCATGACCGCATGAAAGAAATGATGTGGTTGAAACAGGAGATGGATGACTAAAAAGATTGCACGTTGAGAGATGGGAATATTTTGATTACATAGACTAGAATGAATAAATGTGGTATATAAGATTGATTTTTGAGAATGGAAGGTGTTGATGGAATGATAGATATTATCTAATATAATTATTAAACATAGAGATGACAGGTGTGATGGTTGTTTACTAAGAAGTAGATTCGTTAATTTCTAACGATAATTTGTTTTCCCTTAGTCCTAACAGCAGCACAGATGGGGTTAACTTCCCCTGTGGACTGGTAGGACCGGCGGAATTTTAATGAGCCCAAGAACCAATAAACGATCTTCAGCTCCCTGAAAGGGAGGAGATCACCCCCCAGCCCACCGTGTTTTTAACAAGCATAATGTATTTAGGGTGGGATATTTGTGTGCTGCTGTTAGGACTAAGGGAAAACAAATTATCGTTAGAAATTAACGATTCCCTTACGTCCTCAACAGCAGCACAGATGGGGAGATAGCAAGAAGAATCCCCTAGGGAGGGTCCTCATGCCTGGCAGAACTAAGAACAGTCTGCCCAAAAGCCGAAAACTCTGCCATCCTAGCATCTATCCTATAATGGGAGATGAAGGTTGACTCAGAGCTCCAGGAGGCCGCCTTACAGATCAACTCTAAGGGGAGGAGTCTTCTCTCCTCAACCGAGGTGGAGACCGCCCTAGTAGAATGGGCCCTCACAAACTCAGGAGGATCTAAGGATTGGGAGACGAAAGCTTCCATAATGGCCTCCTTGATCCAGCGACTAATGGTGGCTTTAGACGCTTTACGGCCTTTAGACTTACCGGCAAACAGGATAAGAAGATTCTCATCTATCCTGAACTCACTAGATCTATCCACATAGATCTGGAGGCATCTTGAAATATCCAGCGGGTCTCTAGCTGGAGTATCAGAGGAGGAGGCTGTAAACAAAACTGGTAAAGATATTACCTGATTGATGTTCTGGAAAGTAGGCACCTTAGGCCTGAAGTAAGGTAAAAACTTCAGGAGTACTCTATCCTGTAGAAAAATAATGTACGGGTGAATTGCGGAGAAAGCCTGCAATTCAGAAACTCTTTTGGCTAAAGCTATAGCCAGAAGAAAGACCATCTTTAAAGTCAAAAAATTAAAATTTACCTCCTCCAAGGGCTCGAAGGGGGGAGATGCTAGCCCCCTGAGCACTACTGAAAGATCCCACTGGGGGATAGGTTTCAGTATAGTAGGCTTTAGTCTTTCAGCTCCCTTCAGGAAGCGTTTGATGAGTGGGTCCCGAGAATGTGGCCTGTTGAGACAGGCCGAGATGGCATAAACCTGTACCTTCAAGGTAGCTGGAGATAGGCCTCTATCTAATCCATCCTGAAGAAATTGAAGTATCGCAGGAAGGGGCGGATCTGCAGACGCCACCTGTCTGGAATCACACCATGCCTCGAAGATTCTCATGATCCTGGAGTAGGCCTTCTTTGTAGACTCTGCTCGGGAATGCGACAAAGTTCTCAGGACCGACTCGGAAAGCCCTTCTATGTTGGGAAGGGACTGATCAACCTCCAGGCTGTCAGGTTGAACCTGTGCAGATCTAGGCAGAGGTGAGTGTCCCACGACACCAGGGTCTGCTCCGGGGGGAGTCTCCAGTATTGTCCCCGACTCATCTGAATGAGCTGGGTAAACCAGGATCTTCTGGGCCAAAACGGTATGATGGCTATTACCGAGGCCTGATCCTGACGGATTTTCATCAATACCCTCGGTATCATGGAAAAGGGAGGGAAGATGTAAGCCAGCCTGAACCTCCACGGTATTGACAGAGCATCTATCGCCAGGGGGTTGTCTTCCCTGTAGAGGGAACAGAACCTCATCACCTTGGCGTTGAACCTGGTTGCCATGAGATCCACTTCTGGCATACCCCATCTGTGAACTAGCTGCCTGAAGATCTCCGGATGCAGAGACCACTCCATGGTCGGTAATCCTCGACTTAAGCGGTCCGCTATCATATTGAGGGAGCCTCGAATATGAACGGCAGATAGATGGGAAAGGTTCAGCTCTGCCCACCGAAGAATTACCCCGATCTCTGACAGAAGGGGCAATGATCTTGTGCCTCCCTGTTTGTTTATATAGAGAACTGCAGTCATATTGTCTGACTGGACTTTCACTGCTTTGCCCCGGATCTGAGGCGCAAAGTGAAGGAGGGCTAGCCGGATAGCTCGCATCTCGCGAAGATTGGAGGAAAGATGCCGCTCCAGAGGAGACCAAGATCCCTGAATTGGGGATCCGTCCAGGTGAGCGCCCCAGCCTACAAGGGACGCGTCTGTAGTCAATATGACCCAAGCTGGTTGGGTCATAGACTTCCCTGCTGGTAGCTGAAACCACCATCTGAGGGAATTTCGGGTTTGACCGGACAGGGAGCACAGGGAATCTAGCCCCGCAGGGCTGCCGTTCCATAGGTGTAAGACCTCCGACTGAAGAGGACGGAGGTGCCATAGCGCCCAAGGGACCGCATCCGCAGCCGCTGACATGAGCCCCAGCATCTTCATGAGAGTCCGGATAGAGACTCGACGAGGGACATAAAGGACCTTTGCCAGGTCCTGAATCCGCGCTCTCCTTTCTGGAGTCAACCGGAGGGACATCTCCACAGAGTCGACCACGAATCCTAAGTAATGGATTGAAGTCGATGGGCTCACATTCGACTTCTGCCAGTTGATAATCCAGCCTAGGCGGAAGAGAAAAGAGATTGCGACCTGAAGATGGTGGGTAAGGATCGGAACTGAAGAGGCTATGAAAAGCCAATCGTCCAGATAAGGAATAATAGTCAGTCCTTGGAGTCTCAAAGCTGCCACCACCGAAACCTCCACCTTGGTGAAGATAAGGGGGGCAGAAGAGATTCCGAAGGGAAGCACAGCGAACTGAAGGTGCCTGCAAACCCCTGAAATCTGGACCGCGATCCTGAGGAGTTTCCGGGAAGCGGAATGGATCGGAATGTGAAGGTACGCATCCTTGAGGTCCAGAGTAGCCATGACGTCCCCAGGATTGAGGATATGGCTGACTGACCTTATGGTTTCCATGCGAAACCTTGTTTTCCTTATAAATCGATTGAGGAATCTCAAATCGATGATCATCCGGAGATCTCCTGTCTTCTTGGGAACCAGGAACACTGGTGAATAAATACCTAGGCCCCTCTCCCCTGCCGGTACCTCCTCTAGGGCTCCCTTGGAAATATAGTCCTGAATGTAAGATTCTAGGACCACCTGTTTGGCAGACCCGAAGTTTCGTGTGGCGATGAATCTCTCTGGGGGGAGAGAGATAAGATCTACCCGGTACCCGGCGGAAACTATGTCCTGGACCCAGGGGTCTGCAATCAACCGGCTCCAAGAGTCTTTGAAATGGGTAAGACGGCCCCCCACGGGAATCTGGGGGAGGGGTACGGGAAAATCTAGAGGAGACACTGCAGGGGCAGCAGGGCTTATCCAAGAGCCTCGAGGAGGCCCATAGTCAGGAGGGTTTTGCCTCCCTGGGGGGTTTGCGGGGGCGTCTCGGATATTTACGAGACGGCCCCCCCCAATCTCTGCGCCTAGACTGCTGCCCAGGACGACCTCCGCCCTTCTTTTCCTGTCTGGGGCGTCCCCGAAAGGGCTGCTGGGGGAGGCTCTTCCCTTTTTTATCGGAGAGCCCCTCCATTATTTTGTCCAATTCGGACCCGAATAACCTATCTGGTTCGAAGGGGAGCCCACAAAGGTTAAACTTGGATGCGTTATCCGCGATCCACGGTTTCAGCCAGAGTGGTCTGCGAGCAGCTGAAACTAGGGCCATAGTTTTGGCGGCCAGCTTCAGCTGCATCTGGGAGGAATCAACTAAAAAGTCCATAGCCAGGTTGGCTGACTTGAAGGCTGCCAGGATGTCGTCTCTTGATACGCTCTGGTCCACATCCGTCTGGATTTGATTAAGCCTAGAGCGTAGATAGGTGGCTACCTCAGTGGCCGCAATGGAAGTAGATGCGGAGGCAGCGGCCGCTGCGTAACCCCCCCTAAGGGTGCACTCTGCCCTCCGGTCTAGAGGGTTCTGCAGGCTAGACCCATCGTCTGCAGGGACTAGAGTGCGCCGGGACAACTTGGCTATAGCCATGTCCACCTTGGGAACGGAACCCCACGATTCCACTAAGGGTTTAGCCATCGGGTACATGAGTCTGAATTTTCTGGTAAGCACTGGACCCTTCTCAGGCTTTTTCCACTCTGTGCGCATCACAGAGAGGAGGGTCTCATCCGCTCTAAAGACACGCTGTGTCCGACCGGCGGGATCGGAGGACTCCCCCATGTCAACATCCTGGTCCCCCGACCTGATGGACTTGAGTAACTTCTGCGTCTTTTCTGGAGGGAAAAAGCAAGAAGTAGATTCTTCTTCCTCAGAAGAAGAAGACCCCACTGAACAGGGGGTAGGTCTTACGACCGGTGCGACCACCTCCATGGGAGTCTGAGAGGGACCTGGTAGCCTCTCATTAAGCAGCTGAACTACTCCCTTGATGGAATCATCCACGTATGTCTTGGTCCATTGGAACATCTCCTGCATCGTGGGTTCCGTGGATGCCGTGCGACAACTCTCACATCTGGAGTAAGGACAGCTGTCATCTAGGGGTGTGTTACATTCGTAACATGCCAAATGCTTCCTCTTGGCCCCAGCCTTCCGCTGATCCTGCTCCTTAGGGGAAGCCATAGTCTGTAATGGAAGAAACAAAACAGGTCATAACACCTACAATATCAGGAGGTGGAGAAAACCAGACCTTAAGGGGGCCCACCAGCACTAGAAGAAATAGAGCTGAAAGAAGAGGAAGTACAAAACCCAAGCAAAGCAATACTGCAGGAATATCACAAAGCACAGGAGAGCTCTGGAGCTAACTTGTGAAAGCAACGCAACCAGAGCACTGACTAATGGGCTCTGGGGGCTTAAAAGGAGGAAGCCCCGCCCAATGGGCGGGTTCCTGAAACGAGATCAGCACCACTCCCTTTTTTTTTTTTTTCTTGTAGAAAAACCAGAGCCTATACTGGCTCTACCTATACGAAAATTGTCTCCCCAGACTAATCCTAAGTCCAGGATGTCCTTCTAGGGAGCCAGTTTAAAAGAAAGGTGAGTTTTATACATCACCGCAACGCTTCGGAAAACCGGAAGTGACGTAGCGCACCTAGGGCGCGTCACTTCCGGAAAATGGCGGCGCCCATAGCGCCGCACACATGCGGTAACGGAGGGACGGAGCACCGTCTACAGATGATGAGAGAAGAGGGGAGGGGACGCCCCCCTCCCCGACGGTACCCCAGACCGAAATCGCCATGATCAGGCCTAAAATAAAGGCACTGAGATCCATAGAAAGCGAGCTAAGCTTAAGGAGGGGAAAAGAACCCCTAAGCAATCTTCAGCTCCCAGAGAGGGAGCGACACGCCAGTCCACCTGTCCAGAGGACAGAAAAAAACACGGTGGGCTGGGGGGTGATCTCCTCCCTTTCAGGGAGCTGAAGATCGTTTATTGGTTCTTGGGCTCATTAAAATTCCGCCGGTCCTACCAGTCCACAGGGGCAGTTAACCCCATCTGTGCTGCTGTTGAGGACGTAAGGGAATAGGGCATTATGGATTATGTGAGTGGAACAGAACTGTGATGTGTGTAAATCTGATGTCAATAATATAGTGGGCAACTGGTGTATGGTGATGACATTTATAGGTATAGGATGTGTGAGATAGTTGTAATATGTGTCTGATGATGTATGCAGATAAAGGATGATAATAAAGGTATGTGAATGAAGAGGACTGTGGTGTATAGATTAATGAATGTCACTTGTAATCAGCCAGTACATGATGAGTGGGATTGAAAGGATAGGGAGATTGCGGAGAGCTGATATATGATGTATGGATTTGAGATTACAATATACGGGTATATACAGTACGAAATTATATATTATGACGTGTGCAAAAACAAAACTAAAAACATTAACTTTCTAGTGATTTGTTGAGTCCATAGGGTTCCAGGGTCTGCATCTTAAAAATCCAGGACATTTATTTTCTTCTAAGTTTCTGTAAATGGTCAGGGTGTATTGCTGGTATTTGTTCTATTGGGGTTATGGTAAATGTATTGGGGTCCTTATTGTGAATCTGTGCAAAATATCTCGAGACACCATGTTTGGTGAAACCATTGACTATGTTCCATCTGTGCTTATTTGTTCTTTCTCTTAAGCTGAGTGTGGTGTGGCCTATATATTGGAGTCTGCAGGTGCATAATAAATAAATAACCTAGGCCAAAGAGCAGTTAAGGAAGAACTTAATCTCAAAATATTCGCCCGTCGTGTTACTGCGAAAGTGGGATTGACGTAAGGGGATGTTGAGGCGATACTTACATAGTGGATGGTCGCATTTAAAACTACAGCATGGTCTGGGGAATAAAGTTGCTGAATGGATGCTGTTAAATGTTTTCCAGCAGAGCTTGCTGGGGTGATGAAGTTCTGGAGTGTCCGGGATCTTCTAAAAATCTGAGGCTTAAATTAGATTGTGTTTCTTCTATTAGGGATTTCCTTGCAGGATTGGCCAATGTTTGGTAGGATAATTCTGAAGGTATTGTAATTACTATTGTATATAGTTATGAATGTAGATTTAAAACTTTTAGGTTTTTCTGGGGACTCCTAGTAACATAGTTACATAGTTTATAAGACTGAAAAAAAAGACATCTGTCCATCCAGTTCAGCCTGCAAGATGATCCAGAGGAAGGCAAAAAACAAAAAACAAAACCATGAGATAGAAGCCAATGTTCCCCACTTTAGGGGAAAAAATTCCTTCCCGACTCCAATCAAGCAATCGGAATAACTCCCTGGATCAACGACCCCTCTCTAGTAGCTATAGCCTGTAATATTATTACGCTCCAGAAATACATCCAGGCCCCTCTTGAATGCCTTTATTGTACTCACCATCACCACCTCCTCAGGCAGAGAGTTCCATAGTCTCACTGCTCTTACCGTAAAGAATCCTTTTCTATGTTTGTGTACAAACCTTCTTTCCTCCAGACGCAGAGGATGTCCCCTCGTCACAGTCACAGTCCTGGGGATAAATAGATGATGGAAGAGATCTCTGTACTGACCCCTGATATATTTACATAGAAACATAGAAACATAGAATGTGTCGGCAGATAAGAACCATTTGGCACATCTAGTCTGCCCAATATATCTGAATACTATGGATAGCCCCTGGCCCTATCTTATATGAAGGATAGCCATATGCCTATCCCATGCACGCTTAAACCCCTTCACTGTATTTGCAGCTACCACTTCTGCAGGAAGGCTATTCCATGCATCCACTACTCTCTCAGTAAAGTAATACTTCCTTATATTACTTTATATAATATATATATGTATATATTATACATAGTTATTAGATCTCCCCTGAGTCGTCTATTTTCTAAAGTGAATAACCCTAATTTTGATAATCTTTCTGGGTACTGTAGTCTACCCATTCCAGTTATTATTTTAGTTGCCCTCTTCTGAACCCTTTCCAGCTCTGCTATGTCTGCCTTGTTCACAGGAGCCCAGAACTGTACACAGTACTCCATGTGTGGTCTGACTAGTGATTTGTAAAGTGGCAGGACTACTGTATGTTCCCATGTGCAGAACCTTACATTTGTCATTGTTAAACCTCATCTGCTACTTCTCTGGCCAAGCCTCCAATCTATCCAGGTCCCTCTGTAGTAGTATACTGTCCTCTTCAGTGTTAATTACTTTACACAGTTTAGTATCATCTGCAAAAATTAATATTTTACTGTGCAAGCCTTCTATAAGATCATTAATAAATATATTGAAGAGAATAGGGCCCAATACTGACCCCTGAGGTACTCCGCTAGTGACAGTGACACAATCTGAGTGTGTACCATTAATAACCACCCTCTGTTTTCTATCCCTCAGCCAGTTACTTACCCACATACAGACGTTTTCTCCCAGTCCGAGCATTCTCATTTTATATAATAACCTTTTATGTGGTACAGTGTCAAATGCTCTGAAGAAGTCCAGATATACGACATCCATTGATTCGCCGCGGTTAAGTCTAAGACTTACCTCCTCATAGAAACTGATTAAATTAGTTTGGCATGACCGATCCCTCATGAAGCCATGCTGATATAGCGTTATTTGCTTATTTTCATTGAGGTACTCCAAGATAGCATCTCTTAGAAAACCATCAAACAGTTTATCCACGACAGATGTTAAACTTAGCGGCCTATAGTTTCCGGGCTCTGTTTTTGGACCCTTTTTGAATATTGGCACCACATTTGCTAAGCGCCCATCCTGTGGGACATTCCCTGTCAGTATAGAGTCCTTAAATATCAGAAATAAGGGTCTGGCTATGACATTACTTAATTCTCTTGGGATATGGGGATGTATGTTATCTGGTCCTGGCGATTTGTCTATTTTAATCTGTATAAGATGCCGCTGTACTTCTTCCTGGGTCAGACAGGACACTTTTAATGGGGAATTTACTTTTACATTCTGCATTTCATCTGACAGTCTATTTTCTTCATTGAATACAGTGAAGAAATTTTTTTTTAGTAGCTTTGCTTTCTCCTCATCGCTCTCTGCGACTCCCCCCTCATTACTCTTTAAAGTGCGGACACCTTCAGATTTATACTTTTTACCATTTATATAATTGAAGAACATTTTAGGGTTAGTTTTACTCTCTTTGGCAATGAATCTCTCGGTCTCTAGTTTGGCTGCTTTTATTTGTCTTTTACATATTCTATTTTATTCCTTATAGATTTTCAATGCTTCCTCGCTACCCTCGTGTTTTAGTGATTTAAAGGGAACCTGTCACCTGGATTTTGGGTATAGAGCTGAGGACATGGGTTGCTAGATGGCCACTAGCACATCCGAAATAACCAGTCCCCATAGCTCTGTGCGCTTTTATTGTGTAATTGAAGCAGGGGTGTTATATACCAATAATATACTTTCTATATAGTGCATTTGGGTAGTGCAGCATTTGTTTGCGGTTTTGCTGCGTTACCGCATCTACACAGATTGACAAACATTATTGGAACAAATAATTTCTACTGGTGTGATTTACCAGTTGCCCCCCAAAAAAACTAATTAAAGCAAGGGTGTTATATACCAATAATATACTTTCTATATAGTGCATTTAGGTAGTGCAGCATTTGTTTGCGATTTTGCTGCGTTACCACATCTACACATAGAGTGACAAACGCTATTGGAACCAATAATTTCTACTGGTGTGAATTACAAGTTGCCCCCCCAAAAAATTGATTGAAGCAGGGGTGTTATATACCAATAATATACTTTCTATATAGTGCATTTGGGTAGTGCAGCATTTGTTTGCGGTTTTGCTGCGTTACCGCATCTACACAGAGTGACAAACGCTATTGGAACAAATAATTTCTACTGGTGTGATTTACCAGTGTCCCCCCCAAAAAACTGATTGAAGCAGGGGTGTTATATACCAATAATAAACTTTCTATATAATGCATTTGGGTAGTGCAGCATTTGTTTGCGGTTTTGCTGCGTTACCGCAGCTACACAGAGTGACATGCGCTATTCGAACAAATAATTTTTACTGGTGTGATATAACAGTCCCCCCCCCCCTACCCCAAAAAAAAAAGTGATTGAGGCAGGGGTGTGATATACCTTCTTCTACAAATACTGCTCTTCTATAGGGACTTTTGTCACAGGGTTATTTTGAAAATGACAGGCAGAGAAAGAGGCAGGCCATTCCGCAGGGGTAGTAGGGGTTGGGCAGGTGCACCAGTCCGGAGCCTAAGTGGGAAGTTGCAGAAGGTGCGTGCGATTACGTCAAAGGACGCACCATACTTGGTTTAGTGGCTCACTCAGCCTTCCGCTTCTGCACCCTCCTCATCCTCTCTATCTGCATCCTCTTCACTCTCTGCTGTGTGCACCCTCAAATACACCAACACCACCACCATATCCTCTCCGCTCGAGTTAGAGGAATTATTTTCCCATCCATTACAAGACCTTACCAATGCACAGCCATTCTTGGCTTCGGATCAGGAAGAGGAGGTATCAATGGTCGCCACCCAGCAGTCTGACGACAGTACCCAGATCAGCCCGAGGAGGGTGGTCCCCGCTGTTGCTGCCTACTCCGAGATCTCTAATGTCAGTGGTGGTGAAGGTGACGATGATGACGTGTCGATGGACGTCACGTGGGTGCCCACAAGAGAGGAAGAGGAGGGGAGTTCAGAGGGAGAGACGGAGAAGCAGATAGGGAGGAGAAGGAGGAAAAGTAGGCAGAACTTACAGTGCACAGGAGGCAAAAAGCAGACTGCAAATGTATCTGGAATGAACCATCCACCATGCACGGTCACATCTGGCACTCCCAGGACGCCGACACATGGCTCCGCAGTGTGGGCTTTTTTAATGTGTCTGCTGCTGATCTGCAGCCTGTGCTGTCAACGCATAAGTCGCGGTAAGCCCAACACTCACCTAGGGACGACACCTGGCCTCCCATCACTGAGCCCAGTGAGAGCAACACCGTCAGAACCCACAAATCCACACTCCCGGCGCTCTCCGTCCTGCCTCTTCTCCTCTCTCCTCCCAGTTGTCCTCCACTCCACCCTATACCGTGCCGTCGTCGCTTTCATCTGGCAAAAGGCAGGCTTCTTTGCCCCAAATGTTCGAGCGAAAAAAAATGATGACGCCGGATAACCCTCTTGCCCAATGGCTGACCGCTGGCTTGTCAGAACTGCTAGCCCGCCATCTACTGCCATATAAACTGGTGGACTCGGAGGCCTTTAGAAAATTTGTGGCCATTGGCACACCGCAATGGAAGTTCGCAGGAAGGAAATATTTCTCCCAGAAGGGCATCCCAGAGCTATATGGCCACATTCAGCGGCAAGTGAATGTATCTCTGGCACACAGTGTCGGTGCAAAGATACATCTGACCACAGACACGGGCAGGGAAGGTACATAACTTTTACTGCCCACTGGGTGAACCATTCTGACGACCATCAAGCATGCAACCCGTGGCACCCGTGTAGATTTGGTGTTACCGTCACGGATTGCATGCAGGCCTGCCTCTTCTTCTTCTCCTCCTACTCCATCCTCCCTCTCCTCCTCGGCTGACTCCTCCTTTTCCGCTGCTACCGTCTTCTCCGCTGCGCCCCCCAAGCTCCCCAGAACCTATTCGACGTGCCAGGTGAGACGTTGCCATGCTGTGCTTCGTCTGTTGTGCCTGGAAGCCAAGAGCCACACCGGTCCTGCTCTCCTTTCAGCTTTGGGGTCACAGGCCGATGAGTGGTTAACCCCGCTCAATTTGACAGTTGGTAAAGTGGTGTGCGACAACGGTGCCAATCTGCTGAGCGCGCTGAAACAGGGCAAAATGACACATGGCACACGTCCTGAACTTATTCGTGCAGCGATTCATTGCCAAATACCCCAGGGTCCAGGACGTCTTGCGGCAGGCCAGGAAAATCTCAGGCCATTTTAGAAGATCTTACACGGCCATGGCTCGCCTTGCTGACATTCAGCAGCAACACCACGTGCCCGTCAGACATCTGATTTGTGACTGCCCGACGCGATGGAACCCCACCTTGTATATGCTTGATAAACTGCTCTAGCAAAAACGTGCAGTTAACGACTACCTGTACAAACTCTGAGGCAGGACAGGTTCTGGGGAGACTGGTGTTTTTTCACCACCCCAGTGGCTGCTCATGCGCGACGCATGCAGACTTATGCGGCCATTTGATGAGATCACCAAACTGGTCAGTCGCAGCCAGGACACCATCAGTGACATCATACCTTACGCCTTCTTTCTGGAGCGTGCATTGCGTCGTGTCATTGATCAAGCCGTCAATAAGCAGGAAGATAAGGAAGTTGCAATGCTAGATGAATTCCCAGGGGGGGCTACTCCATCTGAGGCAAGTCAACAACAGGAGTCTGAAGAGGAGTCAAAGGAGGATGGTGCCGGGGCGGAGGAGGAGCAAGAAGAGCATGCTTTAAACTTTTCTGGGATCCCTGGTGTTGTCTGTGGATGGGGGGAGGCGAACGAGGACGACATTATCCTGGATGATGAGCAGGAGCCAGGCCACTCCACCGCTTCCAGTTTAGTGCAAATGGGGGCCTTCATGCTGCAGTGTTTGAAGAGGGACCCCGTATAAAAAGCATAAAGGGCAAGGACCAGTACTGGGTGGCAACGTACTTAGACCCCCGTTACAAACACAAAATGGCGGACATGTTACCACCATCGCAGAGGGCTGTCAGAATGCAGAACTTCCAGGCCTTGCTTCGAGAAATGCTGAATTCTGCTTTTCCACTCACAGAGAAACAGTTGCGGGTACCAATCCAACAGCGCATGCAAGAAGAGGGTGGTTTGAAGATGTATTGGTCACTTCGGATATGAGATCATTCTTACAGCCAACCCATCGACAGCCGTCCTCCGGATCCAGCCTCAGTGAACGCCTAGACCGACAGCTGTCCGACTACATCGAGTTAACAGCCGATGTGGACGCTCTGAGAAGCGATGAACCCCTGGACTACTGGGTGTGCAGGCTTGACCTGTGGACAGAGCTGGCACAATTTGCCATGGAACTCTTGGCTTGCCCCTCGTCCAGTGTCCTGTCCAAAAGGACATTCAGCGCAGCAGGGGGAATCGCGACCGATAAGCGCACTCTCCTAGCTCACGACAGTGTGGACTACCTCACATTTCTAAAAATTAATGAGGCATGGATCTCTGAGGAATTCAACACATGTGACGAGTCGACCACGTTTGATTTCCTCATGACAGCCCACAAATATCCGCCACCACCCAGAACAAATCATGATCCCTGGCTTAGGTAAATACAGCGACATAAAATGCCTTTTAAGTCAGGTGAATGCCTAATTTTTGTGGCCTGTAGTGGCCGACAGTTAAATTTTTATCCTGTGACCGCCTAATGTCCCTCCAGCCAAAGAATCCTACAAAGTTGTTTGCTGTCAGGTGAATGCCTATTGGCTAATTTTTGGGGCCTGTACTGTCAAGTTCTCACAACAATACTTAGTGCACCAATCACTAATATCTCATGAGACCTTATAAAATGTGAAGTGTGTACCACGAAAAAAAAAATCGCATCATTATGGATTTTCGCAATGGCGCTTTTTTTTAAACACTCAATCTGCATATACAGCGATTGTTCTAACATGCATGTAAAATGTAATCAAATGCACTGCTTTAATGTCAAATTACTTACAGTGAGAAGTCCTTCCTCAACGTTGTGAAAATTGTTGCCAACCATCTTTTCTGATCGCATCCAACTTCGGTCTGGTGGAAACCAGTTGCTGTAGTAGGCCGCGCCTATTTTGCGCGTGCGCATACGTGAAGATTACATTGCCGCTATTTCACATTGAATAATGAATGGAAAAAATAATGAATGGAGATCGCAAATTCGAATAATACATCTGGTATGTCACTGTCCATGTTGTGGGACTATTTGTGCACTTCTAGTAATTATTCGGTGGCTGCAAATATGACCTGAAGTTTTTTCAGGTTCGCCTGCCATTCAAGTCTATGGGGCCCGCTGCGAACACACGGTTCACGAACATTTGAGCGTGAACGTGCATTCGCGTTCGCGAACTGTCCCGGCCAATGTTCGTCCATCACTAATAACGACCTCATTATGATTTGCCGCCTGGTCTATTTAGTTTAGAAGTAGATTTTCTGTGGACTCTGGTATATTAGGTGGCATGTAATAAACTCCTATTAGTATTTTATTATTGTTTTTGCCTCCATGTATTTCTACCCACAGTGACTACACATGTTTATGTCCCTCACTTATATCTTTCCGGCGTGTGGGCTTTAGACAGGACTTTACATAAAGGCAAACCCCTCCCCCTCTCCGGTTTTGACGATCCTTTCTAAGCAGACTGTAACCCTGTGCGTTAAATGCCCAGTCATAGCTATCATCCAGCTATGTCTCAGTTATTCCCACTATGTCATAGTCCTCCTCGCACATCACTAATTCACCTTTTTTTTTTTTTTAGGCTTCTGCCATTAGTATACATACAATTTAAGAGGTTAATGTATATTTTTTACCCTACATCTTCGGGATTTGAGAATCCGGCTCTGGGCATCAAAATCTTCATTGTTGGTACAGTTCCTGTGTATACTTTTAAACTGACTGAATGGTATGTTGTTTTTCCATTTCCTATGGTGCGATAATCCTATTAACATCTTCTTTTTTTTTTTAAAAAAAGGTTTTTTTTTCTATGGATTTATTTTGGAAGATAGTACCAGATCGAGATATTCAACACCTGTACTTAAATAATTAGCTGTGAATGAGAGGCTAAATGCGTTATGATTTAAATATGATGTAAATTGGATACCTGCTTCTATAGTACCATTACAAATCAGTAGCAGGTCATCTATGTAGCATCTGTAGAATATGATATTCCTAGACAATGGTTGATCACCATAGTTATATTGTTCTTCGTAAAACCATATAGAAATTTGCTAATCTAGGCTCAAAACTTGTGCCCATTGTGGTCCCTTTGGTTTGTTTATATATTTTTCCTTCAAAGGTGAATGTGTTGTGTTTAAGTATGAAGTCAATGGCATTTAATACAAAATTTCTTTAAAGTGAGGGCATCGTATGGTCTTGTTCAAGTAAATATTGTACCGCTTCTCTTTCTGCATCATGTGCAATGTTAGATTAAAGAGCTGATAGGTCTAGTGTTAACCAAATGTAGGAATCCCATCATTTTAATTCTTTGAGTAAAGTGATCAAACTTAAGTCCTTTAAATACGACGGTAATTGGATGACGTATTTCTAGAATATTTACGGGGTACTATCTCTCCTTGCGGAGCATGTATGGCCTATAAGTATCCTCATGCCGATTTTTCTTCCTAGAATATTTACATAATGCAATAGATTACAAGTTAATGAGGAGGAGCCGGAGATGATTGGTCTCCCAGTGGCATTTTGGAGAGCTTTATGCACCTTGGTTAGGCGGTAAAACAGTGCCAGACTTTTTTTGTCAATATCTGGTTGTCTCCAGCTTTTTTGAGTAGACTAAGGGCGGATTCTTATCTGCGTTAGGAATTCCGTTATTGCTTTCCATTATAACATGGTTATAACGGAAAATAACGGAAACCGTAAGACAGAATTCAAAACGGAAACCTTTAGAGGCATTCAGTTTTGATCCGTCATAATAGAGGTCTGTGGGCAAGCATAACAATCCGTCTAGTTTCCGTTATGCAGGACGGAAAAGAAAGTCCTGTCGACTGGACTTTAGAATGGAAAGCAATAATGGAATTCATATAAAATGAGAGAAAGCAAGACTGCATACAAAGGCTGCACATCTAGATATTAAAATCTATAATTTATTTAGATACACAAAGCCAAGAATTAAAAACATTGTACTGTATACAATTACAACACTGTGTTAGGACCGACAATACATCCAACACACATACCTATAATCACCAGGTCCTAAATAGTGACACATGTAGGCCGCCAAAAGAGTACAAAATTCATGATATATAATAAATATAACCTCAAAATAGTATAAATACTCATCAAATGTAGAAATAGGCAGACATGGTAGGTTTAGAGGTATAACGCTCCACGCGTATCGCCGGAACAACCTGCTTCCTCAGAGGAAGCTTTCATGTGGGTATGGGTCTATTTAAAAAAAAAAAAAGTTTTTTAATTGTGAAATAATAAAGATGACTATATGCAGAGGGGGGAAAAAAACAGCAATCTGGGTTGGAGTTGTCTGAGAGGAGCAGCTATATAAACCTACTAAAAACACGAGTTTGCGACTGTACAAGATAAGTGAGGGAGTATCTTTGTGTAGTATGGCTTATACACTGTAACGTTTTGCTGTCAGGTTTATTGCATAGCAGATAAGAGTATACTGTGGGGTACATTTTTGCATTTACAGCATATTGGTTTGCTCAGTAGTTCAGTCTCTAATGTGTTGCACAGGTGACTAGTTAGAAGTGTGGTTATCTAAGCAAGAGAATTTAAAGGGGTTATCCGAGAGTATAAAAAGCCCCCCCAAAATGCCGGGCCCCCCACACTGAATATACTTACCCCTCCCCCCGGCACTGCTCCTGGTCCCCACACTGCCGCTGCTACTTCTCCCCGTGCGCGGATGAAAACACTGCGGGTGACGCGATGCTAGGGAGCTCAGTCAAGATGGCCGCAATCATGTCCAGGAAAGAGAATTAAAAATCTGCAATCAGAAAATAAATATGAATATGCCAGTCTAAACTTTCTTGTAATATTTATCTGAGGGTGGCGCCTCTTTTAGACTGAGCACACGCCCATCTGCCTGGAGCTTCTGAGCAAAGTACAAATGAAGCTGGTTCCTTCACTGTCCTGATAATGTGGACTTGGATAAGTCCAAGAGAGGTGGTATATTAGTGATAGGGACCCGTCCGCGGAAGCCACCTTGACGTGTGGTGGATGGGCCCGACACAAGTTTGATCAAAATGTGCGCTAAGAGCTTCCATTGATTCCAATAGTAGGTATAGTACCACTTGAATTTAGAATGATCCCCATTTCTCAGCTTTACTGCTTATATGTGTGTGCAGCCATTTTTTTATTTATTTATTATGCTTGCCTTATGGATGTGCACCCATGATTATGAATAAGAATATGCCAGTCTAAACTTTCTTGTAATAACAATCAGAAAATAAAAACATATGAGAAAAAGGATATGTTCCGATATCTGGTTTTAACTGGCGGATAACATTTTTGGTGACACATTTCCTTTAAGCTATCAATGTGCTTTTTGTGTTCAGGTCACGCACCTTAAAATCAGTTCACAAAGTTGTGGCAATTTGCTGTTGTGTTGCCATGTGTTGTTTTTTTTGCCAAAATGGGAAGTACTGAGTGAAGCAAATAGAAGCAGAGGATGACAGATGAGTATGTCTACTTCACTGACACCAGGCAGCATCAATTACTGTACACTGCAAAACACCCAACCCTTTTAAAGAGTGAGGTTGAAAAAAATTACCTATATAAAGTCAAGGCTACAGCAAGCAGCAGATTTACTAAGACTGGTGTTTCATAAAGTCAGATGGAATAGGATGTGTTGAATTTATTAAGAAGCACGTTTGGGTTGTCCACGTGCCCAAACTGAAACCTACAACAACTATGGGCTGGCATAGATTTCAGGTATCATTTACACCAGTTTACTGGCATAAATTATAATAAATGTCCTGGGGAGGAGCCCCCCATTCCAATAAGTCCCACCCACTGTCTAAAAACAAGCTGTGTGCAGTGGAAAATTCCAAAAAGTAAGCAAAAAGCAAATGTATGATTGATCCATTTCCTTGTTGTTTGCAGGACTAATTGTACTTCCTAATAGGGATAATTTTAATTTTGAATTTTTTTGAATATATATTTAAAAACTATTTTAACTTCCTGGGACCTGACATAGCAAATGAACTGCTCTAGTGATCTTGCTGTGGGGAGAGGGGCAACATCAATCATACATGATGGGAAGCCATTTGAAAGGCAGATAAGAGAAATATGGAAAGATTTTCCTTACTTATACTGATATCTATCCCAGCTTTTGGTAAAGGAGGAAACACAGCAAATATAGTCACATGGTAAGTTACAAATGAGAGGATGTAAACATCCTATATATGTAGAATGAATACAATCAGCACATTCAAGTAAGAAAATGCCCTACTCAGCTAATAATAATTGCACCATTACATCTTTTTACTTTCCTCTTGCCCACTGTTTTCAGACGTAAATTATCAGAGATCAAACATATTCTATTTCCTAGGACATGAGAAACTCCCTGCACAGTCTTTTAAGTATTCAGTAACTAACACCCACTCTAACACAATACCCATCTGTCTCCTTCACTGTCTCATTTCATCTCTTTTACATTTTCGGACTCTGATTTTAACAAAACTTATTTTAACTCATCACCCATTTATGCAGTAGAGTATGTTTGCAGAAAAACCTGAACTAATCACAAGAAAATCATATTTTGTATGTGGTCTAGGCCAGTGTTTCTCAATTGTTCACACCGAGTATTCCCTAGTGACAAGACGTTCGAACTGAAGCGATCAGTAATAAATGTTAACAAAACAATGGTCATACCACTGTCAGAGGCTCTGTTTTGAGCCTTCATCAGCAGTTACTTCAGTTTGACGGAAAGAACAGTGTAGCATGGAGTGCCAATTTTACTGTTGACATAGGACCACATTTGAACCCATGATGAATGGACATTACTTTTTAAATTGCATTTAGCATTACCAAACACACAGGAGAATGCAGAACTAGACACTTATTACATCCAATGACATACAGGTGACATCTCCTCTGATTGTTCACATTCTCTTTCCTCATGTTCTCCATTTGGCCCAATCCATCATGTTGACTACTTCCAATCTTGTCTTCCCTCTGCTAAGTTTGTACACATACATCTTAGGTTCCTAACGTTTACATCATCCTTCCCACCTTCTCAACACAATACTGCAGAAACAGATAGTCCCCCTGAAAATACTAGTACTACACAAATAGTTCACCTTCAATGAACAATCAATTTTTAACAATGAATTTGAACACTGTGCCAAACTACAGTGTCAACGTGGTTTTCCGCTCCATGGGACCATACTAGCTACTAGTAGATTGTTTAGACTAGATACAATTGTATCAGATAAAAGCAGCATGTGTGTGTGTCAAAACAGTGCACGGACAACAGATGCAGTATGAGAAAGTTTGAGCTGGCATGTGAGTGAATATGGTTATGTTCACAGTTTACAGTGTATATTTGGTGTATATCTCAGGAAAGCTCCTAATAGACTTTAGAAATGCCAAAAAGTATTCTTTGGGCATCCACCAGGCAGTAATCTACATACCTTTTTCCTTTTCAACTATCACAGAGTTTCCAACATCATTTTTATATCTTTATTTTTCTTATAGTGAATCAAAAATGCATTAAAGGTTGTCTTGTGTGGAAACTTTACTTGGAAAGGGTTCAAAGAAGAAAGAAAGCTATACTCTCCTTACTGATGCCCTGCCAATTGCCCCTACTCCCTGGACCTGCCTCAAAACACAGAAAATGCTCAACCAATCACTGTCTGAGAAGGATCACTGTAGCCGGTGACTCGATCACTTCCCAGGCATTAGGACTAGACGAGGAAGTAGAGACCAGTTAGACCCAGTAAACATAAGAACAGGAGCAGCAGGGAATGGTGAGGCAATTGTTGCTTCTTAGATTTTTTTAACCCATTTTGAGCATTTCCTAATAACTTTTTCTGGATAACTCCTTTAAAACCACAATTTTGAGTTTTAGCCTATATCTGGATCCATTGATCTTAGGCTGACCCTCTTCCATTTCTTATCTCTTGACCTTTATTTTTTGGTTATACTAGGTTTATACTATGTTTATGCTACATTATACAAATGTTTTTCAAGCAATTGCAAACACATATAAGGCCATATTTTTTAAAGTTGTTCATGTAAATTGAAGGTTTATAAATCACACTTCAGAATCGATGACTCAAAGAGATACCTATCCTGTAGCATCCTTTTGCTATAGACTTGCAAAAAGCAGGTGGATCCAACAGAAAAATGAGACAGTCTCCATGTGTCTGTCAAGTTAAGAAAATGGATCCTAATGGAAACTTGTCAAATGAAGACAAAACGAATACTTTGGACGGGAACCCTATTGAAAACCTATGGATCCATTAATGGATTCATCTTAACCACTTGCCATCTGGGCCATTTGCCCCCTTCCTGACCAGGCCAAATTTTGCAAAACTGACATATCTCACTTTATGTGGTAATAACTTTGGAACGCCTTTATTTATCCAAGTCATTCAGAGATTGTTTTCTCGTGACACATTGTACTTCATGATAGTCATAAATTTGAGTCAAAATATTTCACCTTTATTTATGGAAAAATCCCAAATTTACCCAAAAATTTGAAAAATTCGCAATTTTCTAAATTTCAATTTCTCTGCTTTTAAAACAGAAAGTGATACCTCATAAAATATTTATTATTTAACATTCCCCATATGTCTACTTTATGTTGGCATCATTTTGGAAATGTCATTTTATTTTTTTAGGACGTTAGAAGGCTTAGAAGTTTAGAAGCAATTCTTCAAATTTTTAAGAAAATTGCCAAAACCCACTTTTTAAGGACCAGTTCAGGTATGAAGTCACTTTGTGGGGCCTACATAGTGGATACCCCCATAAATGACCCCATTGTAGAAACTACACCCCTCAAGGTATTCAAAACCGATTTTACAAACTTTGTTAACCCTTTAGGCGTTCCACAAGAATTAAAGGAAAATGGAGATCAAATTTTTAAATTTCACTTTTTTAGCAGATTTTCCATTTTAATCAATTTTTTTCTTTAACACATCGATGGTTAACAGCCAAACAAAACTCAATATTTATTACCCAGATTCTGAGGTTTACAGAAACACCCCACATGTGGTCATAAACTGCTGTATGGGCCCACGGCAGGGCGCAGAAGAAAAGGAACTCCACATGGTTTTTAGATGCCATGTCCCATTTGAAGCCCCCTGATGCACCCTTACAGTAGAAACTCCCAAGAAGTGACCCCATTTTGGAAACTAGGGGATAAGGTGCCAGTTTTATTAGTACTATTTTTGGGTACATATGATTTTTTGATCATTCATTATAACACTTTATGGGGCAAGGTGACCAAAAAATTGGTTGTTTTAGCACAGTTTCTATTTATTTATTTTTACAGCGTTCACCTGAGGGGTTCAGTCAAGTGACATTTTTATAGAGCAGATTGTTACGGACGTGGCGATACCTAATATGTATACTTTTTCTCATTTATTAAAGTTTTACACAATAATATCATTTTTGAAACAAAAAAATTATGTTTTAATGTGTCCATGTTCTGAGAGCTATATTTTTTTTATTTTTTGAGAGATTTTCTTATGTAGGGGCTCATTTTTTGCGGGATGAGGTGACGGTTTCATTGGTACTATTTTGTGGGACATACGCATTTTTGATCACTTGGTGTTGCACCTTTTGTGATGCAAGGTGACAAAAATTGCTTGTTTTGACACAGTTTTTTTTTTTTTTTTTTACGGTGTTCACCCGAGGGGTTAGGTCATGTGATATTTTTATAGAGCTGGTTTTTACGGACGCGGCAATACCTAATATGTATACTTTTTTTTATTTGTTTCACTTTAACACAATAATAGCATTTTTGAAACAAAAAAAATGATGTTTTAGTGTCTCCATGTTCTAAGAGCTATAGTTTTTTTTATTTTTTAAGAGATTTTCTTATGTAGGGGCTCATTTTTTGCGGGATGAGGTGACGGTTTTATTGGTACTATTTTGTGGGACATACGCATTTTTGATCACTTGGTGTTGCACCTTTTGTGATGCAAGGTGACAAAAATTGCTTGTTTTGACACAGTTTTTTTTTTTTTACGGTGTTCACCCGAGGGGTTAGGTCATGTGATATTTTTATAGAGCTGGTTTTTACGGACGCGGCAATACCTAATATGTATACTTTTTTTTATTTGTTTCACTTTAACACAATAATAGCATTTTTGAAACCAAAAAAATGATGTTTTAGTGTCTCCATGTTCTAAGAGCTATAGTTTTTTTATTTTTTAAGATATTTTCTTATGTAGGGGCTCATTTTTTGCGGGATGAGGTGACGGTTTTATTGGTACTATTTTGTGGGACATACGCATTTTTGATCACTTGGTGTTGCACCTTTTGTGATGCAAGGTGACAAAAATTGCTTGTTTTGACAGTTTTTTTATTTTTTTTTTCGGTGTTCACCCGAGGGGTTAGGTCATGTGATACTTTTATAGAGCTGGTTTTTACGGACGCGGCGATACCTAATATGTCTATTTTCTTTTATTTTTTCTATTTTTAATTATTTTTTTTTTATTCCTTACTTGGGAACTTTTTTTTTTTTACATGTGAAACTTTATTTTATTTTATTTTTTCAACCCTTTATTTTTTTTATTTTTTTTATTTTTTTTTACACTTTTCGTCCCCCATAAGGTCATACAAGACCTCTGGGGGACATTTACTTCACTTTTTTTTTTTTTTTCACAGTTGATTTCTCCTGTAACTGGGGCTGACATAGTAGCCCCAGTTACAGTGGAAATGCACCCCTAGAGAGGCTGTACAGCAGCAATCTAGCGCTGTACAGCCTCACAGCAGGGCTGATCGAGGTCTCTGAGAGACCTCACACAGCTCCTGCACACTCCGGTCACGGCGGTCACATGACCGCCGGGCCGGAACAGGAAGCGCACAGCGCTTCCTTCTCTGCAGACACAGCGCTCGGTGAGCGCTGTGTCTGCAGCGATCCGGAAGGCAGGGACACCTGGGCACTGTCCCTGCCTTGTCTTAGGGTTGCCCTGCTGTCACTGACAGCGGGCAACCCGATCAGCAGCTGCACGATTAGCGTGCAGCTGCTATTTCTGACAGGACGTTCTAAAACGTGCTGTCAGAAATAGACGTCCACCCATAGGACGTTTATATCCTATGGGCGGACGGGAAGTGGTTAAAAAATCAAATGGACGGCATTTCAACAGAACAGCCAAACATGACATTAAACATTTGCAGAAACCCCCAGGTCTGGGGTACTGCAGTTGCATTCAAGATTATAAAACAAACGCCTGCTCTGAAGATGATCTCATGCAACTCAATAATATAAATGATGGGTATCAGGCTGGTTTTACACATCAAGTTTTTATGTTTTCAAAAACTATTTATTGGCAAAATAGCATGAACAAAAGATCATAAAGTAAGCTTAAGATTACATAAGTAAAAGAATATAAACCTCCAATAATAATGTATATGCTTTGGGAAAGCTGTTCACATTTAGGTATTAAGTGCTTTATTCTGCAAATGTATTCAAAATGGAAAAACGAAAATTTCACGTGGACATAAGTATTCAGACCCTTTGCTATAACACTTGAAATTTAGCTCTGGGGGCCTCCTATTTCACCTAATCCTCTTTGAGATGTCTCTACACCTTGACTAGTGTCCACCTGTGGTAAATTCAGTTGATTGGACATGATTTGAAAATACACTTGTGTCTATATAAGGTCTCACAGTTGCAGATCAATGCCTATCAGAGCAAAAACCAAGCCATGAAGAGAAAAATAACTGCCTGTAGAGGTCAGAGATACTGTACAATTGTATGGAGGCATGGATCTGGAGAAGGGTACAAAAAATTTCTACTACACTGAAAGTTCCCAAAAGCACAGTGGCCTCCTTAAAATGGAATTTTGGAAAAACCAGGACTCTTTCTAGAGCTGGCCGCCCTACCAAACTAAGTAATCGGGGGGAGGGGCCTTGGTAAGAGAGTTGACCAGGGACCCAGTGGTCACTCTGGGCAAGTGCCAAAGATTCTGTGTGCACATGGGAGAAACTTCCAGGAGGTCAACCATCAATGCAGCAATCCACCAATCAGGGCTTTATGGCAGAAGGGACAGAAGGAAGCCTTTCCTCATTAAAAGACAAACCTTATTCTCTGAAGCCAAGACTGAACTTTTTGGCCTCAATTCTAAGCATCACTGGAGGAAACCAGACACTACTGATCACCTGCCCAATACCATCCCTACAGTGAAACATTGTAGTGGCAGCATGATGCTGTGGGGGTGATTTTCAGAAGTTGGGACAGGGTGACTGGTCAGGGTTGAAGGAAAGCTGAATGGAGCAAAGTACAGCAGAGATAGTCTTAATGCTCTGGACCTAAGACTGGGTAAACGTTCACCTTCCAGCAAGACAATGACCCTAAGCACATAGACAAGACAACACAGGAGTTTCCTAGGGACACATCCGTGAATGTCCGTGAGTGGCCCAGCCAGAACCATGACTTGAACCCAATTGAAAATCTCTAAAGAAACCTGTGAATGGCTGTCCACCAATAGTCCCCATTCAACCTGACAGAGTTTGAGGTGATCTACGGAGAAGAATAGCAGAAAATCCCCAAATTCAGGTGTGCAAACCTTGTGGCATCATACCCAAGAAGACTGGAGGCTGTAATCGCTGCCAAAGGTGCTTCAACTAAGTGCTGAGTAAAAGGTCTGAATACTTATGTCAATGAATATTTTAGTTTTTCCTTTGCAATCAATTATGAAACATTTTGAACATTCAGTTTTTACGTTGTGATCCTGGTATATTGAATGCAGAATAATACGACTAAAATGTTGTTGTATTAGCACAACGCCGCAACATAACACAATATGAAAACAGTGAAAAGGTGTGAAGACTTTCCAAATGCATAAATAAATGTAAATAAAAACATAATGCAATGATTTGCAAATCCCATAGACTTATATTTTATTCACAATAAATCATAGAAAACATATGAGATGTTGAAATAGACATTTTAACATTTAATGGAAAAAAATTACCATATTTTTTGCCCTATAAGACACACTTTTTTCCCCTGTCAGTGAGTCTTATGGGTTGAATACTAATGAGTGCTTCCATTATGGACAGGAGAACGGTGAATACAGCGCTCCCTGTGCGGCTCTGTACTTACCGCTTACTGGTCTTCTCTTGCAGGACTCTGCACGCTGTGCTGTGACCTGCGCACAGCATGAGGACATTGGCTGCGCTCTGTGACCTCATGCTGTGTGACATCGGACAGGAAGACCAGGAAGACTGCTGAATCTCAGAAGCGGCGGCGACATCCAGAGCAGGAGAGGTAAGTTGATTTATCTCTTTTTTGTC
Source organism: Bufo bufo (assembly GCF_905171765.1). Classification (NCBI taxonomy): domain Eukaryota; kingdom Metazoa; phylum Chordata; class Amphibia; order Anura; family Bufonidae; genus Bufo; species Bufo bufo. Next base: position 323,785,180 of record NC_053391.1, read on the forward strand.
TGCTCTAATTAACATTAGGGTCTGATCTGAGGTCAGAATGGAGGGGTCTTATTCGCATTGGGGTTCTGTTTTGAGGTCTGATTGTGAGTCATTCAGATTGAGGGTCTGATCTGAGGTCTGAATGGGGGGCCTTATTCACATTGGGGCTCTGATCTGAGGTCTGATTGAGGGTCATTCACATTAGGGGTCTGATCTGAAGTCCATATGGGTGTCTGGTATGAGGTCTGATTGGGGTCTTATTAATATTGGGGTCTGGTCTGAGGTCTGATTGGGGTCTTATTAACATTGGGGGTTTGATCTGAGGTCTGATTGGAGGTATTATTAATATTGGGGGTCTGTTGGGGTCTTATTAACCTGTTCCGGACATAGGGCGTACCGGTACGCCCTGATTTCCCGATCGTTAAGGACACAAAGCATACTGGTACGTCCTATGTATTTCCAATCACTGCCGCTCGGCGGACGGTAATCGGAACCCGGTGCCTGTTCAAATCATTGTGTAGGCGATCGCAGCAAACCGCAGGTCAATTCAGACCTGCGGTTTGATGCGTTTCCAGGTTATTTGGGTCTCTGGGGACCCGATAACCCGGAACAGGATGGTGATCGGTGGTGTGATAATACATCACCAATCACCATCCTTAGATCCTGAGAGGTGATGGTGACATCACCTCTCAGGATCGCTCTCATTGGTTGGCTGGGCGGGCGGTTCATTCAAATTATCGCAGCGCTCCTCTCCTCCTCCTTTTCATTCTGGAGCCCGAGGAGAGAGGAGCGCTGCATCGTGTCTCAGAGCCAGCACCCCATCTGTGCCCCAGCACCCCCAGGTATTTAGAGAAAAGGCTAGGGACAAGTTAGATTAGGCAGGGATATTCAGGCAAAGTTAGTTGAAGAAAAAAAACAAAACAGTTTTGGTTGCATCACCCTAAATTGGATGTCTGGGGTCTACAGCACAGCTGTGTGACCCTAGACCCCCCAGGGGTGCTGCAGCTTGCCCCCCTGCCCCCCCTCTCCCCCACAACTTTTTTGGGGTGCAGGCAGTTTTTTTTTCTTTTTTGTGCGTACGCTGACTGTGGCCGGCACTCTTAGCTTCCGGCCACTGTTAGCGCATCGCACACCCCACCGCTGATCAACTTCAGACAGTTGAGCATTATTTTTTCTCATTTTTTCCCATTTTTTTAGTTAGTCTTTTTTTTTTATCTGTTAGGTTTAGGGTGAGTTCGCGAACACCCGTGCTCCCACACACACGCACACCAAATAAAGATTTACACGCACACACACATGCAGACACACACTCCCCTATGGCCTGCCGGATGTTCTCGGCCGAGGAGGCATACGCCCAGCTTGCCTCCGAGTCCGAGAGTCCCAGTGAGGATGAGGATGACCCCACTTTCCTGTTGTCATCCGCGTCCTCCTCATCATCTAGCGATGATGATGAGCCCCCAAGGTGGCGGAGACGCCACCAGGTGGAGCAAGAAGACCGCCATGCTAGGGACCCTGTGGCCCATCCTAGTACGAGCAGCTCTGGGGCTTGTACTAGTTTTCCGGCCCACCAGTTAAATCCACCGGAGCCCCCAGCCGGTGAACTTGTCTGGTATACCCCAGAGCGTTATGAGCCCGTGATCCTGATTTTGTAGGCCAACCAGGAATCCAGATTTCCCCATTGGGCTTTACTGAATATGACTTTTTTAGTCTTTTTTTCAGTGACCACTTTGTAAATCTAATGGTGGAGCAAACAAACCTGTACGCCCAACAGTTTGTTGCTCAACACCCGGGCTCCTTTTTGGCTAGGCCCAGTGGCTGGATGCCGGTCAGTGCAGCCGAGATGAGGACATTTTGGGGCCTCGTGCTGCATATGGGCCTAGTCAAGAAACCTAGTGGCAGGCATTACTGGAGTGGGGACGTCCTCTACCAGGCCCCACTTTACAGTACGGCCATGACACGCTCCTGGTTTGAGGCCATCCGGAAATGCCTGCATTATTCAGATAATGCAACATGTCCCCCCCCCAAGGTGATCCTGCCTATGACCGCCTGTACAAAATCAGACCGGTCATCGATCACTTTGGGGCCAAATTTGTACAGGCCTATGTACCTGGAAGGGAGGTCGCGGTTGATGAGTCTCTCTTTGCGTTCAAGGGGAGACTCCTTTTCCGCCAGTATGTTCCCTCTAAGCGGGCGAGGTATGGCGTGAAGCTGTACAAACTTTGTGAGAGTACCTCAGGGTACACTTACAAGTTTTGTGTGTACAAGGGGCGAGATTCCCGTATTGAACCCCCAGAATGTCCCCCCACTCTGGGTGTTAGCGGGAAACTTGTGTGGGACCTTATGCACCCACTGCTAGATAAGGGTTACTACCTGTACGTGGATAACTTTTATACTAGTATTCCCTTGTTCCAGTCCCTCGCCGCCAGATCCACGTCCGCTTGTGGGACCGTGCGGAAAAATCAACGCGGCCTCCCTACCTACCCCCTCCAGGTACCTATCCCCAGGGGTGAGACCCGTGCCCTTACCACTGGAAACCTGTTGCTGGTCAGATATAAGGACAAGAGGGATGTCCTTGTACTGTCCACAATTCATGGTAACGGCATCACCCCTGTCCCTGTGCGAGGTACCGCGTCAACGGTCCTCAAGCCCGATTGTATCGTCGACTACAATCGGTATATGGGAGGAGTTGATCTCTCTGATCACGTCCTCAAGCCATATAACGCCATGCACAAAACCTGGGCATGGTACAAAAAAGTTGCGGTCTACTTGGTACAGGTTGCCTTGTACAACTCTTTTGTGTTGTCCCGGAGCGCTGGCAACACAGGGACATTCCTTCAGTTCTATGAGGCAGTCCTCAAGGCCCTGATCTTTACTGACCGGGAAAGAGCAGGCCGGAGTACCTCGGGAACTGTAGGTGCCCGAATCGTCCCTGGCCAACACTTTCCAGTGTACCCCCCCAATCCCTCAGATGAACACGGTAAAAAATAAAAAATAAAAACTGTGCCCCCCTGATGCACCCCTAGAGTAAAAACTACATAAAAGCGACCGCATCTAAGAAACTACACCCCTCAATGCCGATAACTCTTGTGCAACACTTAAAGGGTTAACAAAGTTTGTAAAATCAGTTTTGAATACCTTGATGGGTGTAGTTTCTTAGATGGGGTCACTTTTATGGAGTTTCTACTCTAAGGGTGCATCAGGGGGGCTTCAAATGGGACATGGTGTAAATAAACCAGTCCAGCAAAATCTGCCTTCCAAAAACCATACGGCGCACCTTTCCCTCTACGCCCTACTGTGTGCCCGTACAGTAGTTTATGGCCACATATGGGGTGTTTCTGCAAACTACAGAATCGGGGCAATAAATATAGCATTTTGTTTGGCTGTTAACCCTTGCTTTGATACTGGAAAAAATTGATTAAAAAGGAAAATTTGCCCAAAAATTTAAATTCTTAAATTTCATCTCCATTTGCCAATAACTCTTGTGCAGGGTTAAAAAAGTTTGTAAAATCAGTTTTGAATACCTTGAGGGGTGTAGTTTCTTAGATGGGGTAACTTTTATGGAGTTTCTACTCTAGGGGTGCATCAGGGGGGCTTCCAATGGGACATGGTGTAAATAAACCAGTCCAGCAAAATCTGCCTTCCAAAAACCATACTGGAAAAAAAATTGGATTCAAATGAAAAATTTGCCCAAAAATCTAAATTCTGAAATTTTATCTCCATTTGCCATTAACTCTTGTAGGAACAGCTAAAGGGTTAACGACATTTGTAAAATCAGTTTTGAATACCTTGAGGGGTGGTTTCTATTATATAAGCCTCACAAAGTGACTTCAGACCTGAACTGGTCCCTAAAAATTGTGTTTTTGAACATTTCTGAAAAATTTCAAGATTTGCTTCTAAACTTCTAAGCCTTGTAACATCCCCAAAAAATAAAATATCATTCCCAAAATGATCCATACATGAAGTATACATATGGGGAATGTAAAGTAATAACTATTTTTGTAGGTATTACTATGTATTATAGAAGTAGAGAAATGTAAACTTGGAATTTTTTATTAATTTTTTATAAATAATTTTTTTTACTACGGTTTACCATTGTCATGAAGTACAATATGTGACGAAAAAACTATCTCAGAATGGCCTTGATAAGTCAAAGCGTTTTAAAGTTATCCCCACTTAAAGTGACACTGGTCAGATTTGCAAAAAGTGGCCTAGTCCTTCAGGTGAAATAAGGCTGTGTCCTTAAGGAGTTAACATTGGGAGTCTGACCCGTGGTCTGATTAATGTTGGTGGTTTGATTGGGGCTCTAAGCTGAGGTCTTATTAACATTGGGGGTCTGGTCTGAAGTCTGATTGGGGTCTTATTAACATTGGGGGTCTGATCTGAGGTCTGATCGGGAGTATTATTAATATTGAAGGTCTGTTGGGGCCTTATTAACTGTCACGTTCGGGTGTGGGAGGGAAACACCACACTGAACATAGGAGGGAAAGGGCTGAGGGAATAAGGCCTAGAAACTAGGGAAAGAAGATGGACACCTCCTAGTAAAACCCTAATCAAAGTCCTGACTAACTACCAGTATGAACAGACCCCAGTGGTAGGTGAGTTCATACACCGGAATACCTAGTGTCTTAACTCACCCTATAGGACCCTGGTACTAATGTCAGGACTGAGACAACCTGTTCCTACAAAAGGAAGGATGAACAGGAGTCTCTCTCAGGCCTTAATACAAATGACAGGGAAATGCAACACACAAAATACAAAAGGGAAAGAAAACACTTAACTTCAAGTGGCTATGGCAGGACCAGGAACTCAGCTGAGATCCACACACCAGCTATCCACAACTCCAACAGAAGCTATAAACCGCATAGCATAGTGGGAGAAACAAGACTAAATAGAGAAGGTTAAATGACCATAATAGCCACACCTGGGAAAAGAAGGTGTGGAAAGCACCAGAAACAACACAGATATCATCTAATCCAAACGGAAAATATGTCAGATCAAACCTCGTGTTGCCAGTCTCGCCGATTTCCTGCCACCTGTCGTGGGAACATCTGTGACATTAACATAGGGAGTCTGACCCGTGGTCTGATTAATATTGGGTATTTGATTGGGGCTCTAAGCTGAGGTCTGATTAACATTTGGGGTCTGATTGGTGGTCTGATCTAAAGTCTAATGAAAAAATAAATTTTTCTTATTTTCCTCCTCTAAACCTTAGGTGTTAGTCTTATGAGCAGGTGGGTCTTATAGGGCGAAAAATATGGTAACTCATTTAGAGCTTGATAGCAGCAATTCTTCTCCAAAAAGTTGGAACAGGGCCATGTCTACCATGGATTTAACATCCCCTCTTCTTTTAACAAGAGTCTGTAAACATCTTGGAAGTGAGAAGACCTATTGCTGGAGTTCTGGGAGAGGAATGTTGTCCTATTCTTGTCTGACGTAGGATTCTAGGTGCCCAACAGTCCTGGGTCTTCTGGATTTTTCATTTCATGATGTGCCAAATGTTTTCTAATGGTGAATGGTATGGAGTGCAGGCCAGTTCAGCACCCAGAATCTTCTTCTGCAAAGCCGTGTTGTTGTGATGAATGAAGTACCATATTTATCGGCGTATAACACGAACAGGTGTATAACACGCACCTTAATTTTAAGAGGGAAATTTCAGGAAAAAAATTTAAATTTCAAATAAAGAACTTTGAAGCAAAATAAGGGTAGCTCAGAACTTTTTTTTATTAATATTATTGCCACTTATAAGGTAAATAATGTCAGCACTTTGTATAATTATTTTATAATTACCATATATTTTATCTGTTAATACCGTAAGTTGTTAATTCGTTAAGTTGTTACGCCGTACATAAAACCCCACTCCAGTTTACTTCACTACTTTACTTGTACCTTACGGGTACAAGTTCTCCTGCCTCAGACAGCAAACTCTCACAGTGCAGAGCGTTACCGTGGTTACGCTCCGACGGCCGCGAGAATTAGACGTGAGGAAGGCGCGGGTTGCCTGGGCTTGCCGTTGCCTACTGATTGCCGTTACTCACACTCCACACGCTGCTACTGATCCACTCGCTGCTGTGCGGTATGTACATTATATCGGTGGTGTATATGGTGTATACGGTACTTGTTAATACTGTAAAAACATGGCTTCATAACATTATATCGGCGTATAACACGCATACATCATTTGCCCCCTATTTTCAGGGGGAAAAAGTGCGTGTTATACGCCGATAAATACGGTATGTACTTTAACATTGTCTTGCTAAAATATGCAAGGCCTTTCCTGGATCAGAGCATATGTTGCTATAAATCCTGGAGAGATGCAGGCCTTTCAACTGTGCATTGATAACAAGCTGGATGGTCTGTCTCCTCTTGAGTCTGCAGAACACAGCGTCTATGGTTTCCAAAAAAATTCACATTTTCTTTCATCTGACCACAGAACAATTTTCTACTTTGTCTCAATTCTTTTTAAATGAGCTTTGGCCCAGAGAACACGGTTGAGTTTCTGGATCATGTTCACATATGGGTTCTTTTTTGCATGATACAACTTTAGCTTGCATTTGTGGATTGCATGGTGACCTGTGTTAACAGTGATTTCTGGAAGTGTTCTGGAGCCCATGCAGTGATTTCCAGTACAGAATCATGCCTGTTTTTCAATGCTGTGCTGCCTGAAGGCCTGTAGATCACAAGCATCCAATATGACTGTCAGTCCTGTCCCTTGCGCACATGAATTTCTCAGATTCTCTGAATCTTTTGATCATATTATGTACTGTAGCTGGTGAGATATTCAAAGTCTTTGCAGTTTTATGTTATTTGCGCCACAATCTACGACTTTTCCCCACTCACGCCAGGTCAGAAAAAAAGTGGGCATGGCGTGGGCAGGGAATGGTCGGCAAGCCTGTCTTAGGCGTAGAAAATAGTCTAAATATAAACCAGCAAGGAAGCTGCCTTACATTTAGACTGGCACAAGATATACCGAAGTTATGTAAAGGCCGGAGCCTCCTCATAACTTTGGTGGATCCACCACCAGCTACAGAGTCTAAAACGCCGGTCTTAATAATTGATCCCCATAGTCTTTTGCAGATTGGTCAACCTCTGCCCATCTTTACTTCGGAGAGACTCTGAGACATGCTCTGTTGTACCCACTCTTGTGACTTAGTTGCAAACTGCATCTCCAGCTGTTTTTTTTATTAATACTACTTACAACCAGGTGACAGTATCAAGGTAAAGGATACTTAAACCAATGATGATGATGATATCCTGATCTTATGGGATGGTGACGTTGAACTGTTTAAGTCCTTTGTCCAATGTCTAAATACTAACATCATTGGCATCTGTTTCACCTCGGAGATTGAATCAGAGAGCATTACCTTTCTTGACATTCGGATTTCCAAGATTAATGGTCAATTACATACCACCACTTATCGGAAACCAACATCTACCAACAGTTTGCTACGTTGGGACAGTCACCATCCCTTGAGTCTTAAAAAGGGCATCCCCAGGGGACAATATTTGAGAACGCGGAGGAATTGCTCATCCAACGAGTCATTTCGTACTCAGGCAAGAGATATGCAAAATAGGTTTGTCCAAAGAGGCTACCTGACTGAAATTCTTAAGGATGCGTTCCAGCACTCTCTACAAAGAGATAGGCAATCTTTACTTATTCCACACATACACTCCTCGGATGGGGAGAATGCATCCAAGGATTGTCGGCACTTTTGATGCACAGAATCAAAAAATTCGGGGTATTCTCAAAAGGTATTAGGGTATCTTGCGATCAGACCCAGATATAAGGGATTGTGTCCCTCCTCGACCACTCATTACATATAGGAGAGGTAGGTCCCTGAGGGACCGACTGGTACATAGTCACTACCAAGCGCCTCCCCTTACCGGTATGTGGTTTGGAAGCAAAAAACCTTATGGGACTTATAAATGTAGGAAAGATTGTATTTGTTGCCCCCTGATCTCTAAATCTACCAGTTTTGTAAGTGCCACCACGAATATAACTTGCACGATGAGGGATTTTGCAAATTTCAGAACTGAAGGTGTCATCTATCTGTGTACCTGTTCATGCCCACTATGTGGGAAAGACCAAGCGACAACTAAGACGGAGGGTAGGGGACCATATAGGTGATATCAGGAATCGCAGGGACAAACCAATAGCTAGACATGTTGCGGAATATCATTTTCGCGACTTTAGAATTCTACGATTCCAGGTGATTGAGGTGGTGCGTAAATCTCTAAGAGGTGTATATTGGGACAAAAGGATTCTGTGTAAGGAGACCCAGTGGATTCAACGTCTAAAAACTGTGAGTCCGCTTGGTCTTAATGAGCAGATTTCCTTCTCTTGCTTTCTGCAGCTTTATACTTTAGCCCTGTGTTTTCTATATGATGTTTCCATTGGAGGACCCTAGTGAATGTATAGGCTGGGTACCCTGCATACATATCATGGCCAAGATTGGCTTTACTATACATGATTATCAATAGGGACTATCTGGGTTTTAATAATCTTATTGAAACACCCAGAGTGTTTATCTATAGTTCCGTAAATTTCCCCTTTCAAAATGGGCACACTGGATAGCTAGATCTGTATATCTTAGCCTCAGGAATATATGTCATTTACTATCTTTTATCTCCTTATCTTGCGTAGAGTACTTTAGGACCGGGTTCCTCTGCTCTTGTGAAGGATTTCCGGTCTGCGGAACGCATGATGCGTTCTATCTGTCGTGCGCCTCACATATGCGTCTCACAGGACGCCGGATATCCTTCTCTGCTCCAGATCCTCGGACCGGAAACACGTGAGACGCCATTGATTCCTTTGGCAATAAAGGAGGCACCAGTTTGAGCGTAAGTGCGCTCTCTCTATCTAGGTGCCCACAATGTAATGTGCTTCTGATCTGATTCTAATGGATATGTGTGAGCAGCATTGGGTATCATCCTTTGCTGCCTCCTGATTCCCCTGATGAACCACGTGGATACCGCTACCTGGGGAAACGCGTAGGGCAGTGAAGTTTGTAGGAGGGATAACCAGGGTATTACAGGTGTCAGCTACCTATAGGTGGGATTGCCCCTTTGGGTGGCTGTTCCACATTTAGGCAGGGCGAGTGGTAGGGTTACCTTAGGGACAGATGATCTTCCTTACCACCTCATCTTGGTTGTTAACCCTGAAGACCTGCTGATCATAGCGTTTGGTATTAAGTAACCGTGAGTTATGGATCTCAGCTAATGCTGTTGCCTTGCTTTGGTTTAAGTATCCTTTACCTCGATACTGTCGCTTGGTTGTTCCGCTTATCTGTTGATATATACGTGCACCCATTTGTATCCTTGTGTGGGCACGATTGAATGATTTTAGATTAATTATTTACAATTGATTTTGGGGTTTTTGTGTTTAAATCTCAAACGTATCTAGTAAAAGTAAAATTTTAGGGGTATTTCTCTTTTGTGATTTTTACTTACTTTTCCAGCCTATTGTTGCACTTGTCCCAGCTTTTTTGAGATGCGTTGCTGCTATCAAATAATAAATGGGTTCTTCTTTTTCAACATCTGATATGTGTTCTATTGTGGATAAAAATATGGGTCTATTAGAATGTTTGCAATATATTTATTTACATTTTACATGGTGTCCCAACTCTTTTGGAATTGGGCTTATACATAATATTCTTCTGTGCTGAACTTCCAGAACTGTTTAGTATTTACATAGGTACATAGTTAATAATGTTGAAAAAGAGATAACTCCATCAAGTTTAACAGTTTAACAAGTTTGAGTTCCTTCATGGATCTATGGTATGCACCTATGGCGTGTGTGATGCATACTACACTTCTCTGCTGGAACTGTTTGGTGTTTATATTGTTATCTAGAAAGAAGTGTCTTATGGAAGTGTCTATCAGTGGTGCCTTTTTTTACCCTTTTTCGACCACCGCCATCGGGTTTCTGCTGTCTTAAACAGCAGAGACCTGGGGCTAATGCCTTCGATAGGAATTAATGACGATCACAGACATATAACCCCTCCGGCTTTCCTCCTGGGGCTTGAATGGCTCCCTCCCCAGTGATCAGGGGAGCCATTCATTGTCTGTGATAGCCTGGGTCTCTCTGAAAAAGTCCATGCTGTTGCATTTGTAGTTCCTATGAAGCTCTTCAGGTGGCAGGGCTCCATAAGAACATAGCAAATCTGAAATGAATTGGAAATTCATTGCAATATAAGGGAGAAGCAATTCAATAATTACTTTTTATAGTCACCCAGGGTTACCCAAAGTAGTAAAATATAAACATATGGTGAACGCAGTAACGGAAAAAATGGAAAAAAAATCTAAATGGCCGATTCAATATTTTTTCCTCACTTCACCTCCAGAATTTTTTTTTAATAAAAAGTGGTCAAAAAGTAATTCACACTCCAAAATGGTATTAGTAAAACTACAGATCGCCATCAAAAAATGAGCCCCCACACAACTTTATGGGGAAAAGTTATGGGGATCAGATTATGGCAAAAAAAAGAAAAAATACTTTTTTTCCAAAGTTTTAGTTTTTTCAGCATTAAAGCACAAGAAAAACTATATAAATGTGGAATCATTATAATCGTACTGACCCGGAGATTGACGGTAACAGGTCAGTTTGACCACATAAGGCATGCCGTAAAAACAAAACCCATAAAATTGTGGCGGAATTGCGTTTTTATTTTTCAGTTACACCTTATTTGGAAAATTTTTTCCAGCTTTCCACTATTCTATGCAATATTAAATGGTGCCATAACTACAACTTTTCCTGCAAAAAACAAGCCTTCATATGGCTATGTGAACAGAAAAATAAAAATGTTATGGGAAGGAAGGGTGTAAAAAAAACACAAATGCAAAAATGGAAAATCATCAAGGTCTGAAAGGATTAAATATGTGTCCTAATTTTTTTGTTTTTGAAACCCATATGCCCATGACTTGTTTCACAGCAAATAAGTATGTTTATTGACCTGTTCATGGCCATGTTGTTGTGGCGTTATTGACTGCAAGCAATACCCATGGCACAGAACAGTGTTTGAGTCCAAGGATTGCAACAGACAATCACAGGTCTCGATAGTCACATTGGCTGGCAGGGAATATCATTATTGTAATTTACATTTCATGCTGACATGGGCACTGTGGCTTGTTCTGGAGGGAAAGAAAAAAGACAAAAGGAGACAGGAGGCCGCGCCTCGTGTGTGTGGCTGTATTACAGTCTGAATGCACTTCATACAAGATGCTCTTACCATGTGATGTTGTGTGGAGCCACAACAACTTTATAAAGCTTGTGCCGGTATTCTCCCGTGCAGCATGCGGGTTGTTCTGGAGGGAGGTGGAAGCAGGCCACAACGCAGCAGCGATAGCACTATAAACAGGTCTTTTTTCAGTTTAGAGCCACAGGTCAAGTCCATATGGCTTAGCACATCAAAGGAAGACTGGCATTTTAACTACTGGACACATTAATACTTTTTCAGAACTGTGGACAGTCTAGCTGATCCTGTGGAGGAGTCTGAGGAAACACAGCAACAGGCACTGGTGGATGTTTCGCTGGTGGGGTGTAGCACCAGCAATTTCCAGCATATACATTTTTTAGAAGCTCAACAGACAGCCTCTTTAGAAGGCAGGGATTTGACACCTACCCATTCAGCTGTGTGCTACAGAAGGAGGCTGCTGCGACATCCCACCCAGATACTAGGGCCCTGACTGATAGGCAGATTCTTGAGTTTCAGAATTGCAGCAGCTCAGAAAGACCAGAGGAAGATTTCACTCGGAGTCTGGTGCCCTTCTGCGGTATGTCACAAAAGAGCAGCAAATACGCTGCCAACACATCTTATTGCAGTTTTAGAAGTTTATCCTGGGCTCTCAGATCCTTGGCAGCTACTGTATTTAAACAGAAAATACTGTATTTAAACGGAGTGCTATCACATTTGTATTTTCCGTTTGTATATGTATTTCGCCATAGCAATGTGCACCTACATACAGGTTGTGCTGACTCAATCCCCCACATTTTTTCTTTGTAGTATATATTGGAGGCGTGGCGATCTCCTTGGAGTCATGCACACCTGACCAGTCAATCTGTCCTGGAGGGTGGTTTTAAAGTCAGTATAAAACTGAGTCTGCTTATATAGAACCTACCAGTAGCCATTTGGCTCCAGGAGAAGTATATGGTGGGCTCAGCGTGCATGTTGGTACTTGCATCCCTGGATCCGATGAAAGCTGTAATGGCTCCGGACGGGGTTAAAAGCAGAGTGTGCTTGGCATGCATGCTGACCTGCATTCCCTGGACTTTGTGTGGCTGTCATGGCCCATGAACAGGTAGGAACTAGTGTTAGGGACCACTCAATAGAGGCGACCTTGACGTGGTGAGTGGCTTATTACGCTTTGGCCAAAATGTACACCAATGCCTCATCCAGCATGGAGGCAGGGCAGAATGCTGGATGCAGAGTGCTATCACATTTGTATTTTCCGTTTGTATATGTATTTTGCCATAGTGATGTGCACCTACATACAGGTTGTGCTGACTCAATCCCCCACATTTTTTCTTTTTAGTATATATTGGAGGCGTGGCGATCTCCTTGGAGTCATGCACACCTGACCAGTCAATCTGTCCTGGAGGGTGGTTTTAAAGTCAGTATAAAACTGAGTCTGCTTATATAGAACCTACCAGTAGCCATTTGGCTCCAGGAGAAGTATATGGTGGGCTCAGCGTGCATGTTGGTACTTGCATCCCTGGATCCGATGAAAGCTGTAATGGCACCGGACGGGGTTAAAAGCAGAGTGTACTTGGCGTGCATGCTGACCTGCATTCCCTGGACTTTGTGTGGCTGTCATGGCCCATAAACAGGTAGGAACTAGTGTTAGGGACCACTCAATAGAGGCGACCTTGACGTGGTGAGTGGCTTATTACGCTTTGGCCAAAATGTACACCAATGCCTCATCCAGCATGGAGGCAGGGCAGAATGCTGGATGCAGAGTGCTATCACATTTGTATTTTCCGTTTGTATATGTATTTCGCCATAGTGATGTGCACCTACATACAGGTTGTGCTGACTCAATCCCCCACATTTTTTCTTTGTAGTATATATTGGAGGCGTGGCGATCTCCTTGGAGTCATGCACACCTGACCAGTCAATCTGTCCTGGAGGCTGGTTTTAAAGTCAGTATAAAACTGAGTCTGCTTATATAGAACCTACCAGTAGCCATTTGGCTCCAGGAGAAGTATATGGTGGGCTCAGCGTGCATGCTGGTACTTGCATCCCTGGATCCGATGAAAGCTGTAATGGCACCGGACGGGGTTAAAAGCAGAGTGTGCTTGGCGTGCACGCTGACCTGCATTCCCTGGACTTTGTGTGGCTGTCATGGCCCATAAACAGGTAGGAACTAGTGTTAGGGACCACTCAACAGAGGCGAACTTTGACGTGGTGAGTGGCTTATTACGCTTTGGCCAAAATGTACACCAATGCCTCATCCAGCATGGAGGCAGGGCAGAATGCTGGATGTAGAGTGCTATCACATTTGTATTTTCTGTTTGTATATGTATTTCGCCATAGTGATAACACATCTCCCCTTACAGTTTGGGTTACTCACAAATGTGTGGTCAGGGGGAAGCCCATCAAGCATGGAGCCCATCGAAAACAAGAGAGAGAAGAGGAAATTTCTCAACTTCTGGCGGAGGTCTCTTGCCTAGAGCTTGCTCATTAACAATCGCACACCCAGACCTCTCAGGCAGCCTTATTGATAGCTTGAGAGAAGCTTAAGGAAAAATTTGATTTACGCAACAAAACTCTACTAACCAGGGGGCGACGACACTTTTTCGAATACGGTAATAAATGTAGTAGGACTCTTGCTCGGTCATTGCGGGAACAAAAAGCGAGAAACTACATCCCAATGATTGCCAATTCAAAGGGCCCCAACCTAAACGACCCAGATAAGATAACTAAAGCCTTTGCCCAATACTACAAATCTCTGTATAACCTCCCACACCTAACTCAACCAGTCTCTCTTTAAAAGTTCACTAAATAGTTTTATCAGAGGTAGGCGACCAACAGGAATTGACTTTAACTATTGAAATGCTGTTGCTAAAATATAACTTTTATTAAGATTGTTAAAATGTGGGTATTTTAAACTCAATTATATAAATAGAATGCGTGAACCATCCTAGATCACACTATCACTAGGTGTGAGTGTATTACCTACTCAGACCAGAAACTAGGACTGTGTATACAAAAAGGGAGCGAGCAGGTGTCAGGAGATCAGGGGGTGGAGATATAGCGATGAACGCTCAGCACACCCCCAACACTCAACAAATTAACAGGGTGCAGATGTCTACTTAGACACTTTTGCTGAACCCTAAATTGCTACCCTTCGTATACAAACTAATAAAATTGGCTACAGATAGGTTTTGCTTCCTATCATTGAGGCTCTCCCCTCTCTATCAAGGTAGGCATCAAAGCTTATATTGCTCCACGCGTTTCTTTTGTTGCTTTATTCTACAACTTAGTCATCAGGAGCAAATTGGAAGCTAGCAAAGACAAACAAACAGAAGGTGCTGCACGCTCTCGTACATGGCGTGCAGACACGTAGCCTGCGGCACTGGGACAGCCGTAGAGCGTCCGCCCAGCGCTGCTTCTAAAGAAGAAAATACCACGCCCCCTGGGCCGGCAGTAGCAGCACGAGAGCCAATAGATCAGGGACACTGCCGGAGACTGCCCACCTATTGACATCGCTGGAAGAGGCGCAGGAGGTAAGTACAGTATAGAAGTGTACAAGGGCGGTTCCATTTATACAGTCCTGATCAAAAGTTTAAGACCACTTAAAAAATGGCAAAAAATCATATTTAGCATGGCTGGATCTTAACAAGGTTCCAAGTAGAGCTTCAACATGCAACAAGAATAAATGGGAGTGAGACCAAAAAAAATTTGAGCATTCAATTTAATGAAAACAACGAATAAACTGAAACAGGCTGTTTTTCAGCTGATCAAAAGTTTAGGACCACACCTCCAAAAAAAACCTAAACATCCCCAAAACAGAAATCCAACTTCCAAACATGAACTTAGTAATGAGTAGCTCTGCCGTTATTGTTTATCACTTCAAAAATTTGTTTCGGCATGCTTGATGCAAGCGTTTCCATGAGGTGAGTGGGAACATTTCTCCAAGTGGTGAAGACCACAAAGCCACAAAGCCATCCCCAAAGGTTCTCAATTTGATTTAGATCAGGGGAACACACAGGATGGGCCAAAAGAGTGATGTTATTCTCCTGGAAGAAGTCCCTTGTCCTGCGGGCATTGTGTACGGTAGCGTTGTCCTGTTGAAAAACCCAGTCGTTACCACACAGACTAAGGCCCTCAGTCATGAGGAATGCTCTCTGCATCTGGACATAGCCAGCGGCCGTTTGACCCCCCAGCACTTCCTGAAGCTCCATTGTTCCACTGAAGGAAAAAGCACCCCAGACCATTATGGCGCCCCCTCCACTGTGGCGCGTAAAAAACATCTCAGGTGGGATCTGCTTGTCATGCCAGTAACGTTGGAAACCATCAGGACCATCAAGGTAAAAAAAATTCTCATCAGAGAATAAAACTTTCTTCCACCTTTGAATGCCCCATGTTTGGTGCTCTCTTGCAAAGTCCAAACGAGCAGTTTTGTGGCGTGTTCAAGGAGACGAGGTCTTTGAAGACGTTTTTTGTTTTTGAAGCGCTCCAGTCTCAGATGCCGTCTGATGGTTATGGGGCTGCAGTCAGCACCAGTAAGGGCCTTAATTTGGGTCGAGGATCGTCAAGTGTCTTGACGGACAGACAATTGGATCCTCTGGCTCAGTGCTGATGAAATTTTTTTGGGTCTTCCACTTGACTTTTTTATTCCATAACCCTCAGGATCATTTAAGAAATTCCAAATGACTGTCTAACTGCGTCCCACCTCAGCAGCGATGGTACGCTGTGAGAGACCCTGCTTATGCAGTTCAACAACCCGGCCACGTTCAAAAAGGGAGAGTTTTTTTTGCCTTTGCCATCACAACGTGTGACTACCTGACAGAGAATGACAATGAATCCACATCTTTGCACAGATTTGGCCTTTTAAAGGCATGTGGTCCTAAAATTTTGATCAGCTGAAAAACAGCCTGTTTCAGTTTATTCGTAGTTTTCATTAAATTGAATGCTCAAAAAATGTGATAAACTTGCAAATGCATCCAACAGGTATATCACCAGTCACAGGGTGTGTATACCATACTGTCACAAAGTGACACACAGGTAAGAATCACCCACAAATCTAATGTGACACAATGAGATAATGAAGATGCCAGTTGTATGTATATAAATGTCACAAAACATGACATACAAGCAAAGACCACCCATACACTATGTACAGAGATAAGAACAGCAGCCGATATAACCACATTATCATAACACACATGACATGGAGAAGGGGAAGGACAAATTCAAGAATAGCAGTGGGTGCCAGTAACATGATATCAAGGTCATGAAGATGCCAGCAATCATCATATATACTTGCATATAGGAAACTGTGTCAACAACACAGGGTACTATCCAGACCAATGAAAGATGTGGCCCATAGTCAGTGTCACTGAATGAAACTAGTATATGAAATAAACTCATTCAGTCCAAAGGGCTTAATGGTCTGTAAGGTGAAGGTCCATTGAGCCTCTTTGCGGAGGAGAAGATTATTCACATAACCCCCTCGCGCAGAAGTTCTAACATGCTCAATTCCCTGGAATCTAATACAGTCGGTATTGTCAGGATGATATTTCAAAATATGCTGGGCAATTGGTGTATCAGCTTCATTAGAAATATCCTGCAGATATTCACCAATATGGCGCCTGAACTCACGTTTTGTTTTACCCACATATAGCAAGTCGCATAAGCAGGTTGCCATGTATACAACTCCAACCGTTCTGTAATTTATAAAGGTTTAAATCATGTATCTCTTTTTGGTGGTAGTACTTTCCACTATCCTTCCCTTCTTGATGACTTTGTATGCCACACACCCACTGCAGTTAAATGTGCCCGGTGGTCTGTTAGGTAACCAGGTATCCAGTGCCGGAGTAGAAAAAGCACTGTGTACTAATTTGTCCCTAATGTTACCACCTCTACAGAATGTGATCAGATCAGTAGATAATCTCCCACAAGGTGTCCCACTACTGGGTCTGACTGCAGGAGGCCCCAGCTATCTCTTAGAACCTTCCATATCTCCCTATGCGCTACATCAAATGTACCAATAATTCTCGTTTTAGAGTCATCAGCAGTAGTCACTTTCGGATGTAAGAGACTCTCTCTATTGCATGCAGCCGCATGATGATATGCCTTTCTAAGTGGTTCTGCTGGGTAGCCCCTCTGACTGAACCTGGTCCTCAAATCATTTGCAGCAATCTTAAAGTCAGCCCACTCCGAACAATTACGCCTCGCCCACAGATATAGTCCTTTGGGAATGCCACACTTCAACGGGAGTGGATGACCATTTTCCCATTTAAGTAGCTTATTGGTGGCTGTGGGCATTTTATACATACTGGTTTTGATTATCATATCCGAACCAATGTTGATGGAGAGGTCAAGAAACGTCAGTTTGGTGTCATGAATTTCACTTGTAAAATACAGACCAAGATCGTTCTGATTTAGGGCAGACACAAAATCTTTAAAGGCAGAGATGGTATCCTCTCACAGGATGAACACGTCGTCGATGAACCTCAGCCACAGCATAATGGACGAGGTCCATCGACTCATGCTCTCTCCAAAGACAACCTCTCTCTCCCAGCAGCCCAGGTAGAGATTTACAAACGTAGGGGCACAGGGACCGCCCATCGCAACTCCCCTGAGCTGGTGGAAGACCTGTCTGTCAAACAGAAATATGTTGTTCTGCAGGATAAAGGTCAGCAACTTGATAACAAAAACGTTGTGTGATCTCAGATGTGCACCCCTTTCTGCCAGAAATGCCCTCACAGCCTCACATCCTCTTTCATGTGGGATGGAGCTGTAGAGGGCTTCCACATCTAGACTGGCAAGGAGTGTGCCACTATCACAGACAACATCATTAAGACGTCTGAGCACGTCCATCAAGTCCCTTACATATGAAGGTGGACTCAACACGAAGGGACGTAAGATCACATCAACGTAATTGCTGATCTTTTCTCTGAGGGTCTGAAGCAATTACGTTGATGTGATCCTATGTCCCTTCGTGTTGAGTCTACCTTCATATGTAAGGAACTTGATGGACGTGCTCAGACGTCTTAATAACGTTGTCTGTGATAGTGATAGTGTGATCTAGGATGGCTCACGTATTCTATTTATATAATTTAGATGAAAATACCCACATTTTAACAATCTCAATAAAAGTTATATTTTAGCGACAGCATTTCAATAGTTAAACATAGTAACATAGTATATAAGGCCGAAAAAAGACATTTGTCCATCCAGTTCGGCCTGTTATCCTGCAAGTTGATCCAGAGGAAGGCAAAAAAAAACACAGGTACAAGCCAATTTTCCCCATTTCAGGGGACGTCAGCCCTTCGTTAAACCTAACTATGCGCAAGTACTTATCTGACTCGGACCTCCCAAAAATCCCACTAGAGGCTCTCACGGATTTAGACAAGCCCATATCGGAAGAGGAACTCACAGAAGCCCTAAAATCTATGCAACCCAGTAAAGCCCCTGGACCGGATGGACTACCGGCATCCTATTATAAGAAATACCTACCCCTCCTACAGACCCCACTTACTAAGGCTCTGAACGCAGTAGCAACAGGGTCTCCTTTCCCTAGAGATATGACGCATGCGCACATTACAGTCATACATAAAGAGGGAAAGAATCCAGCGGCCTGTGCAAGCTATCGCCCAATCTCATTGCTCAATGTAGACCTTAAGTTGTTTGCCAAAATCCTAGCCACGCCCCTAGTTCCTCTACTATCAAACTTTTTTTTTTAAATCAGATTTTTTTATTTGATTTTCAGAAGCATTTTAAGAACAAAGGTAACCCTACCTCCCCTCCCACCCCCCTCCCAATCCCAGAGTCTCGTGACCAATTGAGTCCAAAGTCCTCGGATCTTGTATTGAGTTTGGCAGTAAATCTTCATACACACATCATGCCCACATCATTTTCCATATTCCAGGTCATATATCACATGTCTGACTCATACTCATATTCGTCCCATCCGCACTTATTGTTCAAACACTCCATACTCATATCTTCCTTGCTCTTAATATCTAGAAGTATCAAGATAACACTATACAGCATAACTGTCCTATGGGCTAAATATACCACTGTAATGCTGCATCCAGGAAAACTACACCATCTCAAATTTTTTAATGGCCCCTCTCTTCTGGTAGACGTATTTCTCTATTTGAACCAGATTATGTACCCTAGCCTCCAGTTCCCACACCGTCGGTGGCAATATATCTATCCAGTGGAATGCAATACTTTTCCTAGCTTGATATAATACCCGTCCAATAGCCAGTTTCTTTTTTGCCATGCCCGGCAATATCTCAAAATGCCCCAATACACATATCAAAGGTGCAACGTCAAGGTTTACTTCAAAAACAGTGTTTATTAGTTCTATGACCTCTGTCCAATACCGCCTCAGTCTTGGACAGTTCCACATGAGGTGTATCAGGTCCGCATTGGATATGTCGCATCTTGGACAGAGGTCATTGTCCCTATACCTCATTTTTTTCAAGACCACTGGTGTTCTGTAAACCCTATGCAATAAGTACAATTGGGAGACTCTCTGCACTTTACTAACAGCTAGCAGCGGGCAATCCTCTAACACCTTTTCCCACTGTTCCTCAGTGAGGTCCGATATATCCGATTTCCACTTGGCAAATAATTGTAAAGTTGTATTTTTGGATTTGCATGTCAATAAATACACTGTAGTGAAGTGAAATAACACCATTAGTGGTACCACTTGTCGCTGTGAGATCTATAATACTGTGCTTTGGTGCAGGGGCAACTTTTACAGACCTATCTTGCGCTTTTATGGCGTGCCGAAGCTGCAAGTATAAATAAAAGAATTTCTTCGGAATATTAAATTCCTGTTGTAACTGTGTGAATTCTTTCAATACACCCTCCGAATATAGCTGAGTCATTCTATTAAGGTTATACGCGCTCCATACCCGTAATTCCGCAAGTTTGTCCAACTCTTTGTACATGTAATTAGGCCAAATTGGGGTATACGCCGTATATCCAGAGATCTTTGTTACATCTCTGGCCTTCCACCACACCCTGTGAATGGTGTTCAGCACTCCATAGCGACCCCCTTTAATATGAAAGGCACCCTCTTCCAATGCAGACATCAAGCATGTCCGCCCTACAAGAAATCTCACTATTTTCCCTGCCGTATTCACTTTCTCTATATCTCCCCATCCTCTAATATGCTGTAACTAACTCGACAAATAGTATAGCCACGGGTCCGGTAGGGCCAGACCTCCATTTGTTTTAGGTCGCCGCAGAGTACCAAGTTTAATACGGGGGACCCCCTTCTTCCAGATTAAGTCCCCAAACAGGGCATTTACTTTGTAGAAAAACTGAATCGGGACCCAACAAGGAGCATTATGGAGGAGATACAGTAACTGTGGCATCAAAATCATTTTTATGAGGTTAGTCCTTCCTACCATGGAGAGCGGCAGCTTAATCCATGTATTCACTTTATCTTTGAATCTGTTTAGTAGTGGCGTTAGGTTTAGGTTTTCGTAATCCCTAGTATCAGGGGTTATTTGGACACCTAAATACTTAAAGGATGTTACTATCGCTAGGCCCATGGCGTCCTCCGTGGTCGGAACATCTCCTTTAGTTAATGGCATTACTACAGACTTCGTCCAGTTAATACGGAGACCAGACATTGCTTCATAGTCATTAATGACCTGCATGGCTTCTTTAAGGGAACTTCTCCAATCCTCCATGAACAGTAACAGATCGTCAGCATAGAGAGCGACTTTTTCAGTCAGCTCCCCATACTGAAAACCCCTCACCGAGGTCGCCTGTCTCAAAGCCTCCGCCAAGGGTTCCACCGCCACCGCAAACAATAGCGGGGACAGGGGACACCCTTGTCTCGTCCCTCTATGTAACTCAAAGGGATCCGACAAGGCCCCATTAATTCGTAGCACAGCT
This sequence comes from Bufo bufo, assembly GCF_905171765.1. Taxonomy (NCBI): domain Eukaryota; kingdom Metazoa; phylum Chordata; class Amphibia; order Anura; family Bufonidae; genus Bufo; species Bufo bufo. The sequence continues at coordinate 323,806,245 of NC_053391.1, forward strand.
TTCGGGGATGCATACAAAAGTTGTATCCACTCAATGTATTGGCTCCCAAAGCCCATCCTCTCCAGTACTAGCCATAAATATCGCCATTCCACACTGTCGAATGCCTTGGCCGCATCAAGAGATGCGACCGCCGCACACGAGGTGTGGACCTGACTCGCCTGAATATTTATAAAAAGTCTTCTGACATTGACAGCAGTGGAGGCATTTGGCATAAATCCCGCTTGGTCTGTATGAATAAGCATCGTAATGACCTGATTTAATCTATTCGCCATCACTTTTGCCAACAGTTTCACGTCAGTCTGAAGGAGCGAGATAGGTCTGTAGGAATCAGGTTCTTTGTCATCTTTACCGGGTTTCGGGATAAGCACAATGACAGCCTCATTCATCGAGGCAGGTAGGCACCCCGTTCTCTTCGCCTCCTTACAGACCTCCAGCAACTGCGGCAAGAGTATGTCCGAAAATCTTTTATACAGTTCAGGTGGTAGCCCATCCCTCCCTGGTGACTTATTATTGGACATGGATCCCAGGGAATCCTCCAGCTCCTTAACGGTTATTGGGGCATCTAACATATCCCTGTGTTCTCTCGACAGGGTACGCAGTGGCAACTGTTGTAGAAATTCGCGAATTTGCTCATCTGAGGCAGTTATCTTAGATTCATACAATGATGAATAGAAGGACTTCATAATATTTACTATCATGTCGGGGTCGTCCCTTAGTATTCCCTCAGAATCCCTAAGCGTCGCTATATATGATGTCTGCTGTTGGGCTTTAGAGATTAAGGCCAGCATTCTCCCCGCCTTTTCGCCCTCCTCATAATAGGACTGTTTCTGAAAGAATCTCCTATTCTTTGCATTCTGCAGCAATTTCTCATTCAGCTTTTCTTGCGCCTCTTTCCACTGCTCCTCAGTGTCCGCTGTTGGAGCGGCGACATGCGCTGCCTCCAAGAGCTCCACCGCGGTAGTTAGTTTTTGTACTGTTAGTTTAGTCTCAGTCTTCTTAGCATTGATATCCACTATTAGCAGCCCTCTTAGATACGCCTTCATGGCGTCCCATACCACCAATTTAGTTGCCGATGGTAGATTAATGTCAAAATATTCCTTCATTTTATCCCCTATTCCTCCCATATCTGGTAACACATACAGCCAGTGTGGGTTAAACTTCCAAACCATATTTCTCCTTATCATGCTGGGCTGAAAGTCAGCAACCGCCAGTACCGGAGAGTGGTCCGATAATTTACGAGGTAGGTATTTGACATCTCGGATCAAATGTCCCATGCTAGCATTCCCCAATATGAGGTCTATCCTTGATAAGGAATCATAGGTAGAGGAGACACATGAATATTGTTTCATCAATGGATTTCTTAATCGCCAAAAATCTAACAAGAGGGACTCCTGCAGAAGCTTTCCAAACAGCGAGAGGCCACACCCAGAAGGATGTGATCCCCCTCCCATCCTATCTAGTGCAGGGTTAACAATATTATTAAAGTCTCCCATAACTATGACCGGGACGTCCGGTACGTCCATTAGGTAACTCAAAATAGCCTTAAGCACTTGTGGAGAGTAAGGCGGAGGGATGTAAACCCCTATTATTACACATGAGACATTATACAGCGTGCAATGTAAATATATATATCTACCCTCCTTGTCTATCATATTTGAGATGCATTTAAATGCTATAGATTTATGTACTAGAATGCTCACTCCCCTCGCATATGTAGAGTATGTAGCATGGTAGCAGTGTCCAGCCCAATGCGGACTGAGCAGTTTTGTTTGGTCCTCTAGTAAGTGTGTTTCCTAGATGCAGCATATCACAGGGCAATGTTGCTTGACATTATCTAAAATAGCCCTTCGTTTAATACCCTCCTTCACCCCTCTGGTATTCCAGCTAAGGAAGTGAACTTTCCCTGCCATAATAATATTTTGGTCATCAGGTTAGTAAGACGGATGTATTCTCGGGAATCCATTATTACAGGGCACAATAAATTCCACTTTTCATGTTTTAGGACTCTGTCTGTAGAACTTTGAGAAGTCATGGTCACACCTCACAGACTCTAACTAATAGAAGTATAAACCCCCCCCCCTTCCCTTCCCCTATCAATAAATTGAACAAAGAACTAAACTATACCCCCCTCTCAAAAACGGAAAGGGGCACTTTAGCCACCACAGCGGGGCCCCACTACTGACACCTGTGTTATCAGGCCCGTGGGATCCAATAAACACTCGCCGCCCAGGCCAAGAACCTGTAGTAGGCCTATTCACCCAAGATGTAGGGCGGATCTACAGTACCTATCTCTATAGGAAAAAACAGCAGCAACAGCAATAGAAACCCCCCCCCTCCTTCCTCCCTCCAAAGTGTACGTTAAACTTAACAAATATACAACATACACCATCGCTCTCTGCACCTCTCAAAACAATAGGTATTGAACCCCATACAAAATGTCTCCCCCACTCTTATCCAGCTTTTTAGACAGGAGTGATTACATTCTATACAATTGAACCCCTAGCAATAATAACAGTTTTGCCATTCACACTGCCACCCATACCATCCAGCACATCACACATCCTTATCAATGACTGTGCCGATTATCACCGCCTCTTCTGGTCTTCAGTTCCCTTCTGCCGCCAGCTGTCCCTCGTGTTGGTCCAGCCATTTTCTCGCCTCTTCCGGATTTTCATGGAAAGTTGTAGTCCCCAGGGCCACTATCCGCAGTTTGGCAGGGTACATCATGGAGTACGCAACCTTCAGGGATCGCAGTTGCTTCTTTATGACTAGGAATTTCGCTCTCCGTCTTTGCACCTCTTGAGAGAAATCAGGATACAGAGACACTTTATTTCCATCAATCTTAAGATCTTCCATCTCCCTGGCCTTCCTCAGGATAATGTCCCGGTCTCTGTAATGCAGCAATTTTACCAGCATGGGTCTCAGAGGCGCCCCCGGTGGTAACGTTCTGGTGGGAACTCTATGAGCTCTCTCTATAGCAAAAAACTGTGTCAGCACCTCCGCTCCAAACTGATTCTTAAGCCAGGTTTCAAAAAACTCTGCCGGGCAATTCCCTTCAGCCTTCTCAGGGATGCCAACTATTCTGATGTTATTCTGGCGGGCCCGGTTTTCCAGGTCATCTTGTTTGGCAGCAATTACATCCACCCTCCTGGCGTACTCTATCATGTCCCTTCTCAGGGGGGGCAAGATATCTTCCACCGCGCCCATTCTGTCTTCCAGGGCTGTGGTGCGTTCTGCCAGTTTTCTCATATCAATGCGGACAATGGTGACATCCTCTTTTATGGCTCCCACCTTTTCAGTAAGAGTTGCCAATGACTTGCTGCAACCAGTTATGGCTGCCATTACATCTTTCAGAGTGGGTTCATCCGCATCAGACTCTGCTGCCCCCATAGTATTTGCATCTTTGTCAGGGCACAGTGGAGAAAACCTGTTACTCTGGTCAATGCACTCCCCAGATGATTCCTCTATTTCAGGGTCAGAGTCCATTTGTATGTCCCCCTTCACAGCCGCTTGCCTTTTTTGGGACCCTTTGCTTACCGCTCCTGCAGAGGACATGGCAAATCTTTCAAGCCTGGCCGCAGCGTCCCGCTGTGTCTCTGCTGCCCGACCCTGTCTTCCTGGAGTTGCTGCGCCGGCGCCATCTTGGGCCTCTCTCTCCCCAGCTCTCCCGTCCTTTTTCAGCTTCATTTTGCAAGCAGACGGAGCAACCGATGCGATCCAAAGGTCGGCGGTGTATTTAGGAGTCGATCCGGAGCCTTTCCCCAGTACTTGGAGCAGCTTTTTGTTGGGTTTCAGGATGTTATTACACACGGTGCAGAGGAGCTCGGCCGGCTTGCTGCAGCTCAAATGCACCGCTTAGCTCCGCCCCTCTACTATCAAACTTGATTCATTCTGACCAAGTTGGTTTCATACCATCCAGAGAAGCTCGAGACAACACTACCAAAGTACTGAACTTGATTCATCAAGCTAAATTACAGCTCACACCTTTCTGCCTTTTGTCAACAGATGCCGAAAAGGCATTTGATAGTGTGAACTGGCAGTGGTTATTTGAAGTCTTAAACCATGTAGGCATAGCTGGCTCAATGTTGACCTGGATCCGTTCCCTTTATACCAGCCCCTCTGCTGCGACTAAAGTGAATGGGGTTTTATCATCCACCTTTGAAATTAGAAACGGGACCCTAGAGGTTTGTCCCCTCTCCCCCTTAATTTTCGTACTGTCACTTGAACCTCTACTCCGAATGGTTCGGATGAACGCTAATATTACGGTCCAGGAATATAAAATTGCTGCATACGCAGATGATCTGATGTTCACAATCACTAGGCCTCTGACCTCTTTCCAGAACCTGATCTTTGAATTTAATAAGTACCAGACTATGTCCAATCTAAAAATTAACTTAAAAAAATTGGAGGCTTAGAATATTTAGCTGACTAGCTCGTTGGAATCTAATCTAGCAACCTTTTTCCCATTCCAGTGGACAGCTAGAGCGGTCAAATATTTGGGAACATGGATGCCAAGAGACCTGAAGGAAATATACAGCAGTAATTACACCCCTCTGTTAGGTCGAATATGGGAAGATCTCAATAAATGGTCAAATGGCATGTACACATGGTTTGGCCGTTGCGCTATTTTTAAGATGAATGTTCTCCCTCGTCTGCTATACCTTTTTCATACACTCCCAATAAAACTACCCCCAGCTTCTTTGTTACAATACATCGAGACCTTTTTAAATTTATCTGGGCAGGTAGGATCCTGAGGCTGGCACGCTCTCTGCTTCATGTCCCGAAGGAGCGGGGGGGCCTAGGGATTTCGGATCTCCGAAAATACTGTGCTGCTACCATGCTTCAGCATGTAATAGACTGGTGTCGTCACGCTCCTTTTACGCAATAGGTGAACATTGAACATCGGAGTTCCCGGACTCTTCTCGCACTCTTGCCTTGGGCAGGGGTGCGGACTCCGACTGTGCTCTCTGTCCACCCCACCATAGGCCCTACCCTACTCCAATTCCACAAATACACTGAGGGGAGCACATTATCGCCCCCACACCTTCCCCATTATTTCCTGTCTTGTGACACCCAGAATTCCTAGTTAGTTGGTCTGCAGGCCCATTGATGCAATGGCGTTTGAGTGATAAATGTCGGGCTCCCTTCTTTAGAACTACAGGGAGATGGCTCACATACTCTGAACTACAGAATCTGTCGGATCCTTTTGCCCTAGGACCATGGAGGGCTAGATAAATATCACATTTCCTTTCCTTGATCCCTTCATCCCCGGGCTTTGATAGGCCTCTTACTCCGTTTGAAAAGGTGTGCGTCGGCTCAGATTTACACCGACACTCTTTATCTGAGTTTTATAAGGCGTTGGTAATGCCGCATCCGGTCTTCCATCCTCCATATATTGACAAATGGAGCTCTGATCTTGGAGTTGACATTTCCCCGAGCAATGACCAAAACTATACCATTTCACACATAAATCATCCATCTCCAGTAAAATCCAGGAAGCAAGCTACAAAATACTGTCTAGGTGGTACTATGTTCCGACTCATCTCCAGAAAATGTTTCCCTCAGTATCTCCAGTATCTCACATCTTGGAGATGTGAGTCGGCGCAGGGTACATTTAGTGTAGTAGGCACTGTAGTAAACTCAGACATTTCTGGGAGTCGGTACATAAGACCATAGCCTCAATCTTCTCCTTTCCTATACCAAATTCCCTGGGCTTCTTTTTGTTACTCCTCTTGGACCTACCCAGCCGCTTGCTTAAAAAAATCTATTTTGCGTCACCTAGTTAATGCAGCGAGAGCCTGCATCCCAGTCAGATGGAAATCCCCTTTCCCACCCTCAATGGACATGTGGATCAATAAGGTCGAGGATATCCGGAGAATGGAGGAACTGACTGCTCTTCTGAAAAACTCCCATGAGGCATGTATTTCGGCATGGACCCCATGGTTTTTGTTCCAGAACACACCGGAATACCAAGCTCTTCTAGCTTAAAGGGGTTCTGCACTTTGTTTAAACTGATGATCTATCCTCTGGATAGATCATCAGCATCTGATTGGCAGGGGTCGGGATCCCCGCCGATCAGCTGTTTGAGAAGGCAGCGGCGCTCCAGCAGCACCGCGGCCTTCTCACTGTTTACCGCCGCCCCAGTGACGTCACGACTAGTATCAACTGGCCTGGGCGGGGCTAAGCTCTGTTCACTTGAATGTAGCTTAACCCAGCCCAGGCCATTTATACTAGTTGTGATGTCACTGGGCCGGCGGTAAACAGTGAGAAGGCTGCGGCGCTGCTGGAGCGCCGCTGCCTTCTCAAACAGCTGATCGGCGGGGGTGATCAGATGCTGATGATCTATCCAGAGGATAGATCATCAGTTTAAACAAAGTGCGGAACCCCTTTAAAGGGGACCTCTATTTTAATAATTTTTTTTTCTTTCTTTCTTCTCTCCCTTGTGTATACCTAATGGCTTATTTATCTATTTATTTTCTTGTCCTTCCATATTCCATCCTTCTTGTTACAGTCCTTCTCTCCCCTATTGATATCCCAACCTCCCTTTGTGTATGAAAAGTGTTGCACTTAAAGTATAGGTGATCTGATAATGATTGTACTTTTCCGTTCACGCATGAACATCCTTAGGATCTTCGTGCTTTGATTTCCTTTGATTTGCTCCGCTTTATTAGGCTGACCTACACAGTCTGGTTTTGTCTAGTAGACCGAACATATTTGCGCTGTTTTTGATATGCCAAAGATTACTCTCCACACATTTATATGATTGACATGTTTTATTTGGATGATAAGACATTTGTACTTGGCTTTTATATGCCCACTTAAATAAAAAATTTATAAAAAAATAAAAAATAACATGTTCACTAAATTTTACAATTATTACAGGGATACCAAACAATGTTTTACAATATTTAATAGAAAGCATGTTACAAAAATACGTTTGTCATGATGGTTTTTTCTTTTCTTTTTTTTTAGTAACAATAACTTTGCATATAAATTTAATTTTACCATAAAAGAAAAGCTGGAAAGTAAAAGTTATGTTTTTCTGCCATAACTGTTACTAAGGCTACATGCACACGACCGTAAGTGTTTTGCGGTCCATATGTCATTCGTTTTTTTTTTTTTGCGGATCCATTGTAACAATACCTATCCTTGCCCGCAAAACGGGCAAGAATAGGACATGTTCTATTTTTTTTTGCGGGGCTACGGAACGGACATACTGATGAGGACAGCACGCGGTGTGCTGTCTGCATTTTTTGTGGACCCATTGAAATTATTTTACAAGTCTCTGATGGGAACTGAACCCCAGATCTTCTATATGGCAGGCACGATTCTGTCTCCGGCTGCCGCTGTTAACTGAGTTTCAGCGGCGCACCGCACATGCACGAGACTTATGCGATCCCGGCCGCACTGCAGGGTGTCAATCTAACAAAAGAAGGGACGGTTAGGGGGCGTGCTTATCTTGACTTGAAGCAATGAAGCCACTGCCCCCTTGACTTCAAGCTAGCCGGTAAGATAGCGCTGATGGCGCTTAAAACATTGTTTTTTGAATCTATGGAGCATCAGACTACCGGATCAAACACATGATTAATAACAGACTGCGGGCTACTATGAGGTAATGCTGGCGGTTTTATATGCGTTTTTGAGGTGACAGGTTCCCGTTAAAGTCTTACTTATTTGTATGGCAAATGGCCTGATGCAAAAGAAAAAAAAAAGTTATGGCTGTTATGGCTATGAAATAGAGAAATGCTGGTGAGCGGATGGAGTCCACATGGTTTGCTCATATTGGGCTCTAAAAATCCTGGTGGCAACCCTGGGTCCAGGGGCAGAACTGAAATAGGTGCAGGGTATTTTTCTGGCTCATTCAATTTTGGCTGCATTTTATATTAAAATAACAGGAAACGTACTTTAAATATATCTCGTGCCAAGAGCAAGTAATTTAACAGCTGAGGTATATTCTGTCGTATTTGCTGTTTTTAATGAGCCCAATAGCGTTAATAGCTATAAATGTATAAGTACATATGCGCCTGCGCGTCTAAATAGAAACAATAGCGCAAAAAAATTTGGGGCATAATAAGAAATCCAACCAGTAGCACGCCGCAAATAGAATGTGGACTACGCGTGCGCAGAAAACAAGTAGGCTTGGAACGCACGAACCACACGCACGTACTGCGCATGCGTGAACGTTAACCATAAGAGGCAGCTTGACATTGACGTTTTTCTCGTTACCTCCCACAATCCTCTGTGCACTAGTGCAGACGCCAAGGTCAGGATTGCCAGAAAGATGGCAGCTCATATGCGGTTGTTTCAGGGAGGTCTCAGAAATCTTGTGTACGTGCAGATGCGGCGTTCTTCTGATCAGGTAACAGAGTGAGCTCTACAAGGCGGGCGGGCGGGATTGCGTCCGTTTGGGTTTAGCTGCTGTAGTCAGGTAATGGGCGGAGGGCAGAGCCATGTGTGAGGCCCGTCAGTGCCCGGTTCTCGGTGCGTGCTGAGTCATGCTGGGAGGCTTCTGCCTGCAGTGTAGAAGAGATGTAATACACCTCTATTGTGGAGTGACTACAACTCCCAGCATGCTTGGAAAGCCTGCAGCAAGACACCCACAGGTTGCAGGCCGTCAGGGAATGCTGGGAGTTGTAGTCACACCGTTACATAGTGGATGATCATGTTAGAACTATTGTGTATGTCCGCACTAGTGTCATTATAGAGATGGCAGCAGATTCTGCCCAGGGAATAGTGACTTCCCAAACTTCTGTCCCTTGTATGCAAATCTTAGCCCTCCCAGAAAATGGCCCCTTGGAACAATCACCTGATAGGCCTGTGTCAGGGCCAGCTGCCAACCTGGTGCAATTCAGATGAGCAGTTATCCATGTAACACAAGGTTCTTTGGCACTGAGGCTCTCTGTTCTGGCTCATAAAGTGGTGTCCTGAGCAAGGGACCACCATCTGATGTCCTCTCTAATGCAGAGGGTGTCTGTTCATGAGACTACCCACCCTAATGCCTAGCTACACAGAGCTCAGGTGTAATGGATTCCACTACCAGGAACTATAACTTATGGCCCTTGGTAGCGGAAGCCATAACTGAATCCCTAGATAACCCGAACCTTGTATGCATCTTTTGCGGCCCCATTAATTTGAGTGGGTCCGCATCCAAGCCGTAAAAACTGCGGCTCGGATGCGGACCAAAACGGTAGGGTGATTGTCAATCAGGCAGGCGAGGAGGTCACAGAGTTCCAGGTACAGGGGCTAAACAAAGTGTGGGAGAAGGTTCAGAGAGGGTAAAGGGAATGGGGCCCTGTGATCCATCTATATAATGTCAATGATGTAGTGAATGTATGAGGTTTTTACAATGTGTGTATGTCTATATACATATTGTTGCCAGAAAGAGAAAAATTGATCATTAATAAATTATTAAATAATTAAAAATTGACAATTATAATCGTTAAAGTAAAAAAAAATTATGCAGCCTTTTGGCACAGACATTAGTAAAACTTGGCAATTTCTGTGGGAAAAGATTCAGCAGAACTTGTTTGATTCATTGAAATCTCTTCTCGTTCTGAGCTTTGAAGTCAAGGAGGTGGTCCTATCAGTGATTGACAGCTATCTCCATATGTAGGACTTCAAAGCCCAGAATGAGCAGGAATTTAGGTGTATACATTACAAGTTATACTAAGTCTTTTCCTACAAAACTATACATCATTCTGCTCAGCTCTGCCTGTAGATCAGGTATCATGGTCAGCAAGGCAGGTTTCCTTTAAAGCAGGCATGCACAACCTGCGGCCCTCAAGCTGTTGCAAAACTACAACTCCCAGCATGCCCAAACAGCCTACAGGTATCGGCCTACAGCAGGGCGTTGTAGTGTTACAACAGCTGGAGGGCCGCAGGTTGTGCATCCCTGCTTTAAAGGGTCACTGAGCTTTCTAGAAGCTTTTGATGTGTCATAATGGCACATGGTTTTGAGGAACCGTTCATACTGCAAGTTTTCCCAACAGAAGGTGCATTAATGGGGTCCTACTGCATGAGGAACAGAGCCCTAAATAATAACTTGGAATTTTTACATAAGAAATTTCTTCCCTGTACATTTTGTTGATAATTTCTATTATGTAAAGAGGATATGGACAATTTTGTCAGTCATGGTTTCTGATGCCAATAATAGTGACAGGCACTATACACCCTTTTGTCTGACAAGGCAGGTATTTTCCTCCCAGCATGTGCTGCTGGGCTGATTTACAGCCAGGTGAGGTGAAATACCGGACCGGGTTTTGGCAGCACCTGGCTGTCCTTAAATAGGCAGCTGGGCTCAGAAGCGGGGTCTCTGTGTTGGGATCTCGGGGCCTTGTGTCTGGATGAAGACTTGCTGCCTGTTTGGCATGAAAACAGGTTTTCATGCCAAAAAAGGTTGGTGCTGCTATCAGCAAGGACTCTTTGAGGCAGAATTGCCGCATGGTGTGAATTACCACCAACACCGCAAGGTGACTTTTTGTTTGAATATGACTGCTTGCTTGTTTTGTCACTTGCCTAAAGTGTGAATAAAACACTGAACTGTTTGATCCAAAGAACTTGTTGTTGCCTTTTATACTGCGTCCGCTAATCCTGTCTACCAGAGCAAAACCCCACACTATGTACATCGGACCTAGTTAATCTATTTATGCACTGAAATGAATTACCGTATATAAATCATCAAAAATATATATATATATATATATAGTATGCGATATAAATTTGTGCCACGATATGGATTTTGAGCATATCGCTGGACCGCGATATGATCGCGCTCTCTGCGCGCACCATCTTCTCCTGAGCCGGCACACTGGAGAAGGAGAGAGTCCCTCCCCACTGTGCGCGGCTGCCGCTGACCACCAATGACAAGAGGAGGAGGGGAGGGACTGACTGTAAATCATTGAGTTTTCACGATCTCAGTGAGCGCGTGAAAACTCAAATCCGATGGTATATTCTAACCCCCAGGCGTTCCCATGGTGACAGGGATGCTTGCCTGGGGGTTAGACTATACAGGGCCACGCCGCTGACAGTAGAACATTTAAAAACTAATCAGTAACTTTAACTTTATTCATTGGTGATCTCTTTACTGTATACCTTACTAGGTCTTAGCTCCGGTAACAGCAGGCAGTGCAGGCGGGCGGTGCTCACTCACTGACGTCACGCGCCTGCGCCGCCTAGTGGGAGGAGCAGGCGCGTGACGTCAGTGAGTGAGCACCGCCCCCCGCACTGCCTGCTGTTACCGGAGCTAAGACCTAGTAAGGTATACAGTAAAGAGATCACCAATGAATAAAGTTAAAGTTACTGATTAGTTTTTAAATGTATTCCTGTGAGCGTCGGGGGGGGGGGGGGGGGGGGGATCTGTGGATGGCACTGTTTAGGGGAGGGGGGGGGGATCTGTGGATGGCACCGTTTAGGGGAGGGGGGGGGGATCTGTGGATGGCACCGTTTAGGGGAGGGGGGGGGGATCTGTGGATGGCACCGTTTAGGGGAGGGGGGGGGGATCTGTGGATGGCACCGTTTAGGGGAGGGGGGGGGGGGGATCTGTGGATGGCACCGTTTAGGGGAGGGGGGGGGATCTGTGGATGGCACCGTTTAGGGGAGGGGGGGGGGGATCTGTGGATGGCACCGTTTAGGGGAGGGCGATCAGCTCCCTGCTGCTGTGTGCACAAAGCACAGGGCAGCAGGGAGAGTGTAAAGTCCTATTCACCCTAATAGAGCTCTATTAGGGTGAATATGACAAGGGTTCTACGTTCTAGCCCTTAAGGAGACTAATAGTTATTAAATAAAAAGTAAAAAAAATTTAAACTCGCCCCCCAAATATAGAAAACAATATATTGCGATATATATCGCACATGCTTAAAATTATCTCGCAATATAGATTTTAGGCCATATCGCCCACCCCATATATATATATATATATATATATATATATATATATATATATATATATATATATATATATATATATATATATATATATATATATTTTTTTTTTGATTCTAAGTTGAATTGTAGGGAAATAGTTCATGAGTTGATGGCCATCTTAAAATAGCTGCTATTTTATGTAAAAAAACGTCTTCTAGATTTGTATACATATACGTTTTTATCAGGGGGATGCCAACATATCAGTACCGTTTTGTCTAATGAATTGGCTTTGATTGCAGGGGAACAAACATTCATTCAATAGTCAAGCAAAATATGGCCAATTGCTAAATCAGATTAAATAGTAAGAGGAGGTGTTCGTTCATTTAGCAGTTAAGTAAAATGTTGCCAATTGTAACACATTAGTGAGTGTAATTACATTACCATCCTAGAAGAATTGCTCTGAAATACCGATATGTGGGATTCCTGTTGGTAGCGCACAGGTTACGTGATGCAGCCGCTTGCCGTACTGAGCTCAGCAAGTTGAATTCTCCCGGCATCACACGTGGTCGGGGGTGGTGTTTAGATGGTGTGGATAGTCGGCGCAGCCTTTACAACAGAATAGGTATGCAGAGTCTTTATATCGAGATGAATAATAACCAATGGTGAGGATGGTTATCGCCTTATCGTATGGCAGTGCACCCATATTTCCATATCTAAGAGGGTGAGCCCCTGCTTTACCTAATATGGTTTCTGATTCAGTCTGTGACAGATTTTTTACATTCTTTGCAGTTAGGAGAGTTGGGTAAAGGAGCCGGAAAAGGCGGAGGTGGTGGAGGTGCAGTGAGGGATGCTGGAGGAGCTTTCGGGAAACGCCAGGCTGCTGAGGAAGAGAGATATTTCAGGTAAGTTGGCTTTTCTCACTAGTTTTGTTTGGTTGCATAAGGCTGGAGACCACCTGGATATAGCATAGCTGTTTCTCTTACTGTATAAAGGGGAATGGCATCTTTTAGGGTACTTTCACACTTGCGGAAGAGTGATCCGGCAAGCAGTTCCGTCGCCGGAACTGCCTGCCAGATCAGGCAATCTGCATGCAACCGGACAGCATTTGTAGGCAGATCTGGATGCGGATCAGTCTCTCAAATGCATTCCAAGAACGGATCAGTCTGTCTGTTTTTCATACAGACAAACGGATCTGTTTCTATTTTATTTCACATTTTTACCGCATGCGCAGACTGGAAGGACTGATCCGGCATTGCAGTATTTTGACTGCTGGATCCGGCACTAAACAATTCCCATGGGAAAAAAATGCCGATTCCGGCAAGTGTTCAGTATTTTTGGTTGGAGATAAAACCGTAGCATGCCGCGGTATTATCTCCGTCCTGAACAGTCAAAAAGACTGAACTGAAGACATCCTGAACGGATTGCTCTCCATTCAGAATGCATGGGGATAAACCTGATCAGTTCTTTTCCGGTATAGAGCCCCTGTGACGGAACTCAGTGCCGGAAAAGAATAACGCTAGTGTGAAAGTACCCTTACAGGGGTTTTTCTGGATTGGGCAGAAGTTATCCAAAGTGGAGGGGAGGGGGGAAAATAAAATAATACCTTGGAAAATAGCTTTTCAGTTCCAGTAAAATCACATCAAAACATGACTGCTGCAGCCAATAACTGTCCACCCTCTCATGATTAACCTGCAGAAGGAACCAAGGACTTAACAGATTTTTGCCTTGTGTTAAAATGAGTTTTAACAGTTTAAAGGGATTCTCCAGGCTGTTTAGGAAATGAGTCCGTCCTGTGGTGGATAGTTTAGTTAGTACTTAGCCCTCCATTGTTCTGCCCAGGTCCCAATTGGATGTGTGCCCTTCTCTTCAGCTGTAGTAAATGCAGCTGAACAGGAAGAGAAGGCCACACATCCAGGCGAGACCTGAGCATAAGGGCCAACAGCCTGTGTGTAAGTAGCAGGGATTGCAGCATCAGCGACGCGATGGAGGTAACTACTATCTCTCTTCCACAGGACAGAAGAGAACTGATTGAATGAGTGTTTGTTGCATACTGAGTGTCAGCTATTGGGCCAACCGCTCTCCTTCTGTGCCGCCACAAATAGAGACCCCTGCAAGTTTCACAATCTATGGTTGACACTGTGTAAGCAAAGACAGTCAGAGACCCGTGTGACCGTATGAGTGATGTGAGGAGTTTGTGTTGCTAGGAAATGTAGTATCACAGGGCGACTATTTAGCTGGATGGACCAAGTCTGCCAATGAAGAAGCTGCTAGTGGCTTTCCACTCTGGTATCCATATCACTTGATAGGGGTTTTCCAGTTTTATGCAGCTAAGGCCCCTTTCACACGGGTGAGATTTCCACGTGGGTGCAATGCGTGAGGTGGAATGCATTGCACCCGCACTGAATCCGGACCCGTTCATTTCTATGGGGCTGTGCACATGAGCGGTGATTTTCACGCATCACTTGTGCGTTGCGTGAAAATTGCAGCATGCTCCTCTTTGTGCGTTTTCCACGCAATGCAGGCCCCATAGAAGTGAATGGCGCTGCGTGAAAATCGCAAGCAAGTGCGGATGCGGTGTGATTTTTCACGCATGGTTGCTAGGAGATCGGGATGGGGACCCGATCATTATTATTTTCCCTTATAGCATGGTTATAAGGGAAAATAATAGCATTCTGAATACAGAATGCATAGTACAATAGGGCTGGAGGTGTTAAAATAAATGTAACTCTCCTTAATCCACTTGCTCGCGCAGCACAGATTCTCTTCTGTCTTCATCTTTGCTGTGCACAGGAAAAGGACCTGTGATGACGTCACTGCGGTCATCACATGGTCCGTCACATGATAATCACCATGGTGATGGATTATGTAATGAGCGCAGTGACGTCATCAAAGGTCCTATTCCTCAAAGAAGACAGAAGAAAAGCCGGGCTGCGCGATTAAGGGGAGTTCATTTTTATTTTTTAAACCCCCTCCAGCCCTATTGTACTATGCATTCTGTATTAAGAATGCTATTTTTCCCTTATAACCATGTTATAAGGGAAAATAATAAAATATACACAACATGTTTTGCACTCGCGCTGAAAAATCGTGCATATTCCCCGCAACGCACTCGCATCTTGGCCGGGCCAAAAAAATGCCGCCCGTGTGAAAGAGGCCTAAACCTTATTCATTGTATGTGGAGACTTATTCTGCTTTAGCACTGTGCCCTCTACACTGTTCCCATCATGGGGGTACTTCACAGTGGATGGGGTGGGGACACAACATTAAGCCAGTGCTGCAGTGACTTTACTCTCAAAATTGTGGGATTCCCCAGGGTATTCTGGTCTTACTTCGTATTTGTAACTCCTAACCAGGAGTGGATCCAAAAGATAGCCAAAGTGCAGCAGTTTCCATTATAGTCTCTCTGTAGGTGCCTCTCTTGGGTTTTGGCTTGCAAATACTGAGACAAAATACTGACCATGTAAAAGTGGCCTTAGTTTTCTTGATGAAAAGCTGCAGCTTAACTTCTGTCCCCAATATATCCCACAGGCAAAAAGAGCAGGAACAACTAGCTAATTTGAAAAAGCATCATGAAGAAGAGATCAGTCATGCCAAGCAGCAAATTGAATATTTGGAGAAAGAAATTGAGAGAAACAAGAGAAAGATCAAGAATCTGAAACGTGATGATGACTGATTCAACACATCAGCACTTGTTGGTTTCCCTGCACTTCAGTTTGTGGCTGGTACATTATAACAAGCTTGCTATTGCCTAAATACAAGTTGTGATGTCTTTTTAAATATATTGAATAAAGATAACCTATTTCATTCATTGACCTGTTTTGTGTGCTCTGCTCTTCCTGTGTTTGTGTGGGTTTTCACTCTCGCAGACTCCATACAGATGTTGTACTTGGTCTGATTCGAACCTGCTAACCATTGTGCTAAGAATCTTCAAATGCCACTAGGTTCAGAGTAGGGAGGTATCCTGGTATTGCTATGAGGAAGGTTTTCCCGAATCAGTGCGGTTTACCATCACACAGGAGGATGGGGGCTGCTGCATACACGCTCTGGCTCCCCCGATCCCCACCAGGGGAAGCCAGAGCACACCTGGATGATCACAGCATCTGAAGGGTTAAAAGTTCACACTCGGCATAACTGCCGGTTGTGAACATTAGTGCTAGGTGTCTGCTGTTTAACACCGCAGGCACCCAATGGCCATGCAGTGGGTGCCATTTTTATATGCGCGGTTGTCGACTTCAAATTTAATTTCAGGAAAAGGTTACTGTATTTTTCGCCCTATAAAACGCACCTAGGTTTTTGAGGAGGGAAAATAAGAAAAATATTTTGAACCATAAGGTGTGCTTTTGGTGAGTTTTGAAGTTATGGGGGGCATCTGTGGATGGCACATACATATATAGCATCTTGTGCTCCACAGATTCCGCGTAGTACTTACTCGAAACTCCAGTAGCAGGCAGGCTGGGCGGCAGCGTAACGTCACACGCCTGCTCCGGTGTGATGTTGCGCTGCCGCCCAGCCTGCCTGCTACTGGAGTTTCAAGTGAGTACTATGTGGATTGCGATACTGCTTCAGAGGATTTCTATAGTTTAACAAAGCTCCCATGACTACAGGTTACATATAAATACTACAGTGAGCGGGGGCCCGGTGTCATAGAATACAGTGACTGCACCGGGCCCCACTGCCATTCCAATATCAGTCGCTGGCCCCCAGCCCCTCCCCGCTGATAGATCCCCTGCCTCGCTGTGCAGCATCGTGGCCGGCGATGTATCAGTATTAAATGGCAGTATTCGCCCCATAAGACGCACTGCCATTCCCCCCTTCCCCAGTGTGTCTTATAGGGTGAAAAATACGGTAATTTCCAAGCCTTCGTGCTGTGATTGGGCCATGAAGTGGGAAGAATATAATTAGGCAGAGTGGCCTGGGTATACCTGATCTATAGCCATCCGTGAAAAATTAATTTGGAACAAATCAAATTTCTTGGCGAACTTTGAATCTGCCAAATCGAATTTTTCAAAACTTCACCCTTCTCTAATTATTGATTTTATAGTGTGTGTGTGTATATTATATATATCACTGTAAATCTGATTGTCAGCAATACATACATAAGCTAAGCAAGTCGGCACAGACCTCCGGCAGGCTACTCCGTCGGGTTAACAGCCTGCCGAATCCGTCCTGCCGCTAGTGACCGTGTGCCCCCGGACTGCCGCTCCGTCCCATTGACTATGGCAAGAGGCTGCCGGAATAAATGTCGGACATGTCGTAGTTTTATTCCGGCAGCCTCTCGCCATGCCTCCGCCCCCATTAAGTCTGCTCTGTGCGACATGTCTGACTGCTGGGATACTCAGCAGCATGTTGTATGTGTAGGACTACGAGTCCCAGCTGTACAATGACACTGCTGATGCACACAGAATCTTCCCCCTGTCTGTTCTTGTGCAATGCTCTGCAGAACTCCTTCAGTCTGTCAGCTCTTTGTCTGCAGGATAATGAGGGCAGATCCTGTGTCTCTTCACTGCCTGCAGCTGCTCAGCAAAGCCTTGAGTCCTGAATGTGTGCTGCTGAAAGGGGTTACATTTTCCTGAATAATCCAGGGAGGAGACAAACGGCAGATGATAGTGCAGGGGCCGTGGTCAGCACAGTGACTGGTGTACAAACACAGATCTGCTTTCTCAGGCTTGTACACAAGACATCATCAGAGCAGGGAGAGAAGCTGACATCCCAGGTCATTTGACCCTCTGAAATCTGAGAAAGGAGCCACTCTAGATGAAGGAAGTGAATTGAAATTCCTTTACATTTAATTAGTTAGAAACATACAAAGAAAATCCTTTACATTTCAGCGGTCTGTCATTTAAGTTAAAAGTAAGTGGTTGCCGAGAACCAACATCACTATCATTGCAGACTGGGCCTGGATAAGAGTCCTGGCCACCTGAGAAGAGTCCTGGTTATTCATGAATTCCTGCTCTCCTGCCACCTGCTGATAACTGACAGTCTTCTACCTAGTTTTCTCCCTTTCTCTCTAGGAGAGAACTGCCAATAATCAGCAGATGGGTGAGAGAGCAGGAGATTATAATAACCAGGACTCTTCTCGGGTAGATTTGACTCTTTTCAATCCTGTGCTCCAATGATTATGATGCTGGTTCTCAGCAACCACTTACTTTTAGCTCATGAGTGACACATCGCTGACATCAGCAGTTCTGTCACTATTTTATGCTGCCCTCAGTACGGTCGGCATAAAGCTGATGACAGGTTCCCTTTAAAGGGGTTGTCCGGGACCAAATGTTTTTTTTTAAAAAAACACGTTTACTCACAATGTACATCTAAGTAAAGGCCTCCATACATTTTCAGCTATTTTTGCCACTTCTATGTGGCTCCAACGGTCCCCTACTCATTGTTTATATATCTGTTTATCTTTACCTGACTTCCGGCTGCACTGCCCTGTGGGTCCTGGGGCAGCGCAGCATCAGGTGGTTACAGCTGTCTCTCTGCTCCGCTGTAACTCCGCCCCCTCATCAATATTCACCTCAATTCATTCAGAAGCTCACCGGACTGGAGGGGCGGGGCTTAGCGGGATGTCGGCCAGCCGCTGTAACTCCGCCCCCTCATCAATATTCACCTCAATTCATTCTGAAGCTCACTGGACTGGAGGGGTGGTGCTGAGCTGGTTGTTAAGGGGCGGGGCTTAGCGGGATGTCGGCCAGCCGCTGTAACTCCGCCCCTCATCAATATTCACCTCGATTCATTTGCTGCCAGTGACGTCACCGGGCTCCCTGAGCAGCGGAAGAGGAAGCTTTGCTTGCCTGCAAGGGACCCGGTACGTCACTGAGGAGAAGAAAACAGTAACTTCCGGCCATGAATTTCAAAGATGAAAACGGGGCTGCAGAAATCCGTGCCAAAGGTACTACCTGCTTGTATGTAATGTGTATGCCACACTTGTACTATTAGAGCAATGTCCCCAATCCCGGACAACCCCTTTAAGCTCAAAACTGTAGAACATATGTTTTATCAGCAAGAGGGATAGCATTTGCAATCTCAGTGAAAACACCTAAAATACTATTTCAAACTCCACGTCAGGGGATCTCCACACAGTTTATTTTATTTTCTTGTTTAAGTTTAGGAAAATAGTACATGTCTAAGGCCTCTTTCACACTTGCGTTGTCCGGATCCGGCGTGTACTCCACTTGCCGGAATTACACGCCGGATCCGGAAAAACGCAAGTGTACTGAAAGCATTTGAAGACGGAACCGTCTTCCAAATGCGTTCAGTGTTACTATGGCACCCAGGACGCTATTAAAGTCCTGGTTGCCATAGTAGGAGCGGGGAGCGGGGGAGCGGTATACTTACAGTCCGTGCGGCTCCCGGGGCGCTCCAGAATGACGTCAGAGCGCCCCATGCGCATGGATGACGTGATCCATGCGATCACATGATCCATGCGCTTGGGGCGCCCTGACGTCACTCTGGAGCGCCCGGGGAGCCGCACGGACTGTAAGTACACTGCTCCCCGCTACACTTTACCATGGCTGCCAGGACTTTAGCGTCTCGGCAGCCATGGTAACCATTCAGAAAAAGCTAAATGTCGGGTCCGGCAATGCGCCGAAACGACGTTTAGCTTAAGGCCGGATCCGGATCAATGCCTTTCAATGGGCATTAATTCCGGATCCGGCCTTGCGGCAAGTGTTCCGGATTTTTGGCCGGAGCAAAAAGCGCAGCATGCTGCGGTATTTTCTCCGGCCAAAAAACGTTCCGTTCCGGAACTGAAGACATCCTGATGCATCCTGAACGGATTTCTCTCCATTCAGAATGCATTAGGATAATCCTGATCAGGATTGTTCCGGCATAGAGCCCCGACGACGGAACTCTATGCCGGAAGACAAGAACGCAAGTGTGAAAGAGCCCTTACAATATACAAGGAAGCGGAAGATAATGGGCAAAAATCCAAATCTGCATCTCCACACAGTTCAAATGTAATTATATATTTTTGGTTGAAGTTTGGGAAAACGACATATACGTGTCTTACAATACGCAGGGTAGCGGATGAAAATGTTTGAGTAATAAAGTGAAACTCTAGGCAGAAATGCTTGTGTGTGCATCTCCATGTAACATAGTACATAAGGCCGAAAAAAGACATTTGTCCATCCAGTTCGGCCTGTCATCCTGCAAGTTGATCCAGAGGAAGGCAAAAAAAAAAAACTGTGAGGTAGAAGCCAATTTTCCCCACTTTAGGGGAATAAAAAATTCCTTCCCGACTCCTATCAGGCAATCAGAATAACTCCCTGGATCAACGACCCCTCTCTAGTAGCTATAGCCTGTAATATTATTACGCTCCAGAAATACATCCAGTAGTTCAAATTAAATATTTTCAGGACGTCCTCCATGACAGAACAACATGGAGGATGTCTCCCTGCCCACTATTGGGACAGGAAACAGAGAGGTTAAAAGTCCCCACCCCACACACCAGTGTGTTTTTTCCTGTCCCAATAATGGACGGGGCAGAGATGAGGTCTCTGGAATTTTTTGGGCGGAGGCTGGGATTGGGGAACATGTTCCTCTCCTTCCTCCTTTAGATGCCTGGCTAAAACCTCCTAAACTGGTGTTCCCTTAGCCTCCCCAGCCCTTTTGGTACCTGTCGGCCATGTGGCTGAATTCCAGGTCGGAATATACTTCCGCGGGGGGATTGGTAACTGCAACCCCGGTGGGGCTCTGGGCTCCAGACTTGCTCCTCTTCATTGCGCCGCAATCGCTGGAGGCCGCAGGTGGCAGGAGTGCAGTGCGTCTGACGTCACTTCCGCCAAAGTAAGGACAACCGGCACCCATAGTAGATTCCTTCAGTGGTTGGAGCGCATGTGCGTTCCACACAGATGCCCGGAAACAAGATGGCGGCACCCTACAGCGGTTCTCATGGCGTGGGACGCTTGAGGCCTGGCTTACCGGCCTTGCGTCCCATCCGGTTGACTCTCTTAGGCCCCTTTCACACGGGCGAGAATTCCGCACAGGTGCAATGCGTGAGCATTGCACCCGCACTGAATCCGGACCCATTCACTTCAATGGGGCTGTTCAGATGAGCAGTGATTATCACTTGTGCGTTGCGTGAAAATTGCAGCATGTTCAATATTCAGCGTTTTTCACGCAACGCAGACCCCATAGAAATGAATGGGGATGCGTGAAAATCGCATAGCATCCGCAAGCAAGTGCTGATGCAATGCGATTTTCACGCATGGTTTCTAGAAGATGATGTTAGAAAAATTAATTAAAGTCAATTTACTGTATTATTTTCCCTTATAACATGGTTATAAAGGAAAATAATATAGAAATCACAAGGCGACCACGGCACTCTGTCTAGGAATGGTAGATGTAGGGTGCACGTCTAGGTACGTTCCTGGCTCCACCTCTTGGAACTGGTAGGTAATAGAATAATTGTAGACAGCACTCCAATATGAGATAATGCTTTTTTATTATTTTTTGCCGGACATAGAGGTCCTTTTAGGACTGAATGAAAGCAATGTTTCGGGCAAAATATATGCCCTTCATCAGGTTGATGTGATGCTGATGTGATACAAAAAGGAAAAAAATGAAAAATAAAAATAAAAAAATTGAAATAATGACAGGTATTGTATGGATACATACAATATACACAGGTAAATTGAAACCATGATTGAAACGGAAATTTGACTAACATATTGTGAAGACAATATCTGTAGATATATACAATAGTAGACATGATGAGAGAATAAAAGGATATATGAATACATGATTCAAAACAAATAATTGGTTACAATATAGTCATAATTAGCATGCATGATTCTTCATATATTCCAAAATGAGACTTCATATATTTCAGAAAGCGGATCTCCAGCCAAATAACTGACTAACACCATGTACTAGAAGTATATAGTATTGGATAACATCAGGCGTCAGAACAAGAAAGGACCAATGGAGTAACAGTGCACAGCAAGTGGAGTAGGAAGAAAAAAGGGGGGGGGGAAACAGAGACAGGGGGGAAAAAAGGTAGGTCAGAGTGTATATACACATTGTGCGCAGATGTGCCGATATGTGTATATAGGAAGGGAATCCTGCTGGGGATAGTGAGCGGCAGCATGATGTAGGGTCGAAGGAGCAAGAAGCTTGTAATAATATGGAGCTTACCTATTAGCGTGAGCAGAGTAGCATCGGGCCGGCATGTCTGGGCTGTGTATGAGGGTGGTTTAAATAGGCGGGTTCCTGCCTTCTGCATGACGCTCCTGATCTCGCGATGTTGCGAGAGTCATAGCGTAGGTCGGTGTGACATGTGGTTGGCGCATGCGCACAGAGACCGGAGGATGCGCGCATGCGCACGTAGTCCGGGAGGTGAAGAATAGCCTATTCTGGTTGTAATAGTGGATCAAGTGTCGGCGCATGCGCACCGGAGATAACTGAAATGAAACAGTCATAGAGGGATGCTCTGACTGTGCGTGTATAGGGGGTCTAGAAGACCAATGCTAATAACATTTTTAATACAGAATGCTTACTAAAATATGGCTTGAGGGGTAAAAAAAAAATATAATTAACTCACCTCATCCTCTTGTTCGCGCAGTCGGCATGTCTTCTTCTTTCAGGACCTGCAAAAGGACCTTTGATGATGTAATCGTGCTCACCACATGTCAGCGCAGGTCCTGCTAAATGAAGATTCCTACAGCTCTATTAGCAGAGAGCAGTCCCCAGAGCCTCCTGTCCAGGGTCATGTGAGTAGGAAAACTAGACTTAGGTTTTAAGAAAAAAACCAAAACATTTATTTTCCTAAAAAAAAATTGCTCGTCATGTTTCCTAGGGGGAAAAAGTGACGACTCATAAGGTGAAACCTAAAAGGAAGCCTAAAAGATGTGCTACCTGCAACAAAAGGCTTCAAGATACATACTGTACGCAAAAAAATTATGCGCTGATTGTATCAAAATAATAAAAGAACAGCCTTCTCTCTTAACGGACCTTAGAGCCCTTATAAGGGAAGAAGTAAAAGCATCTGTGACATCCCTTGTACCCCCTCCTGTTATCGGTCATACCCTGAGAGCTAAGAGACCTAGAGAGGTCTTAGATTCCGATGGAGGTACAATACACTCAGTTGGACGATGGGGATGAAGAACAAAATGATTCTTTACCCTCCACATACTATGATGAACAGCGGAAATACTGCTTTGCATCAGATAATATGGACTCTCTTTTTACTGTCGTTCGGGAATCTATGGACATAGAAGACAAACAACAAAAAAGATCCGTTCAGGACAAAGGTTTGCAGGCTTAATAGCAAAAAAGAGAGATATTTTCCCTGTAAATTCTAGTCTAAAACATTATTTTAGAAGAATGGGAAGATGTGGAAAAGAGACTCTTTATTCCCAGGGAATTTAACCCTTAGGCTACCAGCGCCGATCGCGGTAGTTAATGCTTTAGATGCCGAGATGAAGTTAGATCACGGCACCTACCTATTCCCCGTGTGTCCAATCCGGGCATAGGTAGTTGCACTGAATACTGGTAGCCTTAACTGAGTAGGCTAACAGTATTCAAACTGCAATTCTTATTTGGGCCACCAGATGGCAGGCCAGGATAAGAAATGAGCAAAAGTGAGCAAAATAAGCTAATAATAAATTCCTGATAAACCAAAATAAAATAAATGTAATAAGCTCATATATGAGGCACATAATGATCACAAAAAAAAGTTTAAAAATATATAATTAAAAAATAAATACCTAAATAGCAATAAATATAAACATCATGGGTATCACCGAGACCGAAAATGCCCATACTATTAAAATAGAAAAAAAAATTCCAATACGGCGAATGGCGTAAAGGAAAAAAGGGTAAAAATGGTCGATTTGCCATTTTTTCATTGCTTCTCTTACCCAAAAAAAGTAACAAAAAAGTAATGGGGATCAGAATATGGTAATATAAAGAACCTATTCATATGGGGTACCGTTGTAATCGTACTGACCCAGAGAATGAAGGGAATGGGTAAGTTTTGCCGTAAACAAAACACCGTGGGAACAAAACCCATAAAACGGTGGAGTTATTGCGTTTTTTTTCCAATTCCACCCCATTTGGAATTTTTTTACCGCTTCCTACAACATTTTATGCCATAATTAATGGTGGCAATAGAAAGTACAACTTGTCCCGCAAAAAATAAGCCCTCATACAGCTATGTGACCGGAAAAATAAAAAAGTTATGGCTCACGGAAAATAGGGAAGAAAAATGAAAACGCAAAAACAAAAAAAAAACTCCGGTAGCCAAAGGGTTAAGAATCACCTAGCCTTTGATAAAGAGGAGACAAAATTGTGGGAGGAAATCCCGAAAATAGATACTCCTGTTGCCAGGGTGGATCGAGAAACGGCTATTCCCTTTGAGGATTCATCTCAGCTAAAAGAACCAATGGATCGTAAGGCAGATGGTCTCTTGAGAAAAACGTGGGAGACATCAGCAGCCATAGTCTCGACTAACATTGCCGCTACCTCGGTGGCAAGATCCATGCTTTTGTGGTTGTCCTAGTTGGAAAACCATATAAAAATGGAATATATACTGGAATCTATTCCTCTCCTAAAAATGGCGACGGCATTCGTAGCAGATTCATCGGCAGAGTCAGTCAGGTTTGTGGCAAAAAACAAACTTCTGAATATGGCAAGAAGAGCCTTATGGTTAAAAAATTGGTTGGGCGACCTAGCGGCTAAAAATAAATTATGCGCGATTCCTTTCTTAGACAAGAAGCCTCAGACAAGAAGAGAGGAACTTTCATAAAAAGTTCCAGCAAAAAATCAAACATACAAGGATAAGGCCCCTTTCACACGGGCGAGTATTCCGCATGGGTGCAATGCGTGAGCTGAACGCATTGCACCCGCACTGAATCCTGACCCATTCATTTCTATGGGGCTGTGCACACGAGCGGTGATTTTCACGCATCATCTGTGCGTTGCGTGAAAATCGCAGCATGCTCCTCCTTGTGCGTTTTTTCACATAACGCAGGCCCCATAGAAATGAATGGGGTTGCGTGAAAATCGCAAGCATCCGCAAGCAAGTGTGGATGCGGTGCGATTTTCACTCATGGTTGCTAGGTGACGATCGGGATGGGGACCCGATCATTATTATTTCCCCTTATAACATAGTTATAAGGGAAAATAATAGCATTCTGAATACAGAATGCATAGTAAAAAAGGGCTGGAGGGGTTAAAAAAAATAAAATAAAAAATTAACTCACCTTAATCCACTTGTTCGCGCAGCCGGCATCTCTTCTGTCTTCATCTGTGAACAATAGGACCTTTGATGACGTCACTACGCTCATCACATGATCCATCACCATGGTGATGGATCATGTGATGAACGCAGTGACGTCATCAAAGGTCCTATTGCTCACAGATGAAGACAGAAAAGAAGCCGGGCTGCGCGAACAAGTGGATTAAGGTGAGTTAAATTATTTTTTATTTATTTTTTAACCCCTCCAGCCCTATTTTACTATGCATTCTGTATTCAGAATGCTATTATTTTCCCTTATAACCATGTTATAAGGGGAAATAATACAATCTACACTACAACTAACCCAAACCTGAACTTCTGTGAAGAAGTTCGGGTCTGGGTACCACAGTCGGTTTTTTATCACGCGCGTGCAAAACACATTGCACCCGCGCTATAAAAACTGAACATCGGAACGCAATCGCAGTCAAAACTGACTACAATTGCGTTCCTACTCGCGCGGGTTTGCCGCAACGCATTCGGACCTAATCCGGACACGCCCGTGTGAAAGAGGCCTAAGGGAAAATCAGGAAGATGGTCCTATCAGAAAGGAGGAAAAGGCAGGGTTTTTTTTACTTAACCCCAACACCTCCCAGAACAAACAATGATGCCAGGCTGGTGGGAGGAAGACTAAAATTCTTTCTCCCGGTATGGCGCCAGATAACGCAAAACCCGTGGGCGCTAGAATAGAATTTTTGTCATTTCCTCAACAAAAATATGTGCTGACTTGGTACAGAGAAAATACAACTCAAAGAAACCTGATAGAAGACATTACAAAATTTAAAAAATCTGGGTGCGGTGAATCAGGTCCCAAAACATCAGGAAGGCAAGGGGTATTACTCAAGACTGTTGAACGAAAACCGGATGGTTCATTCAGAACCATAATAAATTAGAAACCTCTGAACAGATCAATAAAATATCGGCGCTTCAAGATGGAGTCTATCAGATCGACCACATCTCTAATTCCTCCAGGAGTGGTAATGTGCACCCTTGATCTGAAGGATGCATATTACCATGTGCCAATTCACCCAGATAAACAGAAATACTTAAGATTTGCGATAAGGGAAGAAGGCGGAGTGAATCATCATCAATTCCAATGTCTTTCATTCGGAATATCATCGGCCCCTTGGGTATTCACAAAATTAATAATGGAGATCGTGGCTTTTCTCAGGATGAAAGGAATAAAAATCGTACCATATCTGGATGACTTTCTTCTAATCGCAGACTCAGTGCAGATGTTAATCGATCATACTCAGACTGTGATCTTGTCACTGCCTGCCCTGGGAGAGGTCTAAGAAGATCAGATAGACTTTCAGCACGTGAGTCTATTTGACAGGTCTTTCTGTTTTTCCTTGCTGTCTGTTGTTGTGGGCAGGATCTCACCTCTCCACAGGTTCTGCTCATTTGCTGTTTAGTGGCTCTATTTAAGCCTGCCTCTCACTGCAGACCTTGCGGTTGTTATTTCCTTCTGGAGTTCTAAGATGGTTGTTAGAGGTTCTCCTGCTTCTTACTCATCTCAAGCTAAGTCCTCCTGTTTCTACTTTGTGTGTGTGTTGTGTCTAGGTCTCAGGGAGACGCTGGTACCTTTACGGTGGAAGGTCCTGGCAGTCTCATCCCCGCTCCCTAATTTAGGGTTTGTGACAGTTTCAGCAGGTCTTAGGTTCCGGTGTATGAGTTCTTCCACCATTAGGATTAGCTCATACTGTCAGCAGTCAGGGAGAGGCTCAGGGATAACTAGGAGGTTACCACCCCCCTCCTCACTAGCTTTTGGGCCTAGTCTGTGTTACTGTTGTAGTTTGTTTATTTGGTGTTCTTCCTTTACCCACTTACCGTGACAGATCTCTCTCCTGCAAGACCTAGGTTGGATCCTAAACTGGGAAAAATCAGACTTGATACCCGATACCAGGAAAAAAAAATTAGGAACTGTACTAGACTCGAGATTGCAAAAATCCTTCTGGAGAAAAGACAGCAAAATCTGATAGAAAAAATAGTTATTTCAAAAGAAATCAGTTTGCAGGCAGGATCAGAGAGGCAATGAGCATCCTAGGCCTGATGACAGCTTGTGCCATGGAGCCAGTATCACACAGGATCATTACAGAAGATGATCCTCTCTGTTTGGGATTAGAGATGTCGCGAACATAAGATTTTCCGTTCGCGAACGGGCGAACTGCCATAGACTTTAATAGGCAGGCGAATTTTAAAACCCACAGGGACTCTTTCTGGCCACAATAGTGATGGAAAAGTTGTTTCAAGGGGACTAACACCTGGACTGTGGCATGCCAGAGGGGGATCCATGGCAAAACTCCCATGGAAAATTACGTAGTTGACGCAGTCGGGTTTTAATCCATAAAGGGCATAAATCACCTAACATTCCTTAATTGTTTGGAATAACGTGCTTTAAAACATCAGGTATGATGTTGTATCGATCAGGTAGTGTAAGGGTTATGCCCGCTTCACAGTGACAGACCAAACTCTGACAGACCAAACTCCCCGTTTAACGCACCGCAAACAGTCCATTTGCACAACCGAAAACTCCCCATTTGCACAAGGTTGGATACCAAGCTAGCCATGTCCTGTTCCTTGTCCTCACTGATGACATTGAAGGTCTCTTCCTCCACCCAGCCACGTACAACACCAAGGGTCCCCGAAAGGTGACAACAAGCCCCCTGGGACGCCTGCTGTGGTTGGTCTTTCACATCCTCAAAGCCACCTTCCTCCTCTGACTCCTCTTCCTCAGACTCCTCTCTCTGCGTTGCCGCAGGTCCAGCAATCGACGACGACAAGGCTGCTTCTGGTGGTGATGGTGACCACAACTACGGCCTGATCCACCACTCTTCGCAGGGCACGCTCCAGAAAAAACGCATATGGGATGAGGTTGATGATGTTGCCTTGGGTTTGACTGACCAGGTTTGTCACCTCCGCAAAAGGACGCATGAGCCTACAGCCATTGTGCATGAGTGTTCAGTAACGCGGCCAAAAAATACCCAGCTCCGCAGAAGCTGTCCTCTTTTTTTTTTTTATTAAAAAAATCTGTTCTTAACAGTTTAATCTCTGTTTTGTCCCCTATCAGGGGCCGGTGTGGTGTATGGAATAGATTTTAGGAACCGGGAGATGGAAAAAGATGCTTGGTCGGTCCTCTTACTTCCAATTTGGGACACTGCGCATGTGTCGTGCAATGTACTGCGCTACCCGATATGAGTGGTATGTTAAGTAGTACTATTCCTATCAGTTTAATCCCTGTTACGTCCCCTATCAGGGGCCGGTGTATGGAATAGATTTTAGGAACCGGGAGATGGAAAAAGATGCTTGGTCGGTCCTCTTACTTCCAATTTGGGGCACTGCTCGTGCGCCGTGCAATGTACTGTGCTCCTCGATATGAGTGGTATGTTAAGTAGTACTATTCCTATCAGTTTATTCCCTGTTACGTCCCCTATCAGGGGACGTGTATGGAATAGAGTTTAGACAACCGCAAAGAGTTGTCAATAGTTGACACACTCATTGCAGTCGATGGCGGTTTTTTAAAGCCTATGGTCGTGCTGAGGTAGTTCAGTGACAGTTAAAAGACCCAGAAAACAATGATTCTGCAGTGTGGGCCCATTGTTGGCCTAGTAGGCTTTAATGATCACCTTAGATCAAGCATGTCAAACTCAAAGGCTAACATGGGCCAAAAAAACAAAATTTAAGTTTATGTGGGCCGCATCCAAAAAAAAAAAAATCGTACATTTTCATAGAACAACATTGTTGTTTCATGACTGCTGACCCCCAACATCCCGTTGCCCAATAACGGGGGATCTGTGGATGGCACTGTTATGGGGGATCTGTGGATGGCACTGTTATGGGGGATCTGTGGATGGCACTGTTATGGGGGATCTGTGGATGGCGCTGTTATGGGGGACCTGTGGATGGCACTGTTATGGGGGATCTGTGGATGGCACTGTTATGGGGGATCTGTGGATGGCACTGTTATGGGGGATCTGTGGATGGCACTGTTATGGGGGATCTGTGGATGGCGCTGTTATGGGGGATCTGTGGATGGCACTGTTATGGGGGATCTGTGGATGGTGCTGTTATGGGGGATCTGTGGATGGTGCTGTTATGGGGGATCTGTGGATGGTGCTGTTATGGGGGATCTGTGGATGGTGCTGTTATGGGGATCTGTGGATGGCACTGTTATGGGGATCTGTGGATGGCACTGTTATGGGGATCTGTGGATGGCACTGTTATGGGGGATCTGTGGATGGCACTGTTATGGGGATCTGTGGATGGTACTGCTATGGGGTGGGATATCTGTGGATGGCATTGTTATGGGGTGGGGGGATCTGTGGATGGCATTGTTATGGGGTGGGGGATCTGTGGATGGTGCTGTTATGGGGGATCTGTGGATGGCATTGTTATGGGGTGGGGGGATCTGTGGATGGAACTGTTATGGGGGGGATCTGTGGATGACACTGCTATATGTCATCCACAGATCCCCCTCATAACAGTGTCCCCCAATACACCGGCCCTCTGCTCACCGAAGTATTTATAAACGTGAATCCTTATCCTGTTATTAAGTTGAACTAACGCTGCGCTCTCCCATGTTCCCCTGTATCCCCACAGCACTTACGAACACGCTTCCATAGCAGGCAGAGCGGACGGCACCAGTAACGTCACTCACTGACGTCGCGCGTCTGCTCCGCCTGCTTCATTCATAAAGTGGGCGGAGCAGGCGCTCAACGTCAGTGAGTGACGTTACTGCTGCCGTCCGCTCTGCCTGCTATTGAAGCTTAAGTAAGTGCTATGGGGATACAGGGGAACATGGGAGAGCGCAGCGTTAGTTCAACTTAATAACAAGATAAGGATTCACGTTTATAAATACTTTGGTGAGCGGCGGGGCCCGGTGTAAGAGTACAGTGACTGCACCGGGCCCCGCCCCTAGTTACGGACTCCAGCCCCTCCTCTCTCCCGGCTCATACATAGCAGTCTGCGATGCTGCATCTTTGCCGGGCCGCAAAGATATTCATTGCGGGCCGCATGTTTGACACCCATGCCTTAGATGATCACAAAGAAAATAAATGTTTTTTCTATGCAAAATTATCCAGCCGATCGCTTTTGGTCTGTTCACAATGAAGCAACGACCTTATCTCATCTGGGGTGTGCCAACATTGCCATTGCCAACACACTCATAGAGGTAATCGCTTCATTGTGATATGCAAGCCCCTTCACCACAACAAGGTAACGATCACGAAGGGGAATTGACACATGTATGTGCCTTTTCTTTTGTTTTTGCAGCCACAGTGCAGCACCAGAGGCCAGAAAAATTAGGCATGTACACATGCCTGAAAAATTTGGTATTGTTGCAGCTGTAGCGGCGGCCGGAAAAATTTATGTTTTCCAGGCAGAAAGTGCACTAAAACATTGCGGCTTGAACCCTAGTTGGTGGCAGAGAAGTCACGCAAGTCATCCGGCATGCAGAGATAAAATACAGCAGCGTGTGGACCATTTTTAGCCCAAGGCATCTCATCAGGCCTTTTTTAGTCAAATGCATCCCCCACTGTCAGTCCCTTCGGGATCCATGCCTCATTCATCTTAATAAAGGTGAGGTAATCTAGACTTTTTTGACCTAGGCGACTTCTCTTCTCAGTGACATTACCTCCTGCTGCGCTGAAGGTCCTTTCTGACAGGACACTTGAAGCGGGGCAGGCCAGAAGTTCTATCGCAAATTGGGATAGCTCAGGCCACAGGTCAAGCCTGCACACCCAGTAGTCAAGGGGTTCATCGCTCCTCAGAGTGTCGATATCTGCAGTTAAGGCGAGGTAGTCTGCTATCTGTCGGTCGAGTCGTTCTCTGAGGGTGGACCCCGAAGGGCTGTGGCGATGCGTAGGACTTAAAAAGCTCTGCATGTCCTCCATCAACAACATGTCTGTAAAGCGTCCTGTCCTTGCCGGCGTGGTCGTGGTTGGAGGAGGATTACTTTCACCTCTTCCCCTGTTAGATTCCCGTTGTACTGTGACATCACCCTTATACGCTGTGTAAAGCATACTTTTTAACTTGTTTTGGAACTGCTGCATCCTTTCCGACTTCCGGTAATTCGGTAACATTTCAGCCACTTTCTGCTTATACCGGGGGTCTAGTAGTGTGGCCATCCAGTACAGGTCGTTCTCCTTCAGCCTTTTTATACGAGGGTCCCTCAACAGGCATGAAAGACCCCATTTGCACATGGTTGGATGCTGAGCTACTCATGACCCGTTCCTCGTCCTCACTGATCTCATTGAAGGTCTGTTCTTCCCCCCAGCCACGTACAACACCACGGGTAGCAGATAGGTGACAATGAGCACCCTGGGATGCCTGCTGTGATTGGTCTTCCTCCTCCTCAAAGCAACATTCCTCCTCTGACTCCACTTCCAGCGTTGCCGCAGGTCCAGCAAGCGATGCTGATAAGGCTGTTTCTGGTGGTGATGGTGACCACAACTCTTCCTCTTCACGCTCATCTACGGCCTGATCCAGCACTCTTCGCAGGGCACTCTCCAGGAAGAAAACAAATGGGATGATGTCGCTGACGGTGCCTTCGGTGCGACTGACTAGGTTTGTCACCTCCTCAAAAGGACGCATGAGCCTACAGGCATTGCGCATGAGCGTCCAGTAACGTGGCAAAAAAATACCCAGCTCCGCAGAGGATGTCCTAGCACCCCGGTCATACAAATACTCGTTGACGGCTTTTTCTTGTTGAAGCAGGCTGTCGAACATTAGGAGTGTTGAATTCCAACGTGTCGGGCTGTTGCAAATCAAGCGCCTCACTGGCATGTTGTTTCGCCGCTGAATATCGGAAAAGTGCGCCATGGCTGTGTAGGAACGCCTGAAATGGCCACACACCTTCCTGGCCTGCTTGAGGACGTCCTGTAAGCCTGGGTACTTATTCACAAAGCGTTGTACGATCAGATTCAACACATGTGCCATGCACGGCACATGTGTCAACTTGCCCAAATTCAATGCCGCCAACAAATTGCTTCCGTTATCACACACCACTTTGCCGATCTCCAGTTGGTGTGGAGTCAGCCACTGATCCACCTGTGTGTTCAGGGCGAACAGGAGTGCTGGTCCGGTGTGACTCTCTGCTTTCAGGCAAGTCAACCCCAAGACGGCGTGACACTGTCGTATCCGGCATGTGGAATAGCCCCTGGGGAGCTGGGGGGTGCAGTTGATGTGGAGCAAGACGCAGCAGCAGAAGAGGACTCAGCCGAGGAGGTTAGCGAAGAGGATGGAGTAGGAGGACTAGAGGAGGTGGAAGCAGGCCTGCCTGCAAGTCGTGGAGGTATCGCCAACTCCTCTGCAGAGCCACACATTCCATGCTTGGCAGCCGTCAGCAGGTTTACCCAATGCGAAGTGTACGTGATAAACCTGCCCTGACCGTGCTTTGCAGACCAGGTATCAGTGGTCAGATGGACCCTTGCTCCAACACTGCATGCCAGACATGCCATGACTTCCTTTTCCACAATAGAGTACAGGTTGGGGATTGCCTTTTGTGAAAAAGAATTTCGGCCGGGTACCTTCCACTGCTGGGTCCCAATAGCTACAAATTTTTTGAAGGCCTCAGACTCCACCAGCTTGTATGTTAAAAGCTGGCGGGCTAAGAGTTCCGACAAGCCAGCTGTCAGACGCCGGGCAAGGGGGTGACTCTGTGACATTGGCTTCTTAGGCTCAAACATTTCCTTGACAGACACCTAACTGTGGGCAGATGAGCAGGAACTGCTGAAGGTGAGAGGCGGATGGTTGAGAGGGGGCAAAGAGGACAGCAGTGGTTGACGTGGCTGAAGATGCTGGACCAGGAGGAGGATGGTGGCTTTGAGTTTGTGTGCTGCTTGTACTCATCATGTGTTGATCCCATAAGTGTTTGTGATGTGAGATCATGTGCCTTCGCAAAGCAGTTGTACCTAGGTGGGTGTTGGACTTCCCACAACTCAGTTTCTTTTGGCAGAGGTTGCAAATGGCATTGCTGTTATCAAAGGCAGACACACAAAAAAAAATGCCACACTGCTGAGCTTTGCAATGATGGCATTTTGGTGGTGGCAACAGCATGCGTTGATTGGCGTGCTTTCTGGCTGACCCCGGGTGCCGATACATGCTGTCTGACTGTGCCACTAGCTCCTTGTGACTTTCCCCCTGTTCTTCTTTTCTTCGAGCGGGCACCCACGTGACATCCACGGACACATCATCATCATCAACCGCTTCACTTATATCTGACAACTCAGCAAAGGAAGCAGCAGCGGGTACAACATCATCATCATCACACCGTACGTCCATGTGTGTAATGCTGCCTGACTGAGACATATCCCTGTTATCTACATCCTCTGGCAATAATGGTTGCACATCACTCATTTCTTCCAACTGATGTGTAAATAACTCCTCTGACAGATCAAGTGAAGCAGCTGTGGTGCTAGTGTTGGTGGTGGCGGCAGGCGGGCGAGTGGTAACTTGAGAGGTGCCCGAAGCTGAGCTGGAGGAGGATGGTGCGTCAAGGTTCCGAACGGAAGCTGTAGAAGATTGGGTGTCCTGTGTTAGCCAGTCAACTATGTCCTCAGAACTTTTCGAGTTCAGGGTACGTGGCCTCTGAACACTGGGCATTATTCTAGGGCCAAAGGAAATCACAGCACCACGACCACGACGGCCCCCGCGGGGTGGCCTGCCTCTGCCTGTCATTTTTTTTTCAATTAGTTGTACTATGCGTGCAAGCTACTGTGACACCAGATATGAGTGGTGGCACTGGGCACTGGCAGTAGTGGACACAGTACACGCTGTGGGCCTGACACACACGCTGGCAGGCAACTGCAATTAGATTACAGTGAAAAAATTGTTTTTTTTTAAATGAGAGCTACTGTGACACCAGATATGAGTGGTGCAACTGGGCACTGGCAGTAGTGGGCACAGTACACGCTGTAGGCCTGACACACACGCTTGCAGGCAACTGCAATTAGATTACAGAGAAAAAAAAAAAAAAAAGCAGACTGATGTACTAGCCCTAAAAAGGGCTTTTTGGGGTACTGTCAGGACGCTGTCCTTACAGCAGATCAGATGAGTCTTTGAGGACTGGAGTGGACACAGAACACTGGCCTAGCTAACGATTTCCCTATTAAATCAGCAGCACTCTCCCTGCTCTCAGTAACACTGCAGCTTCAGAATGAATCTAAGATGGATGCTGTCCTTGCTTTTTGATTGCAGGTGGGAGGGTCTGGGAAGGAGGGTATGCTGCTGATTGGCTGGAATGTGTCTGCTGACTGTGAGGTACAGGGTCAAAGTCAGCAAGGATGGGGGTCAAAGATTGGAAATCATTGCTTCCAAGGAACTTGGGATCAAGCCATAAAGGGGAGATTCTCAAATTACTGAGAACTCCGAGCAATCTGGGAAACTCTGCAACAAGGTCAGGATCTTCTGCTGGGCCAGCACATAAGAATTCTGTCAGACATGACAACAGTGGCATTTCTCAAACACCAGGGGGGGACAAGATATCCTTTAATTCAGAGTCTTTACAACAGGATTTTCTCTTGGGCAGAGGGAAAAATCCTATCAATTTCAGCGGTTCACCTAAAAGGGTCAAAAACCAATCAGCAGATTTCCTCAGCAGGCATTACCTAGACCCAAGCAAGTGGTGCTTAAACAAACAGGTTTACCGGATTTTGACAGCGAAGTGGGGATATCCCGAAATTTTTGCCACACTGAAAAATGCTCACACAAATTCGTTCTTCTCCTGGGATCCAGCAGACCATCCGACTGCGGTAGATTTTTCGGCGACGGGAGTACAGGCCCCAAACATTAGGCATTCACTGGACAGAAAACATCAAGTGATTATGTGGCTGGAGGTATATTAGACGTCATTGGATATCAATTTTACTGGAGGCCAGTACAAATACATGTCAAATACATATGTTTAAAAGAACTAAAAATATTAAATTTGATTAAAAACATGGCGAAATTCCCCTCTTGAATACACCCCAAATGAAAACACGTGTTCGTCGCAGTTGTTGAATTCCTCCGAGGCCCCAACAATTAGGCATTCACCGTACAGAAAAGATCAAGTGATTATGTGGCTGGAGGTATATTAGACGGTCAATGAATATCAATTTTACTGCAGGCCAATGGACTACAGGCACCAAAAATTATTTATTCACCGCACAGAAAAGAACAATTGATAATGTGGCTGGAGGTGCATTAGGCGGTCACCGTATAACAATTTTACTGTTGGCCAGTTAGATTACAGGCCCCAAAAATTATGCATTCACTGTGCATAAAAGATCAAGTGATTATGTGGCCGGAGGTATATTAGACGGTCAATGGATATCAATTTTACTGCAGGCCAGTGGACTACAGGCCCCAAAAATTATTCATTCACCAGACAGAAAACATCAAGTGATTATGTGGCTGGAGGTATATTAGGTGTTTATTGGATATCAATTTTACTGCAGGGCAGTACAAATACATGTCAAATACATATGTTTAAAAGAACAAAAAATATAAAATTGGATTAAAAACATGGCTAACGAAATTCCCCCTCTTGAAAAAAAACCAAATGATAATAGTTTAAATTCGATAACACGTGGTCGTAACAGGTGTTGAATTCCTCCAAGGTCCCAAACATTAGGCATTCACCGGACAGAAAAGGCCTTTTATGCTGCTGTATTTACATAGGACAGGGACCATTATTTGTTCTGGATGGTGGCGGATATCTGTGGGCTGGCATGAGGAATCTCAATTAAACGTGGTCGTCACAGGTGTTGAATTCCTCCGAGATCCATGCCTCATTAATTTTTATAAATGTGAGGTAGTCCACACTATCGTGAGCTAGGCGAGTGCGCTTGAATCTCTCACGATCCCCCCTGCTGTGCTGAACGTGCTTTCAGACAGGACACTCGACGAGGGGCAAGCCAAGAGTTCCATGGCAAATTGTGCCAGGTCTGGCCACAGGTCAAGCCTGCATACCCAGTAGTCAAGGGGTCGATGGGTTGGCTGCAAGAAGGATCTCATATCTGAAGTGACCAACACATCTTCAAACTGCCCTCTTCTTGCATGCGCTGTAGGATTGGTACTCGCAACTGTTTCTCTGTGGGTGGAAATTCCTCTACCAGCGCCCGCAACAGCATAATGCAGCATCTCTCAAAGCATGGCCTGGAAATGCTGCATTCTGACAGTCCTCTGTGATGCTGGTAACATGTCCGCCATTTTGTGTTTGTACCGGGGGTCTAAGTACATTGTCACCCAGTACTGATCCTTGCCCTTTATGCTTGTTATACAGGGGTCCCTCTTCAAACACTGGAGCATGAAGGCCCCCATTTGCACTAAATTGGAAGCGGTGGAGCGGCCTGGCTCCTGCTCAACGCCCAGGAGAATGTCATCTTCGGTCTCCTCCCCCCATCCACAGACAACACCAGGGATCCCAGAAAAGTTTAAAGCCTGCTCTTCTTGCTCCTCTTCCTCCCCCCAGGCACCATCTTCCTCTTAAATAAGATGTCCAGCACTTAATGATTCATTCCAGTCGTTTTGGTCTTTATTTGTGTTCTTTAAAAGTACATCCAGTGAACATCATCTCCACTCGCCCCCTTGTTAACGCGTTTCGAACATTACAGTTCTTATTCGTTATGAAACGCGTTAACAAGGGGGGCGAGTGGAGACGATGTTCACTGGATGTACTTTTAAAGAACACAAATAAAGACCAAAGCGACTGGAATGAATCATTACGTGCTGGACATCTTATTTATGTTGAAAATCAAGGTGGACCTGCACCTGTCCACGCACCAGAGTAGGAAAGGAAGGTGAGCTGGATCGACTTTTTTCAGTACCATCCTCCTCTGACTCCTCTTCAGACTCGTGCTTACTTGTCTCAGATAGAGTAGCCCCCCTGGGAATTCATTCAGCATTGCGACTTCCTCCTCTTCCTGCTCCTGGACGACTTGATCAATGACACGATGCAATGCACGCTCTAGAAAGAAGGCATAAGGTACGATGTCACTGATGGCGCCCTGGCTGCGACTGACCAGTTTGGTGATCTCATCAAATGGCCGAAGAAGTCTGCATGCGTCGCGCATGAGCAGCCACTGGCGCAGTGAAAAAAAAAACAAGCTCCCCAGAACCTGTCCTGCCACAGAGTTCATACAGGTAGTAGTTAACGGCACGTTTCTGCTGGAGCAGCCTATCAAGCATATACACGGTGGAGTTCCAGCACGTCGGGCAGTCACAAATCAGACGTCTGACGGGCAAGTGGTGTCGGGGTATTTGGCAACGAATCGCTGCACGACTAAGTTCAGGATGTGTGCCATGCATGGCACGTGTGTCATTTTGCCCTGTTTCAGCGCGCTCAGCAGATTGGCACCGTTGTCGCACACCACTTTACCAACTGTCAAATAGAGTCGGGTTAGCCAGACAGGTGAGCTGAAGAGAGTGCAAGACCGGTGTGGCTCTTGGCTTCCGGGCACAACAGCCGCAGCACAGCATGGCAACATCTCACCTGGCACGTCAAATAGGTTCTGGGGGGGGTGCAGTGGAAGAGGCGGTAGCAGTGGAAAAGGAGGAGTCAGCCGAGGAGGAGACGAAGGATGGAGTAGGAGGAGGAGAAGAGGCAGGCCTGCATGCAATTCGTGGCGGTAACACCAAATCCACACGGGTGCCACGGTTACATCCTTGATGGCCATCAGAAGGTTCACCCAGTGGGCAGTAAAAGTTATGTACCTTCCCTGCTCGTGTTTGCTAGACCACGTGTCTGTGGTCAGATGTATCTTGGCATCGACACTGTGTGCCAAAGATACATTGCCGCTGAACATGGCCATATAGCTCTGGGATGCCCTTCTGGGAGAAATATTTCCTTCTGGGGACCTTCCATTGTGGTGTGCCAATGGCCACAAATTTTCTAAAGGCCTACGAGTCCACCAGTTTATATGGCAGTAGTTGGTGGGCTAGCAGTTCTGACAAGCCAAAGGTCAGCCGTTGGGCAAGAGGGTTATCCGGCGTCATCAACTTTTTACGTTCGAACATTTGGGCCACTGAAGCCTGTCTTTTGCCAGATGAACGTCACGGTAGAAGGTGGAGTACAAATGGGAGGAGAAGAAAAGGCAGGACGTGGAGCGCCAGGAGTGTGGCTTTGTGGATTCTGAAGGTGTTGCTCCCACTGGGCTCGGTGATGGGAGGCCAGGTGCCTTCTTAAGGTGGTCGTCCCTAGGTGAGTGTTGAGCTTACTGCGACTTATGCGTTGACAGCACAGGCTCCAGATGGCAACAATATTGTCAGCAGCTGACACGTTTAAAAAATCCCACACTGCAGAGCCATGTGCCGGTGTCCTGGGAGCGCCAGATGTGACCGTGAAGGTTGGATGGCTCGCTTCAGATACATTTGCAGACTGCTTTTTGCCTTCTGTGCACTGCGAGTTCTGCCTGCTTTTCCTCCTCCTCCCTATCTGCTGCTCCATCTCTCCCTCTGAACTCCCCTTCTCTTCCTCTCTTGTGGGCACCCACGTGACGTCCATCAACATTAGAAATCTCGGAGTAGACAGCAACAGCGGGGACCACCCTCCTTGGGCTGATCTGGGAACTGTCGTCAGACCGCTGGGTGGCGGCCTTTGCTACCTCCTCTTCCTCACCCGATGCCAAGAATGGCTGCACATCGGTAAGGTCTGGAAATTGATGGGAAAATAATTCCTCTAACTCGAGTGGAGGGGCTATGGTGATGGTGGTGGTCGTGGTGTCTTTGGGGGTGCACACAGCAGAGAGTGAGGAAGGTGTAGAAGCGGAAGGTTGAGTGAGCCAGTCAACCAAGTCTGGTGCGTCCTTTGACGTAATCGCATGCACCTTCTCCAACTTCCCACTTAGGCTCCGGCCTGGTGCACCTGCCCGACCCCTACCACCCCTGCAGAATGGCCTTCCTCTTCCTTTTGCCTGTCATTTTCAAAATGACCCTGTGACAAAGTCCCTATAGAAGAGCAGTATTTGTGAAAGCAGGTATATAGAACCGCTTAATGAGTATTTGCTGGAAGCAGGTATATCAAACCTCTTAATCAGTTTATTTTAGGGCAACAACAGGTATATCATACCAGTTGCAATTAGTTGTTCCAATAGCGTTTGTCCCTCTGTATAGCTGTGGTATCTCAGCAGAACCACACACAAATGCTGCACATGCACTACATATACAGTACAGACCAAAAGTTTGGACACAACTCATTCAAAGAGTTTTCTTTATTTTCATGACTATGAAGGCATCAAAACTATGAATTAACACATGTGGAATTATATAAATAACAAACAAGTGTGAAACAACTGAAAATATGTCATATTCTAGGTTCTTCAAAGTAGCCACCTTTTGCTTTGATTACTGCTTTGCACACTCTTGGTATTCTCTTGATGAGCTTCAAGAGGTAGTACCCTGAAATGGTCTTGAAGGAGTTCCCAGAGATGCTTAGCACTTGTTGGCCCTTTTGCCTTCACTCTGCGGTCCAGCTCACCCCAAACCATCTCGATTGGGTTCAGGTCCGGTGACTGTGGAGGCCAGGTCATCTGGCGCAGCACCCCATCACTCTCCTTCATGGTCAAATAGCCCTTACTTTCAAAGTTTTACTAATTTTTTGGCTGACTGACTGACCTTCAGTTCTTAAAGTAATGATGGCCACTCGTTTTTCTTTACTTAGCTGCTTTTTTCTTGCCATAATACAAGTTCAAACAGTCTATTCAGTAGGACTATCAGCTGTGTATCCACCTGACTTCTCCTCAACGCAACTGATGGTCCCAACCCCATTTATAAGGCAAGAAATCCCACTTATTAAACCTGACAGGGCACACATGTGAAGTGAAAACCATTTCAGGGGACTACCTCTTGAAGCTCATCAAGAGAATGCCAAGAGTGTGCAAAGCAGTAATCAAAGCAAAAGGTGGCTACTTTGAAGAACCTAGAATATGACATATTTTCAGTTGTTTCACACTTGTTTATGTATATAATTCCACATGTGTTAATTCATAGTTTTGATGCCCTCAGTGTGAATCTACAATTTTCATAGTCATGAAAATAAAGAAAACTCTTTGAATGAGAAGGTGTGTCCAAACTTTTGGTCTGTACTGTAAATTATATTATAGGTATATCACACCCCTGCCTCAATCAGTTTTTTTGGGGGGTCAACTGGTATATCACAACAGTTGCAATTAGTTGTTGCAATAGCGTTTGTCCTTCTGTATAGCTGCGGTATCTCAGCAGAACCGCACACAAATATTGCACAATCTAGGTTGAGGAGGGAAATTGGCCTATAATTAGAGGGCAATAGAGGGTCCTTATTTGGTTTAGGTATTACAGTTATCCTAGCAGAGAGGGCAATATGTGGGGTTAAATAATGGGCAATGTGTGGGGTTAAAAAAAGGGCAAATATTTTGTGATAAAGTGCAGATAACCCATCTGGTCCCGGGGCTTTACCCAATTTCAAAGTTTTGATGGTGTATGTTACCTCTTCTGTGGTAATTTATCCACAGAGGTCAGCCAGCGCATCAGGGGAAACCTGACGAAGAGGGATTCCAGGGACTGTTGGGGGTTTGGAATATAATTGCTGATAGAAAGTCTGAAATGTATCATAAATGGTATCAGGGTTAGAAGTAGTACATCCACTTCTGGTGCGGATTTGGAAGACCTGTTTAATCTTCTGCTTGGCTTTCAATTGCCGGACAAGCATCTTATCGGGTTTTTTGGCATATTTATAATAGTAGGTTGCCGTCTATTGGAGAGCCTTCTCTGTGCTGTTGGATAGCAGCATATTCAGCTGCAGTTTAGTATATTTTACAGCTTTAAGGAGGTAGAGAGAGGGGTTCCGCTTATGTGCTTGTATTCATCTACTTAGCTTAGCTGCCAGGGCTATCTGGGTGGAATCCTGTTCCTTTTTTTATCGGGATGCCACTCCTACAAGCCTGCCCCGAATAAAAGCTTTATGAGTAAGCCATAGCAACATAGGATTGACCTCAGGTGTAGCATTCTCGGCGAAGAAGGTCTGCAGCTCAGCTTAGAGTTGATCATATATTGCCGGGCGGGTTAGAAGGGACTCATTTAGTCTCCATGAGTACGGAGTATAACTAGGTCCAGAGAAGGCGAACTCCGCCAGAGCCATATCATGATCAGACCAAGATGATACGATATGTCTAGAGTATAATAAATAGGGCAGGCTAGATGTAGAAGTGAGGATCATATCAATACGAGTATATACCTGGTGTGCTGGGGAGTAGTAGGAATAACTCTTTGTGAACTATTGTGCTCTCTCCAAGTACCATCTAGGGGGAGAGATGCAAGGACCTGGTGTATTTGGGCCAAATGAGAGCTCGGGCGAGGATGATGGGAGGGAAAGGAACGGTCCAAAATAGGATTAAGAACAAAATTGAAGTCCCCACACCACAATAGGCTATGATAAGTGAGGGATTCAATAATTTGCCCCACTTTGGAAAAAAAGGGAATGGGCTCTTCAGTTGGGGCATTTACATTAACTATACATAAAATATCCTCCCTGTAAGTACCCACCAATATCACATACCGACCGTCGGGGTCAGTAATAGTTTGCAATACAGCAAATGGAAATGAGTTTTTAAGCATAGTGATCACTCCCCTACTTTTTGAACGATATGTGGAAGAGAAAAATCTAGTGTATTGAGTATGTATATATTTTGGGTGTGAGGTGGGAGTGAAGTGCGACTCCTGCAGGCAGAGGACGTCGGGCGCATATTTCAGGTAGGTGGAAAAGGCCATTTTACGTTTCTGTGGGGAGTTAAATCCCCTTACATTATGAGTGAGGATTTTACACATAGTATATTAGGATATAGAGGAGCTTGAATGTGAATGGGCGCCCGCCGACATCTCCCACAGGAGCCCACCCGTTGCCATCCCCCGTCCATGACCTGTGATTAGTTAAAGAGACATTCAGAATGATGTACAGTAAAACAATAAAACGTTAACATAATGAGCAAAAACATTAAACAAGTAGATAACCAGCTATGCCTATCTTGGCCAGCAATAAGGAGTGTGCCCAATGGAGGGAGGCCGGTAGCATCATCAACCACCAACATCCCCCCAGATGGCCTCAAAATAGAGGGCAACATGAAAGTCCATCACGCCGAATCCCTGTAAAGGGAAAAAGTTAGAAAGGGGAAAAGAAAGAAGTGGGTATGTTCCATGAAGTAGAAGAAAAAAGTAGAGACTTGCGTCA
This sequence comes from Bufo bufo, assembly GCF_905171765.1. Classification (NCBI taxonomy): domain Eukaryota; kingdom Metazoa; phylum Chordata; class Amphibia; order Anura; family Bufonidae; genus Bufo; species Bufo bufo. The sequence goes on from NC_053391.1 coordinate 323,848,517, forward strand.
GGCTATGTAGACTTAGTCCGCTACTCATCCTTGCAGGCATGGTGGAGTGTACAAGGATCTTCAAGGGTCACCGCTCAGGAAACAGGAGAACGGGATGCTGAAGAGGAGGTAACTGGCACCTTGGTCCAAACTCTGGCTGGGCGTTGAGGTTTAGGCGGTGCTGTAGATAGAGGCAAGTGCTCCAGTGGGATCCCTGCACGCTGAAGTACTTCGCAACCCTCCGACGGAGAGTGCACTGTATGGGTGCGAGAGTTCAGTTGGAAGGTGAGGGCAAAATGGAACCACCATCTGTAGCACACTTGTGCCTTTTGCAGGGCCTGTGTCACCGGCCTCATCTCCCTGCATCTACGGAGCGTGGAGGGTGACAGGTCAGCATAAAGATTGACTGATGATGGAAGACCGGGTAAGTTGGACAAGTTCCGGGCTGCAGTCAGGATTTGGTCTCTCACCTCAGGGTAATGAAATTTGAGTACTACGTCTCTCGGTAGATCTGGGGAGTGGGGTTTGCCTAGCGCCCTGTGGACCCTATCTATTCTCAGCTGGCCTGCTTCAGCTTGGGGAAGTAGCACCTCAAATAATGTGAGCAGGGTGGCTGGTAAATCTGAGAAAGTTTCTGGTAGGCCCCTGACCCTCAGGTTTCCTCTCCCTACCTATTCTCGAGGTCTTCTATTTTTAGTTCAAGGGCAGCCAACTGGGCGGCATGGGAGTTTATATCTTCTCTGTCTGTGCCTATGGTGTCTGATATGTCATCCGTCCGCGTCTCCAGGTCAGACACTCTGTTCCCTATGTCCTGATTTGGTGGGAAAATTCCACCACAGCTTGTGAAAGTTCAGAGCGGCTCAATTCTTGTATAGGTCCGCCTGACCTTTCGAAAATTTTTATTTTTTTATTTTTATTGCCATATTCTGACCCCCATTTTTTTCATAGTGATGTCTACGAAGCTGTATGAGGGCGCATTTTTTGCGGGATGATTTTTAGTTTTTATTAATACCAATTTAGAAATGACTTTTTGATCACTTTTTATTACATTTTTGGGGAAGTTGAAGTGATGAAAAATCGGTGAATCAGCCATACTTTTTTCATTTTCCGTTATACCATTGACAGTATGGGATAAGATATATTTTAATAGTAGGGGTGTTTTTGGATGTGATTATGCCTATGATGTTTATTTGTTTGATTATTTTTATTTTGGGGAAAGGGGCAATATTTTAATTTTAAAAATATTTTGAAAAACCTTTTTTTACAGCTGCACATGGTGCACCCCAGGCTGGCTGTTTGCCTGGGGTGCACCAAGTGCATCTGTTCCCCGCACTGTACCACACGCCATGCTGTTTCTGGGAACCGAGAGCTCCCCTGATGAGACTGAATGCCATAGTTCAGTGGAAATGTGTCAGGACATTTTAATTATAAAACTGTATCCAGGACTCTGCTGTAGGCAGTGGGTAGGGAACCTCCAGGGGGGTCACTACCGACAGGGTGGTCACTCCGCCCACCTGCACAACCATATCAGTTGTACAGCATTTAGGGATTTCTAGGGGCAGCCAGGTGTTCCCTTCCTGATCCCACCCGGAGTACTCATTTTACACGGTAGCCAGATTCTACTACAGGGAGTGCAGAATTATTAGGCAAGTTGTATTTTTGAGGATTAATTTTATTATTGAACAACAACCATGTTCTCAATGAACCCAAAAAACTCATTAATATCAAAGCTGAATATTTTTGGAAGTAGCTTTTAGTTTGTTTTTAGTTTTAGCTATTTTAGGGGGATATCTGTGTGTGCAGGTGACTATTACTGTGCATAATTATTACGCAACTTAACAAAAAACAAATATATACCCATTTCAATTATTTATTTTTACCAGTGAAACCAATATAACATCTCAACATTCACAAATATACATTTCTGACATTCAAAAACAAAACAAAAACAAATCAGTGACCAATATAGCCACCTTTCTTTGCAAGGACACTCAAAAGCCTGCCATCCATGGATTCTGTCAGTGTTTTGATCTGTTCACCATCAACATTGCGTGCAGCAGCAACCACAGCCTCCCAGACACTGTTCAGAGAGGTGTACTGTTTTCCCTCCTTGTAAATCTCACATTTGATGATGGACCACAGGTTCTCAATGGGGTTCAGATCAGGTGAACAAGGAAGCCATGTCATTAGATTTTCTTCTTTTATACCCTTTCTTGCCAGCCACGCTGTGGAGTACTTGGACGCGTGTGATGGAGCATTGTCCTGCATGAAAATCATGTTTTTCTTGAAGGATGCAGACTTCTTCCTGTACCACTGCTTGAAGAAGGTGTCTTCCAGAAACTGGCAGTAGGCCTGGGAGTTGAGCTTGACTCCATCCTCAACCCGAAAAGGCCCCACAAGGTCATCTTTGATGATACCAGCCCAAACCAGTACTCCACCTCCACCTTGCTGGCGTCTGAGTCGGACTGGAGCTCTCTGCCCTTTACCAATCCAGCCATGGGCCCATCAAGACTCACTCTCATTTCATCAGTCCATAAAACCTTAGAAAAATCAGTCTTGAGATATTTCTTGGCCCAGTCTTGACGTTTCAGCTTGTGTGTCTTGTTCAGTGGTGGTCATCTTTCAGCCTTTCTTACCTTGGCCATGTCTCTGAGTATTGCACACCTTGTGCTTTTGGGCACTCCAGTGATGTTGCAGCTCTGAAATATGGCCAAACTGGTGGCAAGTGGCATCTTGGCAGCTGCACGCTTGACTTTTCTCAGTTCATGGGCAGTTATTTTGCGCCTTGGTTTTTCCACATGCTTCTTGCGACCCTGTTGACTATTTTGAATGAAACGCTTGATTGTTCGATGATCACACTTCAGAAGCTTTGCAATTTTAAGAGTGTTGCATCCCTCTGCAAGATATCTCACTATTTTTGACTTTTCTGAGCCTGTCAAGTCCTTCTTTTGACCCATTTTGCCAAAGGAAAGGAAGTTGCCTAATAATTATGTACACCTCATATAGGGTGTTGATGTCATTAGACCACACCCCTTCTCATTACAGAGATGCACATCACCTAATATGCTTAATTGGTAGTAGGCTTTCGAGCCTATACAGCTTGGAGTAAGACAACATGCATAAAGAGGATGATGTGGTCAAAATACTCATTTGCCTAATAATTCTGTACAGGGTGTAAATCCAGTAAGACCTGTTTTGCATTTTTTTTTTTATTTAAAAAATATGTTTTGTTTGTTTTGGGCCTTGTATTTTATTTACATTAATTAAAAGCTACATTTTAAATGATGTCTGGATGTCCTGTGTTTTCTATGTGAATGAAGCAGAGGTGAGACATGCACAGGAGTGTTGGAAATAGTCGAGTACAATTTGTCATCTGGCACTGCCCTTACATGACCGCCACTCCAGTGGCTAGACACATCCTGTGCATAGGGTATAAGTATTTATATATTTACAACCCCTTTAAGACACAAGCCATCCAGGTTTGGGCAATGTTGCATAGAGATTTTTAGGCTTTTCGAATTGCTAAAGGAAGTTTATTATTGATGGTAAAAAGCTGACAAGACCTTGTCTCATACTGTTTGTTAGCCAGCTACAAGAAAAGATGTGTAGAGGTATGATATATCTGCCTGCAATAAGATATCTAGGGCCTTAACGTTTGGTCCAAGACCTTTAGCCACTGCCAAGAGACCATGCATGCACTAATCAATAGACTTGTTTGCTGTCCCAGGTTGGGGGAGCTGAATACCATTTGGGTTGTTGTGAACAGGTTCAGATGTAGAGGTGCCAGCCTCTAAATAACTTTGGCGCATCCACCGCCGATTCTAAATGTAAGATAGCTTCCTAGCTGTCCTAGCTAGCTGTGTGCCAAAATTATATGATGATTTACTCTTACTTTCTGCTGTGTGCAGAGTACTTTTTTAAAATTTTCTTTTTACTGAGATAACATAGAAGCGTATTAGGAAGGCTGTAGTTATCAAGAATAGCTCTGCAGAACAGAATCAATATAACAATCAAGGGTAGAGAAAGCTAGGCAGTCATTCAGCCTCACAATCAGACAAAATGAAGAGGATGCTCCTTGACCCAAAAAAGCCTGCAAACAGAGACCAAGCATCGAGATATTGCAAAGTAGGGAACAAACAATGACAGACAAACAAAACGTACAGAAAAGAACTAATAACCAGTACAGAATGCAGCATCTGTATACAAAGGAGAGGATTACAATTATCAATGGCAAGTAATGGATAACATGCAAATTAAAACTAGATAAAATGGAGATTCTCCTTCATTAAGTCCAACCATACCTGATAGTCCTTAAGAAAATTACTTCGAGACTGTGTCCCAGCTTGCCAACTCCTCCAGATGGCAAATTTGATGGACTTTGAGATCCACATTTCAGATGTGTGTGTGGCAGTGGGAAGCTGTCTTTCCACTTGACTGGGACCACAAGCTTTGTTGCAGTAATCTTATGAGTTGGTTGGTTGTTACATGAAGGTCTAAAATTTGGTGAGAAAGTCATGGTAAAAAAACTTTTGGTGTTGAACGTCTGTAGAACATATCATGTTTATGGTACTTTCTACTTCTAAGTGCCGTAAAAAGAAGATAATTGGGAGACATAATTGTATTTAGGCTTTCCCAGACAAGGGAAACCAAAACTCAGAATCTTCCCTACATTCTTGCATATTTCCAACACTGCGCTGCGATCTAAAGATTGGGAGCGAAAAAAACACAAATTAATTGCACAAGAATTACACTGCTCTACATAGGCAGAATACCATAAATCCAAAAGGATTCCATGTGGACTTAGAGTTAAACTTCGCCCACCTCTATTTTTGGATAAAAAGGAATATTGCTCTAATTTTGAACATAATCCAAATAAAAATGTTATTTTGACATCATAGTTCTCACTACTGAACATCTACAAAACACCATTGAAGATTCAAAGAACTTTAATCAATTGAGGATCAACTGACTGCTCTACTTCCATCCTCAGAATGGGTGGACTTCGAGATAAAGATGGAAAAGACCATTTCAAGAAATCAACTCAAGCCACCAAAAGATTTGGGACATGGAGGACTATGAACTTAAACGTGTTTACAAATGGCAAGATACGTATTCAGCCTCCTACTGCCACCAGAATCACAGATCCCGTGGACGTCTCTGAAGAAACAGACAAGGAGAGGAGGACAATATCGCCGACACAGGACCCCAAGGCATACAAGCACGGTCCAAGGTATGGATCAAGGTTTAGTGATGAATATTTCCTCATGCGTCTTATCTCCAGCTGAACATTTTCTACTTCAGAAGGATCTATCCTTAACCAAGGGGCCTGTTGGATCCTTTTGTTTTTGAACGTTAATTACATGAAAGATGAAGAATGACTCGTGACTCTACTACTCTACCCTTACTGAAAAGTATTGATAGGTCTACATAACACCAGAAATTTTAATCCTCCTAAGACTTACAATGGGCCAGAAGCCTTGGTTGACCTGGTATACAGGGAAATCCAAATGATGGTTAAAGGGATACATTTATGCCATTTTCACTTCAATCATAACAGCAGAAGAATGAGTATCATTAAAATCCCCCTACAATAACAAAAACATCACTATTAAACCTGCTGTTAAGGAAGTGCTATTGTGGTCATGGACACCAGCTACTAAAAGAATGAGATCAGAACACAACTATCCAATACATCTACATACGAACATGTCCAACACAAACCCACTATATCTGTTAAACAGAAGATCACTAAGATTTTAGATAAATATCTCTACCTCCAGGTAATGTATGAAAAGACCTATATGCACCTCAATAAAACTGATCCTGTGTTACCGGTTCTATATACATTACCTAAAATCCAAAACAATGTCAGCAGACCTCCAGGTAGAATCGTAGACTCTACAGACTCCCTCTTGTCTCCACTTTCTATATTTCTTGATATTCACTACGCTTGTTCGCAAAATAAAGTCCTTACTACTCGATACCACTCAATTCTTGACGCTAATCAAGGCACTAGACACAATCCCCAAGACTGTCTATTAAAAGAGCTTAGTGGTGAGCTGGCAAAACCGTTAACAGATTTATTTAACCAATCATTAGTAACAGGAGTCGTCCCGGAAGATTGGAAATTGGCAAATGTCGTGCCCATTCACAAGAAAGGTAGTAGGGAGGAATCGAGCAACTATAGACCAGTGAGTCTGACATCAATAGTAGGCAAATTAATGGAAACCCTATTAAAGGATAGGATTGTGGAACATCTAAAATCCCATGGATTGCAAGATGAAAAACAACATGGGTTTACTTCAGGGAGATCATGTCAAACAAATCTTATAGATTTTTTTGACTGGGTGAATAAAATAATAGACGGTGGAGGTGCAGTAGACATCGCATATCTAGATTTTAGTAAGGCTTTTGACACTGTCCCACATAGAAGACTTATCAATAAACTGCAGTCATTGAGCATGGACTCCCATATTGTTGAGTGGATTAGGCAGTGGCTGAGTGACAGACAACAGAGGGTTGTAGTCAATGGAGAACATTCAAAACAAGGTAATGTTACCAGTGGGGTTCCACAGGGATCTGTACTGGGACCGATTTTGTTTAATATCTTCATAAGTGATATTGCAAAAGGCCTCGCTGGTAAGGTTTGTCTTTTTGCTGATGACACAAAGATATGTAACAGGGTTGATGTTCCTGGAGGGAAACGCCAAATGGAAAAGGATTTAGGAAAACTAGAAGAATGGTCAGAACTCTGGAAACTGAAATTTAATGTGGATAAGTGCAAGATAATGCACCTGGGGCGTAAAAACCCAAGGGCAGAATATAGAATATTTGACACAGTCCTGACCTCAGTATCTGAGGAAAGGGATTTAGGAGTAATTATTTCAGAAGACTTAAAGGTGGGAAGACAATGTAATAGAGCAGCACGAAATGCCAGCAGAATGCTTGGATGTATAGGGAGAGGTATAAGCAGTAGAAAGAGTGAAGTGCTTATGCCGCTGTACAGAACACTGGTGAGACCTCACTTGGAGTATTGTGCGCAGTACTGGAGGCCATATCTCCAGAAGGATATAGATACTCTAGAGAGAGTTCAGAGAAGAGCTACTAAACTAGTACATGGATTGCAGGATAAAACTTACCAGGAAAGGTTAAAGGACCTTAATATGTATAGCTTGGAAGAAAGAAGAGACAGAGGGGATATGATAGAAACTTTTAAATACATAAAGGGAATCAACTCGGTAAAGGAAGAGAGCATATTTAAAAGAAGAAAAACTACCACAAGAGGACACAGTTTTAAATTAGAGGGGCAAAGGTTTAAAAGTAATATAAGGAAGTATTACTTTACTGAGAGAGTAGTGGATGCATGGAATAGCCTTCCTGCAGAAGTGGTAGCTGCAAATACAGTGAAGGGGTTTAAGCATGCATGGGATAGGCATAAGGCCATCCTTCATATAAGATAGGGCCGGGGGCTATCCATAGTATTCAGTATATTGGGCAGACTAGATGGGCCAAATGGTTCTTATCTGCCGACACATTCTATGTTTCTATGTTACTCGCTACTAAAGGATGTTAACAGTCTTTATACATCCATTAGCCACGAAAAGGGCCTACAAGCAGTAGCCATTTTATTTGCCACTTAATCAGACATAGATACTTTAGAACAGTAGTTTAGTCTTGATCGCCTTAGATTGATACTTCATGAAAATTATTTTTTAGTCGTGCCGTGGTATTTTTTTATAAACCATTGATGAAGCATTCCTACCACTGAGCAACAACCAGCCTAGCCAGGGTGCCTATCAGTCTCTTCACTATCCTGCAGAGAGGTCATCAATATCTGAATCTCAGAAACCCTTTAAGGTTATGAGCAACACAATATACAGTATATATTTTTTTTAGCTTTAACATCTTTTTAAAGGGAGTCTGTCACGTAATCTGAGCCTGTTAGACCGCCCAGATTAGGTTATAGACTCCTGTGCCCTCATTACAATGGTACCTTTATTTGTGCTGTCCCTCGCCGAGATCTTCCAAAAAAGACTTTTAAAACGTATGCTAATGAGGTTTGGCAAGTGCCCAGGGGCGGCGTTACTGCAGCAAGTGCCCAGGCCCCTCGGCAATGTGCCCAGAAAACCACACCTATTTCACCCCTCTGGCCCGCCCTCCTTTCCTATTATTACCTCCTCCTCTCCCTCACAAATCTTGCGCCTCCTAGAGGAAAGACGCTGCTGCGCCGACCCACCCCTTCTTTGGCTTCACTGCAGTCCTCTGAAGCGGAAGGTTACTTCCGCCCGCTGGATTTCGAGCTACGGACCGGCGAATGCGCAGTCCAACTCCCTGTTCCTCTGCCCATAATGGGCACAGCAGTGTGCAGGACAAGTGTGGAGCGGCGCAGGAGCGAGATTTGTGAGGGAGAGGAGGAGAAGGTAATAATAGGAAAGGAGGACGGGCCAGAGGGGTGAAATTGGTGTGGTTTTCTGGGCACATCGCCCAGGGGCCTGGGCACTTGCTGCAGTAACGCCGCCCCTGGGCACTTGCCGAACCTTATTAGCATAAGTTTTAAAAGTCTTTTTTGGACAATTTCGGCGAGGGACAGCACAAATAAAGGTACCATTGTAATGTGGCAAAAGAGTCTATAACCTGATCTGGGCGGTCTAAAAGGCTCAGATTAGATGACAGATTCCCTTTAAATGGCACATGGGACCATCAGAGTCCAGCCCTGGAATTTTGATAGGTCCAGGCCTTTGTTCTCTATGGATTCTTTTATACTGCTTTATTAAGGTCAGCAGCTAATTGATCCCCAAAAAGCTGAAAACCTAAAAGGCATAATGTCATTTATAACCAGAAGTCCTATAGTTATTATGTCTCTGAACAATTACATACTTAAAGAGTATGGCTGCCATGTTCGTGTTGCAGACCGTAAACAGCCGGTCCGCAATACACAGGCACTGGCTGTGTGAACTCCGTACTGCGGTGTGGACCAGTTGACATTTTTTTTTTACTGGTGTATCAAACGCCAGTCTTAAAGGGGTTCTAGATATTGATGAGCTATCCTTAGGATGTGGGTGTGACATCCGCACTAAACAGCCATTTTCAGCAACTGCTGGCACAGAAAATAGCACAGAAGATGGAGCCGGAAGCAGTGGCTGTGCCAGATTCATGTTAGAGTCCAACACCTGGCAACCCATCCAATTAGCTGTTCTGGGAATATCTCTGAAAGACAGAGCCAGAAGCTCTCAAGTGAATGGGAGCTGAGCCGCATTAACCCTTTTGTCACATGGTGATTTTCCTTTTTTTTTTTTTTGCTCTCTGCATTCCCGGAGCCATACGTTTTTTATTTTTCTGTTCACATAGCCATATGAGCTTTTTTTTTTTTTTATGCGGGACAAGTTGTACTTTCTATTTCCAACATTTAATATTGCATAAAATGTAGTGGGAAATTTCAAATGTGGTGGAATTGGAAAAAAAAATGCTATTCCACCACAATTTTATGAGTTTTGTTTTTATGGCATTCACTGTGCAGTAAAACTGACCTGTTTCCTTCATTCTCTGGGTCAATATGATTAAGGCAAAACCATATTTGTATAGTTTTTTTTGTGTAGTTACGTCTGCAGAGCTGTGTGAGGGCTCAATTGTTATTGATACCATTTTGACTTTTTAAACACTTGTATGACTTTTTGATCACTTTTTAATTCAATTTTTTTGTGGGAGGTGAAGTGATGAAAAAACAGAAAATCATCCACTTAAATTTTTTTTTTTCGTTATGCCATTCATCGTATGGGATACATATTTTGGACACGGCGATTTGTTATTGTTTTTTTATTTTAATTTTGGGAAAAGGGTGATTTGACTTTTTATATATTTTTTAAAATAATTTTTAAAAACCTTTTCTAGGCCCCCAACATGCAATCATTATATTGCAATATGTGTAAAGTAATAAAAATGTATCCATTACCATATGCAAAGATCAGTATATTACAATTCAGTGCTGCCATCTGCTGGCCTCAATTGTAATATACAAGTAATAAGCCTAGTACAGGCTCTCTCTTATTACTTCAATGGAATGCTTTCCCTGGGGAAGGCGTTCAGTGCGGATGCCGATGTCAGTCTCCCAACGATCTGATGCTGATGAACTATTGATGATGCTGATAGGTCATCAATATGTAGATTCTGTACAACATAAATATTCTGTATTGATCTTAATTAAAGGGGTTGTGCAGAGCTACAGTATAGTATTGATGATCTATCCTCAGGATAGGTCATCAATATCAGATAAGTGGGAACTCCTGACCCCCCCGACTGTGCTGTTGGAAGCAGTAGCTTCTGCTTCAAAATTACCTGCATGTTGTCTTGCTTGTAGAGGTGGAGCAGTGTAATTACACTTGGTCTGCTATGTTTCCACCGAGCAGTGCAGGGTCTGTTAAAGACAGGTCAAATCCGCGCTGCTTTATTTTCCAGTGGCGGTGTGTGTGGGGAGGCGGGGTAAATCACAAAAATTCATAATCCCGTTTAGGCTCCTACTCAGTGACTTACAGGTGATGTCTCCTCTGACTCGTTCTCTTTCCTTTTTTTCTCAGTCCTGCACAGATGATGTCTCTTGACCACAACTTGTTTCTGCAGAATTGAAAGCACCTATTTAGTATTAATGCCTCCTTTTATGCCCCTACTTAGTAATCAACCCTATTTATGCCTCAGTAGATATAACACCCCCCCCCCCCCCCCCCCCGTAGTGCCCTATGTACACTGACGAGCAAAAGGGTCACAATGTTTTGAACTTGGGAGCATGTAGAAGAGAACTGGTAACAGATTTGGTTGAGACATGCTTGAATCTGATTGAGAGCATGCCCAGAAGGATTCAGGCAGTGTTGAAAGCCAAAGGTGGATTACAAAATACTAACAAAATAATACAAAATAAAGTTTAGACTTTTAGGAGTAAAACAGTAACAATGCAGTCACACGACAAGAATCTGCATAACTAATCATATGATAAATAGATGCAAGTCCAATTTATGTATGAGATAGCCAAGATGATTGCCTGTAAAATGATGGTAGTGGATGGTGAGATATGGAGCCTGAAAGTCAAAAGTTCAAAACTTTGTTACCCTTTTGCTTGTCAGTGTTTATATAATGCCCCCCCAGTAGTGGTCTTTTTCATAAAATACCCCGCAGTAGCAACCTCTTCACATGTAATGTCCCCCACTATTGCCCTCTTTACATATACTGCCCCCAGTAGTGGCCTCTTTAAACATACTGCCCCCCCCCAGCAGTGTCCTATTTAAGTATAGTAACCCCTATTAGTAGCATCTTTAAACACAATGCCCCCCAGTATTGGTCTCTTTAAACACAGTGCCCCCTAGTAGTGGTCTCTTTAAATATGCCCCCCCCCCCCAGTAATGCCTCTTAGTGCCCCCCTAGTAAATAATGCACCAACCCCTCCCTCATAGTGCCCCCAGTAATGCTCACAAACCAAAAAACTATAAAAAACAAGATACTCACCTCCCTCTGGCTGTCTGTGATGTAGGCCTCTTGCAGCCTGCTCCCCTGGATGCCTGCATTACGGTACAGCTGGTCGCGAACGACCTCCTGCGCTAGGTCTTGTGATGACGTTGTCAGGCCTCCTGTGATCGGCGCAGGATCCTGCACCATAGCACTGCATAATAGGCCTTGCGGCCTTCACCCTATGAGGCTAGAATGTAGGACACAGGAGCCAGTAATTTCCGTCCCTAACGTTCAACTCTAGCACTCTCCGCGGACCAGTACCAGATAATCCACAGCCCAGAACTGGCCCGCAGCCCGATAGTTGGGGACCTCTGCACTATAGGATCAAGTTCACATGGGGATATTGTTGTTCACCACACCAACCCAGGCTGTATGTTCAATACTTGCTATCCCAGGCCTCCTCACCCGATTCCCTATACAAGAGAAACGGTAAAGGAAACCAGAAATTGTAAAGCACCCCAGCAATCTTCAAAAAAACAGGAATTGCTATATACACAAACATTGTACTGAAAAATTGCGCACCAAGTGTCTAAAAACCACGGGCCGTTTTTTGAGTTCCGTATACGGAACCATTCATTTCGATGGTTCAGCAAAAAAAAAAACGGAATGTACTCCGTAAGCATTCAGTTTCAGTATTTCCGTTCTGTTCAAAGATTGAACATGTCCTATTATTGCCCGCAAATCACGTTCCGTGGCTCCATTCAAGTCAATGGGTCCGCAAAAAAAAACGGAACACATATGGAATGTACTCCGTATGTCTTCCGTTTCCGTTCTGTTTTTGCGGAACCATCTATTTAAAATTTTATGCCCAGCCCAATTTTTTCTATGTAATTACAATATATACTGTATATGCCAAACGGAAAAACGGAACGGAAAAATGGAAAGGAACTGGAAACACTACTGAAACAAAAAACTGATCCGTTAAAAACGGCCCGCAAAACACTGAAAAAGCTATACGGTCGTGTGAACAAGCCCTCACACTGAAGCAGCACCATTCTGATATTGATGACCTATGCTGAGGATAGGTCATTAATATTGTAGCGCTGAACAGCCCCTTTAAAGGGGTTGTCTCACTTCAGCAAATTACATTTATTATGTAGAGAAAGTTAATACAAGGCACATGTATTGTGATTGTCTATATTACCTCCTTTGCTGGCTGAATTCATTTTATTATTATCACATTATACACTGCTCGTTGCCATGGTTATGACCACCCTGCAATCCAATAGAGGTGGTCGTGCTTGAACACTATAGGAACACATGACAAATGCCATTTGCTAAAGTGAGACAACTCCTTTAAGTGCCTGAATGAAGCACACTATATAGACAAAAGTATTGGGACACATTTCTCAAAATCATTGAATTTGGGTGTTTCAATAAGTTCCATTGCCATGTGTATAAAAATCCAGCACGTAGCCATGCAGTCTGCTCATTGAATTCCAGTGTGGTACTGTAATAATATGCCACCATCAGCTAGTGAAATTTCTTCCCTCCTAGATATTCCATCAACTGTGAGTGGTAATATAGCAAAGTGGAAGAGTTTAGGCAAGGGCCTACTGGCCATAGACCCTACAGGGAAATTTCCTGGTGTCACACGAGCCTTCTTCATAGCCACCTGTCGGGTACATCTGGGGCATGATCTGATGCTCTCAGCATTAATTAATGCTAGGAGCATCTGGTAATTATGCACCCGGCTGGCAGAAGAAAGTGCCCTCCTGTATTCAACTGTATTGCTGTGATACGGTCAGTACGGTGATAGTTGAATGCTGTGGCGGCAGTATTTTGTGCTACACTACAGTATTGCTGGCCCTGCCTACTTAAATTGGGCCTGCCCTGGACCTGCCTACAATATGGGGCCGCTTTATTTTCCAGGGCCACATTAAAGGGATAGAGCTGCGGACATGCACGGCTAGAGCGCCGCTAGCATGTCTGCAATATACCTGTCCCATAGCGCTGTGTCCTTTCATTATGTTTAAAAAATGATTTTATAGATATGTAAATGAGCCTGGAAAGGAGCCCAAGGGGTTGTAACTAACCTTCTTGGTGCCCAGCCACGCCCCCCTGTGAAGGAGCCCAGCACCGCCTGCGTCCTCCGAATCTCCTCCATGCTCACAGTTAGATCGCCATAATCTCGCAATGAGCGGTTCCTTCCCTGAGGCTGATGCGCAGTTCCTCTCCTGAGGCTGACGCCAGCACAGGAAAGGAACACTATGCCGACACTACGCATGCGCGAGCTCGCGGACATGCTAGCGGCGATCTAGCCGTTCATGTCCGCAGCTCTATAGGCTAAAACGAGGTGACAGATTCCCTTTAAGTTCCGAGTCTGCCCCTGAATTTAGGAACCCCAGCAACGACATTTCAAACCATGTAAAGTTAAAGAGCAGGGTCGCCGGGCTGACCTTACAAATGCCCTTCTGGATGAATGGACAAAGATTCCCACAGACACACTCCAAAATCATTTAGAACGCCTTCCAGAAGAGTGGAGGGAGGACCTCCTCCATATTAATGCCTATGGATTTGGAATGAGAAGTAAAAGTTCGTGTAGGTGTCCCAATACTTTTTCCATATAATGTACCTACTGCATTGTAAAATCAAGTCATGTGCAGTCGGTGGCGTGGCATGGGGGTCAGAGTGGCTGTTGCCTGGGTAACCAAAAATGCAAGGAGGAGCCCGACTGCCTCGGCACAGATAATGCCATTCACTGCGTCCAGACCTGGTGGGCTAGTCTGTCAGGGGGCCACCTAACAAGATCAACTCTTCCAGCCCCAGGCAATTTTTTGTATTTCACTTCCTGGTTTCCAGGCAATTTTTTTTTATTTTTCTGTTCACATAGCCATATTAGGGCTCGTTTTTGCAGGACAATTTGCAATTTCTAATGGCAACATTTGCTTTTGCATACAATGTAGTGGAAAGCTGAAATAAAATTCCAAATGAGGTGGAATTGGAAATTTTTTTAATTCCGCCATAGAGTTATGGGTTTTGTTTTTATGGCGTTTGCTATGCGGTAAAACTGTTACCTTCATTCTCTGGGTCAGTACAATTACGATACCACATTTATATAGTTTTTCTTGTGTTTTAATACTGGAAAAAAAAAATGTTTGGAACCCCCATTTTCTTTGCAATGCCTTATTCTAACCCCCATAGCTTTTTTTTTTATAGTTATGTCTATGGAGCTGTGTGAGGGCTCATTTTTTATGGGTTAATCTATACTTTTTATTGATACCATTTTGGAGTGTTTGATTTTTTGATTACATTTTTTTGGGAGGTGAAGTGACAAAAAAAAAGTTGAATCGGCTATTTTGATTCTGTTACGGTGTTCACCTTAATGGATAAATACATTTATGTTTTTATGGGCATTTTGGGACGTGTTGTGCAATGATCTTTTTTTTTTTTGTTTATTTTTAATATGGGCAAAGTGGGTGATTTGACTTTTATACATTTTTTTTATCCCCCTACAGGACTTTAGAATGTGCTCCTTAAATTGTTTCTTCCATTGACTGCATTTATTCAAGAATGCAGCTTATGGGAGATTCAATTTTTTTCTATGGAACACTGCCACCTGCAGGCCCCCATGGGAATAGGCCTGTGGTAGCTATGATAGCCACTTTCCCAATCTCAGCCCCAGGAAGCCGTTCGGGACCAGTGCTCCTGGAAAAAGCTGCCTGAGCTGCTGTGGTCACAGTAGACCATGGCATCTGAGGGGGTAAATGTCTGTGATCTGCGTTATCGCTGATTGCAAACATAAGCTCCGGGTGTCCGCTGTTTAAAACAGCAGAAACCTGGCAGCTATGGCACCCGCAAGTGGGCGCCAAATTTAATGACCTGACTTCCACTGTACATGTATGGCAGCAGTTGGGAAGGGGTAAAACATTGAAGGGGTTATCCAATAGTATAAAAATGTCCCCCATATGCCGGGCCCCTCAGTGAATATACTTACCCCGCGCCGCTGCAGCTTCTCCCCGTGCACAGATGAAAACATCCGATGTCGGGGGAGCAGCCAATGGCAGGCGGGGACGACCCTCCCTAGCATCACTTGGTATATTCACTGTGAGGGGCCTGGCATATAGGGGACATTTTTATAGTATTGGATAACCCCTTTAACTGCAGTTATGATGAAGATGCTGCATCATCAGTGCAGTTTAGTTGCTTAGAGAGCAAAAGTTCCTGTGATGACATCATCACAGGTCCTGAACTGTCTAAAAGCAAAAAAAACTGCCCTGACAAATGGTGTAGTTCCGAAGTTAGGACAGTGCAGGACCTGTAATGACATCATGAATGGTCCTTCACTTCCTGATGTATACAGGTGAAACTCAAAAAATTAGAATATCGTGCAAAGTTCATTTATTTCAGTAATGCAACTTAAAAGGTGTAACTAACATATGAGATAGACTCATTACATGCAAAGCGAGATATTTCAAGCCTTTATTTGGTATAATTTGGATGATTATGGCTTACAGCTTATGAAACCCCAAAATCACAATCTCAGGTACCCTTTGCTCAGGGAGTATGGATTAATTAGCTGACTAGAGTGTGACACTTTGAGCCTAGAATATTGAACCTTTTCACAAAATTCTAATTTTAAGCTGCATTAATGCAATTCTTTTTAATTTGCATTACTGAAATAAATGGACTTTTGCACGATATTCTAATTTTTCGAGTTTCACCTGTATAGAACTGCAGAAACTCTGCCTTAAGCTCGTCTCCCTGCTTCTGTCCTGCAATTCCCTATGAGACGTGAGACATATTGGTACAATGCTGCTGAAAGTGGGGGAGGGAACTGTTTTGTAACCTCAGTCCAGGTCTCACTGTCACAGGCAGGGCACTGTGCGCGTCCCGCTATCGCCATTCAGTGAACGGGTCAGACTGGACAGAGTGAGTGGAAGAGGGGGAGGACTAAATAGAGATTTGGACTAGCATCATAATGGAGGATGGTTACTGGGGGGTTTAAGTGATGTCTGCACATCAGGCCCAAGGGAATTTTACTAGTACTAAGAGTAGACTCCATTGAGGCCCCCAAGGTAATAATTGTGTTTATTAACGTCATAACCACTAAGAATTCACATCACGTTTTATGCCTCCATTTGACGTATATGTTTGAAAACAAAAACGCAGCACACCACATTCTTGTATCCTGCACAGGACACATATCAGACTGAGGCATCTGTTTAACATATACGTTTTTTGTATATGTTAAATGGATGGGAAAAAACGTGATGTGAACCCACCCTAACATATACAAAAAAAGTATATGTTAAACGGCTGCCTCAGACTGATTCCATACAGAGCGCCATTGTAAAATATATATATATACACTCACCTAAAGAATTATTAGGAACACCATACTAATACAGTGTTGGACCCCCTTTTGCCTTCAGAACTGCCTTAATTCTACGTGGCATTGATTCAACAAGGTGCTGATAGCATTCTTTAGAAATGTTGGCCCATATTGATAGGATAGCATCTTGCAGTTGATGGAGATTTGAGGGATGTACATCCAGGGCACGAAGCTCCCGTTCTACCACATCCCAAAGATGCTCTATTGGGTTGAGATCTGGTGACTGTGGGGGCCATTTTAGTACAGTGAACTCATTGTCATGTTCAAGAAACCAATTTGAAATGATTCGAGCTTTGTGACATGGTGCATTATCCTGCTGGAAGTAGCCATCAGAGGATAGGTACATGGTGGACATGGTCAGAAACAATGCTCAGGTAGCCCGTGGCATTTAAACGATGCCCAATTGGCACTAAGGGGCCTAAAGTGTGCCTAGAAAACATCCCCCACACCATTACACCACCACCACCAGCCTGCACAGTGGTAACAAGGCATGATGGATACATGTTCTCATTCTGTTTACGCCAAATTCGGACTCTACCATTTGAATGTCTCAACAGAAATCGAGACTCCTCAGACCAGGCAACATTTTTCTAGTCTTCAACAGTCCAATTTTGGGTGAGCTCGTGCAAATTGTAGCCTCTTTTTCCTATTTGTAGTGGCGATGAGTGGTACCCGTGGGGTCTTCTGCTGTTGTAGCCCATCCGCCTCAAGGTTGTGCGTGTTGTGGCTTCACAAATGCTTTGCTGCATACCTCGGTTGTAACGAGTGGTTATTTCAGTCAACGTTGCTCTTCTATCAGCTTGAATCAGTCGGCCCATTCTCCTCTGACCTCTAGCATCCACAAGGCATTTTTGCCCACAGGACTGCCGCATACTGGATGTTTTTCCCTTTTCACACCATTCTTTGTAAACCCTAGAAATGGTTGTGCGTGAAAATCCCAGTAACTGAGCAGATTGTGAAATACTCAGACCGGCCCGTCTGGCACCAACAACCATGCCACGCTCAAAATTGCTTAAATCACCTTTCTTTCCCATTCTGACATTCAGTTTGGAGTTCAGGAGATTGTCTTGACCAGGGCCACCCCCCTAAATGCATTGAAGCAACTGCCATGTGATTGGTTGACTAGATAATTGCATTAATGAGAAATAGAACAGGTGTTCCTAATAATTCTTTAGGTGAGTGTGTGTATATATATATATATATATATACAGTACAGACCAAAAGTTTGGACACACCTTCTCATTCAAAGAGTTTTCTTTATTTTCATGACTATGAAAATTGTAGATTCACACTGAAGGCATCAAAACTATGAATTAACACATGTGGAATTATATACATAACAAACAAGTGTGAAACAACTGAAAATATGTCATATTCTAGGTTCTTCAAAGTAGCCACCTTTTGCTTTGATTACTGCTTTGCACACTCTTGGCATTCTCTTGATGAGCTTCAAGAGGTAGTCCCCTGAAATGGTCTTCCAACAGTCTTGAAGGAGTTCCCAGAGATGCTTAGCACTTGTTGGCCCTTTTGCCTTCAGTGTTGTTTCACACTTGTTTGTTATGTATATAATTCCACATGTGTTAACCCCTTAGTGACCACCCATACGTGTTTTTACGGCGGTCACTAAGGGGCCTTAGGCTGGGCCGCCGCGTTTTTACGGCGGCCCAGTTTAAGCGCCGCGCGGCTCCCCCGTGCAGCGGGGAGCGCGGACCTGGCTCTCACATGAGAGCCGGGTCCCTGCTCTAACAGCCTGGAACGGCAGGAGTGCCGATCCGGGCTGTTTAACCCTTTACATGCCGGGCGCAATGGCGCCCGCTGCATGTAAAGTGGTGACAGAGGGAGCGGACTCCCTCTGTCTCCCATCAGCACCCCGAAAATGCGATCGCGGGGTGCTGATGTGCTGGGAAGCTTACCTTGCTTCCGATGAGGGCCCGAGCCTGTCTTCAGTTACTTCCAGCAGGCTGTGCCTCTCTGGCGCAGCCTGCTGGTCAATGTTCGAATAGCATTGCTATTGAAATGCAATGCATTATAGAGATAATGCATTACATTTTAAAAGCAATCAAAATACTGTATATTATAGTCCCCTTGTGGGACTATTAAGTAGTAAAAAAAATAGAAAAAAAATACACATTTATTAAATAAAAAAAATTCCATAAAATAAAAAAATATGCCTTTTTTTCCATTGAAAATACGCTTTTCAATGAAAAAAATTGCAAAAAGAAAATATCCCCCATATGTTTGGTATTGCCGCGTCCGTAACGACCGGGACTACATAAATATTACATAAATTATCCCCTAAGGTGAACGCCGTAAAAAATAAAAAAAGACAGAATTTCGAATTTATTCTTAGTTTCCACCGAAAAAAAACGTAATAACAAGCGATCAAAAAGCGGCATTTACTCCAAAATCATACCCATGAAAAATACAAGTCGTCTTTCAAAAATCAAGCCCTCACACAATTCCATATAAAAAAATAAAAAAAAAAGTTATGGGTCTTGTGAAGTGGCAATAATTTTTGGGGTTAATAAAAGGTGTTTTATTGCAAAAAAAGTAGTAAAACGTAAACAAAATTATAAGTATTTAGTATCACTGTAATCGTACTGACCCAGA
The DNA here is from genome assembly GCF_905171765.1 of Bufo bufo. Classification (NCBI taxonomy): domain Eukaryota; kingdom Metazoa; phylum Chordata; class Amphibia; order Anura; family Bufonidae; genus Bufo; species Bufo bufo. The sequence goes on from NC_053391.1 coordinate 323,867,934, forward strand.
GAATAAAGATATTATGTTATTTGTACCGAAAAATGAACGCCAAAAAATGTATAATGTAAAAACGCAGTGGCAGTATTGCTACTTTTCCCCATCTCCCTCCCAGAAAGAGTTAATAAAAGTTAATCAGAAAGTTATGTGTACCCCAAAATGGCGCCATTAAAAACTACAACTTGTCCCGTAAAAAACAAGCCCTCATAAAGCTATATAGATGAAAAAATAAAAAAGTTATAGCTCTTGGAACGAGACCATGAAAAAAGGAAGAAAAACGCTTGGTCATAAAGGCCCAAACAGGCTTGGTCACTAAGGGGTTAATTCATAGTTTTGATGCCTTCATAGTCATGAAAATAAAGAAAACTCTTTGAATGAGAAGGTGTGTCCAAACTTTTGGTCTGTACTGTATATACTTTTTTTTACGGGACTGTGCAGGATACAAGAACGTGGGGTGCAGCATTTTTGTATCCCTTTTTTCCTAACATATACGTCAAACTAAGGCATAAAACGTTATGTGAGCCCACCCTAAGCGCCATATATGTACGACACTTTAATCCAGAGCTCCGCCAGATTAAAGCTCCTGCAACCTATCAGGAGCAGGTCAGTGACATCTGGAACCCTGAGGAGAAGACAAAAGCGATGCTTACCAATAAACAAAGCGTTCTGTGGTGAACAGAGATATCGGCTATGCAGCTTCCTCTAGTGGACCTGGGGATCGAGTGATAGCTGCGAGCTGCTGGGTTTAGCATACCCTGTTCAGCTGTGTAAATAGGGGCCTGCAGGCAGGTGAGTGGGTCAATACTTGGCTTGCTCCAGGTGCTGGCAACCCCACACTATGCCGTTTTCAGATGTGGTTTTGTGCATCTATATTTGGAATCCATAATGGGATTCTTCGATAACCCGAACTTAAATCACAAGTTCGCTCCACACTAACCCTGACTGGAGTCAGAAGGACCGCACCTTATCAGCAATAACATGTGCCCATCTCTAATGCTCTTTTTATATGCTGGTTTTAAAGATACCAGTCATTTGTGTCCATTGTCGGATTCTGCTAGCGGCTATGGCCCCGTGGGCCCCCACATCTGTGCAGGCTTCAGGAGCTCATGTGTCTCCGCTCCACACAGCAATGATCACAGGAGGACACATTGTCTCCGGCTTCTGTGGTGCACGAGTGATTGGACACAACGTACCCCACCACGGCCAATGCCGCCGCTCGGAACATTCAGCCATTCCGGCCAGGTTTATCCCGAGCTGCGGTTGGTTGGCGCCACTCGTCCCCCTTCCCGCTCCCCTATCCCTTGCTTAGCCTAATTGGAAGGCCCCTGGCATTCACTCCTGACAGCCCCGTGCGCGGCGCCTGGGATTGGCTGAGCGGTACGGGAGAAGGAGGCGTGGTCTGTTGGGGAAGACGCGCCATTTTACCAGCATAGTGCAGTGGCTGCTTGTTGCAGCCTTTGTGGACTCGGGTGAGTGAGACGCTCAGACCCCCGGTCATTGCATGTGGTGTGTGGGACGTGCCGCCCGGGTTATAGGGCTGAGCGGTCAGTGTCTGGCGGCGGTAACCGCGTGTCTGGGATGATCCGCTCCCAATCAGTGCCTGCAGCCAGCTGATAAAGAGCTGTTTGGTGAGGATGCAGGACTGTGCCATCCTGAGGTACCACGGCTCTGCTCGTCATCCCTGCGCTGCTCCAGACATGCGCCTAGCCCCGGGGAGAGCGGCCCCGGATGGCTGAGGGCTCACGTTACAGTGTGCGTTCTTCTGGCATTGTTCTGCCGGGCGGGCAGCAGATCTTTTTAGAGAAGCTTTCATTTTCCTTATATGTTTTGCAGGATTTCTATAGTAAAATGTGCAGCATTGAGCTCCACGTTACAGTTCAGACATTGATACAATTTAGGCTACTTTCACATTTGCGTTTTCAATTCCGCTATTGAGATCCGTCATGGGATCTCGGTAGCGGAAGAAAACGCTTCAGTTTTGCCCCTCTTCTGTCGCTATGTGGTGCGGAGCGAGACGAATCCGTCATGACACACAATGTAAGTCAATGGGGACGGATCCGTTTTCTCGGACACAATAGAAAACGGATCCGCCCCCCATTGACTTTCAATGGTGTTCAAGACGGATCCGTCATGGCTATAGAAGACATAATACAACCGGATCCGTTCATGACAGATGCATGCGGTTGTACAGAAGCGTTTTTGCAGATCCATGACAGATCTGCAAAAAACGCTAATGTGAAAGTAGCCTAACATAAAATAGTTGAGTTAGGCCTCATGCACACGGCCGTTGTTTTGGTCCGCATCCGAGCCGCAGTTTAGGCGGCTCGGGTGTGGACCCATTCACTTCAAAGGGGACGCAAAAGATCCGTGTGCAGTCAGCATCCATTGCTCCGTTCCGTGGTCCGCAAAAAAATAAATAACCTGTCCTATTCTTGTCCGCGATTTGCGGACAAGACTAGGCAGTTATATTAATGGCTGGCTGTGCCGTTCCACAAATTGCGAAACGCACACTGACGCCATCCGCGGTTTGCGGACCACAAAACGGTCATGTGCATGAGGCCTAACTCTGTAAACATATAATGTCTTGTACCCAACACAGTTGTCCAGAGCTGAATTCTCAATTCTGCTGACAAGCTTGCCATGCGATCCCTTAGAAATATATGGCATGCATTATAGTGATGTGTTTTCCCAGAGACACATGTATAACCTGTGGAGCCCTGCCTTTAAAGGGGTTGTCTTCAGCAAATGGCATTTATCATGTAGAGAAAGTTAATACAAGGCACTTACTAATGTATTATTACCCATATTGCTTCCTTTGTTATTACCTATATTGCTTCCTTTGCTGGCTGGATTCATTTTTCCATCGCATTATACACTGCTTGTTTCCATGGTTACAGACCACCCTGCAATCCATCAGTGGTGGTCGTACTTGCACACTATAGGAAAAAGTGCTGGCCTTTCTGGTGGCCAGGACCGTGGGAGCGCACATAGGCTAGTGTTTTTTTTCCTATAGTGAGCAAGCACAGCCACCACTGATGGATTGCAGGGTGGACGTAACCATGGAAACGAGCAGTGTATAATGTGATGGAAAATACAATACTTTTTAGCAAGTACAATAAATAGATAGTAGTGGGGCACTCTCTATTAGTAAAGGGATCTTTATTGAATAAGATACATTAACAATAGAATATCAGCAATAGTTGGTAGTAATATTTAACTCGGTAATGTCATAAAACCTAAAACAATAAAAACATACATGCATATACAGATCGCAATAATCAAATAAAATCTAAAAGGCAATAATGTGAGGTCTCTGATCCTAAAAGCAATAATAATCATGAAAGGTAGTCAATCATAAATATTCGATAATAATGTTCGATGGTAATATTCGATAAAAGTTCTTCGATGTAAAATATTCAATGAAAATTGCTGAAGATAAGAAGTCACAAATGAGAATTATCGATCTCTACCGAATATTCAAAATAAGTGCCAGCTCATGACCAGTTCTCAACACACATTCATTTAGTGACCAAAATTCGAAACACCGATGGAAGTCGATATTGTATAAGACGACGTTCCACCTGCTCATACAAATAGCGGCGTCCCGCTGTATTTGGCTAGAAAGCGATCGCTTAGTTTTAAATGGAGTATGCACAGTCTTACCGGGAGGTCTTTTAACTGGACTGTGAGCCCTCGACTCGGTCCACTTTCTATGAAAGTTAAGGTTCCGGTCTCGAGGGCTGTTTGATCAAATTTGAATTTAGCGCCAAACGAACTGCTGGATACACGTGGTCTTGTGTTTGAAACCAGACGTCTTCCGTGTAGTGGTAGTTTCCTTCTTTAGCAATTCAATATTCATACGATAATATCCAAGCCTCCTCAGTCTGGCAATATCCTTCTTCCAAGTAGGGGGGTTAATACTAGACGTGTTTCGGGGTTTTAGAGCAGTGACCCCTTCAGCAGTGATTTTTTTTGGGAAAATTTTCCAATATAATACATTTTTTCCAGGAAAAAAACAAGGGTTAACTGCCAAACAAAACTCAATATGTGTTGCCCTGATTCTGTAGTTTGCAAAAACACCCCATATGTGGTTGTAAACTACTGTTTGGCCAAACGGGAGGACATAGAAAGAGGGGAACGTCATATGGTTTTTGGAAGGCAGGTTTGGCAGGACTGGTTTTGTTTATACCATGTCCCATTTCAAGCCCCCCCCTTGCACCCCTAGAATAGAAATTCCAAAAAAGTGACTCAATCTAAGAAAGTACACCCCTCAAGGTATTCAAAACTGGGTTTACAAACTTTGTTAACCCTTTAGGTGTTCCACAAGAGTTAATGGCAGATGGAGAAACAATTTAGAAATTTCTATTTTTTGGAAAATTATCCATTTTAACCCTTACTTTATTACTGGAAAAAATGGGTTAACAGCCAAACAAAACTCAAAATGGGTTGCCCTGATTCTGTAGTTTGCAGAAACACCCCATATGTTGTCATAAACTACTATTTGGCTAAACGACAGGACATAGAAGAAGGGGAACGCCATATGGTTTTTGGAAGGCAGATTTTGCTGGACTGGTTTATTTACACCATGTACCCTTTAAAGCCCTCTTATGCACCCCTAGAGTAGAAACTCCATAAAAGTGATCCCATCTAGGAAACTACGGGATACGGTGGTTGTTGTTTTGGGACTATTTTAGGGTAAATATGATTTTTGGTTGCTCTATATTACTCTTTTTTGAGGCAAGGTAACAAAAAATTTAAATTCTAAAATTGTTTCTACATTCGCTATTTAGTTTTGTGGAACACCTAAAGGGTTAACAAAGTTTGTAAAGTAACTTTTGAGTACCTTGAGGGGTGTAGTTTCTTAGATGTGGTCACTTTTTGGGAGTTTCTAGTCTAGGCTACATCAGGGGGGCTTCAATTGGGACATGGTGTAAATAAACCAGTCCATCAAAATCTGCCTTCCAGAAACCATATGGCGTTCCCTTCGTTCTATGCCCTGCCGTGTGGCTATATAGCCATTTACGACCACATATGGGGTGTTTCTGCAAACTACAGAATCAGGGCAATAAATATTTAGTTTTGTTTGGCTGTTAACCCTTGCTTTATTACCGGAAAAAAGGATTCAAATGGAAATTTGGCACTGTTTTTATTCTATATTTTTAACGCTGTTCATCCGAGGGGTTTGGTCAAATGTTATTTTTATAGGGCAGATTCTTACGGACGCGGCGATACCTAATATGTCTACATTTAAAAATTTATTTAGATTTTACACTATCATTTTAGGAACCCAAAAAAATATATTAGTATCTCCATAGCCTGGGAGCTGCAGTTTTTTTTTTGTTGGGCGACTATCTAATGTAGGGGGTCATTTTTTGCGGGATGAGATGGTGGTTTTATAGGCACTAATTGGGGGTGCATATCACATTTTGATCACTCGCTATTACACTTTTTCTGATGTTAGGTGACAAATGGCTTTTTTTACACTTTTTTTTTTTTTTAACGCTGTTCATCCGGGGGGGGGGGGTTAAATGTTATTTTTATAGAGACGATTTTTACGGACGCGACGATGCCCAATATGTATCGCTCTCAGACTTTGGAGACACTAAGCAGGCATCCTAAAACTGCGGCCCTCCAGATGTTGTAAAACTACAATTCCCACCATGCCCTGCTGATGGCTGTAGGTTGTCTGGGCATGCTGGGAGTTATAGTTTTACAACATCTGGAGGGCCGCAGTTTGAGGATGACTGCACTAAAACTAATATTTTTTTGGGGGGAAAAAATTGTTTCCGTGTCTCAAGTCTGAGAGCCATTGTTTTTTATGTTCTCTAGGGGACTGTTGGAGATTATAAAAATGTAGTACTCCATGGAAGTCTGAAACTCCCTGAAGCAATCGATAACGCAGATGCCCGGATGATCGGGGCACGTGTCACACTGAGTGGTGGTGTCCTTCCATATCCCCCTCTTGTGACACACTCTGCATCTTTTTTGGGTTCGTCCCTTCTTTCCAGTATGGGGGACCACACCTGGAAAATGTTGGCCAGGGACGATCCGGGCACCTCCAGTTCCCGAGGTACTCCGGCCTGCTCTTTCCCGGTCCGAAAAGATCAGGTCTTTGAGGACTGGCCTCATAGAATTGGAGGAATGTCCCTGTGCTGCCAGCGTTTCGGGATAGTACAAAAGAGTTGTACAAGGCAACCTGTACCATGCCCGCGTTTTGCGCATGGCGTTATATGGCGTGAGGACTTGATCAGAGAGATCAACTCCTCCCATATACCGATTGTAGTCGACGATACAATCGGGCTTGAGGACCGTTGCCGCGGTACCTCGCACAGAGACGGGGGTGGTGCTGTTACCGTGGATTGTGGACATCATAATGACATCCCTCTTGTCCTTATACCTGACCAGCAACAGGTTTCCACTGGTAAAGGGACGGGTCTCACCCCTGGGGATAGGTACCTGGAGGGGGTGGGCAGGGAGGCCGCGTTGATTTTTCCGCACGGTCCCACAAGCGAACGTGGATCTGGCGGCAAGGGACCTGAACAAGTGAATGCTAGTATAAAAGTTATACAAGTGGCAGGGGGGGTCTAGGGTCTGAAAGCTGAAACAAAAATGTTTTTAGTTAAAAGTGCTTTTTTTTCCCCTAACTAACTTTCCCCTTCTATCCCTGCCTAACGGTGCCTCTCCCTCACTGACCCTAACCTACCTGGAGGGCGATGGGTGCAGGAGGGTGATGGATTACAATTAGGGGGACTCAGGAGCTGGTGCTGGACGGTGCTGCAGGGTGCTCGTGCTGAACAGGAAGAACAGGGGAGAGAGGAGCGCAGGAAGTTTGAATCTCGCGCCTCTCTCCCCTGCACCAATCAGCACCCTGGACAGCAGCATTCAGCACTAGGGCCAGCACCGCCGTTTCAAATCTTCGTACTGCGATTGGTGGTGTATAATCACGCCACCGATCGCAGTCTTTTTCCGGTTCATCGGGTCACCGGAGACCCGAATGGAGCCGAAACTCAGCAAACTACAGGTCTGAATTGACCTGCGTTTTTCTGCGATCACAGATACGGGGGGCTCAAATGCCCCCCCCCCCCCCGGAGTTGTTACAGGATGCCGGCTGAATGATTTCAGCCGGCATCCCGTTCCGGTTAACCCCCGCGGCGCCGGAATCGCGATTTAAAGCCATGACGTACCGGTACGTCATGGGTCCTTAAGGACTCGGGAAACATGCCGTACCGGTACGTCATGCGTCCCTAAGGGGTTAAAACTAAGCCAGATGCCAGTAAATTGTATAAAGCTGTGGTCTGAGACTGCTGAGGCCAGTAATGGGCTGCAGTGGTCACGGGAGGAGGACCGGCATGAGAGCAACACAGGAGAAACAGGTAGTTATTGTTTTCTAACATGTCCTGACATCAGACTACGTTTTAAAAAACGGACAGCCCCTTTAAGGCATATGGAGGTCATAAAGGGTCTTGCTCTGGTGGTCTTGGCCTATCCTCTGTTAAGTGACTGGCCATTCATCGGAAAGGCTGCTATGTAATAATGCATTTCCTGTGGCCAAATCAGCAGTTTGCTGGCATCCAGATCACTCCGATATGAAAGAGGTGGTCTGACATTAAAATCTCCCCAAAGCCCCTGAAATAACACATCCTAGATCTGAATTACTTAAATATTTTTCTGAAATACTTTGTTCTTTACATAGTTGAATGTGCTGACAACAAAATCACACAAAAATTAAAAAATGGAATCAAATTGTTTAACCCATGGAGGTCTGGATTTGGAGTCACACTCAAAATTAAAGTGGAAAAACACACTACAGGCTGATCCAACTTTGATGTAATGTCCTTAAAACAAGTCAAAATGAGGCTCAGTAGTGTGTGTGGCCTCCACGTCCCTGTATGACCTCCCTACAACGCCTGTGCATGCTCCTGATGAGGTGGCGGACGGTCTCCTGAGGGATCTCCTCCCAGACCTGGACTAAAGCATCTGCCAACTCCTGGACAGTCTGTGGTGCAACGTGACGTTGGTGGATAGAGCGAGACATGATGTGCTCAATTGGATTCAGGTCTGGGGAACGGGCGGGCCAATCCATAGCATCAATGCCTTCGTCTTGCAGGAACTGCTGACACACTCCAGCCACATGAGGTCTAGCATTTTCTTGCATTAGGAGGAACCCAGGGCCAACCGCACCAGCATATGGTCTCACAAGGGGTCTGAGGATCTCATCTCGGTACCTAATGGCAGTCAGGCTACCTCTGGCGAGCACATGGAGGGCTGTGCGGCCCTCCAAAGAAATGTCACCCCACACCATTACTGACCCAATGCCAAACCGGTCATGCTGGAGGATGTTGCAGGCAGCAGAACGTTCTCCACGGCGTCTCCAGACTGTCACATCTGTCACATGTGCTCAGTGTGAACCTGCTTTAATCTGTGAAGAGCACAGGGCGCCAGTGGCGAATTTGCCAATCTTGGTGTTCTCTGGCAAATGCCAAACGTCCTGCACGGTGTTGGGCTGTAAGCACAACCCTCACCTGTGGATGTCGGGCCCTCATATCACCCTCATGGAGTCTGTTTCTGACCATTTGAGCAGACACATGCACATTTGTGGCCTGCTGGAGGTCATTTTGCAGGGTTCTGGCAGTGCTCCTCCTGTTCCTCCTTGCACAAAGGCGGAGGTAGCGGTCCTGCTGCTGGGTTGTTGCCCTCCTACGGCCTCCTCCACGTCTACTGATGTACTGGCCTGTCTCCTGGTAGCGCCTCCATGCTCTGGACACTACGCTGACAGACACAGCAAACCTTCTTGCCACAGCTCGCATTGATGTGCCATCCTGGATAAGCTGCACTACCTGAGCCACTTGTGTGGGTTGTAGACTCCGTCTCATGCTACCACTAGAGTGAAAGCACCGGCAGCATTCAAAAGTGACCAAAACGTCAGCCAGGAAGCATAGGAACTGAGAAGTGGTCTGTGGTTACCACCTGCAGAACCACTCCTTTATTGGGGGTGACTTGCTAATTGCCTATAATTTCCACCTGTTGTCTATCCCATTTGCACAACAGCATGTGAAATTGATTGTCACTCAGTGTTGCTTCCTAAGTGGACAGTTTGATTTCACAGAAGTGTGATTGACTTGGAGTTACATTGTGTTGTTTAAGTGTTCCCTTTATTTTTTTGAGCAATGTGTATATATATATATATATATATATATATATATATATATATTATATATACTACTTCTCAGTTCCTATGCTTCCTGGCTGATGTTTTGGTCACTTTTGAATGCTGCCGGAGGGCAACAACCCAGCAGCAGGACCGCTACCTCCGCCTTTGTGCAAGGAGGAGCACTGCCAGAGCCCTGCAAAATGACCTCCAGCAGGCCACAAATGTGCATGTGTCTGCTCAAACGGTCAGAAACAGACTCAATGAGGGTGATATGAGGGCCCGACATCCACAGGTGAGGGTTGTGCTTACAGCCCAACACCGTGCAGGACGTTTGGCATTTGCCAGAGAACACCAAGATTGGCAAATTCGCCACTGGCGCCCTGTGCTCTTCACAGATGAAAGCAGGTTCACACTGAGCACATGTGACAGAGTCTGGAGACTCAGTGGAGAACGTTCTGCTGCCTGCAACATCCTCCAGCATGACCGATTTGGCATTGGGTCATTAATGGTGTGGGGTGGCATTTCTTTGGAGGGCCGCACAGCCCTCCATGTGCTCGCCAGAGGTAGCCTGACTGCCATTAGGTACCGAGATGAGATCCTCAGACCCCTTGTGAGACCATATGCTGGTGCGGTTGGCCCTGGGTTCCTCCTAATGCAAGAAAATGCTAGACCTCATGTGGCTGGAGTGTGTCAGCAGTTCCAGCAAGACAAAGGCATTGATGCTATGGACTGGCCCGCCCGTTCCCCAGACCTGAATCCAATTGAGTACATCTGGGACATCATGTCTCGCTCTATCCACCAACGTCACGTTGCACCACAGACTGTCCAGGAGTTGGCAGATGCTTTAGTCCAGGTCTGGGAGGAGATCCCTCAGGAGACCGTCCGCCACCTCATCAGGAGCATGCACAGGCGTTGTAGGGAGGTCATACAGGCACGTGGAGACCACACACACTGCTGAGCCTCATTTTGACTTGTTTTAAGGACATTACATTAAAGTTGGATCAGCCTGTAGTGTGTTTTTCCACTTTAATTTTGAGTGTGACTCCAAATCCAGACCTCCATGGGTTGAAAAATTTGATTCCATTTTTAAATTTTTGTGATTTTGTTGTCAGCACATTCAACTATGTAAAGAACAAAGTATTTCAGAAGAATATTTAATTAACTCAGATCTAGGATGTTATTTTTGTGTTCCCTTTATTTTTTTTGAACAGTGTATCAGGTCCATAAATATTGGGACATCTACACAATTGTATCATTTTTGGCTCTATACACAACTACAATGGATTTGAAATGAAACAAACAAGATGTGCTTTAACTGCAGACTGTCAGCTTTAATTTGAGGGCATTTACATCCAAATCAGGTGAACGGTGTAGGAATTAAAACAGTTTGCATATGTGCCTCCCACTTGTTAAGGAACCAAAAGTAATGGGACAATTGGCTTCTCAGCTGTTCCATGGCCCGGTGTGTGTTATTCCCTCATTATGCCAATTACAATGAGCAGATAAAAGGTCCAGAGTTTATTTCAAGTGTGCTATTTGCATTTGGAATCTGTTGCTGTCAACTCTCAAGATGAGATCCAAAGAGCTGTTACTATCAGTGAAGCAAGCCATCATTAGGCTGAAAAAACAAAACAAACCCATCAGAGAGATAGCAAAAACATTAGGCGTGGCCAAAAAAACTGTTTGGAACATTCTTAAAAAGAAGAAACGCACCGGTGAGCTCAGCAACACCAAAAGACCCGGAAGACCACGGAAAACAACTGTGGTGGATGACCGAAGAATTCTTTCCCTGGTGAAGAAAACACCCTTCACAACAGTTGGCCAGATCAAGAACACTCTCCAGGAGGTGTCAAAGTCAACAATCAAGAGAAGACTTCACCAGAGTGAATACAGAGGGTTCACCACAAGATGTAAACCATTGGTGAGCCTCAAAAATAGGAAGGCCAGATTAGAGTTTGCCAAACAACATCTAAAAAAGCCTTCACAGTTCTGGAACAACATCCTATGGACAGATGAGACCAAGATCAACTTGTACCAGAGTGATGGGAAGAGAAGAGTATGGAGAAGGAAAGGAACTGCTCATGATCCTAAGCATACCACCTCATCAGTGAAGCATGGTGGTGGTAGTGTCATGGCGTAGGCATGTATGGCTGCCAATGGAACTGGTTCTCTTGTATTTATTGATGATGTGACTGCTGACTGAAGCAGCAGGATGAATTCTGAAGTGTTTCGGGCAATATTATCTGCTCATATTCAGCCAAATGCTTCAGAACTCATTGGACGGCGCTTCACAGTGCAGATGGACAATGACCCAAAGCATACTGCAAAAGCAACCAAAGAGTTTAAGGGAAAGAAGTGGAATGTTATGGAATGGCCAAGTCAATCACCTGACCTGAATCCGATTGAGCATGCATTTCACTTGCTGAAGACAAAACTGAAGGGAAAATGCCCCAAGAACAAGCAGGAACTGAAGACAGTTGCAGTAGAGGCCTGGCAGAGCATCACCAGGGATGAAACCCAGTGTCTGGTGATGTCTATGCGTTCCAGACTTCAGGCTGTAATTGACTGCAAAGGATTTGCAACCAAGTATTAAAAAGTGAAAGTTTGATTTATGATTATTCTGTCCCATTACTTTTGGTCCCTTAACAAGTGGGAGGCACATATGAAAACTGTTGTAATTCCTACACCGTTCACCTGATTTGGATGTAAATACCCTCAAATTAAAGCTGACGGTCTGCAGTTAAAGCACATCTTCGTTTCATTTCAAATCTATTGTGGAGGTGTATAGAGCCAAAAATGTTAGAATTGTGTCACCGGACATAGAGATTTTATATATATATACAGTCATGTGAAAAAATTAGGACACCCTTTGAAAGCATGTGGTTTTTTGTAACATTTTTAATAAATGGTTATTTCATCTCCGTTTCAACAATACAGAGAGATTAAAGTAATCCAACTAAACAAAGAAAACTGAAGAAAAGTCTTTTCAAGATCTTCTGTAAATGTCATTCTACAAAAATGCCTATTCTAACTGAGGAAAAAGATAGGACACCCTCACATGTATTCCCTCTTAAATTGGCTCAGATCTCACACAGGTATATCACACCAGGTGCACATAATTAGATCGTTACTCTGCATGTTGAATGAGGCTTGCCCTATTTAAACCTCAGACATTTAGTTTGGTGTGCTCCTGACTGTTGAAGTGAGAGTGAGCACCATGGTGAGAGCAAAAGAGCTGTCAGAGGACTTCAGAAAAAAGATTGTAGCAGCCTATGAGTCTGGGAAGGGATTTAAAAAGATCTCAAAAGATTTTGAAATCAGCCATTCCACTGTCCGGAAGATAGTCTACAAGTGGAGGGCTTTCAAAACAACTGCCAACATGCCCAGGACTGGTCGCCCCAGCAAGTTCACCCCAAGAGTAGACCGCAAGATGCTAAAAGAGGTATCCAAAAACCCTAAAGTGTCATCTCGAGAACTACAGCAGGCTCTGGCTACTGTTGATGTAGAAGTACATGCCTCTACAATCAGAAAGAGACTGTACAAGTTTAACTTGCATGGGAGGTGTGCAAGGAGGAAACCTTTGCTTTCCAAGAGAAACATCGAGGCCAGACTGACATTTGCCAGCGATAAAGTTGACAAAGACCAGGACTTCTGGAATAATGTTCTTTGGACAGATGAGTCCAAAATTGAATTATTTGGACACAACAGCAGAGGACATGTTTGGCGTAAACCAAACACAGCATTCCAAGAAAAGAACCTCATACCAACTGTGAAGCATGGAGGTGGAAGTGTCATGGTTTGGGGCTGCTTTGCTGCAGCAGGACCTGGTCAGCTCACCATCATAGAATCCACGATGAATTCTACTGTGTATCAGAAGGTGCTTGAAGAACATGTGAGACCATCAGTTAGAAAATTAAAGCTGAAGCGGAACTGGACCATGCAACATGACAATGACCCAAAACATACTAGTAAATCAACCAAAGATTGGCTGAAAAAGAAGAAATGGAGAGTCCTGGAATGGCCAAGTCAAAGTCCAGATTTGAATCCCATTGAGATGCTGTGGGGTGACTTGAAAAGGGCTGTACGTGCAAGAAACCCCTCAAACATCTCACAGCTGAAAAAGTTCTGCATTGAGGAGTGGGGTAAAATTTCCTCAGACCGATGTCGAAGACTGGTAGATGGCTACAAGAACCGTCTCACTGCAGTTATTTCAGCCAAAGGAGGTAACACTCGCTATTAGGGGCAAGGGTGTCCTATCTTTTTCCTCAGTTAGAATAGGCATTTTTGTAGAATGACATTTACAGAAGATCTTGAAAAGACTTTTCTTCAGTTTTCTTTGTTTAGTCGGATTACTTTAATCTCTCTGTATTGTTGAAACGGAGATGAAATAACCATTTATTAAAAATGTTACAAAAAACCACATGCTTTCAAAGGGTGTCCTAATTTTTTCACAAGACTGTATATATGTATATATGTATATATATATATATATATATATATATATATATATATATATATATATACATATAATTTATATTTATACACACACACACGATATAAAAAGTCTACACACCCCTGTTAAAATGTCAGGTTTCTGTGACGTTACAAAATTTGACAGATAAATCATTTCAGAACTTTTTCCACCTTTAGGGTACATTCACACGACCGTGTGTAATCCTTTCAGTTTTGCGGTACGCAAATAATGGTACCGTGTGTCCATTGTGTTCCTTATGTCTTCCGTTTTTTACGGTCCGCAAAAAATGGAAGAAAAATAAATGACTTTAATGGGGCTGCGGACCGATCTGTGCGAACAATAGTAGGACAAGCTTCATATTTTTGCGGACTAGAAATGCGGAAACACGGATGCGGACAACATACTGAATGTTGTCCGGACATTTTATTCACCCATAGAAATGAATGGATCCGCATCTATTCCGCAAAATGCGGAACGGATGCGGATAAAATTATACGGTCGTGTGAATGTACCCTTAATGTGACCTATAAACTGTAGAACTCAATTGAAAAACAAATTTAAATCTTTTAGGTGGAGGGAAGAAAACAAAAAACTAAATTAATGTGGTTGCATAAGTGTGCACACCCTCTTATAACTGGGGTTGTATCTGTGTTCAAAATTAGGCTACATTCACACGTCCGCAAAATGGGTCCGCATCCGTTCCGCAATTTTGCGGAACGGGTGCAGACCCATTCGTTTTCAATGAGGCTGGAATGTGCTGTCCGCATTTGCGGATCCGTGTTTCCGCTAAAAAAAATAAAACATGTCTTATTCTTGTCTGCAATTGCGGACAAGATTAGGCATTTTCTATTATAGTGCCGGAGATGTGCGGTCCGCAAATTGTGGAATGCACGTTGCCGGTGTCCGTGTTCTGCGGATCCGCAATTTGCGGATTCGCAAAACATTTACGGACGTGTGAATGGACCCTTAAGCAATCACATTCCAAATCATGTTAAATAGGAGTCAGCATACACCTGCCATCATTTAAAGTGCCTCTAATTAACCCCAAATAAAGTTCAGCTGCTCTAGTTGGTTTTTCCTGAAATTTTCTTAGTCGCATCCCACAGCAAAAGCCATGGTCCACAGAGAGCTTCCAAAGCATCAGAGGGATCTCATTGTTAAAAGGTATCAGGAGAAGGGTACAAAAGAATTTCCAAGGCATTAGATATACCATGGAACACAGTGAAGACAGTCATCATCAAGTGGAGAAAATATGGCACAACAGTGACATTACCATGAACTGGTCGACCCTCCAAAGTTGATTGAAAAGACGAGAAGAAAACTGGTCTGGGAGGCTACCAAGAGGCCTACAGCAACATTAAAGGAGCTGGAGGAATATCTGGCAAGTACTGGCTGTGTGGTACATGTGACAACAATCTCCCATATTCTTCCTATGTCTGGGCTAGAGGGGGTAGAGTGGCAAGACGAAAGTGTCCAAGCCAGGCTACATTTTGCAAAAACACATCTGAAGTCTCCCAAAAGCATGTGGGAAAAGGTGTTCTGGTCTGATGAAACCAAGGTGGAACTTTTTGGCCATAATTCCAAAAGATGTTTGGTGCTAAAACTACACTGCACATCACCAAAAGAACACCATACCCACAGTGAAGCATGGTGGTGGCAGCATCATGCCAAGGGGCTGTTTTTCTTCAGCTGGAATTGGGGCCTTAGTTAAGCTAGAGGGAATTATGAACAGTTCCAAATACCAGTCAGCATTGGCACAAAACCTTCAGGCTTCTGCTAGAAAGCTGAACATGAAGAGGAACTTCATCTTTCAGCATGACAACGATCCAAAGCATACATCCAAATCAACAAAGGAATGGCTTCACCAGAAGAAGATTAAAGTTTTGGAATGGCCCAGCCAGAGCCCAGACCTGAATCAGATTGAAATCTGTGGGGTGATCTGAAGAGGGCTGTGCACAGGAGATGCCCTCGCAATCTGACAGATTTGGAGTGTTTTTGCAAAGAAGAGTGGGCAAATCTTGCCAAGTCAAAATGTGCCTTGCTGATGGACTCATACCCAAAAAGACTGAGTGCTGTAATAAAATCAACAGGTGCTTCAACAAAGTATTAGTTTAAGGGTGTGCACACTTATGCAACCATATTATTTTATTTTTATATTCTTCTTCCCTCTACCTAAAGGATTTCAGTTTGTTTTTCAATTGAGTTGTACAGTTTATAGGTCAAATTAAAGGTGAAATGATTTATCTTTGTCTAATTTTTTTTACATCACTGAAACACAGGGGTGTGTAGACTTTTTATATCCACTGTGTGTATAATATATATAAATAACATTACATTATACTTGGATGTACCATTCTATGCATCTGAAAGTAATTTAATAAACTGCTTAAGAAAATGGTCCCCCTGCCCCCATTATGTGGTCTTTGATTATGATTTACTGATTACCAGGCATTTATAAGACCCGGACCCTTACATTTAGGTTTATATGTATGTTATTTTTGGCATATGTCTATTCTGTGTGCTAAGATTGACCTTTTTTGTTTTTTTTGTTTTCTTTTTATTAAAGAGGACCTTACACCGCTCCTGATGTCTGTTTTTAATAGCTTCTTGCATTCCCCATGTAATACCAATTCTGGAGCCTCTATTCTTATGGCTCTATCTTGTGTTATTCCTTTATTATTTCTACTAGAAGTGATGAATGAATTGCTATTAGCCTTCAGTAAGGCTACAGAGGGGAGGTAACCAGTTATGTACCTGCACAGACTGACTCTATCCAATCAGTGCTGCCATTTTCAGTCTGTTCAGGTACATAACTGGTTACCTCCCCTCTGTAGCCTTACTGAAGGCTAATAGCAATTCATTCATCACTTCTAGTAGAAATAATAGAGGAATAACACAACACAGAACCATAAGCATAGAGGCTCCAGAATTGGTATTACATGGGGAGTGCATGAAGCTATTAAAACAGGCATGTCGGGAGCGGTGAAAGGTCCTCTTTAAACTGTAAACTACTCTCCTCCATACAGAGATGGCTTGTGTAAAAAAAGAAAAAAACAAACTTGTGTGTAAAACCCGGTATACGTTTTTTTCTTTTATATGGCAGCCTATAGGTAAGCAATGCAGCAGAAAGTTGACATTTGTTGCCCCTTTAGTTGGTGTGATAAGAGGAATACATTAATCCATTCATGATTTCTGTTGTAATATAAGAGTTGAGATTTATTAAAACTTGGGTAAAGTAGAATGGGCTTAGTTGGCCGCAAAAGAAAAAAACACAGTCCAGCTTCTGATAAAAAACTTTGCAGCTTTGTTTCAATAAAAATTGTAATCTATACACGGTTCACATGCAAAATCCACAATGTCTACGCGTTTCGGATCCCTGAATTCCGGTCCTTACTCATGACATTCAAAAAATGTGAATACTCACCTCCTTTATAATCAGGCGGTGCACCAGACCCCTGTAGATAGAACAAAGTCCAACTCTCAAGTAGTAAAGGGGCTCTGACCTGCTCTGTTCACACCTAACGTAGATGCAGCAAAAAAGTTCAAATGGATCCAGCGAGTAAAATCAATGATTCTTTCTTAATTTAAAAAAAATATAAACAAGTATTCCTCCTGCATCAAATCAACCCGTTTGAACCATATGACAGGTCTTTACATGGAGTCATAGTATAAAGTGCACCAGTCCACCTGGACCATGGCATCACACGACAAATAAGGGAGGGGAATCAACCAAACACCAAAGAAAAAAACCTATATGTGACAAAAGAAATGACCATAAAAACAGATCTCAGCGATATTGTAAAATTAAATCATGTTTTCTGTTCAAACCTGTTGGAAAACAGCTTCCTAAGGGTACTTTCACACTTGCGGCAGAGGATTCCGGCAGGCAGTTCTGTCGCAGAGCCGGCAATCCGGACGCAAACTGATGCATTGAAATACTGCTCCGTTGTCATCCGTAAAAACTGATCCGGTATTTTTTATTTATTTTTTGCATTTTTAAAGGTCTGCGCATGCGCAGACCGGAAATCCGGGTCTGTTTTGCCGGAACTTATCGGGCTGGATCCGGCATTAATGCATTGCAATGGAAATTAATGCATTCTGGTCAGTGTTCAGGATTTTTGGTCGGAGAGAAAACTGCAGCATGCTGCGGTATTTTCTCCGGCCAAAAACCGTACAGTGACTGAATACATACTGAACGGATTGCTCTTCATTCAGAATGCATGGGGATATACCTGATCAGTTCTTTTCCGGTATTGAGCAGCGACCCCTAGGACGGAACTCAATGTCGGAAAAGAATAAAGCTAGTGTGAAAGTACCCTAATTCAAGCATCCATTATGCCTCACGGCTGAGGAGTTTTCGCTTGTGATTGCCACCCCAGCATTGTACAATAGGGCTGGAGGGGTTAAAAATAAATAAAAAATAATTAAACTCACCTTAATCCACTTGCTCGCGCAGCCCGGCTTCTCGTCTGTCTCCTTCTTTGCTGATTGCAGGAAAAGGACCTGTGGGGACGTCACTCCGGTCATCACATGATCCATCACCATGGTAAAAGATCATGTGACGGACCATGTGATGACCGGAGTGACGTCACCACAGGTCCTTTTCCTGCAATCAGCAAAGGAGACAGAAGAGAAGCCGGGCTGCGCGAGCAAGTGGATTAAGGTGAGTTTAATAATTTTTTATATTTTTTTAACCCCTCCAGCGCTATTTTACTATGCATTCTGTATTTAGAATGCTGCTATTTTCCCTTATAACCATGTTATAAGGGAAAATAATAATGATCGGATCCCCATCCCGATCGTCTCTTAGCAACCGTGCGTGAAAATCGCACCGCATCCGCACTTGCTTGCGGATGCTTGCAATTTTCACGCAACCCCATTCATTTCTATGGGGCCTGCGTTACGTGAAAAAGGCACAAAGAGGAGCATGCTGCGATTTTCACGCAACGCACAAGTGATGCGTGAAAATCACCGCTCGCGTGCACAGCCCCATAGAAATGAATGGGTTGGGATTCAGTGCGGGTGCAATGCGTTCAACTCACGCATCGCATCCTCGTGGAATACTCGCCCGTGTGAAAGGGGCCTTACTCTTTCCACCCGCTGAACAGAAAACGCTGCTGTATCGCCTTTGTGCACAGTGGCAAACTGAAGACCGGCTGCAGAAACATTGTGGGTGCTGTAATGAGGGATATCTGCTAAATGTTTGCGGTGTAGTACAACCTACGTACTGTACTGAAGTCTTTGTAAGTAATTACGTAGATTGCATACTGTGTGTTAGTTCGAATGCTGCTTAGTGGAATGGCTTTTTCTGACATACTGCCATATAATATAATTACAGCATGTACATCGTTCGCTACCACAGTTATAGCTCCCTTTATGGGTTAACCACACCCGTGGGGTTGTAAGTCGCTGGAGGAGACTGGGGCTGATTTGCTGCCCTATGGTAGTTGCTCTGCTGGCTACACATTTAACCCCTTCATTAACTATCTCACTCCACTCCTGATCAAAGTTCAGGACTGGTAAATGTTGCTGTATGATCTTACAGATTTCCATCTATTCCTTCCTGTAACCTGTCACAAAAGTTACTGACTTTGGCCGAATGCACACGGCCGTGTTCCGCGGCCGAGAGCGGTCCGTGGTAGCCCGGCCGGGATTCCTGCTGACAGCAGGAGTGCACGGCGTCATTGGTTGCTATGAAGCTGTGCGCTTCATGCCGCTGCTGCTGTACAGTGATACACTGGTATGATCTATGCCAGTGTATCACTGTACAGCAGCGGCGACATGAAGCGCACAGCTTCATAGCAACCAATGACGCCGTGCGCTCCTGCTGTCAGCAGGAATCCCGGCCGGGTTACCACGGACCGCTCTCGGCCGCGGAACACGGCCGTGTGCATTCGGCCTTTCCTTTTTTTTTTTTTTTTTTTTTTTTTTTTTTTTATAATCAGAAACTGCTTTATCAGGGAATGTTGGTGGTTTTCTGCCCATAGAAAATGCCCATTCTTTAGCTTCCTCTACAGATTGAATAGAATATTTTCTAGCACACAATCTATTTTTTGTTTGCTTCTTGAGCAAACAAAATATTAGAGCGATTTCTCCTTGCCCTTATCATCTCACCCTTCGCTATATTCTTTATCACTTGAGGTGGATGACACAAAGATGCCAGAAGAGTGGTATTACCTGCAGTTTCTTCTCAGCCGTGAGGCGTACTGGATGTTTGAATTAGGAAGCTGTTTTCCAACCGGTTAGAGCAGAAAACATGATTTTACAATATCTGTGAGAGATCTTTTTTTCTTTGGTGTATGGTTTATTCCCCTCCCTTATTCATCATGTGATGCCATGGTCCAGGTGGTATCGCCTGATAGGTGAATATTCACATTTTTTTGTATGTCATGAGTAAGGACCGGAATTCAGGGGTCCGAAACACATAGACATTCTGGATTTTTTATGTGAACAGTGTATAGATTACAGCTTTTTATTGGAACAAATAAAGCTGCAAAGTTTTTTTATGGGAAGCTGGACCGTGGTTTTTTCTTTTGCATCCAGTCTGTGTAGAGCTGAGTCCGGGCTGGGCCCGTGCTTCCAGGGAAATAACACAGATGAGAGCTGTTTGATCAAGGTTTGAGGTCCTGATGAGGAAGAAATGGCTACATGACACACATCTTATTAAGGCCTCTTGCACACGACCGTATGTATTTTGTGATCCGCAAAAAATACAATGACGTTTGTGTGCATTCCATATTTTGCAGAACGGAACAGCTGGCCCCTAATAGAACAGTCCTATCTATCCTTGTCTGTAATGCGGACAATAATAGGACATGTTCTATATTTATTTTGTGGAATATGGAATGTAAACTGACTAACTTCCGTTTATTTTTTATTTTTTTGCAGACCCATTGAAATGAATGGGTCCGTATACTGTCCGCAAAAAAAACTGTACGGACACGGAAAGAAAATGCGTTTGTGTGCATGAGGCCTAAGGGAATTTAATTTTGCTAATTGCACATATTTTTAAAGCTCATACAGTTGTGTTCAAAATTATTCAACCCCCACTGAAATCGAGTGTTTTGGCCAGTTTGACATTGATTTTGATCATTTCAGTCATCTTGTTTACAATTAAATCAAAGAGGCACTTGTAAGTCAGACAAATATAACATAACATTTATAATGAAATAACCACAAATGTCTTTTCTGTGCTCACATCGTTATCAGTTTTATTCAACCCCCAAGTGACATTCAATCTTAGTACTTAGTACAACATCCTTTTCCAGTTATAACAGCTTTTAAACGTGAAGCATAGCTTGACACAAGTGTCTTGCAGCGATCTACGGGTATCTTCGCCCATTCTTCATGGGCAAAAGCCTCCAGTTCAGTCACATTCTTAGGCTTGCGCGCTGCAACTGCTTTCTTTAAGTCCCACCAGAGGTTCTCAATCGGATTTAAGTCTGGTGACTGCGATGGCCACTTCAAAATGTTCCAGCCTTTAATCTGCAACCATGCTCTAGTGGACTTGGAGGTATGCTTGGGATCATTGTCCTGTTGAAAGGTCCAACGTCTCCCAAGCCTCAGGTTTGTGACGGACTGCATCACATTTTCATCCAATATCTCCTGGTACTGAAGAGAATTCATGGTACCTTGCACACGCTGAAGCTTCCCTGTACCTGTAGAAGCAAAACAGCCCCAAAGCATGATTGACCCCCCGCCATGCTTCACAGTAGGCAAGGTGTTCTTTTCTTCATAGGCCTTGTTCTTTCTCCTCCAAACATAGCGTTGATCCATGGGCCCAAACAGTTCTAATTTTGTTTCATCAGTCCACAGAACACTATCCCAAAACTTTTGTGGTTTGTCCACATGACTTTTGGCATACTGCAGTTGACTCTTCTTATTCTTTGGAGACAGCAAGGGGGTGCGCCTGGGAGTTCTGGCATGGAGGCCTTCATTACGCAGTGTGCGCCTTATTGTCTGAGCTGAAACTTCAGTACCCACATCTGACAAATCTTTTTTCAGTTCTTCAGCAGTCACACGGGGACTTTTCTCCACTTTGCGCTTCAGGTAGTGCACAGCATCTTCTTTCTGCCACGACCAGGTAGCGTTTCAACAGTGCCCTTTGCCTTGAATTTGCGAATGATTCTTCCTATGGTGTCTCTTGGTATGTTTAACATCTTTGCAATCTTCTTATAGCCATTGCCCTTCCTGTGAAGAGAAATCACCTCTTCTCTTGTCTTCCTGGACCATTCTCTTGACTTCACCATGTTTGTAAACACACCAGTAAATGTCTAGAAGGAGCTGAGTATCACAGTCCTTTTAAATCTGCCTAATTGGTGCTTATTATGCTTGATTGCTGCTCCTTGACATCCACAGGTGTTTTCAATACCTGATCGAAAACACTTGAATGAACCTCTGTTCTTAAGAGTGGTAGTCTTTAAGGGGTTGAATAATTGTGTCAATGAAGAAATCATAAAAAAAACATTTAATACTGTATTACAAAAACAATTGATGTCATTTTAGTTGCATTTGGTTCTTTAAAAAGTCCTTGTAAGATTTCATTCTGAACACAATTACAAATGTACACTAAATTCCCTAAAACCCTTTACAGCATTGGGGGTTGAATAATTTGGAACACAACTGTAGTGCACTTTATTATTTTAAAAAAAATAATTTCCCCCTGTAAAATAACTAAACCTAAGGGTCCCCATTGTGAGCCGGTGGGGACTATTGGGCACCATAGCTGCCTGTCACAGCTGGACTTCCATTTTTCTTCTACAATAAAAACCGAAAAACTGAATTCCTAACGCAAATTTGAACATTACTTATGTATTACCCGAGTGGAGACTTTGTGTACACTTGGTTGCCTATAATTTTCCCAAATTTGAGACATGTCCGATCTTTTGAATTATGGTGTTCGGGTGCTGAGACACTTACCAGTCCTAAGAATGAGGGGGCAGTTCCCCTTAATTTTCATTGGCGTTTCTCAGTCCTCAGTGAGCTGTTTATGGATTCGTAAGAAGTCTATAGACTTTCTTTGAATCTGTACACTGCTGAGAAGTTGTGACCCACTCGTTTCAGCACCCGGGCCACCAGCGATGAAAACTTCTGACCTGTCAGAAGTGTGAAAATGGTAGCACATATAGTGCTTGCGCATAGTGGAAATCTAATGTATGACATTGGGGGTACAGGATGTAAGTATAGACTTCCACTTGACATGTTCCAGGATGGTGCTGCACAGTATTCTGGAATCTGACAGTTCAGCTGGCAATTGAAGGACTCTCCGACAGGGATGGCTGCATTGTACTGTTAGAGAGAGCAGTCCTTCACACTATCATCTGTTGCTGTAAGACGATCTTGCCTTTTGAATCTTTATATTGATCCCATGGTCATCTGCTGTTCAGCATACACTCTGCAAATAAGAGCCTGTTCTGCAAAATGTCATGTCGTGACGCAAAGCTGCACACAGTCACATCTCAAAAACTGGTGGTTTTTGAGGTACATTTCCAAGCCCTGCTTCTCTAAAACCAGTTTTCATGGAAAACTTGATGATGGGGTTTTCTGAGATTTTAATACTGATGACCTATCCTGGATAGGTCTTCAGTATCTGATTGGTGGGGTTCTGACGCTAAGGACCTCTGCTGATCAGCTGTTTGAGAAGGCATCGGCATCGCGACCTTCTCGCAGCTCACCAAGCACAGCGCCATACATTGTATAGTGGCTGTCCTTGGTATTGCAGCTCAGCCCCATTCACTTCAATGGGGCTGAGCTGCTCCTAGGCCAGAACTATGTACGTGTTGTCACTCGGCCTAGGGTAAAGCTGAGAAAAGGCCATGATGATCACAGGAGTGCCACTTCCTTCTGAAACAGCTGATCGGCGGGGGTCCAGCGGGTAGGTCATCAGTACTAAAAACTCAGAAAACCCCTTTAATTGTGGTACTGCATCCTCTATCCCCTCCTGGCATTGGCTTGCAGATGCTTGTGCAATACATGAAAAAGATATAAACGTATGTTCAGGCTGTGGAAATTTCTACAGATGTACCATGCATTCTGCAGCACATATCTGCCACGTGTGGATATATATCCCACTTGTGGGATTCAGTAATTTGACTTGTGTATCATAAAGTGGAGCTCCTAATGGAGGCAGATCAGATTCTGTAGTCTGCACCACAGTATTCGGACACCTGCCTATGTCTCTTATCTCTTGTTGGAAGAGAGGAAATACCTTGGCTTGGTGTAATATTACATTGGAAAATTTCCCGTGCTAGTCTGATAAAGGTCTATACTACTATTTTGGCACTGTACTGTGGCATAGTGGGTCCAGTAGAGATGTCAGCAGTGCAGCAAAATGAAAACTTCAGTATTTAAAGAGGACCATTCATTACAATAAAAAATCTAAACTAAGTATACAGACATGGAGAGCGGCGCCCAGGGATCTCCCTGCACGTACTATTATCCCTGGGCGCCGCTCCATTCTCCCGGTATAGGCTCCGGTATCTTCCGATTTTTGGCTCAACTGGGAGGAGTCTGCCCTTGTTCTCCTGGGCGTCTCCTTCTCCCAGGCTGGAGTGCTGGCCAATCGCAGCGCTCGGCTCATAGTCTGGGAGAAAAGAACCTCTGAGGCTATGAGCTGAGTGCTGCGTACCCTGAGCCAAAACGTGACGCCCGTGTAGAAGAGGCCTCAGGCTTTCTGGAGGCTTTGAGGCCTGTTTGTGGCAGGGCTTCATAGGAACATATGGGGTCATTTATCAAACTGGTGTAAAGTAGAACTGACTTAGTTGCCCATACTAACCGATCAGATTCCACCTTTCATTGTTGACAGCTTCTTTAGAAAATAAAAGGTGGAATCTGATTGGTTGCTATGGGTAACACTGTGCAGGGAGGAAGGGTGCATCTCCACTATGCCGTCCCCAGGGAAGTTTTTGTCAGTGAAAAAAATTAAACAGCCCCGAAATGTAAATGGAATGCGTCATCGGAGAATTACCTTTTTGTTTAACGGTCACATTTAAAATTGGAAAAACCCTCCAGAAAATCTTTTTTATTTGTAGATTTAGAATTTATGTCCTAAGTATATTTAGTTGGTGCACAATTCATGTGACTAAAGTCCATTTTAGCTCCTTACTGGTGTCCTAAATTACAGCGACACTAAAATTTGTTACAAGTCCCAAATAAGGGGACTTCACTTGTTAATAAGTTCCCCTCGTGCCAGGGGATGCGGTTGACCTGAGAATCAAACAGCCAGACACTTTGCTGGTTAAGGGCTCTTTCACACGAGCGGATCCCGTGCAGGTAATCCGCTGTGTGAAAGAGAGCCATGCCCCGCTCCAGACAGCAGACACATGGAGCACTAACATGATTGATAATGCTCCGTTCCTCTCTGTGACCTTTTTACTACAAAATCACAGTGACAACTTTATCTCACTGTGATATTGTAGTAAAAAGGTCACAGAGAGGCACAGAGCATTATCAATCATGTTAGTGCTCCATGTGTCTGCTGTCCGGAGCGGGGCTTGGCACTCTTTCACACAGCGGATTACCTGCACGGGATCTGCTCGTGTGAAAGAGCCCTAAAGGATTCTCTGCCGGACAACGCCCATAGAGCCAATTTTATTCGTTGTACATTGGGGTCTAGTCGCCACCCCTTTAGCCATCATTTTTAATATGCCCAATCAAAATGAATAAAGTAACTAATGTGTGTCATCCTGCAAACATGTCTGAAGTAGGAGACCGTTATGAGACTGGCCAGAATGCTGGAGCTGTAAGTCTGCTTTTGTGAGAGCCCTACTATCTAACTGAATTGTTTGTAATGTTTCTTTTATACTCCTTTCCTTTCCTCTCTCCTTATAATACAAGATCTGCACCTGGACTTCGTAAATGTGTGGTGTTGTAGTTTTATTCTGGCCGCCTCTTTGCAGCTGTTCTGCCGCCGGACCTCCAACGGCACGGTGCACTAGCTGCAGCACGGATCCAGCAGGCTGTTCACCCGCAGAAACAGCCTACCGCTAATGTGAAAGTAGCCTTAAACTTTCTTAATCTTGTGTTCTAAAGGATTTACGGCGGATTTACACTGCCTGATGATCGGGCAGATTATCGGGAACGAACATTCCGGCGAACACTTGTTCCCAACAATATGCTGTTAGTGGTCAGCAATATGGGCGCCGGCCAACAATGGTCGTGTACATGAGCCCTTAAGGAGGAGATAAAGTGTGTGAAATAATTGCAGTCAGCTCTAGTGTAAATTGCCGAGAGACAGAGGGAAAAGAAAACCGTAAGCTCTTTATCATCCTGCTTTTGAGACCTCAGTCCACATGACTGTATGTGTTATGCAATCCGCGGATCCGGCAGTGTGCATGCCAGATTTTTATTATTCTAACTCTTGTAGAAATGTCTTTTATGCTTGTCTGCATACAGTGTGCTGTCTTTTGCAGCCCCATTGAAATGAGTCCACATCTGATCCACAAAAAATGCGGGCTGAAAATAGTCATGTGCATGGGGCTTTAATCTTATTTGGATGATATGGGTTGTTTTCTTCTGACCTTAACCCCTTAGTGACTAACTATAAGGCCTCTTTCACACAAGTGAGTTTTCCGCGCGGGTGCAATGCATGACGTGAACACATTGCACCCACACTGAATCCTGACCCATTCATTTCAATAAGTCTATGTACATGAGTGTGTTGCGTTGAAAAAACTGAGCGCAATCGCAGACAAAACTGACTGAACTTGCTTGCAAAATGGTGCAAGTTTCCCTGAAGGCACCCTGAGCCAATCAGTATAGTTCTCGTGAAAGAGGCCTAAGCCTTTTTACGGAGGACACTGAGGGACCTTGGGCTGCGCTGTTTCCCCATGCAGTGGAGAGCGGGGGCTGTACTCACATGAGGGCCGCGCTCCTGCCCTAACAGCACGGACCAGCAGGAGTGCCGATCTGTGCTGTTTAACCTCTTACAAGCCATGGGCAATGGCCCCCTCGGCATGTAAGCTGGTACAGAGGGAGCGGATTCCCTCTATCCCATCGGCATGTTGATGTCCGTGCATTCAGGCTGAGACCTATTGTAGGCCTCAGGCCTGCCTCTAGAATTTTCCAGCAGGCTGCTCCTCTCTGGTATAGCACTAAAGGGAACCTGTCACCATGTTCTGACATATAAAACCGAATGTACCTTAATAGTTCCCAGCGATCAAACCATAATCTTTTCAGGACTAACCCGTCTTATTTTATTGCCCTATAAAGCTTTCCTGCCTTTTATCCTAATTAACATAAGAGTCATATCTTACACGTTTGACTGGAGAAGAGTCATATTTTCTGAGTCAAGCACTTCAGCTCTGCCTAAGAAACGCCCCTATAGATAAAATCTCGCGCATGCGCAATATTTATTTCGGGCAGAGCATTACAGCACGTAGTGGGGGAGGGGACATACACTAAACTATCTGATTGGCCTAACAAAGAAAGGGCAAGTGCGCGATTTCGGATGAGATTGCAAGCAGTGAGGGCATAAATTGGCTGTCAAAGTTTAGGGGGAGGGAAATAGGCTATGATGGTGTGAGGGGAAGGAATTATTTATGCAAATGAGCCTAACAGCGGGAAAGCCTTATAGGACGATAAAATAGGACAAGTTAGTCCTGAGAAGATTATGGATCGATCTCTGGGAACTATCAGGGTAATTAAAGGGGTTCTGCACTTTGTTTTAACTGATGATCTATCCTCTGGATAGATCATCAGCTGGGGTCCAACACCCGGGACCCCCGCCGATCAGCTGTTTGAGAAGGCAGCGGCGCTCTAGTAGCGCCGCAGACTTCTCACTGTTTACCGCTGGCCCAGTGACGTCACGACTAGTATGAACTAGCATGGGCGCGGCTAAGCTCCATTCAAGTGAACAGAGCTTAGCCCCGCCCACGCTAGTTGATACTAGTCATGACGTCAGTGGGCCGGCGGTAAAAAGTGAGAAGGCCGCGGTGCTGCTGGAGCGCCGCTGCCTTCTCAAACAGCTGATCAGCGGGGGTCCCGGGTGTCGGACCACCGCCGATCAGAAGCTGATGATCTATCCAGAGGATAGATCATCCGTTAAAACAAAGTGCAGAACCCCTTTAAGCATTAAGGTACATTCCATTTTATGTCAGAACATAGTGACTGGTTCCCTTTAAGCCCCCTTTAACACAAGTGCGTTTTCCCGCGTGGGTGCAATTCTTGAAGTGAATCCATAGCACCTGCACTGAATCCTGACCCATTCATTTCAATAGATCTGTGCACATAAGCGTTGCTTTTCACGCATCATTTCTGCGTTGCGTGAGAATCTCAGCATGTGCTATAGGCCTCATGCACACGACAGTTGTTTTTCTCGGCCTCCGTTCCGTTTTTTGGCGTTCATCCGTTTGTGTTCCCCGTCCGTTGTCCGTGTTTCCCTTCAGCAAAAAAATTTGTGCATGTCCTACTTTTTTCACATTTGCAGAGAAGGATTTATTACAAGGGATCTGTGGAAAAAAACGGATCCTCCCAAAAAAACGGATGCCGCATCTGTTTTTTTTTGCGGACGCAAAAAACTGTCGTGTGCATGATGCCATATTCTGTGTTTTTCACGATGCCCTGGCCCCTTCGAAGTGATTGGGGCTCCAGTGAAAAACGCATTGCATCTGGATGCAATCCGGATGCAATGCGTTTTTCACCGATGGTTGCTAGATTGTAAATTTATTTCTTTTATTTTTTTTCAAAACTGATTGCACCCACATGAGAACCTGAAAAACTGAAAGCAATTGCAGACAAAACTGACTGAACTTGCTTGCAAAATGGTGCGAGTTTCACTGAACGCACCCTGACACAATCCGTATTGATCATGTGAAAGAGGTCTAAAAGTACAATGCATTATAGGAAGTGTATTGTATTTTAGAAGCAATCAAAAGATCGCCTGTTATAGTCCCCTTGTGGGATTATTAAATGGTTTAAAAAAAGAAAACAACATTTTTTTTTTTTTATTCCAATAAAAAAAAAACTTTTCAATGGAAACAATTGTTAAAAATAAAATGTCCCCCACATGTTTGGTATTGCAGCGTCCGTAACAACCCGCACTATGCAAATATCATGTAAATTATCCCTTTCAGTGAACGTCATAAAAAACTAAAAAGGCAGAATCGCAGCTTTTTGCTTATTCGCCACAAAAAAATATAATAAAAAGCTATCAAAAAGTGTTATGTACCACAAAATGACACTAATGAACACTGCAAGTCATCCCATAAAAATCAAGCCCTTACAGAACACTGTAAAAATAAAAAAAAGTTATGGGTCTTGGGATTCTGTAATGCAAACAGATTTTCTTCTTATAAAAAAAGGGGTTTTTATTAATCAAAAGTAGTAAAAAAAACAAACAAAAAAAAAAACCTATATGTATTTGGTATCTCTGTAATCATACTGACCCAGAGAATAAAGTTATCATGTTACTTATACCGAAAAATTAACGCTGCTAAATTTAAAACCTACAAGCTCAGTGCCAGTATTGCTGTTTTTTTCCCATATCCCTCCTAGAAACAGTTAATCAGTAAGGGTACTTTCACACTAGCGTTTCTTTTCCTGGCGCTGAGTTCCGTCATAGGGGCTCTATACCGGAAAAGAACTGATCAGGCATATCACCATGCATTCTGAATGGAGAGTAATCCGATCAGGATGCATCAGAATGTCTTCAGTTCAGTCATTTTGACTGATCAGGCAAAAGATAAAATCGCAGCATGCTACGGTTTTATCTCCGGCGGAAAAAACTGCCGGACTTGCCGGCAATTTTTCCCCATAGAAATGTATTGGTGCCGGATCCGGCATTCAAAATACCGGAAAAATTTTAAAAAAAATACAAGACGGATCAGTCTGTCCGCATGACAAGTGGAGAGACGTATCCGTTCTTGCAATGCATTTGTGAGATAAATCCGCATCCGTCTCACAAATGCTTTCAGTCACATGCAGATCTGCGTATCTGACGGGCAGTTCCGACGACGGAACTGCCCGCCAGATCACACTGCCACAAGTAGGCCTCTTTCACGCGGGCGTTGCGGGAAAAGGTGCGGGTGCGTTATGGGAACACCCGCGATTTTTCTTTGCGAGTGCAAAAGATTGTAATGCGTTTTGCACTCGCGTGAGAAAAATCACGCATGTTTGGTACCCAAACCCGAACTTCTTCACAGAAGTTCGGGCTTGGGATCGGTGTTCTGTAGATTGTATTATTTTCCCTTATAACATGGTTATAAGGGAAAATAATAGCATTCTGAATACAGAATGCATAGTAAAATAGCGCTGGAGGGGTTAAAAAATAATAATAATAATAATTTAACTCGCCTTAGTCCACTTGATCGCGCTGCCCAGCTTCTCGTCTGTCTCCTTTGTTGAACAGGACCTGTGGTGAGCATTAATTACAGGAAAAGGACCTGTGATGACGTCACTCCGGTCATCACATGATCCATCACCATGGTAAAAGATTATGTGATGGATCATGTGATGACCGGAGTGACGTCATCACAGGTCCTGTTCCTGTAATTAATGCTCACCACAGGTCCTGTTCAACAAAGGAGACAGACGAGAAGCCGGGCTTCGCGATCAAGTGGATTAAGGTGAGTTAAATATTATTATTTATTTTTTTTAACCCCTCCAGCGCCATTTTACTATGCATTCTGTATTCAGAATGCTATTATTTTCCCTTATAATCATGTTATAAGAGAAAATAATAATGATCGGGTCTCCATCCCGATTGTCTCCTAGCAACCGTGCGTGAAAATCGCACCGCATCCGCACTTGCTTGCGGATGCCTGCGATTTTCACGTAACCCCATTCACTTCAATGGGGCCTGCGTTGCGTGAAAAACGCAGAATATAGAGCATGCTGCGATTTTCACGCAACGCACAAGTGATGCATGAAAATCACCGCTCATGTGAACAGCCCCATAGAAATGAATGGGTCGGTATTCAGTGCGGGTGCAATGCGTTCAACTCGCGCAACGCATCCGCGCAGAATACTCGCCCGTGTGAAAGGGGCCTAAGTTATGTTTACCCAAAAATGACCCCATTAAAGGGATTCTGTCACCAGGTTTTGGCCTATAGGGATACGGACATGCACGGCTAGATCGCCGCTAGCATGTCCGCAATATATCTGTCCTATAGGGCTGTGTGGTTTTAATTTCTTTAAAAAAGGATTTTATAGATATGTAAATGGGTCTTGAATGTGTCCATAACCTTACTTGTGCCCAGCCACGCCCGCCTGTGAAGGAGCCCAGCACCACCTATGTCCTTCGAATCTCCTCCTTTCATCAACAATAGATAGCCGTAATCTCGCGATGCGCGAGATCGCGCATGCGCAGTTCTTTCCCTGAGGCTGATGCCAGCACAGGGAAGGAACACTATACCGGCACTGCGCATGCGCGATCTCGTGCATCGCGAGATTACAGCTATCGTTGATGAAAGGAGAAGATTCGGAGGACATAGGCGGTGCTGGGCTCCTTCACAGGCGGGCGTGGCTGGGCACAAGTAAGGTTAGTGCCGCCCCTTGGACACATTCAACACTCTTTTACATATCTATAAAATCCTTTTTTAAAGAAATTAAAACCACACAGCCCTATAGAACAGATATATTGCAGACATGCTAGCGGCGATCTAGCCGTGCATGTCCGTATCTCTATAGGCCAACACCTGGTGACAGAATCCCTTTAAAAACTACAACTTGTCCTGCAAAAAACAAGCACTCATATTGTTACATAGACTTAAAAATAAAAAAGTTATAGCTCTTGGAAGGTGACGATGAAAAAATATGGAATAAAAACAGGCCCAAAACAGGTTGGTCACTAAGGAGTTAGAGCGGTTAAAGGCAGTTATCCTGTACAGACCTTTGCACCTTAGTATCTGACGGATTCATAGTCTGAGATGTTTAGTGAATTGGAAAAAAGGTAGAGACGTGTGTTCCCTGTGAATAAAAATTTACACGTGATAATTAAGGGTCCATTCATATGTCCGCAAAATGGGTCCACATCCGTTCCGCGACATATTCATTTTCAATGGGGCAGCAAAAGATGCGGACAGCACTTCTATTTTTTTGCGGGGACGCGGAACGGAACATGTCCTATTTTCGTCTGCAGACACGGACAAGAAAAGGCATTTCTATTGTAGTGACGGCCATGTGTGGTCCGCGAAATGGGGAACGCACATTGCCGATGTCTGTGTTTTGCGGATCCACAATTTGCGGACGCGTGAATGGACCCTAAGAGTGAGTAGAAGGCTCCCGATCGGAAATTGCCTAGAACAGGGATGCTCAACCTGCGGCCCTCCAGCTGGTGTAAAACTACAACTCCCACCATGCCCTGCTGTAGGCTGATAGCTGTAGACTATCTGGGCATGCTGGGAGATGTCGTTTTGCAACAGCTTTGAGCATCCCTGGCCTAGAACTATCAGGCATAGGCTCCCATTTGATGATGAGTTGGTGTTAGTAACCTGTCGTAAAGTTGATGCATCTTATGGCAAAATTGTCTAAAAATGTTAATGCCTTACCTTAATGTAAATTGCCCATTCAGAAATATAGGAAAGGATCCTTTCAGTCTAAAATTACTGATAAGTGGAAATCTCAAAAAAAAGAGGCAAGAGTAAGGTCCCTTTTCACACGAGCGAGTATTCCGCGTGGGTGCAATGTGTGATGCGAACGCATTGCACCCGCACTGAATCCTGACCCATTCATTTCAATGGGTCTGTGTACATGAGCGTTGTTTTTCACACATCACTTGTGCACTGCGTGAAAATTGCAGCGTGTTCTATATTCTGCGATTTTTCACGCAGTGCTGGCCCTATAGAAGTGAATTGGGCTGCGTGAAAATTGCATCTGCAATCAAGTGCGGGTGTGATGAGTTTTTCACGGATGGTTGCTAAGAGATGTTTGTATACCTTCAGGTTTTTTTAACACACACGTGCAAAACGCATTAAATGGCATTGCACCTGCGCGATAAAAACTGAACGCAATCGCATACTAAACTGAATGAACTTGCTTGCGAAATCGCGCATTTTGCACTGAACGCATCCGGACCTAATCCTTTCACGCTCGTCTGCAAGGGGCCCCAAAGCAACTGAAACCTCAAAATTACTCCATAAGGCGAGTCGTGGGAAGACTAAAAAAACTTTACTGGGGAATGGGAGATGATCACCACAAACTGATGGGTATTAAGTGTAATAAAAAACGGATACAGCATCTCATTCCTATCTCCCCTCTCCGATCTTCAGAATAACACCACTACAAAAATCTACCCAGTTGGAACAAGCACTAGAAAGAGGCATTTTGGATCAATTCTTGATGTAGGTCCTTGCCCTGGTACTTGTATTCCACTGTCTTTCTTGTCAAGAAACCAGTAGGAGCTTTTTGTCTCATGATGATGAATCTGAAGTGCCTCAACAAGCTAAGAAAAAATTAAAAATTAAAAATGGAGATCATAAAATCAACGATCAGACGTCTTCAGGCAGGAGAGTATATGGCGTCTTTGGCCGCATATTATAATATTCCTGTACGGCCTCAGGATCAAAAGTTCCTAAGACAGTCAGTTTACATAAAAGGACCGTTGCAACATTCTTTGTTCTATGTAGTTCCTTTTGAAATCGCCTCAGCCCCTCGGGTCTTCACGAAAATTATAGAGGCGATAAACCTTTTCTAGAAAATCTTCTAATTTTGTACAGTTCCATAGAAGGCAGTTTTCCAGATGTGCCAAGTTTGCCAACTGTTGTATCAACTGGGATGGATGATAATTTGGAGAAAATTGAATCCTTGTCTTTCTCAGAAGATGGTGTTTTTGGGAATTCTTCTTCTAGATTCTGTCAGGCAGAAGAGTAATATGTATAATATTCTTCTAGAGAGATCCAGAATCAAAAGAAGAGTTTCAGAAGTCCGCTTTTATTCCAGCTGTCAGATGGGCCCAGTTCCATTTTGGAATACTTCAGAGTGTAATTATGACCTGTTGTGACAAAAATCGGGATTTGCTCTAAGGAAAATTCTTGATTTTTCCGGTAGTGAAATAATCCATAGTCTGGTGGGAAATTAAACAAAACCTAGGGAAGTCGGGTCCCTGATGTCTCAAGCACCTTCAGGTAGTCACATCCGTGATCCGTCCACACGGTAAAAAAATAGAACATGTTCCTTTTTCTTGCGTTGTGGAGGCACGTTCAGAAACACCACGGAAGCACTCCATAGTGCTTCCGTGGGCTTTCGATCCGTGCTTCCGTTCCGCATCTCCTGGATTGCGGACCCATTCAAGTGATGTGCATGAGGCCTAAGGCTGGACTCATGGAAATGGAGCCTTGACCCTCAGATAACGCAGAAATAGGGGGACCCCACAAGTGAATCTCTTTACATCAGCCAAGAATTCAAAACTGGATAGGTTTTATTCCCTAATCCTGGGAGTTGAGTAGGGGTTGATGCTTTGGCCCAGAAGTGTAATTCACACACTACATAAAGTTAGAAATAACCTTTACAGGTGAACTTAAAGAGGACCTTTCATGGGTCTAGGCATTATGAAATAAGTAGCAGGTCATGTAGGGCATAGAGAAGGGATCTAAGAGCGATTACTATGGCTGTGCCCCTGTTGAATTCTCCTGCCTGCTATGCTAATGAATAGCATCGGTACAGGGAGGAGGAGACTGCCTGTTTCTCAATGGGAGTCTCCTTTCTTCCTGGCTGTGAGCTGTCCAATTACAAAAGGAGAGCATCAAAGCCAGGGGGAGAAAAAAAAACTAAAACCTCACCTTCTCCCTGACTGATGCTCTCCTTTGTGACTGGACCGCACTACATAACTCCCCCCCATAACTTTAACACAAATTTTTTGCAGGGAAATCTGTACTTTTCATTGATACAATTTTTATTCAATTTTTTTGAGGGAGGTGAAGCAACAAAAAAAATTATATATATATATATATATATATATATATATATATATATATATATATATATATATATATTTTATATTGGGGTTAGTGCAATTGCGATTAGGGCCCTAAAAATTGTGATAACGATATGCGATATTTTAAAGGGAATTGTGCTAGAGGTCTATTTGCTTGGATTTTCAAGGCAAAAGCACACAGAAATTACTGATAATGTAGTTATGCTTAACTCAAAAACTGAAATGCACAGTGTTTATCAAAATAAAACATCTTTTACTAAATTAAATAACATATTTGCATTACTGCAAAAGTACAAAATACAAAACTTGCCATTTTCTTAATAGCACTGCACAGAACAGATAAACAGAATAAATAGAAGAACATTTGTTCATTAAAATAACGACTTGCCTCCAGCCCCTCCTCCCTCCCAGCACTGTAACTGATGTATCGCCAGCCGCGCTGTGCAACATAGCGGCCGGCGATACATCCGTGTCAGCCACGTAAAAAGTCAACCATCACTTTATAAGACACACTGCGGAAAAAAAGTTTGTCTTATAAAGCGAAAAATATGGTAATACAATTGCAGCATTTTTGGGTCGGCCAATTGGCGATTGCGATATGGCAATTTATTGCGATTGCTTTGGTGATATATTGTGCAGGATATATATATATATTTTTTTCTTTCTTTCTCTCTGTCATGAACGGATCCGGTTGTATTATCTGTAACATAGCCAAGATGGATCCGTTTTCTATTGTGTCAGAGAAAACTGAACCGTCCCCATTGGCTTACATTTTGTACCAGGAGAGATCCCTCTTGCGCCGCACCACACGGCGGACAGAAAATTGCTGGGAGCAGCGGTTTCGGTGTATGCCTCCAGAGCCGATTGGTTGCGCTCCCATCACGGACATAAAAATCATTAATAATAACCAAACGGAATGCATTCTGGCGCATTCCGTTTTTTGTTCAGTTTTGTCCCCATCGACAATGAATGAGAACAAAACTGAAGTGTTTTCATCTGCTATTGAGATCCTATGACGGATCTCAATAGCGGAATTGAAAACGCTAATGTGAAAGAGGCCTAAGTCTGAGACCTTGTATGTTGAGTCTAGTCACGATGGGTCAGAAAAGACCATTGTGTGTTGAAAATATGTGTATTGTATATTGAGGGATCTCTGCCTTTTCCTTTGCTGTAGACACTGTGCTCAATGAGCCCTGCGTTTACATTGCCTCTTCCTGATCTGGTCCTATGGGTCATGTGATCACTGGTGACCAGGGATTTCCATGACGTGCACCCAGATCAGCTCTGCAGTGAGGCTGAATCGTGTCTTTGGGGGCTGTATTTCCCCTGTAAACCGGGGCTTATATGTCAGTATGCCAGCCTTAGTTACAGGAGGAATCTTTGTGCCATTAAAAAAAAAAAAAAAATGTGAACAGACTATTCTCCCCCTTTTTATGTTTCCATGGTACAAAAATAACAGAATGCTAAAAAAAAAAAGACAGTTAACTAAAGCTCAAGTATTACTGAAAGACACAAATTTACATAACTGAATGGAAAAAAAAGCTGGTGCTAAAAAAAAAAAGCCTTATATGGGGGCTTCTTGTTGATGTAACGAACTGTATGAGCATGCTTGTGACGGTTTTATAGCTGTGAGTGTATTCATGACAGAAAATCTGACCTAATAACAAAAGAACAAGTAAGGGTACTTTCACACTTGTGGCAGAGGATTCCGGCAGGCAGTTCCGTCGTTGGAACTGCCTGCCGTATCCGTCAATCTGGAAGCAAGCGAATGGCATCTGTCATACGGAGACGGATGCTGATCCGTCTGACAAATGCATTGAAATACCGGATCCGTCTCTCCGGTGTCATCTGTAAAAACGGATCTGGTATTTATTTTTTCACAGATTTAATAGTCTGTGCATGCGTGGACGGAAAGAACGGATCAGTTTTGCCGGAATACTTGGGGCAGGATCCGGCATTAATGCATTTCAATGGAAAGTAATGCCGGATCCAGCAAGTGTTCAGAATTTTGGCCGGAGAAAAGAATACAGCATGCTGCAGTATTTTCTTCGGCCAAAAAACGCAAGAGGGACTGAACTGATGCATCCTGAATGGATTGCTCTCCATTGAGAATGCATTAGGATAAAACTGATCCGTTCTTTTCCGGTATTGAGCCCCTAGGACGGAACTCAGTGCCGGAAAAGAATAACGCTAGTGTGAAAGTAGCCAAAGATTCAAAGGGCAGAATGTATCAGTAGGTGTTTGCCAGTTTTCTGGTGTATAAAAGACAATTTCAGCACTTTTGGTTTTAATTAGAATTATGAGTAAACTGAATTGTTTTCTTTTCAGAACTAGAACTTCCACCGTACTGAAGTCATGAAAACCTATAGACAGAGGGAGAAGCAGGGAAACAAGACACAAGAAAGCACCAAGGCTCCGGATGAAGCAAAGATCAAGGTTATATGCATGTATTTTATGCAAGTTTATGTATGTATAGGCCGGGTGGAGACCTAGTGCCTTGGGAAAAGTATTCAACTCCTCAAAAGTCATCAGGTGTGCCTGAATTACAAATGACACTTGATTTTTTGGACATAACCCACGTCATGTCACTGAGTCACGTGATGCATGGGGACACACATCACCACTGCAGCCAGTCATTGGCTGCATGGGCCATGTGACCCGTGTCAAACTGGATGTTGAGACCGGGAGATCGACCACAGCTCCGAAGGAGCCAGAACCCAGTGGCAGGGAGCAATCATTTATTCTTCCCTCCCCAGATCCAGCCATGTGGGGTGGAGGGGGGTCTATAGAAAGGCTCCCAAGGGTGAACAACCCCTTTAAGCAGTTGAAAACTTATGTAAGCAGCTTTCCAGAACAACAATTTGTGATAGGCTTTGGGGGAAATTTATTAACACGCTTAAAACTGGCTTACAAAAGTAGCATATTTTTGTGCAAGTTATGTTTTGAAACTTTTTAAATCAGTGACTGTCTACAAATTTACTGCCATAAATTATAGTGCATCAAGTAGATTTTGGTGGTGCATCTCACTACATGGCACATTCACACAAAATGCCAGTGTAAGTAGGTCTCTGTCTTTAGAATTTCAGCTTCTCACTATTTTTACGCTATCGGTTTGCAGGCTGTGGGAACACTGGGAGAGATAAACTAATCAGTAATGTGCCAGAATTCTGGCCACAAACTGGTGTACCTGTGCTAAATAGCACCAAACTTTGGCACAAAATTCTGTCATGAAGTAATGCATCTAATATGTGGTATAAACGTAGACAGAAACGAACCAAATGTATCATCCAGCATCAGCCGCTGTGGTAATTGTGGCACATCCTTACACTTTCTAGCCTAAATGTATACCTAGAGCTCATGCAGGCAATCATATCTGTTTTTGCGGTCCGCAAATTGTGGATCTGAAAAACGCAGATACCGGCCGTGTGCAAAACGGCCAGCCCCATGCTAGAAATGCCTATTCTTGTCTGGACAAGACTAGGACATATTCTATCTTTTTGCGGGGCCGCAGAATGGAAGTACAGATGTGGACAGCAGATGGTGTGCTGTTCGCATCTTTTGCGGCCCCGTTGAAATTAATAGGTCCGCATCCGTTCCGCAAATTGCAGATCTGATGCAGGCCTACAGTGTCTGAATGAGCCCTTAATCTAGTCTTGATCTTAAAATAAGCATTGCTCAGAAAAATGATGTCTTAATATATGCAAATGAGCTTCTAGAAGCAACGGGGGCGTTTCCATTGCCTTGGCTCTTTGCAACTGCCACTCCAGAGCATACTGGTTTGCAATAAAACTACTGAAACTGATTGTGTTTGTGTTATTTGTACGTATATATTTTTAGTAGTGTAATGTAAATGTGCAGTATTCTATGTTTTATTTTATATGTTTTTGTACTCATGTCTCCAATGCTTTTATTCAGGCATTACTGGAAAGAACTGGATACAGTTTGGATGTCACAACAGGACAAAGAAAATATGGTGGACCACCTCCAGAATCTGTTTCTTCATGTGCTCAACCAGGCATCGGTACAGAGGTCTGTACTAGCATAAAGCCTCTGTTAGCATTTTACTTGTACAGTGTATGTGAGACACTATGGAATTATATTGTGACAGTCAACAGAAAAAGTCAGTATGTGTTAGCATTGTCTCTTTAAAGGGTTATTACAGGCAGAAACTAAAAATTCATTCTTTGGCCATGGAGCTAGGTGCTTCCAAATTTTCATTCACCAGAATAGTGCCATTACAGAGATCCTTTGCTTTTCTCTAGTAGCATACTTGCCAATGTTTCAGTTGGTAAAATTGGGGCACTTAAGTCCCCTTAAACCCTGCCTAGGAACACCAACTTTTGGGTGGTGTTTATTCTAGCCCCCACCGCACATATTTGCCGAGATGGTCTCTGAAAATTAGGGACAGTTCTGCCAAATTCAGGACAGTTGGCAACTATGTAGTAGACTGCAGCTGAAGCCTGTGCTGCCATAGTATCTGAGCAGCACTGTCCTGAGTGACCTTAGAGTCTGTATAAAAAATATACACAAGCTGCAGGATACTATTAGGACGCCAGTGATAACTGGACTTGGATAAAGTTAAGATGTTTGTCTCTGGTTGTTCCATGATACATCATTCTCACTTTAGTTTCACACTTTAACCTCTGTGGTGTACATCAATGTACTAAGAGCTAATCTGACTCCGTTACTGGCATTGGAGTCATGGAGATGGCAGCCACATAGAGCTATAATGAGAAAAATATGTGGTAACAGGAAAAAGAGAGAAGAAAGCCTAAACATTGTAAGAGTGGGGAACACACAAATACTAAGTGATGGCTGATTTTTATTTCTTTTTCCCCTCACCCATGACAGCACCCATGCAACTAGGTCCTCCTGTTAGGAGGTACCTAGGGAGCTCCTGCTCTACCTTGGGTTGAAGATGAAAGAATTCCAGCACCTATAATATTTGAGTGACTATTTCTTTATTCATAATCTTCACACATCCAGTTACAGTCAACGCGTTTCGAACAAATAAATGTTCTTACTCATGACTTGCCATCTGTCTGCAGTGCTCCACTTGCTTATGAACTTTGTGATTCACCATCCTCCATGTTCTGGGCGGGCAGTTAAGTTCAGGTGTAAATAATCAAGTGGATAATCGCAGGCAGAGAGGCCATCTGTTTTAGGGCTCTTTCACACCTGCGTTCTTTTCTTCCGGCATAGAGTTCCGTCGTCGGGGCTCTATACCGGAAGAATCCTGATCAGTTTTATCCTAATGCATTCTGAATGGAGAGAAATCCGTTCAGGATGTCTTCAGTTCCGGAACGGAACGTTTTTTGGCCGGAGAAAATACCGCAGCATGCTGCGCTTTTTGCTCCGGCCAAAAATCCTGAAGACTTGCCGCAAGGACGGATCCGGGATTAATGCCCATTGAAAGGCATTGATCCGGATCCGGCCTTAAGCTAAACGTCGTTTCGGCGCATTGCCGGACCCGACATTTAGCTTTTTCAGAGTGGTTACCATGGCTGCCGGGACGCTAAAGTCCTGGCAGCCATGGTAAAGTGTAGCGGGGAGCGGGGGAGCGGTATACTTACCGTCCGTGCGGCTCCCCGGGTGCTCCAGAGTGACGTCAGGGCGCCCCAAGCGCATGGATCACATGGATCACGTCATCCATGCGCATGGGGCGCTCTGACGTCATTCTGGAGCGCCCGGGGAGCCGCACGGACTGTAAGTATACCGCTCCCCCCGCTCCTACTATGGCAACCAGGACTTTAATAGCGTCCTGGGTGCCATAGTAACACTGAAAGCATTTTGAAGACTGTTCCGTCTTCAAATGCTTTCAGTACACTTGCGTTTTTCCGGATCCGGCGGGCACCTCCGGCAACGGAAGTGCACGCCGGATCCTAACAACGCAAGTGTGAAAGAGGCCTTAACCTCCTAAAATAGAAAAAAACTGTACAAATTAAAAAAAGCATACAAAGAGGTGTTGCATAGATTCAATAAATACTGTCATCTATAGCAAATCAGCCTGTTTTTTTCCAGTCTGGGGGTCCATTTCTCAAAACAAATGGATCCTAAGCGTTATAGAGAAGGGTTTTCGATTAGAATTCCTTTCCTGTCCTCTGGAATTTTTCACCCTGTCAGTCTGCCCCAAGAATCCCTGGCTAGCCTTAGAATTAGAAGGATTTGCCTTTCTAGACAATGAGGTGGTTTGCCCGCATCCGAAGAGGGAGGTAGGGAAGGGTTTCTATTCCTTTTTGTTTCTAGTGAAAAAAGCAAACGGGACATTTAGAGTAGTAATGAATTTGAAAAAGCTAAACACATCCCTAAGTTACAAAAAATTCCATATGGAGACAATAAAACTATTATATTCCAATTCATGCTTGTTCCCAAAAGTTTTTGAGAACAGTGGTTTGGGTAGAAGGGAAGTTGCTACACCTTCAATACAGGCGCTTCCCTTTGGCATATCCCAAGCTCCAAGAGTCTTTACCAAGGTGGTAGCAGAGATAGCAGCATTCGTAAGACTATCAGGAATAACTTTGGTACCCTATTTGGATGATTTTTTTTAATAATCTCTGCTAAAAGAAGGGTTGGAAAAATATATAAATTTCCTTTGCTCCACCTTGAAAGACTTGGGCTACTTTTACACTAGCGGCAAGGAACTCCGGCCGGCTGCTCTGGCGGGTCGTAGTTTTATTCCGGGCGCCTCTCTACATGTTTGCCGGGACTCCGGCCAACCCCTATTATAGTCAATGGGGCCGGAGCAGTAATCCGGGGGCACGCGTGAACTAGCTGCAGCACTGATCCAACAGGCTGTTCACCTGCCGGAACAGCTTTCCGGAGTTCCTTGACACTAGTGTGAAACTAGCCTTAGGCTGTCAGAAACGGGGTGCCGGCAATGTGTTTCTGCCGCCAGCTGTAGTTGTATATTAAACAGGGCTGTGGAGTCGGAGTCGGGGGAAATTTTGGGTACCTGGAGTCGGAGTCGGCAAACAATGCACCGACTCTGACTCCTACTAAATTTAGATTGGA
Organism: Bufo bufo; assembly: GCF_905171765.1. Classification (NCBI taxonomy): domain Eukaryota; kingdom Metazoa; phylum Chordata; class Amphibia; order Anura; family Bufonidae; genus Bufo; species Bufo bufo. Next base: position 323,909,427 of record NC_053391.1, read on the forward strand.
ATAAAAAATAAAAAAAAAGCAAGTTTAAATGTCCCAATTCACAAAAAGTTATAATTAATGACTTCTCTACTGTAAGAATAAAGACCAATGCATGCAGTGCCTCACGTAACCGCAAAACGAACACGTTAAGTGACCGTGAAGAAGCATGCTTTTCATGTGCTTCACTATATGGCACGCTACGCACAATTAGGAGCTGAAATACTTATACTTTCCATAGTGTTGTGTTCTGCTTTTACAGGGAACGCAGCGTCCATGTGTAACCTAGCCTCTCACTGATAAGGGATTAAATAAATATGTTTTTTGCAGGACTAGAGAGTGAGACACTTGTATAAGTGAAGGGAATGGAGGGCCAATAGTTCAAGACTGAAGCTGTAAACCATTGGAATAACTGCTAGCATTTAGCTAAGGCTATAAAAACTTGTAAACTCCGATTGTTAGCTTAAACTTTAAACACGACTATGGGATTCTCCTAGGAAAATCATGTTTTAGAATAAATGCCCCTTCCTGGATCCTCCTTTGTTTTCATTGTGTTTGTCTTCTGCTTAAACTGTGCAATACAGTAGACTGTTGGCTTCCCAGCCAGTAGTCCTGTGGTAGGTAGCGTTTCTTTCCCTCAAGGAATGTATAAAATACATTCGCATATTAATACAGAGGAGTCGGGGAGTCGGAGTCGGAAGTACATAAAACTGAGGAGTCGGAGTCGGAACATTTATCTACCGACTCCACAGCCCTGATATTAAATGTTAATTGTCATTGGTGGTGCAGTGCGTCCCCCCTTCCCCGCCTCTCCACAGTATTAGACATTGGCGGAAGTGTCAGCTTCTGATCGGAGCCCCAGCAGTGTAATCCTGGGGCTCCGATCGGTTACCATGGCAGCCAGGACGCTACTGAAGCCCTGGCTGCCATAGTCCGCTCCCTGCTGCTGTGTGCACTATGCACAGGGCAGCAGGGAGAGTGTGAAGTTCTATTCACCCTGATAGAGATCTATCAGGGTGAATAGGACAAGGGATTAAAAGATCCCAGGTTCTAGCCCCTAAGGAGGGAATTAGTTATTAAATTGCCAAAAAAATGTAAAAACACAAAGTATAAATCACCCTTTTTCCCAATTTTACATATAAAATATATAAACAATAAATAAATAAAATACTACATATCACCACGTCCGAAAAGTCCAAACTATTAAAATATAAAAAATATCTCCTATGCGGTGAACGGCGTAAAAAAGAAAAAAAAACTGCCCAATTCGCCTTTTTTATGGTATCGAAACAACCCTAGAAGAAATCAAACCTGGTTCCCTCAAGTTTGTGGGTTTTTTGGAATTCAGTTGGACTCCCGTCAGCAAAGGAATTTTCTTCCCCTTCAAAGGAGCAGATTTTGTCAGTCTTTCACTCTTACCAGTGTACTTTCAGAGAGGCGATGGCGGTGCTGGGTCAGATGACATCCTCTGTTCCAGCAGTGGCATATTCACAGATCCACTCCAGAGAGCTACAAGCAGACATTCTGAGATCCTAGGACCGCTCCCCTTATTCCTTGGACCAAAAATTCCACCTATCCTCGAGAGACAGGCATTCCCTTTTATGGTGGGCAATTTTAGAAAATCTGTCTGCAGGGGTTCCATGGTTATTCAGGGATCAGACTGTAATCACTACAGATGCCAGCCCCTGGGGTTGGGGTGCTCACTCTCAGAACAGGTACTGGCAGGGGAGGTGGGATCTGGATTCAAGGAAGGCACCCTCCAACTTCAAGGAATTAAAGGCAGTAAAGATGGCTCTGGAACTAGCTATTCCAGACATAAGGAGCAAAAAGATAGTCTTGTATTCAAACCGTGGCCTATATAAACCTTCAGGGGGGAACAAAAGTTCTGACTCTCTTATGTTTGTGTCAGGAGATTTTTTACATAGCGGAATAAAGAGTGCTTTTTCTTTCAGCAGCCCATTTGAAGGTGAAGGAGAATTTGATAGCGGACTTTCTCAGTCGCACTTCCATTAAACAGGGAGAATGGTGTCTAAACAGAGACCTTTTTCTGGAGATAGTCCAAAGATATGGCCTGCCTACAGTGGATCTGTTCGCCTCAAGAGCCAACAGGAAAGTGGAAAGGTGCTTCTCCCTCAATCATTTGTACAGCCCCTTAGCAGTGGACGGGTTAGCACAGGACTGGAGCCAAGAGTTAGGTTATGCCTTCCCTCCAATTTGCCTTATTTCCCAGGTATTGAGAAAAATAGAGGACTAAGGAGCCTCAATTATCTTAATGGCTCCAAAGTGGCCAAAGAGGTCGTGGTACCCAAGCCTTCTGAAATTGGCAGTAGAGCCTCCGTGGACATTACCATTGAAGAAAGATCTTCTTTACCAGGGTCCCCTAGTGAATCCCAGTCCAGAATGTGTGGAATTTGAAAGGGAGGTTTAGTCTAGGAGGGGGTTATCTGATAAAGTAGTCTCCACAATATTGAAAAGTAGGAAGTTGGTCACCTCTAAAAAGTACATTAAAGTGTGGAATATTTTTTCTACCTTCCTAGGTCACAGTCCAGATCCTTTTTAAAGTTCCAGATGTGCCAAAAATTTTAGACCCTTTGCAAGCAGGTCTAGATAATTATCTTAAAGCATCTACCTTAAGAGTACAGGTGGCTGCTCTGAGTTACTACTTTGATTCCAAGTTAGCAGATCATCTATGGATTAAAAGATTCTTGTCTTCAGCCTCTAGATTGAATCCCTTATTAAGCCCCTGGAATTTACACGGCCCTATGTCAGGAGCCATTTGAATCACTAAATAATATCTCTATTAAGATACTTGCCTTCAAGTTGGCCTTCTTGCTGGCGATTACTTCAGCTAGACGGGTCTCGGAGATTCAGGCGTTCTCAGCCTTCCCTCCTCCTACTACAGTTTTGAAAGACAAAGGGATTATTAGGCCTACCCCATCTTTCCAGCCTAAAGTGGTCTCTGATTTCCACAGAAATCAGGATGTGATCCTACCATCTTTTTGTCCAAATCCAGTAAATACGTTGGAAGAGAAATTTCATTGTCTGTATGTTAGAAGATGCTTGTTGCTTTACTTAGATTCCACGGCATCTTGGAGAATAGATCAGAATCTCTTGATCTAGTTTCAGGGTAGATTCAGGGGTCACAAGGCTTCTACTAGTGTCAATGGTAGATGGGTACAAAATGCCATTTCCCTTGCCTATTCTTCTCTAAACTTGCGCGCGCGCCCCCCCCTCTTCCCAATGGGGTTCGGCGCACATTCAACTAAAACAGGTGCGGCCTCTTGGGCAGAGAAGGCGGACGCTTCTTTAGCTCAGATTTGCAGAGCTGCCATCTAGCGCTCTCCCTATACCTACACTACAGACTGCATCTTGACTCAGATGCAGCCTTTGGGAGGAAAGTACTACAAGCTATAGCTTTATAGTTTATTCTCGCATTGGTTCTGTCATGGGTGAGGGGAAAACAAAAATTACTCTTACCGGTAATTGTTTTTCTTGAAACCCATGACAGCACCCCAAATTTTCCTATATATATAAAAGTTGTGTTATATACATAAGATGTAAAAGAGGGAATATAATTTACCAAATTGGTTCTCTTCTCATTTATTTAATTTTTTCTGGTTTCAAGCCTTTTCTTTGGTGGTTGGCATGCCTCCGGAGGTCCGGTTATTAGAATCACTGAGGTGTGGTGGGGGTGTGAACATTTTTATCTCGTCAGGTTTCCTGTCCTGGATGGGAGGACCTAGTCGCATGGGTGCTGTCGTGGGTTTCAAGAAAAACAATTACCTGTAAGAGTAACTTTTGTGTTCTTTTTTTAACCGGAGTGGTCCTTTTTAATGGTTTCTTTGTGTTGTGTGTTTTTTTTTTTTTTTAATGATTTTAAATAGGTGTTTGTTGGAAAGATACCAAGAGACTTGTATGAGGATGAGCTAGTCCCTCTGTTTGAGAAAGCAGGCCCTATCTGGGATCTTCGTCTTATGATGGATCCTCTCTCTGGGCAAAACCGAGGTTATGCTTTCATCACTTTCTGCAATAAGGACGCAGCACAGGAGGCTGTCAAGTTGGTAAGTGATTTATTAGTTTTATATGATCTAATAGGTTGAAACCAACTCTAAGTCCATTTTGGTGACAGAGAGGTAGCTTGAAACCCAGAAGCTACCACATCGCCATTCGGCCCCATTCACTATAATATGCAGAGAATTGACCAGACGAAAACCGCTGCATACTTTTATTGTTTTATCATTTAACGATGGGGATACCAGTTATTCCACATTGCTTTTATTGTCATAAGCATGCTGGTGCAATAACAACATTATGTAATTGGGTGCTTAAAGATATGATTGCTTACTTTTCTTTCTTTCTTTTAACTGTCTTCCCCAGTGTGACAACTATGAAATACGTCCTGGGAAACACATTGGAGTTTGCATCTCGGTTGCAAATAATAGGCTCTTTGTTGGATCCATCCCAAAAAATAAAACTAAAGAGAATATTCTGGAAGAATTTAGTAAAGTCACAGGTATTTTTTTTATTGAATGCCTAAGGAGTGTCTCTCCCATCTGGATAGAAAATCTAATTAGCCAGAGCCCACAGTGGGTTTCACTTCTTCAATTTATTAAGTGTATTCTGCTTCACTTTATCAGCTTCATCCCTAATTTTAGCTAGGACCAGGACACCACTGTATTGCTGTACTGAAAGTAAAAAAAAAAACCTGCTTTGTTCTAGCGCCAGTCTAGCTTCTTTCGGCCTATGGCAGGTAAATGTCTGGACAAGGTCACATGCGGTATTGCAGCCAATCACTGACCTCAGAGGTGACATGTCCCTGTCACTGCTGGGTAAGGCTACTTTCACACTCGCGTTTGGTGCGGATCAATCATGGATCTGCACAGACGGATCAGTTCAGATAATACAATAGTCTGCATCCGTTCAGAACGGATCCGTTTGTATTATCTTTAACATGGCCAAGACTGATCCGTCTTCAACACCATTGAAAGTCAATGGAGGACAGGTCCATTTTCTATTGTGCCAGATTGTGTCATAAAAAACGGATCTGTCCCCATTGACTTACATTGGGTGTCATAACGGATCCGTTTGGCTCAGTTTTGGTGTCCGCCTCCAAAGCGGAATGGAGACGGAACGGCAGCAAACTGAGGCATTCTGAACGGATCCTTACCCATTCAGAACACATTAGGGCAAAACTGATCAGTATTGGACCGCTTGTGAGAGCCCTGAATAGATCTCACAAAAGGAAGCCAAAACGCCAGTATGAAAGTAACCTAACGTGCCACTTGGAGAACTGTCATGGCTGAGGCCAGTGATTGGCTTCAGTGGCACACCTGACTCTGTCCAGAAGCTTACACTTTAAGTACGGTGCTGTCCAGGTCCTAGCTGAAATTAGGGTGGAAGCTGGAAAACCTCTTTAAAGATAGAGCAGTTAAAATCTGGGTGCTAAGCTTTCCTATAAATTAAAGTGTGTGCTCTTGTATTCATTAGAAATCTTCATCTAAGGCTACATTCACACGTCAGTATTTTTCTATAATCCGATTTTCTGTCCGTTTTTTGCGGATCCGTTGTTCCTGAAAATGTTTCCGTATGTCATCCGTATGTCATCCGTTTTTTGCGGATCCGCAAAAAACGGAAACATGTATAAATTTCAATAAGCAAATAAAGTTGTTTGGATTTCTTAAAAAAAAAAAATAAATAAATAAATAAATTTAAATGTAATTTCCAGGAACGGATTCCGTATAAAACGGATGACATACGGAATGACATCCGTATGTCATCCGTTTTTTGCGGATCCATTGAATTTGTATTGTACCAGGATCCGATTTTTCAGGAAAAGAATAGGACATGTTTTATATTTAAACGGACATGCGGAACGGAACAACGGAAACGGACAGCACACATTGTGCTGTCCGATTTTTTCCAGGACCCATTGAAAATGAATGGGTCCAGATCTGGTCCTGATCTGTTCCTGAAAAAACGGAACAGATCAGGAAAGAAAAAACGGACGTGTGAATGGACCCTTATACTGCTTAGCAGGAGCAAGGTGGAGAGTGCACAACATAAACTGTAGCATAAACTCTGCCATAGCATTAGGTCCAAGCAGAATGCCTTTTATATAATGCTCAGAAGTGGACAAGTTGCTACTGACTTTAGAACGTCTTTGATGCCCAAACTACCTAATATTATGTTTCAGTAGCTTGATTGAAGTCTAAAATTGTGCAATTTCTAGAGGGCCTGGTGGATGTGATTCTGTACCATCAACCTGATGATAAGAAGAAGAACCGTGGATTTTGTTTCTTGGAGTACGAGGACCACAAAACTGCAGCACAAGCCAGGCGGAGATTAATGAGTGGCAAAGTGAAGGTTTGGGGCAATGTTGTAACTGTAGAGTGGGCAGATCCAGTGGAGGAGCCGGACCCTGAAATAATGGCGAAGGTGAGCAGTGTTTTGAAATAGTTATTAAAGAACTGTTCGCTATGAACATGAGTGATGCCTCTCCTCCAGCCCTCCTTACTCCTGAGCCTTTCTTTACATTGCAGACCTCACTCTGTGAGAACCGAGTACTCGTAGTGACATAAAAACCTGCTGCATTCTCTCTGACCCAGACACGTAGTGGATCTGTTCTTTTATTATGCTGCATCTTAGTATGAGCGAGCAGCACATAAACATGTAATAACTGTCCAGACTAGAATATCTTTCAAGTGGTTGTCCAGGGTTTTGAAATTAATGGCCTGTCCTTGTGTCTGACACCTGGAACCACCTCTGCTGATCAATTGTAGGTCTGGTGCCGAAACGATGGGGTTGGCACTTCTATGGGAGCAGCACTGCAGTAACCAGCTCTGTAAACTACATGGTGGATGGAGATGTGTAGTTCTGGCACTGACTTTGGGAGCGAGAAGATAACAGCTGATGAGCAGTGGTGCGGGTGTCAGAACTCTGCTGATCTGCTATTGATGGTCTACCCTGAGAATAGACCATCGGTATCAAAATCTTGGGCAACCCCTTTAAGAATGGTTTCATTCTGTCATGAATGTTCTGTTTTAAAGTTGATCACTTTTAGGCTTTATTATTCTTTATTTGTAATTTTAGGTTAAAGTGCTTTTTGTAAGGAACTTGTCATCCACAGTAACAGAGGAAATTCTAGATAAGGCTTTTTCAGTGTTTGGAAAGTTGGAGCGGGTGAAGAAACTGAAGGACTATGCCTTTGTGCACTTTGAAGAGAGAGACTCTGCAGTTAGGGTGAGAAACGTACCTTGCTGTGTTTACACCATGCATTAAAATCCAATATGTATGTTATGCGGCAGAGATCCTCAGATTTCAGCTGCGGATTTGCAGTTTGCATTGACATGTATCAACAAGAGAAGTAGCTCCATTGTCGTTCACTAATCCTCGCATTTTCCTCCCGATAGGATGACTGGCCACTTTTTGCTGCCACAGAAAAGTCTGTTAATAAATGATCCTATGCAAGTGAATGAGATTGCGGAAACCCCATTCAAATGTACGAGATGGAGATTTTGGTACAGATTGTGCCAAAATCCATGTAGAAAAAATGCAGTTTGAGCATAACCCAAAGATCATTGGGGGAGATTTATCAAACCGGTGCAAAGGAAAACTGGCTTTAGTTTTCCCATCAGAACTAATCAGATTTCACCTTTAATTTTCCAAAGGAGCTCAGAAAAATAAAAGGAGGAATTAGATTGTTTGCTTATGGCTACTAAGCCAGTTTTCCTTTACACCAGTTTGATAAATCTACCCCATAGATCTAAAGGGATTGTCTGGAATTTTTTCCAGTTTCGGAAAATCTCTTTAATCTAAAAAGTACAGATATGTATGCATGGATTATCTAGCCTACTTAATTTTGGCTTTCTTTGTTAATACTGAAATTGATGATAAAATGTGTAGTATGTGCTAGTAGGTATTTGCACAGAAGTGTGAAAAGCTTGCTAGGGCATGCTGGGTATTTTATCTTCACATCCTACAACAAAAGTTTTTCTAGATTTGTAAACTCGTATTCATAGCATAAGCATACACAATCAAATATACCATATATTATAATTTTCCTTTGGAACATATGCACTAAGCTATTTCTTGTTCATTGTTGTAATTGTTTATTTTCCGTACGCCTCCCACAACGGCACTTCAGCAGGAGGGTACCCCACCCCCAGGGACAGGAAACGACGTAGAAAGCAGAAGTTTAAATGCCTCCTCCCTATTACCTTCTCCAGTCGTTTCTTGTCCCTTGGGATGAGTGGAAAGCGGGCAGGCTCCCTCCTGCCGAAGTTCCATGCGCCCAGCCTGCGGTGAGTATTCCCTGCTTTGCAGGAGGGCTGTGGCAGAGCGGCGGACGCTGGGGGGGGGGAGGAGGAGATAGGCTTCCACCGCATGCTTGTGGTGGAAGCCTAAGTCCTGACTTCAGGCAGCCCCCAGATGGTGCATCGGCTCAGGAGAAGCCAGTTGCAGGGCCAGAAGGCGCGCGGGATCTCTGGGCCGAGATCTCGCGAGATCCTGTCACGTGACCTCGGCCGGGCTATGATCCGGTCAAGTGACGCGCCGGCAGGTCATGTGACCAGGAAATAATTTAAATTTGGCTGCAGGAAGCTGAAAAACGCTGCAGAGTGTCTCCAGCAGAGCAGCAGTGGATTCCTCATCATGTCTCTGCAGCAGGCGAAGCCTTCTGATGCCCCGAAGGCCCCCAGTCCGGTAAGCCTCCTCCTCTAGAGTAGTTTTATTTTATGCTATCACCTGTGGGATTTTGTTTTCTTGTTAATCCTGGTGACGGTTACCCCACTCCTTCCCCTACACTAAAGAGGAGCCCCCCTTTTTTTGTACTTTCAGAATAGAGAAGCCGGAAGGAGTGGGGAATCTGCACAGAAGAAAAAATGTGCTATTTGCAAAAAGCATCTGGCAGCACATAGTTTTTTTTGCTATCTGCCAAAAATGTACGGACAAAATAATGGCTGAAGATTCCCCTTCTCTAGTGGAAAATTTACAATCCATTATAAGAGAAGAAGTGAGTTCAGCAGTGGAAGCAAAAATGGCGTCCTTTTCCCAAAAACCTTGCACTTCTAAAATGGTCACGGAGCCCCAGATGGAATGGGATATGGAGGACGACGATTTTAATGATTCGTCTGACTCAGAATCCTCCTCTGATGAGGAGGTCAGTTGTCCGTTATGCTCAGTAGAAGACACTGACGGTCTCTTGAAAGCGATAAGATTAACTCTGAATATTGAGGAATCTAGACAGTCAGTCGGTTCAGGATCAGATCTTCAAAGGGCTGGGTGATAGGAAGAGGAAAGTGTTCCCCATCCATGACAGAATCCGAAAGCTTATACGGGACGAGTGGAAGGACCCAGAAAAAAGGGCTGGTACTTCAAAAATCTTTAAAAGGAAATATCCCTTTAGCGAGGAAGATTCGGCTCTTTGGGATAAAACCCCAAAGGTTGACGCCCCTGTTGCGCGAATTTCTAAAAAGGCAGCCTTACCTTTTGAAGATGTCGGCTTATTAAAAGATGCTATGGATAAAAAGTGTGAATCCGTACTTAAAAAAGCTTGGGAATCAAATACCGCTATGTTGAGACCTAGCATAGCTGGCACCTATACGGCTAGATCTCTGGCTCTCTCAGCTGGAGGAGCACCTGATCTCTGACACCCCCAGAGAGGATATCCTGGCCTCCTTGCCGGTTTTGAAACAGGCCTCTAACTTCCTGGCAGACGCGTCTGCCGATCTTGTAAAGTTATCAGCTAGGTCGGCGGCTCTTTCAAATACGGCAAGGAGGTCAGTCTGGTTACGCTCTTGGTCAGGCGATACCGCTTCATAAAATAAACTCTGCAGTATCCCTTGCGAAGGAGATTGTCTTTTCGGTTCTGTCCTAGACGACATTCTGGAAAAGGCCTCTGATAGAAAAAAGGGGTTTCCGCCAGAGTCAAGGTTTTTCCAACAGCGTCGTTCCTTTCGCCCCCAAAGAAAGGGTAGACGGGACCGTAGAAAAAAGAATCCCTCTAGTTCTTGGCAATCCTCAAAGGGGAGAGGTAGGAATTTCCTCTTTAGCCAGGATAAGTCTACAAAACAGTCCTCCCAATGACGCCATGAGCCCGGTGTGGGGGGGAGATTGAAAGAGTTTGTCCCTTCCTGGGAAAAGATCTCAAACTCAGCCTGGGTCGTAGACGTTATCCGTCAGGGATACCAGCTGGAATTTTGCACTCTCCCTCCAGACAGGTTTGTATTAAACTAAAGATTGAAGTCAGATCACAATCTCCTAGAGTCTCAGATTTCTCTTTTGTTAGAAAAAAGAGCGGTGGTTCCAGTTCCAGCAGACCAGGAAGGAAGGGGGTTCTACTCCTAAATTTTTCTCGTAAAAAAACCCAATGGCTCCTTCAGAGCAATAATCAATCTAAAGCTCCTCAACAAGTATATAAAATGCAAAAGGTTAAAAATGGAGACAGTAAGATCTACAGTGAACCTTTTAACACAGGACTGCTCCATGGTAACACTCGACCTGGCGGATGCATATTACCATGTTCCGATCCATCAGAAACATCAAAAATATCTACGTTTCACCATTTTCAGGGGAGAGCGTCTTCTCCGACTCCAGTTTCAGGGGTTACCTTTTGGCCTGGCCTCAGCACCCAGAGTGTTCACAAAGATTATTGTAGAAATCTCAGCCTTTTTCCACCAGAAGGGGATAAACTTCATACCCTATTTGGACGATTTTCTCATTACAGCAGCCTCCCAGACTCAGCTGCAGTTACAGGTGAAGTTCGTCCTGGAGACCTTAAGATCCCTAGGTTGGAAACTAAATCTAGAAAATCTAATCTATCACCCAGCCGAAAGATGATCTTTCTAGGTATTCTTCTGGATTCCAGCCAAATTACCTCTTTTCTTCCAGAACAAAAGATCCGGGACATCAAGTCAAAGATTTCTGTCTTTTCACGCCAGAGAAAGGTCACGTTCCGAAGGATTATGAAAATTCTGGGACTCATGACTTCGACGATTCCTGCGGTGAGATGGGCCCAGGCTCACGGGAGACCGCTTCAAGAATTCCTGCTAAAACAGTGGAACAAAACCATCTTCTCCCTGAAAAAGGCAGTTACCTTACCTCCAGGGGTCAAACTCTCCTTGCGGTGGTGGCTGAACGAAAGAAACTTAGTCAAGGGGGTCCCTTGGAGGCTCTCCAATTAGATAGTGGTAACAACAGCCGCAAGCGGGGCAGGCTGGGGAGCCCATTGTCAGGGTCAGCTGTTACAGGGGTCCTGGGAGGCAGAGACCTTTCCCCTTTCTTCAAACACCAAAAAGCTTCTGACCTTGTTTTTGGCCCTAAAAGCCCTGGCTCTAGTCATCCGAGGACAAAACGTAAAAATCCTCTCCGACAACTCCACCACGGTGGTATATCTCAACAAGCAAGGGGGCACAAGAAGCAGTTCCCTTTGTCAGATAGCATCTCGGATCTTTTCTTGGGCAGAGTCAAACATCCAGTCCATAACCGCGGTTCATCTAAAGGGGAGCGAGAACACACTGGCAGACTTCCTGAGCAGAGAATTTGGCCAGGGGAGTGGAGCCTCAAAAAAGCGGTGTTCCAGAACATCTGCAGCAAATGGGGAGTCCCAAGAATAGACCTCTTTGCTTCCCAAAGGTCCACAGGTGGACCTTTTCTATTCCCTCTCGGCGAAGGACCACCCGGTGAGAGTGGATGCCTTAGCGGGTCCATGGCCATTGGGTCTGCTCTATGCGTTTCCTCCTTTCCAGCTCATACCAAAGGTTCTGGCAAAGATAATAGAGGAACGAGCCCATGTCATCCTAGTGGCTCCATACTGGCCCAAAAGGCCTTGGTTCTCCCTCCTTCTGGACCCTTCCTTAGTCTCCGGACCTCCTCCATCAGGGCCCAGTCTGGCATCCGGCAATCAGCCAACTAAAATTGACAGCATGGAATTTGAGCGCTCCATTTTGAAGTCCAAGGGCTTCTCGGATGCAGTTATCTCCACCCTGCTCTCTAGCAGAAAGCAAGTAATTTCCAATATCTACTGGAGAACTTGGAAAACCTTCCTTTCATTTGCCAAGGAATCCTGGAATCCCACTCTTCCCCCAGATATGAGGGTAATTCTAGACTTCCTTCAGAAGGGGCTAGATAGAGGTCTTCGTGTCAGTACAATTAAGGTCCAGATTTCAGCCCTTAGTGCCTTCTTGGATATGAGATTGGCGGATTTGGATGTGGTCAAGAGGTTCATAAAGGGAGCCAGCAGACTTCACCCAGTTATTAGATCTACGGTTCCGTCTTGGGACCTTAATTTGGTCCGTTCCGTCCTTTATGGACCATCCCTTTGAACCTCTTGAGTCAATCCCCCTCAGGTTGCTGTCCTTTAAATCCGCTTTTCTCATAGCCATCACCTCAGCCAGGAGAGTGGGGGAGATCCACGCTCTTTCATGCAGACCTCCATACCTAACCATCCTTGACGACAGGATTATATTGAGACATGAACCCTCCTTCTTACCAAAGGTTTTCTCAAAATTCCACTGCCAACATATACTTGGCTATCTGGAAGCCACAAAAGGACTGCGAAAATCCGACCGTCTTCTGGTCCAGTATGCAGGCCAAAATAGGGGGCAGGCAGCATCAAAAATTACTATAGCCCGCTGGATAAGAATGACCATTGCAATGGCCTATACCAGGGCTCGACAAATTTCCTTTGAATCTAGGAGCCAGCTAAAAAGGTTAGGAGCCGTTTATTTATTTTTTTAACCTCCATAAAGCTGTATGTTCATGGTCATGAGCAAGATAATGAAAATATTATGTCACAATAATAATTATGAAGTGACTAAGGCCTCTTTCACACTTGCGTTGTCCGGATCCGGCGTGTACTCCACTTGCCGGAATTACACGCCGGATCCGGAAAAACGCAAGTGTACTGAAAGCATTTGAAGACGGAACCATCTTCCAAATGCGTTCAGTGTTACTATGGCACCCAGGACGCTATTAAAGTCCTGGTTGCCATAGTAGTAGTGGGGAGCGGGGGAGCAGCATACTTACAGTCCGTGCGGCTCCCGGGGCGCTCCAGAGTGACGTCAGAGCGCCCCATGCGCATGGATGACGTGATCCATGTGATCACATGATCCATGCGCTTGGGGCGCCCTGACGTCACTCTGGAGCGCCCGGGGAGCCGCACGGACGGTAAGTACACTGCTCCCCCGCTCCCCGCTACACTTTACCATGGCTGCCAGGACTTTAGCGTCCCGGCAGCCATGGTAACCACTCTGAAAAAGCTAAATGTCGGCTCCGGCAATGCGCCGAAACGACGTTTAGCTTAAGGCCGGATCCGGATCAATGCCTTTCAATGGGCATTAATTCCGGATCCGGCCTTGCGGCAAGTGTTCCGGATTTTTGGCCGGAGCAAAAAGCGCAGCATGCTGCGGTATTTTCTCCGGCCAAAAAACGTTCCGTTCCGGAACTGAAGACATCCTGATGCATCCTGAACGGATTTCTCTCCATTCAGAATGCATTAGGATAATCCTGATCAGGATTCTTCCGGCATAGAGCCCCGACGACGGAACTCTATGCCGGAAGACAAGAACGCAAGTGTGAAAGAGCCCTTACCTGTCATACCAGATTATTTTCATGAAGTAGAAAGTAGATCTTTTTTTTTTTCACTTGGCTTTTTGTGGCCATGAACATGCCTTGTATTCTTTGAAGTAAAGTACCAATGGTCAACAGCCTTTGCAGGATCAAACTCCTTCACAGATGGTCCATTCATGTTGATTATGAACAAATCACCTAAACTTTCTTGCTGCATTGATGATCTGAACAAATTTTTTACAAAGTTCATTAAACTGAACCCTCGTTCACAACATGCGGTTGAGACAGGCAACACAGACACTATAGACAGCAAGTTTCCCAAAACTGGAAATCTGTCTGTGTTGGAGAGTGCCAAATCCAGAAGATCACTCAGTTTCTTCCCTTTGCCAAGGACTTTAAATTCATACCACTCATTGTGAATAGCATGCATACATTTGTCATGCATTTCAGGCAGTGAGAGTTGTTTCTGGAAATGACGAACCAATGCTGTAATGTCATCAACCCCATAGTCCTGTAATGCTGTTCCTGATGGCCAGGCAAATGTATCAAACACTGCTGTGGAACGTTCAATATTCCTCCGAGTTAGAAATCGCTCTTCCAGATATGCAACACAATGCTGAATCAATTTGTCCTTCTCATGTTGGATGGAAGAATTTGCAGTATGGCTGAGTCCATGCAACTGAATGTTTTGATACAGTCCTTTTAAGTGATGTTCCACTAATAAATCTCTCCTCATGCTGTTTTGGCATCTTTGAGTGAGTTTAACAATGAAATTGTGTTTTTCACATGCAACTCAACTGTGCTTAAGAAAAGCTCTTCTCTTTGAAATAAGAGAGAGGTTCTTAATTGCTAGGTAATCAAGCAGAAAATGGAGCATGTGAACAAATTTATAATCGGTCAGTTTCTTTAACAAACCATGTGCAACTGCAGAAGCACTGTCTTTTTCTGCAGCACTTTCAAGGTGGACTGTCACACATTTCCAGTCTTTGAGTGCAGAGAGAGCACTGACTTTGCTCGACACCCATCTTATGTTATGCAAGTACTGAAATTTCAAGATTTTGCCTGAAAACTATCAGCTACCTGCTTCAGCTGTCGCAATCTCTTGGGTGAATACTGATAAAATTGGTACAGCTTCTTTAAAACCGAGTCGAGGTCATCAATGTGTTTTGCGTCTTTCACAGAGCTTAATACACTTAAGGGTGATGGAAGTAAAGAAGTCGACAGGCACTCTATATCTGGTTTTTATAGGATATTTATGATTTTTTTTTTTTGTTAAGTTTTGTTTGTAAAAATATTTGTATAATAAAATAAGAATGTTTTAAAAGACTATTAGTTGGTTGTTTTCAGTGATGGGGTGTTGTGCTGGGATTATCACCCGGATGGTGTAAAGGGGGGTGAGGGGATAGTAAAGTAGAGATGTGTCTAGTTGATATTTTATTCGATGGGAGTGGGTATTCGATATATAATCTATGGGAAAAATTTTATATGGGAAAAATTATGTAATAATCGATGGGAAAAATTTAATCAGTGAGAAAATATATATAGTCAAAGTATATTAATCGATAGAAAAAAATATATAAAATCGATAAGATAAATTAATGTATTCGATGAGCATTAATATTCAATGAAAAATCACACAGGATATAGTGATGAAGGATAATCGATAGTAATAGTCGAAAAAATGGTCGATAATATAAGTCATTAAAAGTCTTGAAGGTGTACAAATATGAAAAAAATAAAAAAATATAGAATAAAGTAAAAAATAGTCCAAGATATCCAAGAAATACAACGATGATTGTCCAAGATAAAAAATGAATGAAGGTAAAAATTGTATTATAAGGCTGTATAAATAAAAGTAGTGTGTATGTGTGTGTGTGTATATATATATATATATATATCTGTATATATAAAGCTAAAAATGCTTTTAAGTTAGTCCAATGTTGTTAGACGGTATTTTCAGGTACCGGATTTGCACGTAAATACAGGTGATATCGTCTGCCGTCAAAGGGTATTTTGTACAGTATTCACTTTGTGATATTTCTTGCTGGTGGCGTCCCACACAGCAATTGTTGTACTCACCCCGCGGTCCGAGTTGTTCCTGTATTGGTGAAGCAGTAGCCGGCGTGATCCTCCTGGCGGTTTGCTCGTCCACGTGGATCCGTTTGCATTACCATGAACAAAAAAAATAAAAAAATTTCAGGTGTCCGTCTGCTGAGCGGAGCGGAGGACAAACGGTGCCAGACTTATGCATTCTCAGCGGATCCGCCTCCACTCAGAATGCATTAGGGCAGTACGGATCCGTTCGGGGCCGCTTGTGAGAGCCTTCAAACGGAACTCACAAGCGGAGCCCCGAACGCTAGTGTGAAAGTAGCCTTACTTATGCCATCAGTAAGGCCTCTTTCACACTTGCGTTGTTGGGATCCGGCGTGCACTTCAGTTGCCAGAGGTGCCCGCCGGATCCAGAAAAACGCAAGTGTACTGAAAGCATTTGAAGACGGAGCCGTCTTCAAATTGCGTTCAGTGTTACTATGGCAGCCAGGACGCTATTAAAGTCCTGGTTGCCATAGTAGGAGCGGGGGAGCGGTATACTTACAGTCCGTGCGGCTCCCGGGGCGCTCCAGAATGACGTCAGAGCGCCCCATGCGCATGGATGATGTGATCACGTGATCCATGCGCTTGGGGCGCCCTGACGTCACTCAGGAGCGCCCGGGGAGCCGCACGGACGGTAAGTATACTGCTCCCCCGCTCCCCGCTACACTTTACCATGGCTGCCAGGACTTTAGCGTCCCGGCAGCCATGGTAACCACTCTGAAAAAGCTAAATGTCGGGTCCGGCAATGCGCTGAAACGACGTTTAGCTTAAGTCCGGATCAATGCCTTTCAATGGGCATTAATTCCGGATCCGGCCTTGCGGCAAGTCTTCAGGATTTTTGGCCAGAGCAAAAAGCGCAGCATGCTGCGGTATTTTCTCCGGCCAAAAAACGTTCCGTTCCGGAACTGAAGACATCCTGATGCATCCTGAACGGATTTTTCTCCATTCAAAATGCATTAGGATAATCCTGATCAGGATTCTTCCGGCATAGAGCCCCGACGACGGAACTCTATGCCGGAAGACAATAACGCAGGTGTGAAAGAGCCCTTAGCATACATTTTGCCTGATCCGGCAGGCAGTTCTGGCGACGGAACTGCTTGCCGGATCTCTCTGCCGCAAGTGTGAAAGTAGCCTAATAGTCTTTTAAAACATTCTTATTTTATTATACAAATAAATATTTTTACAAACAAAACTTTTTTAAAAAAACAATCAATAATAAATATCCTATAAAAAACAGATATAGAGTACCTGTCGACTTCTCTACTTCTATCATATCTATACCCATCAGTGGTTAGGTGAACCACTCCAGACAAGAGCACCACACCAGGGAGTAATCTGGGAGAGCCACTATTACTCTTGTACAACTTCCTTAATACACTTACATTTAATCTGTGTGCAACACAGTGAATGCCTATTACATGTGGAAGATTTTGCCGTACTTTCTGTACCAGTCCATTTTCAGCTCCAATCATGCTGGCAGCGCCATCTGTACCAAATCCAATCAGTTTGCTTGAAGAAAGCCAGTCTAAGAGGCCATGTGTCTTCAGGTCTTTAGTAATGGTTTGTAAGTACCCATCTGCAGTAGCCATTTCAAGAGGTAGGACTGATAGAAATACTTCATTAATCTTATTGTTCTTGATGTACCTGACATACAATATTAGCTCTTCGACGCCTCCTTTATCAGTTGATCCGTCTAGCATCAAACTTACATATTTTGCCTCCTTTAGCTCGCAGATGAGCTCTTTCCTTCTAACATTTGCATTATGTGAGATGAATTCCTTGCATCTCTTGTAATTTCCATATTCCTCTCACAGTAATCCTTAGTTTCCCAGTCAGCTCTAGCAAACCTTCAAAATCTGTATATGGTCTGTTTATGTTTTGCAATATAATAAGCCACATTAAATAGAACGTTCATGTGGTTGAACATCTCTTGATCCATTTTCTTAACACATGCAGCCAATGGCATAGCTTCTGGAGATAAAAGAGCATGTTTTGCCTTTTTTCATGCTGGAGAGACTTTGCATGTTTTTTGAAGGTCTCCAGTTTAAATGGTCCTGAAAACCCGTTCACACACTTAGATTCTTGGTCAGCAATCCCAGGGAAAGAAGCACAGATCTCGCATATGGCTATATGCACCAATATTGCTTAAACTTCCTTTTTCCAGCATTTTGAGAGTGACT
This sequence comes from Bufo bufo, assembly GCF_905171765.1. NCBI lineage: Eukaryota > Metazoa > Chordata > Amphibia > Anura > Bufonidae > Bufo > Bufo bufo. The sequence continues at coordinate 323,927,240 of NC_053391.1, forward strand.
TGTTGAAGGGGACTCCTCTGCTGGTTGTTCTTCTCTTGTGCAGGTTGGTTCTGCAGTAACAAGTTCCACCTCACTTTCCAAACAAGAGGTCTTTGCGAAGAAATTTGTCATCCGCAGTTGCTTAGCATCTTCTGACGCAGCTTTTGCTGTACGCTTCATTTTTTTCTGAAGTCACAAAGAAAGATGTTTGCATTTTAGTACGTTATTAATCAGTTCCATTCATCTGAAATGGGGCAAATAGAAATCCATGTGCTCACTGCCCCATTCAAACTGGAACTAATTTTCAGAAGCAGAAAATTCTTCAAACAGGAATGTATGGAAGCCTGTCTGGCAGTGTGGGGAGGACAAGAGGCTCCATACTACTAGGATGTCTATGTCTATGAATGGGGCAGTGAGCACATGGATTTCTATTTGCCCCATTTCAGATGAATGCAACCGGAATAGTAACTGGAGAGCTGTATGTATATATATATTATTATATATGGAGGAGACTGGGGGTATATGGGCACCTCAAAAAGTGAGAATCTGCCCCCATGTGTAAGGGGCGCCCCAGACACCATGACAGCCGCTGGTCCCTGGGCCGCTCGTCCCTCTCCAGCACCTCCCGGTCTCATTCCCCGGCCCTATCTGACATAGCCAAAGCAGCTCACTTCGTCCTGCAGTTGCAGAGAGTGACACAGAGTTGAAGGAGACACGCCGCAGCGATGAGGTACGACCAGGACAGACTGAGCCAGTAGCGGTCCTCTTCACTGCAGTCAGCCTGAGGCAGTAGCGGTCCTCTTCACTGCAGTCTGTGGCAGAAAGCGTGAGGGGCGGGCCTAGTAGACGCGGACTCGTGCGTGACGCCGCGTCTACTGTGAACTTAAAGTGATACTGCGCCCGTCTGGCTGCTGGTGTGCTGGGCCTATTTTTCATTATTTCCTATTTTCATTCGGTGGCAAATACCCAAGGCGCCAGGACCAAATTCCTGGTCGCCATGGCGACCTGGCGCCCGGGATTTGTCGAGCCCTAGCCTATACAGTTAAGGGTCTTACTCCTCCAGAGGGTTTAAAAGCCCATTCAACCAGAGCGATATCTGCCTCCGCCTCCTTGTCTCAGATCTGCCAGGCCGCTACATGGTCAAATGCTTCCACCTTTTTCAACCACTATAGGTTGGACGTTCAGTCCAATTCGGATTTGTCATTCGGACGTAAAGTCCTGTCAGTGGCAGTCCGTCCCCCCCCCCCCCTAATGGATTCCTTTGTTATTCCTCCTGCTGAAGTGCCGTTGTGGGAGGCGTACGGAAAAGATGATGATTACTCTTAACGGTAATTGGATTTTCCGTATTTCCTCCACAACTGCACTGGGTTTTTCCCACTAATTGCTTGTATTCTTTTGTCTATTATAACTTGAGTCAGATCTCCCTACAAATAAAAGGTTACTTCTTCAGCATCATCCTGGTTCCTTTGGTACTTACTGGAGAAGGTAATGGGGAGGAGGCATTTAAACTTCTGCTTTCTACGTCGTTTCCTGTCCCTGGGGGCGGGGTACCCTCCTGCTGAAGTGCCGTTGTTGAGGCTATATGGAAAATCCAATTACCGCTAAGAGTAATGATCATAATTTTTTCTCCTAGTTTAGGTTTTAACATCTTGTAATTCATTTTACTTTTGTACCTTACTTTAAATTTTACCTAACAATATTATGGGGTAGATTTTATGAGTTAAAGGGGTACTATGGTTGTTAGAAGTTATCCACTATCCACAGCATAGGGAATAACTACTAGATCAGTGGGGGTCCCACCGCTGTCACAAGAAAAGGGGCTCCATACCCCCTGCCGCCCCTATGAAATGAACAGAGTAGCCAGTCAGGCTTTCGTGCGGGCGATCCATTCATTTCTATGGGAATCTCCGGAATTCCCATTTAAAGGAACCCTGAAAATAATAAGAAAAAAAGCATAACGTGCAAAATTAAAGTTTGCCTATAGTTATTTCTTAATGGACATCTGCAAGCTGCTAGGGAAATCTGTTTTAGCAGATTTCCTGCAGACAGATAAATACCTTCTTCCCTGCCTTCTCCATAATCACCTGGGGACCGACTCTGCATCAGTTTGACCTTAGTCAAAACCATAAGTTCGGGAAAGGGGTGGGGCTTAAGGCCCATTCACTTCAGAAGACACTCAGAGCACTGTGAAAACTGCAAAACTTCAGCAGCTTATAGGGGATAACTATTAGATTGGAACCTCCACCGATCTAAAGAACTGGGGCCCCGTACCCCCTGCCATCCCCTGAAATGAGCAGAGCGGCCAGTTGCACATGCACACATCCACTCCATTCATTTCTATTGGCGCCGAGTACAGCGCTCCATTATCTCAGACGTTCCCACAGAAATGAATGGAGCAGCAGAACGCATACCTGACTGGCCGCTCTGTTCATTTCAGGGGGTCTGCGGCCACTGATCTAATAGTTAAGATAACTTAATGTAACCGGAATACCCCTTTAAAGCTCTACATTGTTGTAACCCAGACAAATTTGCCTAGCTATGGCACTATTTAGGAATGAGGACGGCGATTTGCTTTGGTAGAGTTAGCATTCCACAGTCTGTATTATAGCTCTTTTACAGCTTTTCTTGGACCCTGAAATCCAAATCTGTCTAGCCATGGGCACTGTTTGGGAGTAAGGAGAAGGATTTAATTATGTAGGATTAGTATTTAGCAGTCCCGATTTACAGCTCTGCCTAATATGTTGCCCAGCTTTCCTGGGATCCTTAAAGGGGTATTCCTATCTTGGACATTGGGGGGCATATCGCTAGGATATTCTCCTAATGTCTGATAGGTGCGGGGCCCACCTCTGAGAACCACACCTATACTTAGAACAAAGCCTGCTAAGTGCCAGAGGGCGCACTGCGCATGGGTGGCTGCCCTCCATTAATTTCGCACCTATCGGACATTGGGGGAATATTCTAGCGATATGTCCCCAGTGTCCAAGATGAGAATTCCCCCAGTCTGTCTAGCTATGCTACAGTATGGGGTATTTGCTGCTGGGATTCTTTTACTTCTACAATGCTGACCTGGCATTCTGTAGTCTAGGAAAGCTGGGTAACCTTCTCTGTGGGGTGGAGATTGGGACATATTGGTAAATCGTATCATATGGTATCAGGGCAACATAATCTGTTGTGACTAATGCAGCTGCACAGTGTTGTCATCCAGCTTTCCAGGACCTTGAATTGCAAGACAGTCTCGCTATATGAAGGGGTCACTACATAACCAGGCAGATTTGTCTTTGTCAGGGAAAGCTGGTAAACAAAATCTACGGAGATCTACATTCTGTATACACAATATCCACACCTTCACATGCTAACCAGCTTTCCAAAGCTGCTGAAAGGCAAATCTACACATTTATGCAGTGAAGGCCAGAATTATGACTGCATAAGGCCTCATACACACGCCCGTGTGCTTTCCGCAATTTACGGAACGGGCGGCCCATTGTAGAAATGCCTATTCTTGTCCGCAAAACGGACAAGAATAGGACAAGCTATATTTTTTTTGAAGTGAAGTGAATGGGTCCGCACCCGAGGTGCAAAAAATGCGGTTCGGATGCGGACCACAACAACGGCATGAGGCCTAACCAAGTGGATTCGCTATTCAGCTGTATGTACTTATAGCCCTTGACTATTGTTCTCATGTATGTATTATGTTTACAAAAGCCGGTACTTTTGGTACTATGTAAGCACTAAAGCTGGTACTATGTAAAAAAAGACCAAAAAAAAAAACAATGCAACAGCACTCTTCAAACACGAAGTACAATAATGCCATAGTTATAGAAAACATTCTGGTGCTAATGCTATGC